>NC_138755.1:16670085-17385731 GCF_965113315.1 Podarcis vaucheri
CTAGACACATCATTCCCAAAACCCCAATATATTAAGGGCTGGCAGCAGCTCTGAGGCGAAATGGAATAACCATGCCCAGGCTTGATGAATCATAGAATCTTAGAATTGTAGAGTTGGAAGGGACCACGAGGGTCATCTAGCCCAACCCCTGCCATGCTCGAACCCATGACCCTGAGATTAAAAGTCTCATCCTCTTCCAACTGAGCTATCATGTTTGAACTCTTTGTAAAAGCTCGTGCTTTTAGCCCACTCTTCATCACAAGAGATCCCAGGGTGGGATACAGTACAGTGGTATGGTACCTCGGGTTAAGTACTTAATTCGTTCCGGAGGTCTGTTCTTAACCTGAAACTGTTCTTAACCTGAAGCACCACTTTAGCTAATGGAGCCTCCCGCTGCTGCCGCCGCGCCGCCGGAGGACGATTTCTGTTCTCATCCTGAAGCAAAGTTCTTAACCCGAGGTAATATTTCTGGGTTAGTGGAGTCTGTAACCTGAAGTGTATGTAACCTGAGGTACCACCGTACCTCAATTTGCAAATAACATCCACCAGTAAAGGTAAAGGGACCCCTGACCATTAGGTCCAGCCGTGACCAACTCTGGGGTTGCGGCACTCATCTCGCTTTATTGGCCGAGGGAGCCGGCGTACAGCTTCCGGGTCATGTGGCCAGCATGACTAAGCCACTTCTGGCAAACCAGAGCAGCGCACGGAAACACTGTTTACCTTCCCGCCGGAGTGGTACCTATTTATCTACTTGCGCTTTGACGTGCTTTCGAACTGCTAGGTTGGCAGGAGCAGGGACCGAGCAACAGGAGCTCACCCTGTTGCGGGGATTCTAACTGTCGATCTTCTGATCAGCAAGTTCTAGGCTCTGTGGTTTAACCCACAGCGCCACCCATGTCCCTAACATCCACCAGTACGATACTATAAAAAAAGAGAGCAGATGAACATAGAACTAAAGAAACCTAAACCATTCCTTCCTGCTGCCTGCTATCAACAGCATCCTGCAAATGCCAGAGAGTGGATAAAAAATGTTTACATGTCCATATCAACCAGAATCAAAAGAATAGTATTCTCCGCATTTGCTAAAATGCGTCTTTCTCTTTTGCTGAACCGGTTCCAGGCATACACTTAAGACACCCTCTAAAAAGTTATCTAAGTTTGGCTATGTGGACACAAGGAAGGGCTGATTGTCATGCGGTGTGAAGGACGCATTTTGTTGTTTTGGCAAGAACAGGGACAGTTTTGTCCTCACAGGCCATTAGATGAATACCAAAGCGTGTCACATGAAAAACTACTGATCTTTAACCCAGCAATCTATTTAACCAAGCCTAGAAAATGAATAGTGAATAAGGGAAGAGCAAAGGCCAGTTTACTGTCATTACAGATTATAGAATCTGTTAACAGCTGCAGCAAACTGAACTCTGGGAATTACAGGTACTGTACAGTAAGTCAATGGAGCGAACGGAATACGTAACAAACACATATAGCTAGAAAGACATATACTGGACTATATGTGTGCCCTATATCTTCTAGTTCATCCAAATATATTTTCCACTAGCAAACAGAAGTGTTTTTAATGCATGGCTATGTTACTGGGTGCTGCTAAAAACCTGACATTTGTTGCTTAGTCATTGTGGGATAATAATAATAATAATAATAATAATAATAATAATAATAATAATAATTTTATTATTTGTACCCTGCCCACCTGACTATGGGTTGCCCCCAGTCTACTGTTCAGTACTCTAGGAGTTGTCTTGTGGTGTATGAAACAGGTGAGAGCTGCCCTCAAGGGTTTTCGAGTAAGATGCCACAAATATGGCATGCAACTCTGTTTCTCTATTCCATGCACTGAAGGGGGTTGGACTAGATGACGTCTGGGGTCCCTTCCAACTCTACAGTTCTATGATTCTATTCCACCTGAATCAGGAAAGGCGGGTCAGGCATTAGACCGTTGCCTGGAGGTGGTGATGGACTGGATGTGGAGCCAATAAATAGGAACAGGATGCTGGAAAGACAGAGGTGTTGTGTGCCTGAGTTTTTGAGTTTGGGGGGTGGAAAATGTCATGTCCTCAGCTGAGTTGCACTCCCCTAGAAGGAACAGATCTCTAGCTTTGGGGTGAGGGGCTCCTGGATTCAGCCTTGCCAGTGGAGGCACAGGTGTCTCTCTAACTAGGAATGCATTTTTCCAGCTTCGGCTGGTTTGCCAGTTATGGCCCCTTTTGTACAGAGAACCTGCTCATTCCTTAATATCTGTATAATGATCGCCAAATAATTGATGCTTTTGAATTCTGGTGCTGGAGGAGACTCTTGAGAGTCCCATGGACTGCAAGAAGATCAAACCTATCCATTCTGAAGGAAATCAGCCCTGAGTGCTCACTGGAAGGACAGATCCTGAAGCTCCAATACTTTGGCCACCTCATGAGAAAAGAAGACTCCCTGGAAAAAACCCTGATGTTGGGAAAGATGGAGGACACAAGGAGAAGGGGACGACAGAGGACAAGATGGTTGGACAGTGTTCTCAAAGCTACCAACATGAGTTTGACCAAACTGTGGGAGGCAGTGGAAGACAGGAGTGCCTAGCGTGCTCTGGTCCATGGGGTCACGAAGAGTCGGACACGACTAAACAACAACAACAACAACGGCTTGGTACTCCCTGCTCTGGTTACTTCCAGAAGGGTTTACATAGCAATGTGCTCTATGCAATGCTGTCCTTAAAGATGAGATTGAAACTTTTAACTGCTCCAAAATGCAAGATGACTGGCTGGGGTCAGAGGAGGTTTTTGGTGCCACCAAAACAGTGCTGTAGAACGGAGCGTGAGAGGTGGTGGTAGGGCACTGAATTTTAGTGTCACACAAGGCGCTGCCGGAACCCAAGAGTGCAAAGCCCACCGCTGCTGGGGTTTCCCTTCAGAACTCAAATAACTTCTGTTTTGAAACAGCTGCACTGGTTGGCAGTTCATTTCAGGGCCCCCATTCAATTGCTGGTCTTTAAAGCCTTAGACTCCCTGGGGAGCAACTCTGCCAAAACTGAGAAGCAAGGGGTGGCGCAAAGGGGAAAGGGTGGCTGGGTGGGGAGGACAAGAGCAAACCAGGCACCCCACTGGGGTGTCTGAGGAGAAAATGGGGGAACGGGGGGAGAAATCCAGCTCCGTCAGCGGCAGCTGCATTTCACCCCATCCCCTCAGGCTCACTCCCCACTCTCCCCCCCCCGCCTGCCCACCTCCCTGCATGGAGGAATGGAAGTATGGGCTCCCCAGCCCCATTCTCAGCACACCTCACTTGTTACCAGACAAAGGGAAGGCCCTGCAAAACAGGGCTGCTATGCCCAATTGCAATTTGCGGGTTTCAGATCGGATGCCACCCTCACCTACTCCCTCTTGGTGTCCCTCCCCCCCCCGCTCTATGCCCATCAGTCACAGCCTTTTGTTTCTCCCCCCTCGTCCTGCTCTTTCTAGCCATGCCCACAATGGTCTTCAGGCAGGTACAGGGGTACCTCGGTTTAAGAACAGTCCGGTTTAAGAACGATTCGGTTTACAAACTCCGCAAAACCAGAAGTTGTGTCCCGGTTTGCGAACTTTGCCTCGGTCTAAGAACGGAATCCAAATGGTGGAAGGTCACCGGCAGCGGGAGGTCTCATTAGGGGAAGCGCGCCTCAGTTTAAGAACGGTTTTGGTTTAAGAACGGACTTCCGGAATGGATTAAGTTCATAAACCAAGGTATCACTATACTGACACCTTTCTTCCTAGGAAAAAAGCACTGAGGGTACGTAATAAAATTATTTAGATTTTTGTGCTTCACACTTCAACAGATTTTTTTTTTTTTTTTGCCTGCTGCAGAAAAATTTGTGAGCCTGCTACATTTTTGGTTTCCCATCTCTTATGTAAAGGCCCTTAAACTTTGTCCATGAGTGTGTGAGAGAAAGGCTTGGTTTAGTAATGTTCAGAATGTTAACATGCCAAATGTAAAAACACAGCGTCTCGCTGAAATATCCTTCCCCCATCAAACTGCTGCTCAGGATACTTCTCCGTGTTTAGTTAATACAGGCATTCATTGTGATCTCCTAGATGTTAGGAAAACAAATATTGTAAGGATCAGTAACATTCTAAAATGATCAGTTGTGGGAATTCATGCTTCTAGGAAAACAGCATTCTGTCTTACGCTGCTGGCTGTATTGCATGGTCTCCCCACAGTCTTGTTAGTGCATCCTAACTGAAATGAACCCCCCCCAACTAATTGGACCTCATTGAATGTACATGTACAGTACAGTTATATGCATGTAAGATACAAAAAATAACCTGCAATTATTTTCCTGATTAATAGCTGAAGTATAGGACAGTTCCATATACTTTCAAATCCTTTTAAACAAATGCTTTACTGAATCTTAAAAGTAGTTACATGTTACACATATTGACATACAAGAACTGACAAAATGGAGACAAAAACGAACTGATATTTGAGCAGATGTATTTAAAGATATATATCAAAGAATTGTGACAATGAATGGAAGTTTCTTGGGGGTGGGGGGGTGGGGAAAGAACACCATTGTGCCACATAAGACTTTAATTCAGAGCTTTCCAAACTTTTCATGTTGGTGACACACTTTCTAGACATGCATCATTTCACGACACAGCAATTCAGTTTTAACTAGCAAACCGGAGGTTAAACTTACCCCTTATAAGAGCGTTTGCGCGACACACCCGCACACAGCAGCCGGAACACTAATGTGTCGCGACACACAGTTTGGAAAGCTCTGCTGTAATCTTATCCAGAGGTCTTTTCATTGAGCATCAGCATGGTTATACAATCGAAAAATATGGTATTACAAACAAACAGTATGGACAGTGCTTTTATTATGCTTTACTGAATATGGTAAAACACTTAATACAAAGAGCTAGTCTTTAAGTCTTTCAGAAAGCTAAGTGGAAATCTGTTAAAGTATAACATGGCCCATAGCATTTCACTCAAAATCTTGTGACACTAAATGCATTGTCTGTGATGTTAGTTTGTAGCATTTTGTGATTACTGGAGGTATAGGTGGGGGCGGGGGGACTGTTGTTAATACACAGTTACCTAGGTTTGTTGAGACAGTCTCTTGGGGGTGGGGGGGAATTCACTCTGCTTGCACCAAGGGAAGTGGGATAATTAATTTCAAAGGGAAATATTAGCATCAGGGATTGGACTTTGAGAATATTATTTGAAAACAACCTAATGTGTCAGTTTTTGCAACATTAAAAGCCACTCAAATGTTACAAATTCCTATACAGAAAGGATTTCCATAGATGAATGAGCAGGCAACCTATATATGAATTGTTACATGCATGCATTTTGTTGCATTTACACACACTTAGGGGACACAGGACACCCCATCCATATGTAGTGAAATCTATCCTTGTGTGTTCTCACATCTGAACACCCACATGTGGGTTCCGTATGAAATGCTGTTTGTGTTGGAATTTGCGAACATTTGAAATACACCTAAGGCAAGGTGCCATAATGTCGTGCAGCCTGGTCTTGTACGTTTTTACTTGGAAGTAAGAGCTCTGTGGAGCTTCGTGGAGCTCCCTTCCTCTAAAGTGGGTTTGGGTGCAGTTTTTTTGCGTTAGCACTGCAGGGGGTTGCAGTTACTCCTTAAGTGCTTTGCAGCCTGTGTATTGTTCTGGAAAGACATCTGGTAGGTGCTCCTTCTATTAGGAACTATTTACTGCTTTAATAGGAATGTACTTAGTGGTACGGAAGGTTTGCAATGTTTTATTCCGTTGGTTTCCTCCGTATTGTATTAGCAGTCATTTTCCCCACACTCCCCTTGCAGTTTCAGTTGCATGCCATAATGTGGCCACTACATGATAGGCTTATTGGATGCCATGTTCTACAGCTGTTGAGGTTCTCCCCCCCCCATCTTTGTTAGGTAGAATTTTAGGCTGCTGCCCGGGAAGACCAGATTTGGATGTTATTAGCTAGTCAGCCTAATAACCCTGTACAGACTGTATCGATTTTCTAGGAGAGAGTTTATGAACTAAATAAACTTGGAGTTGGTGTCTTAATAAACTGCTTCTCTCAGACTGTCACATTTAGTTACAGAGCTGCGCAGTTTGGTTGGTGCGGGGGTTTGGGGGGGGGGGAGAGAAGGCTAATTCTGTTACAGATTGTTCACAGCAGGGTCTCCAAATTAGCCCTTTGTTTTGTAATGCCACCTTGCTTGGGCTCGCTTTGAGCACATTTCTCAGTTTTACCCTAATGAGTTGCAACACTGATAATGTGGCTGATGATCTTTCATTGATTTCACTATCACTTGCTTGTCTGGTAATTGATCCGTTGCTGAGCCTCTAGTTAATTATATCGGCTTTGACATGGCCCAGTCCACGGGGAATTTCAAGTCTTGCAGAATAACAGTTTTAATAAAAGAGTCTATTACTGCAGGTGCTTGCTGCTGCATGCCACTTGGTTTTTGTGTGCGTGGGCTTTTTCCTCCCTCCCCCTTTCTCTCCCTGGGAGTGGAGAGGACTGCAGGACAGGAGTAAGGGGGGGAGAGGAAAGGGAGAGGTGGGGAGACAGCGCACAAGAGATGCAGAGAGGAGGAAACTGGCTACTGACATTCTCCTTAAGCCTCCCACAAATAACAGCCATTAGTGGGAAGGTCAGGAGCTGAGCAGGCAGCTCGACTAAGGCACTGAGTACCACTTCAGAAAGCAAGAGGCTAGCAAATTTTAGAGGGAGTTTAAGTGGGTAATAGCTGGCTCTAAAGGTACAGCCACTGTTGGCACAATTGACTCATAGGGGCTGTTTTCTCTCCCCCTCCTTCTTCTTCCTTCTCCCCTCCTCGTTCCATGCAACAAGAATATTTTTATTGACCACAGGTGGACTTAATATATTTTAAGGCAACAGTTCTTTGGGCTCTTGTTTTTGTTTCTCAGATATTGAATTTGCAGCTTTTGAGACTGGTTTTTGTGTGCGTGCGTGTGCTTAATGGTGGTGAACAGGAGGGAAGTTTAACAGAAAAGCTTTCAGGAGATGCCAGGATCTAAAGGGGAAGACACATTTGTGTCAACATAGCGTTTGCTTTCTCATCTTTCCTCATTGCACACTAATGACACATGGCTGCCACTGAAGCTTTCTTGTGATTCTTTTGTTGTTTTGTGAGAGAGTGAGGTTTATTGTTGTTCTCCAGTTAAGGGAGAGCTTGCGAGAGTGGTACATTTGTCCTCACAATTTGTAGATTTTATTAGAAGATGAATGTTCCTTACACATTAAGTTGAGAAAAACTGGACTCTTCTCCCCCATTTCTTTTAACCTGACTTGGTGTTGGTGGTTGTTGATTTTTTTATGAGAGGGCATGAATTTTGTTTTACATTTTTGAAGTTGCAGTGTTTATGTAATCCATGTAGGTGTTCTCTCCCTCTCGCTCCTCCCTCCGGTTTTTCCTCATAGGAGACCAAAGTACGTAACAGTACTGGGAAAATGCAAAGTGCATTGTTCTAAATAGAGCTTGGTTTTTAAAAAGTAGTTGGTGGCAGTGGCTTTCGGTTTTTCATTGTATCTAGCCTATGTTAACAATCTTTACGCTGGTGGCAATCCTAAAAGGAAATGCTGCGGTTTGTTTTGTTTTTCTGGATAGAGTTGCCTTTTTATTTTGTTCATTTCACCCACTCCCTTTTGTGATCTGAAAAGTTATTGTATATTCCTCATCCAAGAACTTTAGGTTTTTTAAAAAATAAATAAATCAACTTTTGATCTTTATGGAAAAGAGAGAAGACACTTCTCTTTCCCCCGACTCCTGCTCCTTGAGGCATTTTAGGCAATTAACAGGGGAAAACAAAGATGTGAGAGATGAAACATGCATGCAGTTCTTTCCTAGTTTTCTTTTTAAAAGAAGTTGGAGATTGTCTTATTTCATCCCACCCCCTTCTTTTTTGGTAAGAGCTTTTTTTTATCGTTTATAAAAAAAATGGGGGGCTGGGGCTGTTGCAAAAGTGGCCACATAAAGAAGTAGCTATATTTTAAAAGCAGCCAGGCCAACTTCTGCTGCGTGGTGGTTCTGCATGCTATTGTCTAAATAAGTGAGCAATTGGTTGTCCCTCTGCTCTCTTGCCTTCCCTTCTCCTGTTAGGAGGTTTACAGTCTGCGTTTAATAGGCAAGTGTCAGCAATTACATGCTGTTCTTGACAGCATTGTTGAAGGAAAACAGGGGAAAGGGCCACAGCTTGTTCTTCTGAATTCACTCTGATCAGCATACTACTTAGAGTGTGTGTGCATGTGTATGCTAAGGCTGCGAGGGGGCTATTGCAGTAATGTCATTTCGTGCCTGACAGTGGAACGGTGCAGTTGACTCTCTCTCTTGCTCTGCTATCCAATGACATCCAGTGGCTAAAGAGCATGAGGCTGATGGTTGGGTTTCCTCAGTGCTGCATGCACACCTGACAGGCAGCTGTTAAACCCAAGCAAAGGCGAGCTTGGGGAGTCACAGTGTATGCATAAATGATAGGGGTATCTGTGCAGAAGGTGCGAAAGAAGCTCTGGCCCCCCTCCCCAAAGCTCTCTCTCCCCCCCTGCTTCCCAAATGGAAGGCACAGTGCAGCTAGCTTAACTACACTACACTCCTGCTACTGACTGCCAAGAGGCTAAAAAAAAAAATCCACCTTCACTTTTCAGTCAGAAGAGGCAGAAGTGGATGTGAGAGACAGAGACACTCAGAGAGACACAGAACGAAAGAGGGCAAGAGACTTGACTTTGAGAGACTCCTGTGCTGACAACTCCATGCAGTTCGGAACAAGGACAGCAACGGCCGAATCTGGTTTCATGGGGACATGGCAGAACGCTGACACTAACCTCTTGTTCAGAATGTCCCAGCAGGTACGTTACTTTTTTTCCTTTCCTTTTCCTTTACTTTTAATGTCTCACACACGTTGAAGTGAATGTCTGTCTCAGTTCGTTGCTTGCCGGGTTGTGTGTTTCATTTTGCAATTTTACTTTCCACCCCCACCAACTCGTCTTGTTTGCGCTTTTGTTTTAATTTTAACACTGCACAGTTTCTGTAGTGTCATAACTAAGTAATTTGAATGTTCGTGCTTACTTCACTACATCCCCATGGGCAACTAAAAAAAAAAAGGAGAAAAGAGAGAGAGAGAACAAAAATAAGACATGCTTTAAAATAAAAGTCCTCTCTCCACACCCCCTTTAAAGTTTTCTGAACAGATCATTAACTCCATGGTTAATATTTCTTGCCTTTTGTTTTCCTTTGTTTTCTTTTCCTTTCCCCCTTCCTTCCATTTTTCTCTCTCCCCCCTCTCTCCTTTTAAATAATAACAATAATAACAACAATAATAATAATTAGTAATAATAATAATAAAGTATCATAGTATCCCAGCAAAAAGTCTTTTCTTTCTTTCTTTCATTCCTCTCTTCCCACCCCACGGAATATGTAAGACCTCATATCAAAACTGATACTAAACTTGGGAGAGGGGGTGCTTAATTGAGTTCAGGTGGCAGAAAACAGCCTTATGCAGACCTAAGGGGGAAAGAGAGGGAGAGTTCAGTTGTGCTGGAATTGCTGGCAGCCCATAGCTGAGGGTCCTTAGATGAGACAGTTTCAGTTGCTGGTCTCTCTCCCTCCCTCGGCGCCCCCCCCCCAAATACTCTCACACACATACTGTTTCTGCAGAGAGCTGTGTCTTGGCGTCCTCCCCAGAGCAGTCCCTTCACCGGGGGCCGCGTTTAAGGCAGCCTGGTATGGCGGTTCTGACGGGAAAGCTAAACCGTTGCTGCAAGGCCAGTAATAACTGATAATTAATCACAGGGGCTGCTGTTGTCTCTGTATCATGTACTCAGTGATACGCACCCCCCAGCCTGATGTGGCTACTCTTTCACAACTGTTTGACTCTTCTGCATGAAATTGCACACACACACACACAATTGAAGGGATGAAAAAGAAACTTTCAACTTGGACTGGACTCAAGCAGAGGGGGAATGGAGGTTTAAAACTAGAGACTTTTTTTAAAAAAATAAATAAATGCATATGTTAGGGCTTCCCCCAATTTTGTATTTTTGTTTTTTTAAGGAGTTGCCTTTTTGAGGGGGAAAAGAATTCCCCCCCCCATATGATAAGAAGCTGAAGCGGCAAAAAGTTGTGACATAAGTTGTAGTGCTTTGGCGAGCCCGTTTTCTTTTCAGGGTTTGTTTTTGTTGTTTTTTATGAATGAATTCCATTGACGCAAAAGCGCTGTCATTTCTAGAGTAGTTGTGGCTGAGGATATATAACTGGCTGTTGGTAATGTAAAGAAAAGATCGTTTGCTTGGTAATCATTAGGAAAGAAATACACACACACTCTCTCTCTCTCACACACACACAGGCTCACATGGAGGCAAGTTTATAGCGTACAACAGTTGTGTACAGAAAAGATTTTAAAACAGCATGTCTCTCTCTATAGGCTGCCTGCATTCAAATAAGGTATATTTAGATCTATCCTGTAGAGGGACCCTTATTACAACTGATAACAGCTTACTATTGAGAAATATAATCAACACAAGCCAAATGAGGAACTCCTTATATGCTGTTCCTTATTCTTAATCAGTGAAAAAGACCTAGAGCCCAGTTTGAAAAAATAGCATTTCAGATCTTCTGTTCTGGACACCAATATATGCTTTGATTGTTATAGTAGACTGCCTCTGCATGTGACATTTCCTGCATTTAGGTGTTTTTGCATTCATTTTAAAGCAAGGAAATTGACAGCCATCCTAAACTTAACCTGTCGTTCTATTTTCAGTACCTTCAAATGTATTCAGGTATAGTAGCTTGGGATGAAAGCCGCCTTCCCTCTTTGGCAATAAAAGAGTTAATTCAACTAGTGCCAGATAATGATCAATGGATAGATAGATCACTGTTGAACCACATACATCGTGTTTGATTGCATTTGAGTGTTTGACTCCCCCCACCCCCACCCCGAGTTAGACATTTATTCGTTTTGGGGAGTACTGGAAAAAGTGCTTGATGTTAGGATGTGCAGGGATGTAGAAATTTAAGAGGGGGACATCACATTCCAGAGGACTGGGCAAAAAATTGTTGGTGGGCAAAAGCAAGCCCATCCACAACTCAGCTGTTACTTCTCTATTGTTGTTAATTGTGCTAATGCATGAGGATCTTAAAATGGTTGGTTATCTTCCCCCCTTCCCCCCCCCCAAAAAAAATTACTGGACACATATGGCCATGTTTATTTTTCTGAGACTGTGTTGGGAAAAGAATAATCATCTCGTACATGGCTAAATGTTTGGCAGATGCAGGCACAGTAGTTTTGTAAAGGTGGTAATGATGAACATATTTATTTTGAAAGTGTGCACTATTTCTCCATGTCCTTGGTGGTTAGAATGCTGCTGTCTGCTTAAAACATTCCACCCAGAGTTTTGTATTTCTACCCCCCCTTCATTTCTTTTTCTTTTAAGAGGGTAAGATAATTCCACTTGCAAAGTATAACAGCTTTAACTTTTTATTGACTTGCTAAATCTCTTAGATATGTTTACTTATGCAGCCTGCACATGACAGCCGTTTACTAGGGCACCTAAAAATATGCCTGATAGCTACCAGTGTTAAGATTTCCCCTCCCTTGAAAGCATTATGCATGGGTCTATTAACACACACACACACCCTTATCTATTTGTTACAGTTACGGTTTTAGGACTTCTGCAAACTATTTTGTCTATATTATTATTGTTATTTTAATATCCATACATTTGAGGGTAACTTTTGTTTCTTGTTCAAAAGTAGAAACAGTTGGTACAGAAGATGCTTATATTGCAAGCAAAAGTTTGGCATCATTTAAAGAAATGATTAGTGAGACATTTGGGCTTGTCGGAATATTTCATTCTACATGTAAAAAAGGATTATTATTACTATGCAATCAAATACTTGCTTAGGTTAGAATTAAATGGTACTTTTAACTTCAGGTGGATTTGTGTTACAATGACGGAAAGCCAATACCTGTACAGAGGGTACGTAGTTTAAAACCTTAGTTTATACTATGCTAAGCCTTTTCTGAGAATGCAGTGGTGAAAAAATAATTGTTATAAATGCCACAGGTAATCAAAGCAAGTTTTTATGTGCCATCAAATCATATTTGCATCTCCATTTACTTGTTGTGAGTTTTGATTCAATGTCTGCATGTTTTTGTTTTTTGTTTTAAAAAAGTCCTTTGTTATGAGACAATTATGCATGGTACCCAAAGAAGTGTTCAGTTTTAGAGGAGAGTAGCAAATTATATCCCCAGTTACCTTTTCTGAAAAGGCTGCTTAACCATTTATCAGTTCTAGTTTTGTACCTCTAAACACACACATACACACCCTGTTTATGAATCCTTTGAAAGGAACCATTCCTGATACGTATACATAAATAATTGCTGATAACTTCAAAGAAGGTAAATCTCAACTTTTTAAAGAGAGTTCTTCTTTGGGTCACTTTGATCAGTGACAGGTCGAGAATGACCAGAAACCTTTGGCTTCTTTTTCTTACTAATCTGGCAAGAGAAACCACGGTCGAGTTCAGAGAGTGTGCGTACATTCACAGACAGAAATGCTTGACCCCCTTTCCCAGTTTGCAGGAGGCTGCGTAAAACCAGAAAAGGCCTGCTTTGATTGATAAAATAAAAATAGAAGGCTTTTCTGAATTTTCTGCTTTTGTAGATGTTTTGTGCCATTGTCAGAATAAGAAATGTCACTCTCTTCCTTCCAGTTTACCTTAAGGGCTGTGATGCTCTAAAATACTTTTAAGCAATGAGTCCATAAGAGCAAAAGAAGCAGTAACGCACAGTGACACAAAATGCCAGAGATGAGCAAAAGCATGCCTTATATTTCCTGTTTCATGTGCAAAGGAAATCTCCCTCTCTTGAAGGTATCTCCCTCTCTTCAGCCAGTTAAAGAGCAATATTAGGATTACGCATGCATCTGCAAACCATTATACAGTAATTTAACATTCACCCAGTGATGTAACAAAATTAGCAACATAATTTCATTGTATAACTGTATCTTATTAAAGGACAACTGTCTGACATTCTCATACACTTGCCTTATTTAACTTCCTGCAAATATTATTAGTAGTGACAATTTTTCTATTGTGCATTTGATTCTCTCATTAGCACGATGTCATAGTTATCACTAGAGAAATCATTTCCTAGATAGGTGAGGGGAAAGCCAAGGCAAACTAAAAATAAGATCAATGTACTTGCTTTAATAGGGATACATCTGTCCATCAGAGGGGATATTTTGTGTGTGTGTGTGTGTGTGTGTCAGTGTATTGGGGAAAGGTTTATAAAAGCTTCTTTATTTGGCTCGGATAAAATGCTACCTATTCTAAGATTTAAAATACGTGAACTACCATGTATAAATTTTTGTAGAAATGGCTTGATTAAAAATCAAGCACTAAGCATAGCATTTAAATTGTGCTCGTGTGCTGCTGTTTGATTGCCCATGAGCGAGAAAGATGCACATGTCCTTTATTGAATATGTACTTAAAATAAGAAACGTGGGTACGTCTAACTATGGATCACACACGTTGAATGGAGAAAAGTGGTTTAGGATTTCTTTACATCATAAAAGCATTCTCTCCCCCCCTTTTGTTTCCTCTAAAGAGCACCTAAATTTTATTTGTTTAATTGCAATACGTTGCTACAAATGACAGCCTGTGATACGTCCCATACACAGGTTTACTGTCAAAAGCCGTCTGGCAAACTGCATCTTAGCAGGAGAAGCTCCTAGCAAAAGATGTGAGTGGTGTCTTTTTATTTTTGCATCCTCAGCAGTTGCACGATTTGGTATTTAGTTTTCCCTTCCACAATGTTGCAAGTCGATTTGCCATGCTTGTTCCTTTTGCTCAAAGGTATCTGTAACAACACAAACTGTTGTTTGATTGTAAAATATAAATGCCACACGGTGTGTGTGTGTGTGTGTGTGTGTGTGTGTGTATACATACATATATATATATAGGGGGTGGGGATGCATGCTGAATTTAGAAGTTAGTTCATGATAAGTTATAGAAAAAGTTTTTATAGACTTGGCACTGGAACAGCATCTGATTCCATTTCAACTATTACCTGGGCATATCAATATGCTTTGCAGCATGAAAGTGGCTAAACTTGTTTATTTACGGAACATGCCCCCCTTCAAATTAATATAGGAATAAAAATACCCCCAAATGTTCCTTGTTTTAAAGGAAACCAGGTGAAATTTCATATCTCCAGAAATGTAATTTTTCTGTGCTTTCAGCTACAGTTCTGTGTGTATGAGCTGGAGAGACCCCTATTCTCATATATCACTTGCATTCAAGTCCCTGTGCTTTCATTAGTGCTTACTTGTTAGAAATGTGCTCAAGAAGTGGCACATCTACTACTACTAGACATTTTTAGATGTGGTGTATCGTTACATTTTTCATTTTAGCCTCTTACACGCATGCACGTAGGTTGTGAATCTATAAAATACAGCATGTGTACTCTCGTAGCTCTTTGTATGTGGTGTGTGTATATCAGACACTCCTGTCCTAATATTTTGTTTCAGAGTAAATCCTGCTGATTTCATTTAGGTTTATCTGCAAGGAATGGGTTAGAAGAAAGTTTATCTAATACATACAGGTGTTTATGAGTTTTGTTTCATTGTGAGTACAACGCCATAGTTTTCTGTTGGTGTTGTCTGGAAGGGCTTTTTTCTGTGTTATATGTTGGATGAAATGTTAATATTTTATATTATTATTTCTTTTTTGTGGTATAATGTATGCCTATGCTTTCCAATGTAAGTCACTCAGAGACCTTATAGGTTGCAAGCAACTAATAAATAATAATAATAATAATAATAATAATCCTATATTCTATTTTTTAAAAAAAGATATAACCGTGCGCGCACACACATTTTTAAGTAATGTATTTTGGACTGGTTTCTGTGAAATACAGGGTTGAGAGGATGTGTGTGTGTGTCTGTGTGTGTGTGTGTGTGTGTGTGAGAGAGAGAGAGAGAGAGAGAGAGAGATTTTACCTCTAACTTCAGACCCACTTTTCACGTAGGAAACGTGTGAAGTTACACGGAAACCTACGTTGTTGATCTAGAAGTTATTATGCTGAATGGTGAATAAGGAAATCAGCATGTCATTGTAAATGCAAACTCTAGCTGCTAAGCTTAAAATGGTTAATTTTCTGTGCCTCATTCAGATTAACACAGTTAATTCACAGGCATATGATTATATATATATATATATATATATATATATATATATATGAGAGCAGTGTGGTCTCCTGATTCAAGGTTGGCTTGCCTTGACTCTTAACCCTAGTTAATTAGATGCTGAGCAAAGCATCTGAGATGTTGGGGCAAAAGTGAGTTGGTCACAGCAGAGACAAGATTGCAGGGATAGCAGTGATAGTGAAAGAATTCACATGCACCAGGTCATTGTGACACTGTAAGCAATTGCAAAGGAACAGTCTGTTAACTGATACAGAGCTGGCGTCATAAGTTAGAAACAAAACACACGCAAAAAAAAGAAAAAGCTTCATTGAATTGTCTTCCATTCACCACTAATATTCAGTGTATGTGACGAGACTTTCTTCATCTGTCTAATTTTCATTCTTGTGGTCCAGTAGACCTTCCTTCACAGCTTAGAGATTTTCAGAACTCTGGGCTTCAAATGTGCTCAGGAGTTTTGTTAGTTTTTCATGGCAGAGAAGGAGGGGGGGTGAATAGGAAAATAGAGACTCAGAACTAAGCCCCCTCTTTACATTTTTGGATTTTAGTGCCAAAGCAATAACCTGAAATTCACAAGCTCATTATTGTAAAAGGTTTAATTTTCACTAGCCATTTTGCAAGTCCTTGGAGTTAAGAGTATGTACAGGAAAGAATCACACCAAATATTATTTTAGGTTTTTCCCTTTCTTTCTACTGAAACTCCTCAATAGAAAGTCAGCTGCTAATTCATCACATTTTTCCAGGACTTTCAGAATGACAGATCTTGTTCTAGGCATAGAAAATATTAAATGTTAATAGAAACTTAAAATGATTCTGAAGGGGAGTATCTCAAAAGAAGACTTTAACTAATGGGGAATAATGTGTTTCTTTCTAGCTTAGCATAGATCACATTGGAAAGCTCTTCTACTTTCTGCTACCACTGGTGGTGTCAATTATGGGCCATCAATTATTGCTTTTATAGGATACCACATTTAGGAATGGGGATTGCCATACAGTTTATCGGATCCTATATTCTACCATACGACCAACATGCATTGAAGAGAAACAGCCACAGTGTTAAAATTAGCACTGTGCTTCTAGGGGAAGAAATAATTGACTGATAAAACACATACAGTTGTTTTAATTGAAAAACATAAAATGCAACATCTCGAGAAGGTAAATTTACTACACTGCTTCTTACTTGCATAAAAGCACTGCCACAAATAACCTCATTGCTTACGTGAAGTCTGTCTGTCTATCTCTTTGTGTCTACGTCTGTGTATTGCAGAATTTGTGTGAATGTTTATTGGTGTTTTCGTTTGTTTGTTTGTTTGTTTGTTTGTTTCATATTATCTGCCCATGATTGGTGCTCCAGTATTAACTAAGAAGCAGCTAATTTGATGTATAAATTTTTAATATGCATAAATCAATATATCACTACAACTTATATCACACACCGTGGTGTGGTTTTGTGTGTGCCCCATTGGAATTGGTGAGCGGTGGTTAATTTTGGGTCTGTCGTGGAGGGCCGTTCAAAGTGAGAGGGAATGCTATCAGAGAAGTTCGTTTCCTTCGTTTGCTTTGAGTATGCCTGTGTTTCAACTATTTTTAAGCAGCTTTTGGGGGAAATAAAGCGAAGTGGCTTTTGTAAGCTGAATAAGAGTGACTTGTGTCACAATGATTTTCCCCTTCCCTAGTTGTCATATGTTTGTTTGCCAAACCTGAACCTCTTTAAATTTATTTCCGTGGGAGATATTTCCATGACATGCCAATCCAGCAGAACGTTGTTCACCTTAGGTGTGCTTTGCTGCCTCACTGAATTCAATGGGGCTTCCTTCTGGGTTAAACCATGCACAGAATCAGGCTGAAATTCTTCCAAAAACCAGTGGAAATTAAGCACACTTGCAGCTTTCCCCTCCACATAGCACTTTGTGCTGTAAGTGAGCATTGTTAATGCTGCATAGTGGTGAAGGTGAATAAAATGTGGATTCTACACAGTATAGGTTTAAAGAGAACTGAAAAGTCTCTCTCCTTTTTCTCTTTTTTTTTGGGGGGGGGCAATGAATATCTAAACACTGATAACAACGGAAGCTCTAACTTGGAATATCTATTTTGAGAAAATAGGACCTGTGACAAGGAGTTGATTTTTTTAAATAAAAAAAGTAGATACTCTCATGCGCCATGCACATTGTGCACAGAACATGAGGTTGAGCCCTGCAGGAAGCAAATAAAACCGCCCTCTGTCCACAAGATCACCAAGTCTTTTTTTTTTTTTGTCCATTACTGTGCTTTGTTTTAATATTTCACAATCGGAGGCTTAAAACTATACACTCCTTCTGAAAAAGAACTGAAGGAGTGAAAACATTCTAGTGCAGCCTGATGCACCCAATGGATAGCATGCACCTTAATTTTATTGTATTACAGATCGCAATCAGTTTGTGGTTTCATTTATTGAGGCCATAACTTGTTCCTGATTCTTAGCGCTCCTCTCCAAATTTTGAGATGTTTACAGTTATAACATGGGAATTCGTTGGCACTCCTAAAACCAGAATAGCATAGGCAGCTCGCTTACCAAATCAGAAAAAAATAGGGTATCATATGTTTCCTGATTACCTGAACCCAGGCAAATCCCATTTATGATTCTGTATCATTGTATCAGGTAAATGTCAAGAGATTTAAAGGAGTACAGTAGTGGATGAAATGGCAATTTGGGTGTCAGCCACTGAAAATCTACCTTTTGCCTTATATTATTTGCACAGTGCCCACATTTAGGCGTTGACATGCTGTAAGTTGGGCGTTTTGCTTTGTGAATATGCCTGTTTGGGAAGGCATGATAAAAATGTGTGACCAGATGCCATGGCTTATCGTGGTGGAGTGCTGAAAGGCTGATCAATCCAATCTTTATGGCACGTAGGGAGGAACAGGGAAATAATGTGCAATTAAGTGTTTCCCAAATATTGCTCTTTTCTTTCTGGTTTGTTCTGACCAGTAAGAATTCCAGCCAGAATGTTAGGCTCCCTGTGTTCCAAGGATAATAAAATGAAGCACAAATTTAAAATAACAACGCTTCCGTAGAAAAGACATATAAAACGCGAATTCCATTTTCCGTGCAAATAATTGCTAACACGGCACATGTTTAAGTGAACATTGTTTATTGTAGTGCGGTCTCTTTTTGAATCTAAAATTGAATTTGAATGCCCTAATGCTAACAAATGAAATATTTTGCCATAATAAGCCTGAAGAGGAGTATGAAGTAGGGAAAATTTTTTGAGGTCTTGGAGTTGGACAGGGTTGTTTTACATTGATTTGATACTGGGCATGTTGAATTCCATATTGATTGATTTAAATGCAAGAGTTAAACACGTGGTTAACATTCTCCTATTAAAATCCACAAGTCTTCCAGCCTAATTTCATGCATATTTTCTCAGAAGTGTTCTGAGGGAGTTCCATCCTTATAAGTTTGCTTGGGTCTGAAGCTCTGAAGGAGATTTTCCTTTCTGTTAGATTGGATCATGATCTTAGCTTGTCCTTCGTGGTGTTTTTTTTGGTTTTTTTGTTTTAAAAAGAAAACACAAGTTTGTTAACTTTGTTAAGGTAGCATTAAGTGGCTATTTGTTCCCAAGACAATTGATCTAAGACCTATATTTTCCAAGAACATCTGAACTAGCTATCTGGAGAAGAGGGAAATATCTCACACTAATGAAGACTACACGTGGAAAAAATAATAATTACTTCCAGCTGGCTTTACGCAATAACACAACTAATATTAAATTGAGAAGCTTAATTAGCATGGATTTAATTATATTATTTTTGCATTCAGAGTGAGCATTATAATTCTGTTTTTGAAATGTGCATCTAAATATTTGTCAGTGCACGAAGGTGGTTGGTTTTGTAACAATCAGGCATGGATATAGGAAAAAAACAACCAGCCTGTTGATCCGTCTATCCTGCCTGAATACCCTACAGCACTTGACATTGCCAGCATGCCTCCTGCATCTGGTGGCATATGACTGTCATTTTGCAGGCAGGATATGCGGAGAGATTTTGCACAATGGAGACATTCATGAAAGCATTCCTCATCTGGGACTTTTGCAAACCCTCATTTTATTGACCCTGTCAGGATTTAAACTGGTACGCTGTCAGGTTACGTGTTGCTTTATCTATATTAGGTGGTCCCCCCCCTTTATTTATATAAAAAAATTAAATTAGAAATCACCAAGAGGGTGCAGGTTTTTTTGTGGGGTGGGGTAGGGAGGAACACAGAGAATGAAATACCTCCATCACTCATGTTCAGCATTTTACACTCAGGGAGATTTCCATTGCAGTTTCTGAATGAGGAATGAACCTCTCATTGCATTTCCTTCTATTGGGATACATGAACCAAAACACTATTGAATCACACATATTTGTAACAAGGAGAAACAGGAGCTAGGGGTGTGATCCTGATTCTGTTATAATAAATGGCAAAAGCTCCGGTTTTGTTTCAGTATATTTCAGATGGTGCTCATAGCTGCCATGTGTGTTAGACAGGGCCAATGCACACACAATGTGAGGCCTGATCCGGGGTCCTGTTCACCCAGCAGCTACAAGGGCAAAAGTAAAAGAGACGCAGAATGGCAGACGCTCTGTGTGCCTAGCTGTGTACAGGTGAGCTCATAGGCACACGCTTAAGCCTTTCCTGCTTAAATTCCCCAGGTCCCTTTAGCTTGGTTTCCATTTATGTGTTAAGCCTGAAATCGCTCACAGTTGGGCAGTAAGCCCCATTGAGATCAGTAGCACTTACATCCAAATTGTGGCGGTGGGTGGGTTGGAATTTGCACTCACTGTTCAAAGTACTAATTGTACGTGGTAAGATTCTGTTCACCTGCAGCGATGCTTAAAAATAGCATGCAAAATATGTGCCTGATTTACACCCATATTACTCTAATTTTGTCACAAGCTACATTGTGCTCTTCTTGCTGAAGATCTGCTCTGTGCTATTTTTAATTGAGTTTTTGGTGTGTTTTTTAAGCCCATGCTCAAATCGTACAACAAAACTCCAGAGATCAGTACTGAGAGCTGTTTATTAAAAGAGTTCTCCAGGCTCTCGGTTTCATACAAGTAGAGATCTCTGCAAACATATCACCCTTTTTGTTATGGATACTTGTATGTTCTTAATAAACCCATTTTACCTACCAGCTGCTCGTTAATGGTTTGCATTTGGTCCAGAGAGTGTGTGCCGAGTAACCCTATGCAGAACTCAAAATAGGAAGCACTGAAACACTATGTATTATCTCTAGATTTCTGATGGAGCTTGACTGCAATATCATCATGCCATACCACTGCTAAAGAGTCCATTGAGTGTTTGTTATCTGGCCTGGAGCTGAGTTACAGTATATCACACAGGTGTCCCCTGTGCAAAGAAAGATATGCTAGGACATACCTATGCCGGTGCACTTTGTGCACAGTGATTCATTTTGTTAGGGCTCTCATAGACATTCTCAGTGAGTTGTGTTAAGAAGCTGTTGAAGCAAACACCTGTGTTTCACAATGAATTGCTCCCTCCATTGCATGCGGTCCTAACATGCTTGCTGCGGCAATATTTTACATGGGTCATTTTGAACACAGGGCAAAAGCAACTTGAAAGAGATCGATGCATGTCTGTATGTAGAGAAATTATCTTTTTTTTTAAGGGTGCATGTCAACCATAGACATAGTATTGTTTCTTAAAAGCAGATTGTAAAGAATGCAGAAATACTTATTGCAATATTTTTTACAAGGCTGGGGAATCTAAAATATCAGCATAACGCAATGCAAGCTTATGTAGGTTTACTTTTAAGCAAGTCCCACCGTATCCAGTGGGGCTTCCACTCGAGTAAGCATGCACTGAATTGCAGAGAGTAAACCCCAAACCGGCATAGGTTCCTCCTATTGGAGACTTTTGTCTGACAAGGGACGGCAATGACATGGGCAGAGTTCCCAATCCCCTACTCTAGTAGAGAACCCAGTTGTTCTCCAAAACATTGTTACGAAGGCATAGTAGAGGCTGGAGTGTGGGATTGAGGGCTTTTATCAATTCCCATCTCATTGCTCTGAAAAATTGCCCTTGATTGTAGTTCTCTACCAAATCTGCTCCTCTGCAGCTGCACCCCTACATACACTTGCTTGGGAGAGAGACCACTGAGCTCAGTAGGACTTACTTCTGAGTAGATATGTGTATGCATGTGCTGTAAAAGAGAAATTAGAGTCTTACTACACCTGTCACCAAGGAAGTAGAAAGTTGTAAACAGCTTGGGATCAAGTTGCTTGAGAGACTGCTTCTCCACATGCCAGTTGGGCTGGGGGCTTGAGATCTGCTGGTAGCGCCATCTTTGAAGAAAGCTCAAAGAGCTATAACTTGCCAACAGGTTTGGAATATTTAGTTGACTCACTTTTAGGTGCCAACTGAGAAGTTGCTCCTTCTTGGACAGGCCTCTTGGTATAAGATATACCTAGAGCTCAGACTAATGCAGAATCACAGAGCTACAGAATTGGAAGGGACCCAAAACTCATCTACTCAAACCCCCTACAATGCAGAAATCTCAGCTAAGGCATCCATGATGGATGTACTTCAAAAGGTTGTTCTGAGGATAAAACTGGGAGGGGAGCACCATGCATACATGCCACTTTGAGCTCCTTGGAGGAAAGGTTAGAGATAAATACAATAAATCAAATCTGAATAGGTAATAAACACAGACTTTTGACAATAGGCCATGTTTTATTGTAATTGATTTTAATATTTGCATTCTTGATGGTGTGTGTTGTTGTATTTTTTAAAAAAAGATATTTATTAAAGGTTTTTTTAAAATGTAACAATGAAAATGAAAAATAAAAAGAAACAAAATACAACATAAAAACAGTTAAAAAACAAATAATTTTCCATAACATATCTTCCTTACACTTATTTCCCCAGACCTCCTCATACCTCCCTTCTTTGTATTCCACTTCAATTTGTTAGTTCAGCAAATCCTTACCATTAAGCTTTTACCCATTTGTAAACCTTTTTTTTCGTATCTCCTAAAGCATTACAGCTGGAAACCCCTTAGTTTCTATCCAACATCCTTCTAACATTCATTAATTTTACAATATTTCTGTAAATAGTCTTTAAATTTCTTCCAGTCTTCTTTCACTATCTCTTCTCCCTGGTCTCGGATTCTGCCAGTCATTTCTGCCAATTCCATGTAGTCGATCACCTTCATCTGCCATTCTTCCAGAGTGGGTAAATCTTGTGTCTTCCAATACTTTGCAATGAGTATTCTTGCTGCTGTTGTAGCATACATAAAAAAAAGTTCTGTTCTTCTTTGGCACCCATTGGCCGACAATGCCCAGGAGAAAGGCCTCTGGTTTCTTCAGAAAGGTATATTTAAATACCTTTTTCAGTTCATTATATATCATTTCCCAGAAAGCCTTAATCTTTGGGCATGTCCACCAAAGGTGAAAGAATGTACCTTCTGTTTCTTTACATTTCCAACATTTGTTATCGGGCAGATGGTAGATTTTTGCAAGCTTGACTGGGGTCATGTACCACCTGTATATCATTTTCATAATATTCTCTCTTAAGGCATTACAAGCCGTAAACTTCATACCTGTGGTCCATAACTGTTCCCAGTCAGCAAACATAATATTATGGATGGTGTGTGTTGTTGTAAATAACCTTCCCTGGGATCCGCGGAGGAAGCATGGCATATATGTTAATAATAAAAGGTAAAGGTACCCCTGACTGTTAGGTCCAGTCTCGAATGACTCTGGGGTTGCAGCGCTCATCTCACTCTATAGGCCGATGGAGCCGGCGTTTGTCCGCACATAGCTTCTGGGTCATGTGGCCAGCATGACTAAGCCGCTTCTGGTGAACCAGAGCAACGCACGGAAACGCTGTTTACCTTCCCGCTGGAGCGGTACCTATTTATCTACTTGCACTTTGATGTGCTTTCAAACTGCTAGGTTGGCAGGAGCAGGGACCGAACAATGGGAGCTCACCCCGTCGTGGGGATTCAAACTGCCGACTTCCGATCGGCAAGCCCTAGGATCAATGGTTTAGACCACAGTGCCACCCGCATCCCAATATGTTGTTGTTAATAATAATAATACTAAATGGCTGCCACTAATCCCACTTGTCAAACTCCCTTCTTCCTTACCTGGCCAACCCCCAATTACACTTCCCCCTCCTGTCACCTATCCCCTCACAGTTTGCCCCCAACTACCTGCTCCAGTGATGTACAATAGGGGGGACTTCAGAGAGCAGTTTGCAGCAGTGGCAGCTGAAATTTGAAAGCAACGTTATCACATTACCTTTGTGGTGTGAGAGCCACAGCATCACAGCATCTTTCTGAACTATGGTGGCAATGTCAGGAGCCTTCACCTGCTCCCTATTTTAGGATGTCTGCTGTTGGAAGTCTTGGGTAATGCTGGCATGCACTGTGTCCCCTCCCACATTGCCCGGGGCTCTGATGTTATTTCACAGCAAGAGAAGGAGCCACGGTGTGGTTGCTCCCGTGCTACGAAATGTAAAGTGAGAAAACCCCGAAGCAGTCTTTTGAGGCTGATGTTGTCTTCTAAAGTCACCAGTGAAGTGTTGTGGTCCAGCAACTTCTGAGCCACTGAAGAGATCTTGGGGTGCACCGTTCATATTGCATATTGCAACTGCGTGAGGAACCAAATTGCCTTGGGCCACACTTGGATGTCAAAAGGCGACATCCAAAGACCAATTAACTTCTTCATGTTGTCATATTACTTGCCAACTCTGTTTAGGACATGTATATCTTCCAAGACTTTCGAGACAAAATTGCCAGGTATGGACTGGGGAGCAAATGTCCCTAATTGTTGACCGCACAATAGTGTTTTTCCATTGAAATCAATGGGTTATTTATCCTGCAATAGTTTGTCCTTTTGCCTTATCAAGGTTCCATAGTAGTACTGGCTCTGATAAGCAAAAGCTCTTCCTACGTCCTCTCTGCCTAGAAAGAAACTAGTATGTATTGAAAAACAACAAATTTAGCTTTTAAGTTGAATTTTAAGTTGTACATTTAGTAATGCTCCTTTTCTGTATATTGCTCTGTACAATTCTGCAAATGAAATTGTTACGTTATGTCCGTAAATAGCATAAATAACTTTCCAGGTTCATGATCCAGTACTGTATTGCTGATCCAGGGTGAGTTGCACACAGAAGTAGAACTTGCAAATGCAATTAAGTAGAAGTATTCCAACCTGTTACGCTGAGCCACTTAGTTTGCGCACAACCCATTGTTAAGTTCTCTCTGGAACAGTTTCGTGGTACCTTCAATATAATGTAAGCTAAGGTAACTGTAGACTATAGAGATGAGTATTTAGATAGAATCATAGAATTGTAGGATTGGAAGAGACCACAAGGACCATCTAGTCCAGCCTTTCTCAACCTGTGGGTCCCCACATGTTGTTGAACTACAACTCCCATCAGCCCTAGCTAGCAAGCCAGAGCTCAGGGATGATGGGAGTTGTAGTCCAGCTACACCTGGGGACCCACAGGTTGAGAACCACTGATTCTAGTCCAACCTCCTGCAGCGCAGGATTTTTTTGCCCAACATAGGGCTTGAACCCACAGCCCTGAGAGCCAGTGTGGTGTAGTGGTTAAGAGCGGTATACTCATAATCTGGTGAACTGGGTTCGCGTCTGCGCTCCTCCACATGCAGCTGCTGGGTGACCTTGGGCTAGTCACACTTCTCTGAAGTCTCTCAGCCCCACCCACATCACAGGGTATGTGTTGTCGGGGAGGAAGGGAAAGGAGATTGTGAGCCGCTTTGAGACTCCTTTGGGTCTCAAAGCGAGATATCAAATGCAAACTCTTCCTCTTCTTTTAAGAGAGTCTGAGCTATTCACATGTGAAGTATCTTCAGCTCTATTTGAAATTTCTTTGGTTTGTTCTCATTTCTTCCACTCGCCCTCCACACCACTGTATATCGAAATAATACCCAACATATGCACTTTTTATAAATTCACAAATTATGAAAACAAAACCACGTAAAATGTTACATTAGGGAAGGGGAAGATGCGGTGTGGGCAGATGCCAGCTGGAATCTGATAGATGTATGTGATCTCTTCTGTGGCATCATTTTATTGATGAAGTGGGAATGTGGCTAAACAGAAGCTACAGCTGTTTTGTTAAATAAGAATCCATACAAATTCCAGCTGTGAAGTTATAGATTAACAAGGAAGGCAAAACTTCCATTTCGGCATATCTGCAAGTTTTACTGACATACCTACTCGCTTGGCAGTGACAGCGGGCAAGACATTCGACAGATTTTTGTCCCCATCGTAAATACCTTTTCAAAACAAGCCTTGCTGATTTGAATGGAATTTGTTCCAAAGTGCAGTTCAGACGTCCAAACTCAGCTTTGCGCCCCTATCTATGCTTTTGCATGCATACAGAGAAAATCACAGTGAGTCTGAACTGGTTAAGAAGAGTTCAGAGATTGCTGCTGGCTTTATCTGCTGCCCAGTTCACACTAATGTTTCTTCCCCTTGACAAAATAAGTGGAGCTTGCATGTTATTTGTGGGGCCTGCCTGGTGTTTTTACATGAGTAGAATGTTTGCTTTTATTTAAAATGCATCTCTGGGTTATTTGTGGGGCATAGGAATTCATTCCCCCCGCCCAATATAGCCCGGCCCCCTACAAAGTCTGAGGGAGAGGGGCCAGTTCTTAAAACCTTGTGATAACCAGCACTGCTGCTATGAGTTTTAAACAGCTTTTACCTAGAATAACTTTTTAAAATGTGCCATCGGCAGCCTACTAAAACCAAGGAACATTTTACGCAGTAGAAATTCTCGGGCACCTGCTTCGATCTGCAATGCTTTCCAGAAGAACTTGCAATGAAGTCACAGGGAGAACAGGTCTTGGACAAGGAGTGGAGCACTGAGGATGAACCAAAACCATTTGTCCGCAGTGGGCAGCTGTAATAGAATCATAGAAAAGTAGAGGCTGGAAGGGACCCTTAGGGTCATCTAGTCCAACCCTCTGCAGTGCAGGAAATAAATTAGAGCACCTGTGACAGGTGACCATTCAACCTCTGCTTAAAAGCCTACAATGATGGACAGCCGACCACCTTCCGAGGTTGTCCATTTCACTGCCAAACAGCTCTCGCCATTTAGAATCAGCTCCAGTAACCATCTTTGGCATAGTGCAGCTGTTGCTTGTACTAATTTCTGTTTGTATATAAGATTGTGCCATGCATGGAAGTGAGTGCATTAACAGCACAGTAATGTATGTACCATCCACCTGAACACAACCATCCCTGTGCCCAGCACTGGCAGCTAGACGTCTGTAGGAGCAGCAGTTGTCATGCTCTTAATTTATTCAGAATTAGGTTTCTGCATGTTAATCTAGAAGAGCCTTCAACTGAAATGGTCCAATCATTAACTTTTCCAAGAAATCAAATACCAAAATTCTCAGTCAGACAGAGAATGAATAAATGAAGAAAATCCCTTAATTAATAAAGAAAGTCTCTTTATCAATCATGCCAAATATAGATCATTTTAAAGGCAAAACGTATTTGCTCCTGTCAAGCAAGGGTGGCTAGAAGAAACTTAAGCAGTGCTATGTTCTCACTGGGATGCAGTTGGCTTCTTTTTCCTTCATTTCCAAAACTTGGGGAGGGAGGCGGGGTGAAGAAACTAAGCTAGAGAAAAGACCAGAGATTAACAATTTGTTTTACAGCCCAGTTAAGAATTTCAAATCAAGTGACTGGTGCAGCTTGTAACGAAGCATCCACCAAGTATGTCAGGATGATGCTGGTATGCCTTAAAAAAAAAGGAAAAAGTTCAATGTCAACACAGCTGTAACTTACCACTTTTTGAAACCTTTCACCTGGGAGTCAGATAAAATATCTCAAATTTGGGCAAGGGGCTGGGAGCAAGCACAGGGGAAGTACTGTTTGAAATGCTATTCATTCTTGCGAAATAACATTTGTACGCTTTGCCTGACTAGATAAATCTATAGTGGGTTTTTTTCCCCCTTCCCTCCCTCCCTCCCTCCTTCCACCCCTCCTTATTTCATGTGCCAGGCTGTTTTTTTCATTATCGTTTCCTTGTCTGCCGTGTTTATCTTTTCTGAAAATGCTGAAATGTAAGCTATTGCAGCTCTGGGTGGGTGGCATAGACTTTCACAATGTCTTCTCTAAAAAGAAACAGAACGAGCATTTTATTTAGACTGTACAAGCCACTAAGAGAACTTAATGCAGCTGCATAAAAACGGGGGGAAAGCGTTTCAAAAAAATAAAATAAGAATCTTGTTCCTTCCCTTTCTAAATACCCCTGGGGCTTTTGATTTGGATACTTCCAGGTTGACACCTTTTAAACAGGATGGAGTGACAGTGGTGCTCAGCACATCCTTAATGTTCCGCAGAACCCTCTTCACTTTTTTATGAACTCCGAAAGCGTGCTCATCCTTAACAAAATGTCAAGTTAAAACATGTCACTTTGCCGTTACTTGCTTGCCTTTAATCAAAAGACTACTCTTAATGGTCTGTTTTACTGTAGGCAGTTGTAAAATAAGCTTCCCAGTAGTGCTTCGTACCCATTACCGCTGTCATCTCAAGTTCTTGTCCCTAGTTAGCCCCAGCAATGGGGAAAGAGCAATAGGTTCAAGGATGCTGCCGCTGCTGAAGCAGCAGTTAGGCAAGTGCCACATACAGTAGTCCTGCCCCGAACAAAAGCCTATCGGGAAGCTTTTGGGGAAATGTAAGACTGTGCATTTAACACACAAACAGCTGCTGGCCGGCAGCTCTGTTTTATTCAGTCCTTTGGCTGTATACTCCTCATTTGGCGAGGCCATCTGTAGTGCGAGACCGCGATATAAACCGTTACTTTGGACATATGGAAATTGCCTCGAACTTCCAAAGTCCGTGCTTCATTTGCTTGCTCTTCTAGCCTAATCTCGTTCTTTAGTAGTCCTAATCCTGTGATTCTGGGTTGCGAAAATGCAAGACCTGTCACAAACATCCTTTGCAGGAGAGTGTGTCTCTTCAATAGAGTGAATTGGAGGCTTGTCCCCCCCCCCTCCTTCTGAGGGGATAAAATGACCCTTCAACCTCACCAGGCCATTTGTCAGTTAATAGCCTCTTCTGCTAACAATGGCATGCAAATCACAGGTGGATGTTGGCTGAGTAGCCTGTACATCAGAGGTCACCCTAAAGCTGTTAGTTTGATGACAGTGCACCTTGTTTCCCAGCGATGCTTTGGAGATTCTAGTTTACGTGGTTGATATAAATTATTTTCATAATATATAGCTTGACTTTAAATATATATATATGTAAAAAACAAAAACACCCGGTTAAGTATTCAGGCTGCTGATTACACTGAAGATGTGTTTCGTGTGGCTGGTAGACTGCTGGTACAAAGGATGACCAGAGATTGTGTGGCTGTTTCGTGCTGTCTTGTTTGCTGCACAAAAACTGCATTTTTGCAGTCCTTTCTGGCTTCTGACCCTCTTTTAAGCTGGCGGCAAATGTGAGAGATCTTATTTCGGAGTGCTTCACACAAGGAAGTTATGCATATCTCTGCTGCTGCTGGGTAGTAGAGAAAACACCTTTAATATTAAAAGGATATGTTTAAAAGTACATAGAGAATTCTAACAGCACTGGCATAAATCCTGCTGAAGAGCTAAAACCACAAAAGAAACCATATACTTCCCTGTACCCAGAAATGCAGAAAGTGTAACTTGAATGGCTCATCTGTTTTCATTCAGTTTAGTTTTTCCATGCATTCTACATTTTTGTCCATGTAACTATTTAATGTAACATTTTAGTGAAACTTTACAAGGTCAGCCCTGGGCTCTGTGGCCATGAGGGACTGAGGGTCCCAGGTCCTCGGTGGTTATTTCAGACACGAGCAACTTCTCCTGAAGCTGCTATACTTGTGCTGTACACTTTGGAGGAGGGTTTAAAACAAAACAATACATTTGTACATTCAGAAAGAAATAGGTTTAGGTGCTGGAGGTGGGGCAGAACGTCAGGCAGCTGAGAAACCTTCACTTGAAAACCTCACTTCTTGTTCCATTGCTGCACGTCGTATATGGGCATTTGCACAAAGACCTGTACAACTTTCCAGCACTCTTTGGTTTTAGTGGATGGGGAAATGAGAAGCTAATGTTGCATTTTGTGTATTTGCATGTGTGCTGCCTTGTTTCATAACCTTAATCCTCAACCCTCACTTTCCACTGCTCTAAACAGAAGCTGCAACTATTCATTGCTTTGATTTACCCTTTTCTTTACGTGAATGATAGATTAAACAAAAAAACAAAACAAACAAAAAAACACCTCCCTTTCCCAGATACTCAGACATTGCACATGTTTGCCATCTTTTGCTTAGGATGAAATCATTAAAAGAAGGGGGGGGGGGAGAGAAAAAAGCCAAAATTCCTAATACAGTGGTACCTTGGTTTGCATACGTCTTTGATTACAAACACGTTAAACCTGGAAGTGCGTGTCCCGGTTTGCAACCTTTTTTTGGATTACAACCCATTTTTTGGGGGGGGGGGTCGCGAACAAAAAATTTTTGGAGGCCCCATTGGCGAAAGTGAGCCTTGGGTTACAACCTGTTTTGGTTTACAAACGGACCTCCGGAACGGATTATGGTTGTAAACCAAGGTACCACTGTAAATGCATGCTTCCCAGGTAACAAAACAAGGAAGGGTAAAAACTTGGGTTACATTTGCATTGTGTATGTGTGTGCGGAATAAAAATAATTATATATTCACATGCTGTCATACAACATGCACCTAAACAAAACTTGCATTAGGCAAGTGTCCTCTTCCCCTGAAATCCAAACCTGAAGGGGCAGTGGAAGTCCCACAGCCAAAATTCTGCCAAGTGCTGCTTTGGCTTGCTCCATGATGGAATGTTGGCTTCTCTTAAGGGCTAAACTTCATGCCCTGTATTTTGTCTGTTTTGTGCAAAATGTCCCTTCTCCATAGTTCTCTACTAATTGGGCTACACGTATACCAAATTTCAGCATCCTGGGTGGCCTGGAACTACCTCAACTCCCTTTAACTCTCCGTTTTGAGGGGGTCAGTGTACAAATGTTCCAGATTCAGGGTTTTTATTTTATTTTTTTGTAACTGGAGTGCTTTGGGCTACACATGTACCACACATTTCAGGGCTCTAGGTCACACACACAAAAATTACTCTGACCGTTTTCAGGTCCCTGTGAGCTATACAATGTGTGAACCGCAAACTAGTTGTAGATGTAAGGGTTAGTGATTTTTATATACTTACAAGTTTGAGCTGCAGTCATTCCCTGGCTCACAATTGTGTGTGTTTGTGTGCTGTTGTTGTTTTAAGCCATGCACTTATTTAGATTCAGCCAGCCTGACGCTCTGAATACCTTGGCCACTTTAAAGCACTATATAAATGCTAAGTATTATTAAATATTTGCCAGCTCTGCATACTCTAGATTTCTTTTTAATAGAGCCAAATTCCTCTTTAATTAGGGCAATGCAATCTAATAGAAGAGGAGGCAAAGGGATTGGAAGTTAACTTGACCTCGCAGCAGTCGGAAGGAGCTAATTCTATGGATCTCTAAGGCAGCACCCCCCCATGTGCACTCCCACAAACACCACAATAAAAGAGCTACCATAATAAAGGAGTTCTTAAGATAAAACATAAGCATTTAGATTGTATGCGTGTTCAGCAGTCAAGTCTCCACGTGGCTGTTTGTAAGTAACGTTTCCTAGTCTTTCCTATTCCCTTTTTTTTGCAGCACAGCTGTCACTTGTGCAGCAAAAAAACGACTGGGGGGGGGGGGGTTGGGGAAGGGAGGGAAGGAAGGAAAGAAGAAGCCCTGCTAAAATCGTGTCACGTAGCACTAATTCATCTGCTCTCATTAGAGTGAGCGAGGGACAGCATTGATGGCCAAGAGCTGCACTCCACACATGACACACGAACAGTTTGGGGAATAGAAAATTGCTTTCTCAGGAAGCCCAGCCAATTAAGGACTTGACCATATTGAATGTCAAGTGTTAATTTAGGTTTTTCTTCATTTTCCCAGTAGTAATGCGGGTCCTGTGATGAGCAAATACATGTCAAGTAAAAGTTGATTGCATGAAGGACCCAGGTATTATATGTCACTGACAAGTCACAAATATACTCTAGTCTTTTAACCCCTTAGGTGAGCCTGGGCTGTGTTTGTGGAAGGGGAGAAAGAGGGATTAACTGTACTATAACGATAAGAATAGATAGCTTACATTAGGGAGAAGGCTGGGAGGCGGACAGGAATAGTAATTTGTGCAGGAGGCCCCGTTCAATATTCTTGCAAGGAGTGTACAAATATGACACCACTGTTTTGGGGTTAGGGTTTTTGATCTTGAGATACCGCAGCATAGCTGTGTTAAGTGTGGCACACCTCATTTAGATCTCCCTTTATAAGGATCTCAAAGGTTCCAAATGGGCTGCCCCGTGCCAAGCAGTGCAAATCTCTCCTCTCACCCTCTGCTTTTTTTTTAAAAAAGGAAAATCTGTTTGCTGCGAGTAAATTCGAACTGAATATTCTTCCAATTATTTATGTGCTCTTAAGATCACAACCTAAGGAAAATAGTGAACTCTGCCTCCCCATCACCCACTCCCCCAAAGACTTCTGCCTGCCCTGCATTTATTAGCAGCGTCTTACTTTGTCAAAAGGCCACCCTCGCCCGCCCCTCTCTTGGCCTTTTGTCCAGTACCTGCCTGCAGTGGAAAAGGAGACTCCCTTGTGCTTAAAGAGTGGTTGTGTTTTCTACTTTTTACTAGATTTGGCAAGGGGAGGGGGCAATACTTTAGAAATCATCTAGAGCATCTAATTTCCATTCATCAGCATATTATTTACATATGAATGTTGTGAAAATAAGAGAGTGTCTGTTTCTGTTTCAAGTGCATAATTGATGTGCACACAATAATATCTCCACAATGGGCCTGGGCGTTTGCTGTGTGGCACCGTACCCTACAAATAACAGTCAAGTGGAGCTGGCAAACCTGAGATCGCTGAACAAGTTGTCGACACCTTTTGAATTTCTTTCTAAAACAACAGTGTCACGTTTCTGTATTTTGGGGCACCAGATCATTAGTTCTCCCTTTGCTAAAGTAAAAGTCACGGCATTCAATAATGTGAGAATGTATAGGTTTTTTTAAAAAAAGTAAGTATATATATTGAATATTTGCAAATGTATTTCAGCATTAGAAACTAAGACATCTGAAAGCATTGATTTTCTGATTGAAGTCAAACACACACACACACACAAATCATTTTCAGAAGTTTTAAAGATATAAAAATTATATATTGTAATTTTATCCATTTTATAGATTTTTGTCTCGATGAGTAAAGGGTTCCGTTCTTTAGTTTTGTCATGCCAGGTCATATTATAGGAACAGAATGGACAGGAAACAAGTAGCCAAGTGCATCTTATACTATTCTCCTAGTTGTATTATCCAGAAGGGGTTTGTGTGTATAATTTAGGTCTAAGATTCTTATTCTTTTCTGGTTATCTTTCTTTCTCCCTCTCTCCTTTAAAGAATAAAAAGTGGGAGTGGGAAATGAACTGAGCTGCCTGTAAAACGAATGGCAACTCATTTCACAGTTCCAAGAATCAAATTGTGGCTTCATTTTTTCCAAAAGGCTTTCCCTATTTCATGTCAGGCTGTGTGTGGGATTTCCACTTCACCCCCTCTCTGAGCATAAATATCTAAACTAGAAGGTGTCAGTTTTGAAAGCACGCAATGTGACTAATTGGCAGTGAGGCTACTCGTGAGTCAGTGAATTCAGGACAATGACTTCCTTTACAACCTCCTATGTCACTACAAAGTGCCTATAAGAATTTTCCTGCTGCCATTCTTTTGGCAGTTCATAGATTTCCTTTCTCTCTCTCTCTCACTGTTTCATTCTCCACTTCTGACATTCCAGGTCCTATCATGTTAATTCATTTAGCATACAGAACAGCAATTTTAATTAGAGCCCATACTGAGCTTTGCCTCAGTCACGTTGTGTTAAGGGACTTCGCCAAGTCTCCTTAAAACAGAAAGTTGTCGATGGCACCTTTTGGTTGCTGATTCAAGATTTTCCTCCTCCTCTGATGCCACGTTTTGACTGATGGTACCTAATGCAATCAGCCACTGCCAGCAAACAGCCCAGCCCTGCCTGTTCTTTTTTCCAGAATCCTTTATCCCCTCCCCACCCCTCAACAGGACAGGCACCCCCCCCAAAGCTTCACTTCCCAATGCTTAAGCAGAAGATGCCTCCCTTTGCACGTGTTTTTGATAAATTTAAGAAGTCAAATAGCTGACACAGATGGATAATCCAAGTGTATAGGGTGAAGAGTTATAAATTAACACATTATTCCCTCTTAATGTGAAATACTTGAGAATGCATTTTCTCAGTCCCCTGACATCTACCCGGTGAGGGCTCGCATTGTACTTTTCAAGTGGCATTGATTTGTTAAAGCGCTGAATTAGCATCTTAGGCCAGCTGCCTGTTCCACTGTTGTGGTGTTGGGCTCATCCGCCCTCCCTCCCTCTCCCTTTCTCTCTCTCTGCCTTGCTTCCTGCTGCCTTGGCCACACACAGGGCTTCAGCCTGCTCACCCCAGTTTTCTCTCTCTGTTCTCCCCCTCTCTCCCCCTTTTTTGCCACTGAAGCAGGTTATATCCTTTCTATGTGCAGGAGAAGAGAGCAGAGGAACGCAGCTCCTGTTACAAGAAACCTACTGTACATGGCTGGAGTGTGCTTGGCTGTTCGTAAAGAAACGAGCGAGTTACAGTGTGCCCAAACAAACTTGTGCATTGTCTTCTCTCTTTCTTTTTGCAACGGTGCCGAAGCGTCTCTCCCCCGCCCCCTTTCCACGCCAAGTACACAAATGGGCAGGACTTAAAAATCAGAATGAACATACATGCAAGTCAGAAAAGATGTGAGCAGAGGGCTCGCGTTTCAAAGTTGTTCGCTTACTTAACGTGGAGCAAATCGTTCTTCTGTGTCCAAGGATACCTTGGGCTTCTGCCACTTTTGTGAAATGTACAGTTTGGTCACAGACTCGGACGTTGCTGGTGTCTGAATTTTGGGTTTTGTTTTGTTTTCCTTTGTGCTGGGAGAAAAAGAGAGAGAGAGAGAGATCTACAGACGTCTTCTCCTTTGGTCCTTCTGTCTCAAATGTTTCCACAACAGTTTAATTCTTTATCTTTCTCATGGTGGGCCCTGACAGATTGTGAAGCATTGCCCTAATTGACTAAATCGCATTACCAATATATGTATTCCAGTAATGAAGATTATGCACATGAAATTAACATTACATTTCATTTAAAACTGCTAATAAAATGCTGACATTTTTATTTGTGGATTCTTGGCATGGTAACTCTGCAAAATCTCTGAGAGCCTACAAAGGGACTATGCAGTAAATTAGAACAGAGTCCTACAATGACATCCTCTTCTGTCAAAGCTAAACTCCCTTTTTTTGTTGTTGCCTATTGCCTTATGCTTTTTATTGTTTAGTCAGGCACAAAATGTAATCCATTTGAGGTGCACTAAAGGGGTGTGTACAGTGCAACCCTACAAAATCAGAAATGTAAAAATTTAACCTCTACTTCACAGGTTTTGATACCAGTTCAGTATGGGTGCCTCTGTATGATCTTTCTACCTTCCTGGTTCATAATTTAAAGTGCTAAATAAGAGATGCAGGGTGGGGGCAGGGGGACCCAGTTTTGAAATGATCCTGTGTGTAACCAGATCCGTTTATGCTAAAATCTCTCTTGGCCAAGTGCACATTGAGCCAATCACCGTATTTTGAAGAGCAAAAAAGAGGACGCTATGACGGCTATTCAAAGCAAATAAATGCAATTTGTATCAAATTTTACCCCTGAAAAAAAGAGGATGTGTCCTGTCCTGGAAAAAGAGGACACATGGCAACCCTAACATTGGTCTGCCACCATGATCATCTGAAATGCAAGGGGCATTCTCAGGCCTGTGTATCCTGTCCTACATTTAGTTCAGCCCTCAACTTCCATCCTTTTTAAAAAAAAAACAAATTAAAGAACACAAGTTTCTAGCTCCCATTGCACTGTACAAGCAATTGAAAATATTTACCAGCATTTGCAAAAGGCAGCAATAATCTAGGGACAGGTTTATTTATTTTTTGCAACCTTTGTAGTTAAAACTGGCTTCCCCTTGTATTTCTCTTCCCTTAACATCGCTACCAGTCTTTGTCACCATGGCATCCATGGCAATATAAAATGAAATCAAATATTAAAAAGCAAAAGAAATTACCCAAATTAGGAGGGTAACATTTTTTTCATAAAAAACCAGGTTCTGCGTTTGAGTCACCTTTTGCTATATTAGCACATTTCTGTAAACAGATCTGCATACAAGTCAAATAATCAGCTAGCACCAGCTGGTAGCAGCCACTGATGTGGGGCTGGTGGGGTTGTGTTGCTCTCCTGGCTCCCCAACGCAGTGGGTCACTGCTGCTTGCAGAGAAGGGGAGGGACGAGATGCAGAGAGCTTTGCACATGATGGCAGGAGTAATGGACTGGCTCCGCTGCCACAGGTTGCACCATGCTGGGCCCGTCCCTGTCCCTTTCCCAGAGATCAGTTGCGTTGGGAAGCCAGGAGAGCAACAGAACCCAGTAAAGGTAAAGGCAAAGGGACCCCTGACCATTAGGTCCAGTCGTGGCCGACTCTGGGGTTGCAGTGCTCATCTCGCTTTACTGGCCGAGGGAGCTGGCGTACAGCTTCTGGGTCATGTGGCCAGCATGACTAAGCCGCTTCTGGCAAACCAGATCAGCACATGGAAATGCCGTTTACCTTTCCACTGGAGTGGTACCTATTTATCTACTTGCACTTGCTTTCAAACTGCTAGGTTGGCAGATGCAGGGACCGAGCAACGGGAGCTCACCCTGTTGCGGGGATTCGAACCACCGACCTTCTGATCGGCAAGTCCTAGGCTCTGTGGTTTAACCCACAGCGCCACCCACGTCCCTGTACCAGTACCAGCTAGCTATTCCTTACAACATGATTGTCCTAATAAAGGGCACAACCAGAGGCCGTCACTGAGCGGTTTAAGATTTGCATGCTAAGGTGCATGGGAGGGAAATTAGCGCCAGTACACCAGGGATGCTTTGGCAAATAATTGCTGGGAGGAGAGCGTGTAAAATTAGTATGGTCTGGTTGAGGTGAAGGGATTAAACAACTTTGTTTCTTAAGTGTGCTTAATGAGCTAATTGAGACCAATATTGAGACCAAGAGAATTAAAACTCGGGGAAGGCAGTTCGTGGTTTTTACAAGAAAGGTTATTTTGTTCAGAGACCTTTGCAAGCACGGTCTCCTCTACTGGTGCCATTCACATTGAAAGATGCCCAAGACAAACATAAGATGTTATATGTGTGTGGATGGATAGACAGAGAGACAGACTCCCATTATGTTAGGCTAGCAGAAGCTCATTAAATTGTGCAGGTAATATGCTTCCCTTGGGGAACTATGGGCAGTGATGAATAATCATGGTCAACTGTTGGAAATGGCTAAGGCATAGTCTGAAGGCTGGCTGGAAGGTAGATTCTTGAGAGTATCTAGAAAAGAAGTGAGAGAGATTGTGCAAGGTATGAGAAGAAAGGAATTAATGAACAGAAACCACCCGAGGGAGCAGGTAGGAATTGCTTTGAGTTTTGGGCCCTCTGTTACCAAACTCCTTTGACAAATTCCTTCAGATGGCAATGCCCTCAGCTACTACAGAGGGGGAAACCCAAGTGGGAGGGTGTTTCACTGCAATGCTCAGGAAGCAAGACAGAATGCGATTTTACTAGGTAAAGCAAGTGGTCTAGGAATGGAAGTAAAGATTAATAAAGGGTTTAGGGAAGGAGAACAGAACCAGGGCTAGTGGTTGGGGATAAGGGGGGTGGGGAATAAAGCAGGGAAATATTTCCTTCCTTGGGAATCACAGAAAACTATGACAGACCATGACACTTTCCCTCCCAATAGTTGAGAAGGGTCATGTGCTCTGATCGATTTTGTCTTTTAAATAATTTATTGAGGCTGTCACCAGCATCCCGCAGGAAGATCCCAAAGGTTCAGGAACTCTGAAGCAGCTTGGGGTGGGGGCTGCGGCTGGGGAATAGGGAACTGGTAATCTCCCTATTAATCTGCCTGCAGCCTGGAAGATGCAGAGGAGTTGGACCCGAGCTTTTGCCTTCGTAGTAACAGATAGCCCAGAAAGCAAAGACCATTTTGATTTGGTCGTAGATTTTTCTGGGTGACAGTGATCTCAGACGGCCGGCTAGGCTTAGGGGAACCTAAAGAGGAAACCAAGAAAACATAAACTCGAGACAGAGATTCCCTCGCCTTATCTCTCCTCAAGGCTCAGCAGCTGTCTCCTTTGGCACTCAGCCCTGAACTGGTTCCAAAATCTGGATAGGAAGGTATCCATGTTGCTCTGGAGGCGGGCTCAGAAAAGCACCCAGATGTTAATATGTTACGAGTTCCATGTGGCTGTATATCGAAAAGAATTGCATTTGCGTCTATCATGCAAATACGTGTATTGTTCAAGCAGTCTATAGCAGATCCTGTTATTTCAGTTGTTGTTTGCTTCAAATTATTTGAACCTCTTGGAACTTCAACGTGCTTCTATTACATAGAATTCAAGGGTTATGAATATTCCACATTATATTCCACATCAGGATTGAGCAAAGTGCAGTGGGAAAAGACCAGGACACTCCTCTCCGCTGGAAAGGCTGGTTAGAAAAGTTACTTGTACTATTTTTGCAAGGCACTGGTTTCTTTTCCTACTCAGTGGCTCAAATCTGAAGTCAGTAGCACATAAGTTCTATTGAAAGGGAAGGCTATCTGGGTGCCCATAGCTGTGTTCAGTTGCTTTCAATGTGAATCAAGTAGACCTCATTACTAGAGAGCAGGATAAGCATTAAGCAGAATTCAATTATAGCCTCTAATAGATATTTAAATATAGTGACCCTGAAATAGCAGAAATCTAATGGAAATGGGGTATGTAGTCTAATTATGGAAGCTTAATTTCACGGGAACTTGTTGACTTTCCATATAATTTTTGAATATCTTTAAAAATTGACTAGCTTACTGAAATTGTGTGATGAACAACACCAAACAACGGCTCATAGACTTAGTAAAACAGATTCAGAATGGTTACTGAGTGAGAAGCTTAACGTAAGATCTGTTTGCTTCCAATTGACTGGTTAAATTGGCTATAGGTTTGACATCTCAATAATCTTCAGAAAAAGTAGAATATATTGGATACGCTAAACTCACCAAAGGTCTGTCATAGTGTTAAATCTTGTCCTCAATACTTAGTGCTTTCTTGGCATTTTCTCATATTATTTCATCATGTCCGAGAGATCAAGGGCATAGACTTGATATGGCAAAATCAATTCATCCTGAAAAGCTGGTTCAACCTGAAATAATCAAAGTCAATCAGTGAGAGTGGCTATTAAACTAACCTTGCAAATCCCTTCTTGTCAGATATCTTCATTGTACAACTGGAGGCAAAATAGAACTTCTGGCTACTTCTTCACTTTTGTTTCCAGAAGGCTTAGCTCCTCCTCGTGAGCTTTATCCTAGCAAAATTGTATTTATTTTGATTTTATTTCACCCTACCCTTCCAATGGGGACGCTGGTGGCGTTTCAAATCCCCGCGATGGGGTGAGCTCCCGTTGCTCAGTCCCTGCTCCTGCCAACCTAGCAGTTCGAAAGCACGTCAAAGTGCAAGTAGATAAATAGGTACCGCTCTGGCGGGAAGGTAAACGGCGTTTCCATGCGCTGCTCTGGTTCTCCAGAAGCAGCTTAGTCATGCTGGGCACATGACCCAGAAAAACTGTCTGCAGACAAACTCCGGCTCCCTCGGCTTATAGAGTGAGATGAGCACCACAACCCCAGAATCGTTTGCGACTAGACTTAATTGTCAGGGGTCCCCTTACCTTTACCTTACCCTTCCAACAGGGTGGTTTACAAAAACTTTCAAAAGCACCATAAAAGCAGTCAGCAGAATTAAAAGCAAAGCATCAAATAGCAATGCACAGAGGATTAAAAATCCAGGGGAAATAGAAAACAGTAATTGGTGCTGAAATGACTCCCTTGCAAGAGCATTGCATAGTTGGGGTGCCTCTAGGAAGAGTGGCTAGGTCTTTCTGCCGGTATTTGGGTGTTTCTGCACTTATCCTGTATAGTGATACAGTTGCTGTTTTGTCAGGTGTTTTTTTTGGGGGGGGCATATTGCCACACGATGTTGGCATTATTCAGCTACTATTCTGGAATAATAGTAGCTGAATAGGAAAAAAAAACCTTTCCTGCTGTTCCTTCTACCACAAAAAATCCACCTTTTGCTAAAGTTCCAGCATGGCTCTTCAGTATTTTTATTTGTGCGACATGTGTACTGTACAGCATTGTCCCACTTTCTGTGCGGAGGGGTTGAGAGGCATTGTTTTCACGCCACTTCCCTCTGACCAGGGTAAGCTGTTCCTTTGCAAGCTCTGTTCAGGGGTGAGATAACGGCAGATGAAGAGGATGGTACTGAGTCAAAGTTCTGCCCCCGTGCATCACAACAGCCAGGCTCTCCCATAGCTCAGCTCCCCGAGGTCCCTCTTCTAATCTCCTACACTCCCATACGATTAAAATTCCAGAATACTAGGCATTCTTTTCTTTTCTTTTTTTAAGCCACAAAAGGGCTGTCCCCAATGTACATGCCCCTAATTCCAACTTTTACTGGCTGAAGGGAATGCAAGGGCATGTAAGGCGTGTGACTACAGTGAAATAAATTGCCATGTGGACACAACCCATAGTTAACAGATATCTCGGACTAATTGCAATATCAGAACCATCTTGAAGGATGCCCCCCAATTATAATGCATTCTACATTACATTAGCTAATGTTAGTGATCAGGTGGAGAGTAGGAATCTTCTGCAAACATTTTACTAAGCAGCCGGTTTGGTAAAGTGCTTGTTGTGTACTTTGGTTTCCCAAGACAGCTTTATTTTACCATATAGAGTAAAGATAATAAAGGTGGCATTCAACTTAAGTTTACTCAGGGGTAGGTATATTGGAAATTAATGGACCCAACATAGTCATATTCATTCATTTCAACGTAGCTACTTTCTATAAAACGTAGTTGACTATAACCCAAAGTGATTGCAATGCTGACTTAAAAGCCACAGTTTTGTTGCTGCAGAACTACCATGCACCCTTTCATATTTAGTGTCTAGTGGTTGTGCTCTGAATTAGGTGCAACCCCTGTTCTGGATGAAGTAGTATTCCGGATGGCACTGTTTTGTCATGCCAAAAGAGGAGTGATAGCTTTACATCCCATCATAGGATGCTTGACCAGTGTGCTTTCTGTTTGGATCCTGTCTTCAGGCAACCCTCTCTGATGGGAGCAGTGCTTATTGTCATCTCTAGAAAGCCACTGAGGTTGGATCTACACGCATGTTAAAAACATTGTGAACATGCTTTTTTAAAAAATCATTTTGAAAAATGCGTTAAATTTGCTATAGCTCACAATCGTTTTCTAGTGTCACAATTGTATATTGCGCTTAACAACACATCCAAAACATTTTATTTGCAGCTGAGTCCCAAAACTACATGAGGATATTAGCATTTTTGGTACATAACAGTGTTGTTATTTGGGGCAGATTTTTCTAGGTATGCTTGAGGAATTCATCTTTGTGAATTCTGATAGGAGCTTTTGATCTGATCTGCACTTCCTTGACGAATGTGTAGGTTGGAATGTAGCTATTTATTTGATTCCACACTTCTCCAAACGTTGCGACGCAGCTGAAAAAATTATAAAAAAAATACTTTAGAACGCACATTTTGGGAGAAACTATATTTTAAAATAGATATTTAATTACTCATTAAAGTGCAATTTTTCATTTCATTTTTTAATTGATGCAGAAACAGGACAGAGAAGACTTATGGGTGATTATATGCAAAAGTGGCATCAAACAGAAATAGAGTGATCTATCTGTTCCTAGGACTGAAGTAGGCTTTCTGTATCATAATCTGCCCTGATAATTATACTGTATCATTATTTGAGTGAGTGAGTGAGTGAGTGAGCGAGTAAATAAATAAATAAATAAATAAATAAATAAATAAATAAATGACACCAGCACCCAAAACACCTGGGAGGCTGGAGAAAGAGGATTTATTGCCACTGCCCAGGCACCATCACTTCCCTTTTGCTGCCATCAACCTCCTCAGGGGAATGGGGCAGACAAGGGAGATAGCTGCAGTGGTGGGCCTTGGGGCCTCAAATTTCACTGGCCCCAAGTGCAACCCCAAAATCCAGCGTCCCCCCATGGCACCCCCGAGGCTCCACACTCAGTGCGACCGAATTGGTTGCACCTCCCTAAATGCGCCTCTGATAGCTGTGAGCCACCTGGCCTGCTAAAAAGGCTCAGCCAACTTCTCTGATCTGTATTTTATTTTTATTCCCCCCCCAAGCAACACAAACAGAAAAACAAACAATACAAACAAATTCTTGTCTTATCCTTATTTTTTCTAAACATTGTTAGGTGAGCTTCCCCAAGTCCCCCCTATCTGATTTTCATTTTACCTCATCTTTAGCAGTTTCATGTATCATAATTTTTAACCATTTTTTTAATCACACTTACTTTTACCATAAAAATCGTCACATTTTATCACTTACAAATAATACTGTTTTAAAATACACTATCTTCTACTTCTAACCCTATAGCCTATATCCACTTTCAAAGCTATTCTAAGATTTAAATATTAACATATTTTTTCAAATATTCCTTAAACTTCTTCCAATTTTCTTCCACCGTCTCTTCTCTCTGGTCTCGGAGTCTCCCAGTCAGTTCGGCAAGTTCCATATAGTCCATCATCTTCATCTGCCATTCTTTGATAGATGGTAAATCTTGTTTCTTCCAATTCTTCGCTAGTAATATTCTCGCAGCTGTTGTGGCATACAGAAAAAAGTAACATCCTTTTTCTCTGATCTGTATCTTAAACAAGGCTACTCTTGCCTCCTTAGCAAGACTAGCAGTTTGAATTAGCTTCGTTTATTTGACCGGTTAACTTTTTTTATTTTGATTTTGCTGGGTACTTGCCATCTATTAAGTCTAGATCTGTTCATCAGCGCATGGGCTGGGTTCTACCAGTGACCCTTGGGTCACTTTTAGGTGTGCCTGGTGGCCTCCTCGCTTGCCTGCCGCATCCTTTTGCCATTTCTTGGGCCATTGCCAGCACCTGCTATGGGCCCCACAGTCATGTCTGAATTGTGCTTGGGTTGACAGCGAAGCTGCAGCAGCAGCAGGAATATTCCTAACCCTTTGCCAGTGTGGTGGTTGCAACCATCATGTGATACCTTACTTGCCTAAAGTGTTTGCAAGAAAACCCATTGAGTCAGAGCCAGCAGGAACAAGCTATGTTGTGTAATATGTTTATCACTTAATGCCTACCAATTGGACTACTGTAATTGTATATCCTGTTCCCAGTCCATATCTCTTGATCTGAAAATGGTTTGGCACCATGGGCCATACTGTATAATGGGCTTTTGGATTTCATTCTGTTGCAAGGCAGTATAAACCATTTCTGTTACTATTCTTTGCTTATGTGCTGCATTATAAACTAAAAATCATGGCCCATTGTGTATGATTATTTCTACAGATCAGGAACTAAGGCTGAGAAGTGCCAGAAGTTGGGGTGATTTTGTTAGAGCCTCTCCCTTTCTGTATAAGTAATCATGTCTTGAAAGCCATGATTTTTTAATTCTTAGGGTTGTTGCAATAAAAACTAAACAATCTCATGAAATCTGTTTGCTTAATCATTCAGGGGGAAAATAGTGTTGTGAGTTTATGTGGGTATTTATTAGTGATGATTGGATCCATCTATTCCTATTCAGTGTCAGTTCTGTTGACATTTCCATTCCACCTTAAGGAACAGGCATGAGATGGTTGCATGTCACATGTCTGTTTACATTCCAGCACATATATTCATTGGTCCATCCCGTTCCATTTTTGCATTGATCTGTATGCATTTCGAAATGTTTGTGTATGTATAATCAAATAAGAACCATGTTGTAAAATTTTCAGAAGTTTGAAATCTGAAGAATAATTAGGTTCTGGTCCGTTTGCATGTTCGGGAGGTACATTAGGTTAGTTTGCTTAAAAATGAGAACCAAGCAAAAATTTCCTTCCTCTCTAGTTTATATTAAAAATAATAGGATTGTTGGTGATAGGATTGTTTATTAATAGCACCTGGGAGGGGGACTATTTAGGGGACACCAAGTGAAGATAGGCAATGTATAGAATAATTTACTTGTAGCAGTGAACATGAGGAATCAAAGAAATCTATTATTTTCTCCAAAAATTGTCTGTGTAGTATTTAACACAGTGATGCTTTTTCTGAGTTCAGAACAAAAAAGAAAAATCCATGTGTTGAAGCTTAAGCTATTAAGCGAATAGGTGAAAATTGCTTGCTTCCTGGTGCCACTATGTTTTCTTTCTGTAGTAGAATAATACTGACACGCTGCCCGAAAAGGTTAAGAGACCTTCACTTTCCCATCAGTGTTTCCCAACGTTCGTAGAGAGAGACTCTCCATTCCCTCTTAAAAAATACATATTAATTACAGAAATAATAACAATAAAAAGAAAACCTTGCCAAAATACAAATGCATTGTCAGCTTTGATAACTAGACCCACCAGTATTGTTTGGCCAGCGATCTCAGCTTGTTTCCCACAAACGTTCATTAAAACAAACGAGAGAGAGAGAGAGAGAGAGAGAGAGAGAGAGAGACTGTGAATAGAAGAAGGGGGTTGAGTGCGTGGCGTCATGTTTTGCCATACTCAGAGTAGTCCCATTGAAGTCGATTGCCATACTTGGGATCTTGCCTGTGGAGTGTAATCCAGTGCACAATTAAGTGCACTTAAATGCCCAGGTTGTCAGTGTGCTTAACCATCTGCTGGACTGCGGCCATAATATTTCATAACAACAGCCACTGTATTAAAGCCAAAGGCCTCTGGCAAGTGATTGAAGTGGCTGCTGAGATGAGAGGAGCGATTCGGGGAGCTGGCCTTGCCTGCTGAGTGTTGCGACTGCAGAAGACGACATGAGCCTGCGGCCCAGAGGTTGGGCAAGAGCTGCGCTTACGAGCCGGGTGCTGCTGGCCAGGGTTGAGGAAGCAGAGGTGGCCCCTTTTGTGCTCCGTGTGTGGGTCTGCTGCACACTTTTTCCCGTCAGAGCTGGGCCAGGCCGGCCAGAAAACTGGTTCCTTGGCAAGGCTGAACGGCAGGATGATGTAGTCTGTTGTGACTAGTGCATTCCTTTCAGGTTAAACTAGGGAAATGGCATTGTGTTAAAATTCCAAGTCGCATGAATGTTTTATTGCCACAAGTGCATTCAGGTCTCAAGGGGAGTGTGTGTGTGTGTGTGTGTTTGGAGCTGGAGAGGGGAGGTGTGGGGAGAGGAACAGAGGTTGGGGCAGTGTGACTTAGAGCTCCAGGAACTATCAGAAGAACACTTCCCTTGGAAAATGTTACCCAGTGGTGTGTGAAGCTGACTGGCTGCTGCGATAGTGGCTTTAGAAGGGTTTCGCTTTTCCCCCTGGCTGCGGCTGTTTAAAATCTCTCTGTCCGGACAATTAGCAGCTGAAGAAAATATGACAAGACACACGCGGCGAGGTTGGGAGATAGAGAGAAGGAATGTGCCAGGAGAGGGTTGAATTGCCTTCTTGTATATAAACTGGCAGATCTCCTCTCCCCGTCGCTGTAACCCACTCCTGGAGCTGCTTCTCGCCCCCCCTTTATTCCCCCCACCCGTCTGCTGAAGGCCAGGAGTGATCTGTTAACTGTACACCGCGGACGAGGAGGCCAAACCCGTTCACGGCACTGCTTGTTACCATTACTACTCCCTCATTCCTTTTCACATTTTTTTTTTCTTAAAGCATTTTTTTGTAATAGTGCTTTGCTTGAATCAGAAGAGAGGGTTTGGCTGCAGAAAAACAGAGAGGCTGCACAATTTTACTTGGGTGGGGGGGGGGGAGGAAGTCTGGCGATTTATGTGCCAGACAACAACAAAAGTTAAAACAGTGGTGTTTCTACAGGGGCTGGAATGGCAACTGTGCATTTATAATTCTTTTAATGAAATACTGTGAAGGCAGAGTTGAGCTGCTTTTATTAAACCTGATTAATACTTGTTGGGGGACGTGGGTGGCGCTGTGGGTTAAACCACAGAGCCTAGGACTTGCTGATCAGAAGGTTGGTGGTTCGAATCCCTGCGACGGGGTGAGCTCCCGTTGCTCGGTCCCTGCTCCTGCCAACCTAGCATTCGAAAGCACATCAAAGTGCAAGTAGATAAATAGGTACCGCTCCGGCGGGAAGGTAAACGGCGTTTCCGTGCGCTGCTCTCGTTCACCAGAAGTGGCTTAGTCATACTGGCCACATGACCAGGAAGCTGTACGTCGGCTCCCTCGGCCAATAAAGCGAGATGAGCACCGCAACCCCAGAGTCGATCACGACTGGACCTAATGGTCAGGGGTCCCTTTACCTTTACCTTTAATACTTGTTGGATATTAAGTATCTATGGGAAAGTGGATGTGGGTTATGCCTGCCTTCTCTTAGTGGCATGTGGTATTCTGGTAGACAATGGACTTGGGTTTATTTTGCTGACAGAGAGGTATAGCACGGGCTGCTAGAGGTGTAGTGTACTAGCTGAGCTTCAGGAGCAATTCAGGGAGATAATGTGGTGCAGTGGTTAGAGTTTCAGTCCAGGACCTTGGGAGAACAGGGTTCAGATCCCCACTCAGCCGCGAGGCTCCCTGGGTGACCTTGGGCTAGTTGCTGCCCCTCAGCCTAGCCGCCTACTCAGGGTTGTTGTGGGGATTAAAAAGCAAGTCCCTGTTTGTTTCCTGAGTGGGAATATTTACTGGCATTTGTATCCCCACCACCTGCCTCCGCTCAGAGTGGCATAGCATATTAATGTTAACATAGCGTATTACCTGTGAGCTAAAAAAAGAAGAGGCTTTACATTGCTTAAGATAAGGCCATTTTATCCATTTTACCCCCAAAGGCTGGCTGGCTGTAATGTGTGTGATCTGCACAGGGCATATTGTTAGTTTTAGCGGACTTCACTTGAGTCGAGGCTCATTTCTATAACCTGTCTTCATTGCCTGCACCCAGAACATGAAAACTTTTTAAAAAGTTGAATGCATTCACATGGATGTTTCCTTCTAAAAGAAATGCGTCTTTTCCAGATAACCAGGCCCCTAGTTGACAGGGATATACAGGAATATAGAATTGCTTCTACCTGTGCTTTAGGTTACAAGTGATCAAGTTCTTTTCCAAGCTGAAAAAAAGGAAGGAAGGAATGGCTAGGGCAACCCAGTCTGACAGAGGCGGGGTACAAATAATAAAATTGTTGTTGTTATTGTTGCTGCTGCTGCTGGCTTTCTGGACATGGCCACAGCCTGGAAACAGGTTTCAGCCATGACACCTTTATCTTTCTTTCTTTAACATGTATAAAAATTTCTTAACACAAGTGGGATGTCGTCACAAAATGTTGCGGTGTATCCCCGGTTTTTGTGTATTACCTGATCCTGTGGCTGACTGGGTGATAGTGGGAGTTAGCATCAAAAGCATGAGTTCCTCTTCTAAACTCAGTATGGTTTTGTGAGCAGCATTCATTCATTCATTTGACATTTGAAACATGCAGCCAGTTTGCATGCAAGTTAATGGAGCATGAGGCATGCGTAAGAGAGAACTCTGTATATTAGATATGGAGAAGTTCAAGTAGACACACCATACTTAATGTTTATTTGGTATGCATGACAGCATTTGTATGCAATTGTGTGTACTATGAATATGTGTCTTAGAACACCGCAAAAAATATAAAGACTGGACATTTGCAACCCATTCTAGCTTGGTGGTTCATACAAATGACACCCAGTTAAAAATTCTACAGTGTAGACAAGACAATTTCTGGATTTGGATGTGTGTTTAGATGGGACAGGGGTGGCACTGTGGTCTAAACCACTGAGCCTCTTGGGCTTGCTGATCAGAAGGTCAGTGGTTCGAATCCCCATGATGGAATGAGCTCCCATTGCTCTGTCCCAGCTCCTGCCAACTTAGCAGTTTGAAAGCTTGCCAAAAGTGCAAGTAGATAAATAGGTACCGCTGCGGTGGGAAGGTAAGCGGTGCTCTGGTTTCTGTCACGGTGTCCCGTTGCTCCAGAAGCGGTTTATTCCTGCTGGCCACATGACCCAGAAAGCTGTCTGTGGACAAATTCCGGCTCCCTTGGCCTGAAAGTGAGATGAATGCCGCAACCCCATAGTCGCGTTTGACTGGACTAAACTGTCCAGGGGTCATTTACCTTTACCTATAGATGACCAGTTGCACTGCATTGCTCTTAGTTGCATGCCCGTTCTGGTGTTCATTTGCACCCATGCTACCAGAAATCTAACTACCGGTAAATGAAAGTAGATATTAAAATAAATTATAATGCATCACTCCTGCCTTGTTACTGCTACTGTACTGTTGTGCTCCTGGAAAGCAAGCTAAGTTTGGTCATTATGTCCTGTGGTTTGTTACTTTCCAAACAAACTAAGGGTGGTTGTTGGCCTACAAACTTGTGGTTTGTATGCAGGAAAGCAAGCTAAGCCAAACCCAGCCATTTCAGCAACATGCACCAGCGCACTGTGTGCTCACGTTTAATTGTTGTTGTTTTTTAAACTATGGTATAATGTGACATGCAAACCCAGCAAATATGTACACAGATCTCACCATCAGGAAACGGTTTCTTTTGAATGAACGAAGAGTAAATGCACTTTACCAATGGTTAATTACAATAGGTATAGCGCATTGTAGTTTATGAGAATAGGGAATGGAGAAATGTTGTTAGATTGAAAACAACATTTCAAGGCTAAGGTCGAATGCCCCATTTCACCATGGTTTTTGTAACTTCCGGTTCTTACGTGTGAAGACTCCTTGTTCCATCTAGTCGCCCAACTAAGTGGTGTGTTTGAAGGTTTTAAGAATTAGCTACATAAGGAAAATGGTTAATGTGTGCCTAAGGATACGACCGTTTAAATGTGATGTGCTCGTTAAGGTCAATGGAACTATACTAATGCAGATGGTCAATGAATGGTCTGTTAAATGGTAACACTTAAAAAAATATGACCTATCCGTAGCTTTTTGTACATCTTATTTAAATTTTGGATAGATAGAGAATGATTCACATGTGTTTATATGATTTATTTATTTTGTCCCGTATAAGAGGGGTGATTAAGTCATAAACATAACTTTAATCTGATTAGTGCCCTTTTTATGATGGCTTGGTAGCAGCTTTTTTTAAAAAAACAACAACCCAGTTATATTGACAAGGTTTATGGAAGGTCGTAAACTCAACAAGCAGTCAGCTCTATTGCAAAACCAAGATATATGTTCAGATTCAGTCCTTCAGATTTCAGAAACTCTCATTAGCATCTCATAGATTTTAAGGGTTACCCACTTAAAGCTGTATTTTTTCCCAGATCCAAACTGTTTTGAATGCACAGTAATGCAAGGATTTATTTCTGATAGGTTGCAGATGAGACATTTTAAATGATGGTTTCCAAAGGAAAGTGGTATGATACATTCGCATTATTTTTTTTGCACTCTTAAATGGCTTTTTAAAATGAATTTGTAAATGGATAATGAATTGAGATGCATTAGTGAAAACTGGGGGGGGGAGGTGGGGAAAAATTACATTGTTCAGATGAAATTTTGGCAGTAACTCGTCTTCCTTTCCCCTGTGAGATTTGTGAACATTTACAAACTCTGTTTCTTATAGTTCAAAGGGTTAAGAAAATAATACAAAGGATTCAACTTAAAGCAGCAAACTGCACTCTTAAAACATATATGAAACAAGTTAAAAACCCCTTGCCAGACCTGAAGCTTACCCTCTGGGGCTGGTCATCTTCTCTCAACCCATCCTACTTCATAGGGTTGTTGTGAGGCTGAAATGGTGTGGGGGATTACTGTGCCTGCTGCTCTGTGGGTAATCTAAACCTATAATGCAAAAACAATAAACCATATCCAAAGCCCAAGCCATACTGCATGGCCCACACGGAACATAATTACAGGTTCCTTTAGAAAAGGAGAAGCTGAGATAAAAGATGGTATTATGGAACTCTATGGAAAGTGTAATGCTGGTGGGCAACAAAAGAGGTTTAAAGACTCGCTCGAGACAAATCTTTAAAAATGGAGTATAAACACTGACAACTGGGAAAGAAACACTGGTTTGTGAGTGCTCCAATTGGAGAACAGCCTTAACCAAAGGTGTCATGGTTTTTGAAGACACTCGAACTCAGGACGCAAGGGAGAAATGTGCTAAGAGGAAGGCACGCTTGGCAAAACCTCACTGTGATCAACTCCCGCCTGGAAACCTATGTCCCCACTGTGGAAGGACGTGTGGATCCGAAATTGGCCTCCACATACCCTCCAACATTTCTCGGATGGAAATAGGGACGTCCCAAGGAAAAGCAAGACATTTCAGGATCCAAACAGGAACCAGGGTGGCTTCTGTAAATCCGGGATTGTTCCTGGGAAAATAGGGACACTTGGAGGGTCTGCTGTGTGGAGATGCCAGGATTGAACCTGGCACATTCTGAATGCAAAGCTGAGCTCTGGCCCTTCCCCAGTTTTCATTTCATTTATCACTTTGAGGTCCAGTCTTGCCTTAGCTCTTCTGTGTTGTCAGAAAGCCAGGGTAGTAGATGTGCTGGGTTGGGCTGAAACGGTGAAGGTTCATGTTCAGCTGTGGATTCCTGAGTGGCCTGGGAATCTTATCAAACTGTCATGCAAGCTTATTGTAGGATTAATGGCATAAGGATTGGGAACACTAGATATGGTACTAAAGTTAATACTAGTTTAATATTCTCTGCATCTATCTATCTAATCTATCTATCTATCTATCTATCTATCTATCTATCTATCTATCCATCTATCTATCCAGCTATCATCTATCTATCTATCATCTATCTAATCTATCACCTATCATCAATCAATCAATCATCTATCATCTTTCTATCTATCATCTATCTCTTTCTTGAAGGACTTGTAATGTATTTGCAAAGTTTCTTTCTCTATACAAGAGGGGGAAAGTTCAAAAGTTCATCTGAGCAGCTTACTTTTCTAACTGGTGAAGATGTTCTTTGCGGTTTCATTTACATCATATCTGAACTGTGGTGCAGCACAGCAAGGAAGGATTAATCTCAGGAATAAAATGTTGAAACTGCAGAGCTGAAAATTAGCCACAGTACAGTACTTCAGATAAGGAAAGTAAATAAAATGATTATAGATTATAATTCTAACTTGATTACTAATATTGGAATTAGGATTGAGAGACCCAGGTTCCACTCCTCTATATGCATACAAACACACTCATCTGAAAAATAACCTATATTGATAAATCTCAACATGTGTAGATTTTGTTCAGATATATAAATACTTCTCAAGGTGTATCCCAAATCCTTGGAAGATTTAGGGATGTTCTAAACAAATTTGAGTTTCAAACTTTTTCTTTTTCACACAGAGATGTCAAAATCAGTTTTGATGATGATAAATTATTTAAATAAAGTCCACCCATAACCGAATTGTGATTTAGGGATCATTTATCTTGTCCAATTTTGCTTGAATTACTAATGTGTGAAACCCCTACTGAAAACTTTTAATATCCCTGAAATTACTCAAATGGTCTACCTAATGATAAGCCTCCAAATTTGCTTAGAATCTCACTTTTATGCAAAATTGGGTGGCGGCCTTCAAATTGTCTACTCACTTCCATCCACGTTGCAAGACTATGCCGTAATGAAATGCTTGGTTTTCCTGAAAATTACTGAAGAAGTTCTAAATTCACTTAAATACTGGCTTTGGGCAAAATTTTGGTTTAAGTCATTACTTATGGATATCACTTGTTGGTAATTTTTCATCCATTCAGCTTTGTTTCTGTTTAATCACACTGTAAGATTAAAAGTGAAAGATGGGTAGCCTGTGCAAGAAACACAAAGCAGCCATTGGGTTGTTGGAGCGCTGCATTTTACTTCAGGGTATGGAGAATTAGGCAGAGACTGGTTTTGTTTGGGCGATCGTATGTGGAATGCTTCTGCAGCATAATCACACAAGAATCTAACATCTGCTTCAGTAATTTTCAGTCTCAGAATCTCATTAGCCATAACCCAAATGAACAGATCCTTGCCCAATTTGCAGGGCTTGAGACTAAAGGAAAGGACACTTTTCACCAAAGCTTTGGTTAGCTGTGAAAGACCCCCCCCTTTTGGGGGGCAAGTCTTCAGGGATTGTAAAATACTAACTTGAATTGGCTTCATAGTGCCCATTCAGAGGGACAGCGGGTAGCTTTTCCTACACTCTGAATCAGCTTTGTTGTCTTGTTACATATGATTGCTTATGTGGCATATTTGCAGTGTTATAAGAAGAAACCCCAAAAGATGCAAAATCAGCTGCAGGTTGAATCATGAACAGCATGTAGAAGACATGACCATTGGAGGTGGCATGTAGGCCTTCTAAAAGCTCAGTTTTCATGTACACACACAAAATGTTTGCAGCACAACCCTCTTAATTTACATTGTCTTTTAGGATTGAAACATGTCCTTCTATTTAATTGTCTCTGATGAGACAGGATCTTTGCAGGTCATGGATAGATAGATAATGTTTCTGCCTGCCAGTGCCACCTATATTTTTTCCATTAAAACTGGCGGTTGCTGTGGGCAGAACGCCAACACTCTCATCCTTCCAGCATATGTTTCACACTCTTTCCCCAGGAAGCCAGGCATCCCCCTTTTGCAAGCCTTGTGATGACACCCAGATAATGTCTTCCTTGCGATGTGCTCCAATTTGCTAAACTTTGCTTTCAAAGAAAGCTTGCCGTGTCTTTCTGGGTTATTTTTAAAGTCACACTTGTGGGTATTCATGTTTCAAGTTCAAAAGCGACACAGGAGGTTATATTCTCCAGTTACTTAATACGGTACAAATCTCACTTTCGAAAACTGAGGATGTGTATTATTTCTGACTGAAACGGTTTGGGGGGTGGAAGAGCATTTGCGAAACCTCCTCACCCTCACAGTTCACCCATGGCTGCCATCAGAAGCTGTTAGTGGCACAAAATCCTTCCCCATCTTTTTCAGCGCTTAGAAAGCAAGCAAGCAAGCAAGGGAAACGTGTAAAACGAACTGCGCTACTACGCCTGATATATGAATAACTGGATGTGTTTGCTGATTGTGGCACTGATCCGTTCCGCAGCAGGAGAGGGAAATTCTTCACAAATCTCTAACATCTCTTTGCTCTCGACCTGTTCATAAGAACCCCTTCCAGTCAAATTGAACTTTTCCTAAGGCAACCCTTTTTTACACACTTAGCACTCTCAGTTTTAGCTTTTTGTTCTTCAATACTTCCACTTTCCATTTTTCACCGAGCGGCAAAAATAATTCATATGCTCATTTTTTTTTCTTTTAAAAAATTACTGTAACATATAAATTTGCCAAGTGCAATTGCACTTTTGACGTAAGCATTAGGTCTGCCAAAAACCCTTGAGCGCCTTTGTTTAATTGAGCTTGAGCTCCTTGATGTGCATGCCGTAATTGGGTGCTTTCTCTAGGCTTTTGATCTTTAAGTGGCAGAAGACCTGAAGCAGTCCATTTGTGGATCTTATGGTGTTAGGCAAATGAATAGGGGAGGGTGGGTGGGTGTTCTGAATTATGCTAGCACATATACGATAGCACTTGCCTCTCAATCTATCCATGTGTCATTTCTCCAATGAAAATAGGGACGTCCTTGTCAATAATAATAATAATAATAATAATAATAATAATAATACTCCACCCATCTGACTGGGTTGCCCTAGCCACTCTGGGCAGCTTCCAACATACATAAAACATAATAAAACATTAAACATTAAGGAAATTCCCTATGTAGGGATTTCTTCTAAAGATTGACTAGTTATTTATCTCTCTGGCTCAGGGGTCACATAACTCCATACCTTCCAACATTTCTCCAATGAAAATTGAGGTGTCCTAAGGAAAAGGGATGCGGGTGGCGCCATGGTCTAAACCACAGAGCCTAGGGCTTGCCGATCAGAAGGTTGGCGGTTTGAATCCCCGCAATGGGGTAAGCTCCTGTTGCTTGGTCCCAGCTTTTGCCCACCTAGCAATTCGAAAGCACGTCAAGTGCAAGTAGATAAATAGGTACCGCTCCGGCGGGAAGGTAAACGGCTTTTCCATGCGCTGCTCTGCTTCCCAAGAAGTGGCTTAGTCATGCTGGCCACATGACCTGGAAGCTGTCTGCGGACAAAACGCCAGCTCCCTTGGCCTATAGAGCGAGATGAGCGCTGCAACCCCAGAGTCATCTGCAACTGGACCTAACGTCAGGGGTACCTTTACCTTTGCCTTTAAGGAAAAGCAGGACATTCTTGGATCAAATCAGAAACCAGGATGACTTCTGTAAATCTGGGACTGTCCCTGGGGACACTTGGAGGGTGTGGTGCTGTACCATAGAACAGATTTCCAGCTAAGTGTACATAGGATTGCAGTATTAACCAGTTTCAACCCCCCCCCCATGTAGCCCGAAATAGGTTTTGAGAGAGATGCCATTTTTCTTTCTAGAACAGCTTTCCAACAGAACTTGTCCGTTTGTTTACCTGTAGATGTTTCTCGGTAATCCTACAGCTCCTGATCAAGTAGGAGGGAAAGCACACAAAAAGTGGGGAAGCTGTTAGTTTGCTTCCCCAGTTTGAAAGCCCAGTTCAAGATTTGTAAAGATACCTGCGCCATTCTGTACAGTTGGTGTTTGATACCACTGGTTATTTGTTTGTGGGGAAATGTCTGAATCCAGCTCTCTGCTTCCAGTCTCATCTTCAAACAGATGAGTTGTCTGGTGTTGAACAAATGGATTCCTAAAGTGGGCTTTCTACTTGATAAGTTATTTTATAGTGCTCACTTGCCCTTCGTTGTAAGGTGGGTTAAAACAACAAAAACTGTTTTAAGCAAAGTAAATGCAACCAAACATGCACAAGAGTCTCCAGGTAGGTTACAACAGCGGAAGACTTCTCCCACCACTTTTTTCATGCTCAAGGTTGGCAGAACTATCAAGAGAACCCCCCTCTGTTGATCTTAACACCTTGGCTGGTTTGCATGGAAGGTGAGGTTGTATTTCAAGTATTTGGGTTCCAAATCATATGGGGCTTTAAATACCATTTTGAGCACTTTGAATTGGGCTCAGAAATAAACTGGCAACCAGTGTAGCTGCTTTAGAACAGCAGCAATGTGTTCTGTACATCACCCCATGGTTTGGGCCATGGTGATCCTTGTGGTGAACTGAATGCATAGAAGAAGTGTGTATGGGTGATATACCATATTCATTCTTGGCTCAGAATTTGTACAGCCTTAAATTCTCTTGTCATAAAACTGCGTGGCTGTTGCTTTTTCATTCTTCAGAATGAAGATGGGGAAGAAGAAAGGCCTTTTTGCTTCTTGTAGGGGTTTTTTGTGCTGATTATACACAAAGCAAATTGTAAATAGTGCTTTCACACAGTATTGTTATTCCTTTGAGATGCTCAGAGCACAGTAGCTATCCTCTCAACCCTGCTTTGCTCAAGGGATTGTACAGGGACATTTGGAAAACCCTTGCTACTCATTTCTGATGCTTTGACAACAGGAATTTAGCTCCGTATCAGAGAAATGTCATCCAACCATTAAAGCTTGAACCCTTGTAGTTGTTGTTAAAATAAATTTAGTAGCAGTCAGCGTGGATCAAAACAGTCTCCAGCTACACATTTGCATGTCAGACCATCCAAATATGTATAGAATCTCAAGGAATGATGTGACTCTTGTAAAACAGTAGAATAAGAGTCAGGCAGCAGACTACGAATTGTATTGTGATAAATAATTTCACTATAGGATAATTGTGTGATCGAATTTGAATTACGGTACCCATTGTCATTCAGACTGGGGCAAAGTTGGGAGGTCAAAGTGTGTCAGCTCATAATTTTGTTTGACTCTAAAGGAGCTCTCTGATCCTGTTGGAAAGAGTAAACTTGAGACTCCGTGATCAGGCTAACTGGCATGAACAAAAATTGCATAGAATTTCAGAGTTGGAAGAGACCCTAAGGATCTGATCCAGCCCCCTGCAATGCAGGAATATGCAGCTGTCCCACATAAAGTACAAAATGTTAGTTTTATTTATCAAAAAGCCAGATGGACAGTGGACTCCTGCGCCATGCTCACTGGAACTTATTCCTGGGTAAATGTGTACAGCAGGAGTAGGGAACCGCCAGCTGACAAGCCAAATGCTGGCCCCCCAGGCCTCTCTCACCAACCCCAGGGAGTCTACCCAGGGCACACCCCTGTTCTGAATTTAAAGTCTCTTTGCCTGGCCAGAAAGTGTGCTTTAACTGTGATAGTGCCTCTTTTGCTTGGCTGTATGGTGTGTTTGTGTGCCTGTAGAAACATCTGTCTTTTGCTGCCTGGAAAGTAGCCTACTTTATGAAGGTAAGAACCACATCCATTGTTCAGTTTTGGCTCTGGCCCTGCCCCCCCCCCCCGGCATGCATTGCACAGAAGATCACCAGGAAGATGGCCCTGGCTTCTCTACCCCCAGTGTAGGACTGCAGGGCTCCTCAGATGACCTACTTATTGAACACCCATCTTGATTTGCTTACCCAAAGCTTCTGCAGAGGGTGAATTATATCCGGTCTTTACTGAGTATTTGTTCCATTTTGTTTGCAGGGTGGTCGTACATACATTCATTCTGCTTTTATCCTGGTTTACTTGCAGGGTATTTTTACACTTTCCCATTAAATCATTCATTCACCCCACCCTTTTCAATGCATTTTCCCATCACCTTTGAAACTGCCAAAATGCTTGTTTTCTTTTTTAAACACTACAGTTGTTGTGCTAGGGTAAGAGAGCACTTAAATGTACTTGAATTGGGCAAACCTAAATTTATAGTATGCACTTAAAACCCTCCCTCGATATAGCGACAGCCTGGGGACACGCTAAGCCAATTTGAACCCACTTATTACAGTAAGTAGAGATGTCAAGAAGTGTACAGATTTTGGAAAACCCCAGGCGTACTGTATAGGTTATTTCAGACTTTGCAAGTGGTGTTATCTGGATACGTAAATATTTAGGCCAAATGGATGGGATAGCATAAAACTAACAGCATCATGACAAAACAAACACTGAAAAAGTATCCTTTGTGGTGTCACAAAGACTACTGCCATTCCTTCCCACATAATTTCAGACTGCTTTGAAAGTCTCCGAGACTCATAGGTGAGCTGCCATAATAAATAACATTTCCAGGAGATTGCTTGGAAAGGGCAAGTTCTGAGAGCCAGTGTGGTGTAGTGGTTAAGAGCGGTAGACTCGTAATCTGGGGAACCGGGTTCATGTCTCCTCTCCTCCACATGCAGCTGCTGGGTGACCTTGGGCTAGTCACACTTCTCTGAAGTCTCTCAGCCGCACTCACCTCACAGGGTGTTTGTTGTGGGGGAGGAAGGGAAAGGAGAATGTTAGCCACTTTGAGACTCCTTCGGGTAGTGATAAAGCGGGATATCAAATCCAAACTCCTCTTCTTCTTCTTCTTCTGATGTTGCTACTCATGTGATTGGCCACTATATGCTAACACATGTCTGCACTCCTCATCTATCAACACAGAGTTAAAATCAGAGCAAATTCCCAAGTATTTTGGTCTATGGAAGTTGCTTCTGTTGCCCCTCTAGCTTGCATGTGGTGGTGCTGGGAAACAGCGCATGTGACAGAATGGTGTGGTATGTGGCTAAGTTTTACTCCGAGCAAACCCCTTGAAATTGATGAACGTAACTAAGCTAGGTCCATTAATTTTAGTGGGTTTGGTATTATAACTAAGTAAAGCTGGGACGAGAAACGGAACAAGGGCTATGCTTGGCATGGAAATACGTTTGGCAGGTTCTCGCAAGAATGCCACACAAGAATGCAGTTTTTCTCCCTCTCGCTTTCCCTTCTTTTCCCCCTCTGTCACTTTATTTCTTTTAATTGAAATCACCTTGATAAAATATAAATATTAAAAAGAGAGAGAGGGGAAAAGAATGCCACACAGGGTGTTTATTGGTTTGGCAACAAAACAGACTCTCATAAAAAGCAATCGTTGAGATCTCTATCATAAATACAATTGAAGGAACTATAAGAATTGATAAGGCAGGCAGAAGATCTGAAGATGCATTTTTAAATGCCTGAATACTGTTGTTTCTATTTGAATCTCAAGTTTGATCCACAGCCTAAGTTTGGTGGCGGCATCTTGAAGTTCTGATTGCATTTTAAAATCCTCCTTTGCTCTTTGTCTGAAGGGCTGGCTCCAGAATTCATGGGAGCTTTTCTCCTCCAACTACACCTCTCCCTCTTGACCCCATTCATTAAAATGAAATCACATTTGACCGATATGGTGAGGCTCGTTTAACTAAGAGAAACCACCGACTGCCAGGGACTGGCTGGGTGAAGAGGAATAGTGTGAGGCACCAGCCAGGGAAGCCCATAGTAAAGCCTCAGAGGAAAAGGTTCAGAGACAGGGGATTGGTGATGGGACACTGAGGTGAGGTCAGAGGAGGGGAGGAATGGCTAGACCATATCATCATCATCATCATCATCATCATCATCATTATTATTATTATTACCCCACCCATCTGGCTGGGTTTCCCCAGCCACTCTGGGCGGCTTCCAACAAAGTATTAAAATACAACCGGCCCATGGGGGTTGTTTAACTGGCTGATGGGCTCCCAACGCCCACTCAGTCTGCTCCCGTGCACCACGCTAAACCATGTTGAGATGAGCAGGGACCACCTTCCATGATCCTGGCCAATGGGAAGCTGCACACGCCTCCTCCACACCGGAAGGAGCTCCAGAAAAAGCGTTTGTGCATGTGTGTGTGTGCACACTCAGGCCCACTGTGGCATCTGCGGGACTGTGAACTGGCCCAAGCCACAAAAACTTTGCCGACCCCTGGGCTAGGTGCTGAAGAGGCAACAGGCTTTAGCGAGCAGGAGGAGCCAAGGACAGAAAGCAGAGCAGACTCAGCAGATGAAGTGTCCCAGGAGCTTGCTGCCCTATGTTCCCCTCCTGCACTGTCCCCAAAGCCATAGAGGGCTATGTGTGTAGCAGAACAACTACACCAGGGATCTCCAACCCACTCCCCCCAGCCCTGGTGTAGTTTAAGGCTGCTTGGGAAACATACAGCTTGGGAGGAGATTTAGGGGGAAGTAGAAGACAAAGACCTTCATTTCTGGCAACCATTTCATAGTAGCCACTCTTGTCTGTAGGCATTCCTGCCTGGTATACTGCTTTCTTGAAGCTAACTTTTCTGACCTGACACCATCATTGCCATTTGGCTCGTTGTATGTCCAGTTTTTCCTGTATAATTTAAAAGTAACTTCTGCATATGTAAAGGTAAAGGTACCCCTGCCCGAACGGGCCAGTCTTGACAGACTCTGGGGTTTGTGCGCCCATCTCACATCTATAGGCCGGGGACCAGCGCTGTCCGGAGACATATGTACCTGGGATTAAATCCAATAAAGCCCATCTGAATAGATATGTGTATGTGATAGCGCTGTCAAACATATGCAGACATATGCAGACCTACTTGTGTCTCTGCCCTCTTTCTTACACACACACACACACACACACACACACACACACCCCTTTCTGTCTCTCTCACATACAAATACATAATACCTGGGACCTTTTCAATGCAAAGCAGGTGAGCTAGCACTTACCTACGTCCCTTCTCCAATATAATGCAGGAGATAAGTTAGGAATAGTTTGCATTCAGAAATAAAATAAAAATCATTAGAAGTCACAATGGTGGTGGTGGGAATCAGGACCACATCCCTTGTGTCTGTTTCCAGACTGGAATAATCTCCCCAGAGCTGGTATTTTCTCCACAAGGAAAAAGTTACTGCTATCACACAGCAACTTAAAATAGCTACTTGAAGGAGAGTGTCCTGTTGGGATCCCCACACAACTCAGGAGATCTTATTTATGGGTCTTCCATGTCATGTCTAGTTTGGCTCTCATGGTAAAAGTCTATGTCTCCTGGTGGGGAACAGCACAGCCAGTGGGTCGTGGTGGGCTGGTTAAAATCAGTCCCACAGCACTGTGGGCCCTCTTGAAGTCAGGGGCTGCATGGGCCACATCTTGTACAGGGGCTACATATTGAGGGCCACAAGTCCTCACCTCACATGCAGTCTATACCTTTCCTTATCTGTCTGACATTCTGACCGTTTTCATAGCTTATTTCCAAACTATTCCCTGTGAATGGGACTTGCTCTCCATGTGCGTGTATAGTCTTACTGAAGTTGCTTTATGAAAAACACAGGACCGTTGAGAAAGTGACTAGAGTAATTCCCTCTCCTTTTCTAACTGCATATGATTCCTTCCCTTGCGTTTCCCAGTGCATCTTGTCTGGATGTATCTGGCAGGCTTCAGATTCTCTAGGGACTATATTGTTGTAATATATGCCTTGCACAGTCATTGTTTAACAAATACAGTCTTTCTCATGACAGCTTCTTCCATCTGAAGATTTCTGTAGCCAGAATCATTGGTTGCTCTCCTTACTCAGGGTATATCCACTTCCTTTACCTTTCTCCATTTCCATTCAATAGGGTGTTCAAAGCTTCGTTCCTGCGAGCAAGGCTTATCTGTTGTTGCATTACATCACAGCATATTGTTGGGAGAGAGGTATGATTACTTGATAACCGCCTATTCCTTTAGCCTCTGGAACATTTCCTTGGCTTGAGCATGGGGTAACTGACAACCTGAACAGCAATTCCTCTTTTCAAATCACCCGTCTTTTAAACCAAGGTCTTAATGTGAGCACTCTCCTGAACATTACAACAAGAAGTATAAAAAATAAACGTGAGAAACAGAGACGTCATCTTTTCCAGCCCCACCATAACATCAAAAGGAGAGCTCTGGATGCAGAAGCGGTTCACACATATCCACATGAGGGAAATACATAAGTTCTGCCGTCTCACTTACAGTGTAAGCAGGAAAGGGGGAAGCCAAGGTTACCCGTGTTTCCTCTATCTCTGCTTACATTTTAAAGGGATAGCCAAGTGCTTTTTTTAAAACAGTGACATCAGAACAACCTTCTTTGGCATTCTAGACCAATTTTCTGTTTTCATCCGGATCAGACCTTTCATTGAGGCCTGTCTGGAGTTTGTGCCGGGTGAGGGGAGACACAGCAGAAGTAGATTCCTTTGATCCACACTCATCTTATGGGGAACAAAGACAGCATTTCAGTTTCAGGGCTGCCTTTGCATAAACCTAAGGCCGGCGGCGACCTGAACTCTGAAATTGCCATCCTCATTGGAAGATAGATGGTCTTAATTTGACAAGTGAATTCTCTGCCAAGAAGCTTCTTAGATATGTTTCATCCTCATTTAAGTCCATTGTGGGCTCCCCTTCCTTGGATGTTTTTAAGCTGAGGTTGGATGGCCATTGATCATGGATGCTTTAGTTGGGATTCCTGCATTGCAGGTGTCTAGACTTACTGTATAAAAGGGGTTTATGTATGCAGAGAAAAAATATAAGATTGGGTTAAGTTAGGTGTGCTGGTTAATTTTGGGTGTGTTTGTCCTGCAACTGCAACCAGTTAAGCGGTCTCAGAGGGTAAATCTGGAAGCTGTATGTTTGGCACCTAGTACCGTATTTTTTGTACCATAACACTCACTTTTTTCCTCCTAAAAAGTAAGGGGAAATGTCTGTGCGTGTTATGGAGGGAATGCCTATGGGTGGCATGCCTGCAGATTTTCCTCCTCTAAAAACTATGTGCGTGTTATGGTCGGGTGCGTGTTATAGAGCGAAAAATACAGTAGTTACCACTTGAAATATCCTTTGCATTGTGTCCTTCATGTTGGTCCTGCAACATATAGTATTTTCTTTCATGTGGCTATATATATTTGGAAAGCCCCTGTCAACTTCTGCTTTTAGCTTCCCATGGTATCCAGACAAACATACTTTAGTTAACATGAACTATGGTTAGAGTCAACCAAACCAGTTGCAAACCTTGGTGTCATGGTTAATGATAACCACATTTATGGATCCAGACAATAGCTTTTTTTGTTGAGTGGTTTGTTTTGGTCATTGACTGGTTATTTTTAGGCAGCATTTAACAAGTACTAAGTAATGGTGAATGTGTTGTGCAATATCTATGATGATAACATCTTGTGTGACACAAGCCACTTGGCCATTTCACACTTTTACATTCCACCCCCTCAAGAATACACATAAAATATTTGAAATGAGCATCTAAAAAAATATGCAGTATGAATGCAAGCACACGAATCATAACATGAATCATCAGGGGGCAGTTTCCTGTTGAGAATACTCAGTAAGAAATTTTCTCTGTGAGATGTATAAAGTGTTCCTCATTGTTCCATATTTTTTCTTCATGGTCTGTGTATGCACACACATGTATTATATTTCTTTCTTCAGATTTGTTTCTGTCACTGTCCAGACAGAATTACTTCCCTGATTATTGAATGTAATTGGATTAAATTTAGGACTGTTGATTTCATGGCTCTGTAGGGGGCCCATGTATTCCAAACGGGATTATTCACAATTACATACACTTAAACATTTAATTTTATCCATATTTCCAAATATGTTTATGTACTTGTTCATGCATGTCATGCAAAAAATATATATGAATATTTGAAATTTTGCATTCTCAGTTGGAACAGTTGTTTGAAAAATGTAGAGAAAGCACCACTTTTTTGCATGAAGTTCTGGTCATAAAGCATTTTCTTATTTCTTATAGATTACTGCATATTGCTTACATTCAGACTGCTGTAATTAACCCACAGTTGCTTATTTAGTTAATAATTTTGTATTCTGGTTAAATTTGATGGATGCCAGCACAGGAATGTGTTGGTGGTTAAAAGTAAGTGATGATCCAGCACTAGTCTATCTGAGATAAATTGTGCCATTTCTAAGACAGGAATCCACAATCCTATGCTTATTTATTTATTTATTTATTTATCCTTTAGATATACTGGGATGCAAATATAAACATCCATTAAGATTAAATTAGATACCCCCTGTAAGTACCAAACAATTCTGGCTGCGCTGTAGTTTCATTGCAATTAACTGTTTGGGAAATACAGTCTTCCTAAATAATATAATGGAACCAGCCACTGTGAGTTCGCCAGCTCATTCAACACCCGATATACTTTCCTTACAGAATAAACGATGCAAACTATTTCTACTAAGATAGCCTGAACCATCCATGTAAGAATTGCATGCAAATTTAATTTTTCGAAACCCCCGTGACTTGGATAAGAGGAACAAAACTCGAAGTCCCTCCCTGCCCCAAAGCAATTCTTTTTCATGGTTTTATATGAAATATGGGTGCCCAAGATTATTACGTGTTAATCTTTTATGTGGGTTACAGAATTAAAATGCAGTATTGAAAACAATTTAAGACAGCTCGCGATCATAAAAAGAAGGTGCATGCTACAAACATGCAGCTCAAGTGTCAAAAGGCACGGCAAAGAGGTGAGGATAACCCTTAAACTTGCTGTTTGCCGCATAGTTCTGTGGGGATGATCTTTCCTTTGATTAAAAGAACAAAACCAGATGGAACTAGGTGTGTGGAGGTGGACCTGTTCTTCATATCCTTCCTTTTCGAAACAGCAACTGGAGGAAGCATCTCTCTTTTCCTTGGAACAGTCTTTGGCCTCATGCTTGCATCATGATTCTGTAATGTATGGGACGTTGATCTGTAGAGGTCAGCAGCACTGTGTCCCAGAACCCCTGTTTTTTTTTACCATGTCCCTTTCTGTTTACACACATGCCCCATTTCGAAGTACGAAAATTGTGGAGAAGATGGCTGTCGTCATTACTGTAGCATCTTCCATTTTAATTATCTTTACGGACTGAACCGCAAGCTCGGCAGCTCAAAGTAGGAGGCAGTCCATGTTTTTGCATGATTATGGTTTTCTGACAATGGCCCTTGAATTTAGTTGGAAGTGTGGCTGGGGAGAAAGATCGGTACATAAACTCACCAGCTTTAACAAGTCTAGTGTCTACATTTTTAAACACACACACACACACACACACACACATGAGTGTATCTGAAGATCATTATTAAAAATTTAAAAAAGCAGAGGAAGGGCAATAAATGTAGTAGTCATTGTACCACTGCAGTATGTGTGTGTGACACATGGTTTTTGTCTTTTCATCTTCCACAAGAGCCAAAAGTTTCCTGCCGCTCTCTTTCCAGCTATTGACAAATGATTGCCAGATGTGAGGTTTTTTTGCAGTGCTCTTTCCCCCCTCAGCAAACCTGCAGCGATGGGATATTTGATTCTCCCTTGCCCATTTCATCTCCTTCCCACATCTGCCAGGGACACACAAGCAATACATCCCTACATGAGAGTTTAAAGTTTACTCAAGCTCCTTCTCTACTTCCTCGTTCCCCCAACCCACCCGGCTCTCTCTCCATCAGACAGATAAAGCTTTTTTTCTGAGAGACAACTGATTGAAGTCAATAACGACTCTTTGCAATTCTCCAATGGCCTTAGGAATATGTTGTTTTAATTATCTGCATCAAGGTAACACTGTTAAGTTTTATTTATTTTTGAGATGATAGGTGGGGAAAGTATGATGTAACTTGGTTCCTGTGGCTGTCAGGCTTATAGGAGCTCCTCAAGCTTTTGAAAACATCGCATGTCTTTTTTTGTGGGATCTTCTGGTAAAGTCGTTGTAGGAACTGCCTAACTTCTAAAAGAGCACCTATGAACACCCCCTACAGGAAAAAAACACACATTAGACATTTAAATGATGGGGAGGGTTAATACTTCAACAGCTTAAAAAAGAGAGAGAGAAGCATTCCCCAGTTCCCTTGATAATTGTTCTAAGTGATTTTAAAGAGAGAGAGAGCTGTTTCTGAAATAGCTTATAATAACAGTAAGAAATGGCCACATATAGAAGCAGCAGCAAATAAAGACACTTTCAAGGGTGGCTGGTTTATGCTGATGAGTCCATCCCTCCAAACTTCCCCCTTTAAAATAGTTTATATTAAAAATCACATGTTTCTCCCTGGCCTGTTCAATAGGGTGGCCTCTTGTGTTTTTATACTGAAATTCTGGTTAACTTGAGCCACTTATTCCCTGGCCAAGTTTAGCATTTTTAAAAAGACTCGCTGGAACATCTGCTGCATGTTCTTGCAATGGCTGATGGGATTGCCCTCAGCTTTTCCAGCGTTTATTTGAATGGGCATCATTTGCCCCATTCTCCTCCTCAGTGATCGCAGGCAGAACTCAGGTGATAGCGACATATCTCTATCTTGTGCCTGTAAGAGAGAAGCTCAGAGCTTCTCTGTAACAAGAAACAATATAAATATAACATAATTTAAAATATACCATGTGTGCACACAAGCCTATGTGGCAAAAAACCAAAATGGGGGGGGAGGGAGGAGAGAAGCAGTAAAAGGGAGAACAAGGCTCTCTGATTCTGGGTCTTAAAGGTCGTATAACTGGGTAGACCCTTTTCATTAGCCAGAATCAGGCAGCAGATGGGTGTTGTTATAAGACAACAAATTATCAGTTATTTATTGTTATATTTTTACTGTTGAGAAAGGGAATTTGGAGTGGCTGCGTCAGGCATAAAAATGTTTGCACCTGCCCTAAGTCTGTATATACAGAATCCCAAAATGCACATGAGGTTGTTTCTGAGGCAGTAGCGGCCCCTCTGAAAAGCCCGCTGAAGCAGCCCAGGCCATTCCCAGCTCTTGAGGCCCCTAGCCGTAATAAATGCAGCCATGGGAAAATGACAACACGTGGAAAGAAAATAAGGCATCAAAACAGAAGAGAAGAAACGAGACATAATCTGAATACACACATTCAGCAAATGCTCTTCTAGTCCTTTTCTGCGATACGCACTAAATACTAAAGAAAAGTCTCACTTCAGACCCTCCAAGTATCCCTATTTTCCAGGGACAGTCCCAGATTTTCAGAAGCCATCCCGGTTTCTGATTTGATCATGGAATGTCCCGCTTTTCCTTAGAACGTCCCTGTTTTCATTGTTGTTCTTTTTTTGAGGGTATGGAGTTATGGGACCCCCGAGCCAAGGAGATAAGTAACTAGACAAACTTTAGAAGACATCTGAAAGCAGCCCTGTATAGGGAAGTTTGTTAATGTGTCATTATGTTTTTATATATGTTGGAAGCTGCCCAGAGTGGCTGGGGCAACCCAGTCAGATAGGCGGGGTATACATAAAATAATAATAATAATAATAATAATAATAATAATAATAATAATAATAATGATAATAATGGAATAGGGCACCCTTATTTTCAGCGGAGAAATGTTGGAGGTATATCACTTTCATGCCATGTTGCCATTGATCCTCTGCATATGACAAAATCTGTATCACTTAACAAAGTGTGTCTTTTACCAAATGTCATCTCTCATTTGCTTAAGCTTGCAACTCTAAACTGAGAGAATCTGTCACAATTTGATCCAATGCACTTAAAAGCAAATTGTGAAACTTAACAAATGCCCCCCCCCAAATTAGCAAGTGTCTAAATATGACTTCTCCTTTGTCCTTGAAGCTCTGGGCCAAATGTCCCACCTGGCTGCCCCTCTGATTTTCCCTGCGCCGTCCCCCCAACAGATTGTCATCACACATTTTAAATTCCCTCAAGTATAAATCATACATTGGTGATTCGGTGTTTCTGTGCTGGAGCAGCAAACTATTGAAGTTGCACTGAATTCAGAACCTGAACATGTATGTGCAAGTACCGTTTATGTGATTTGAGGACGAACAGTCAAGGAAAGTCAATTTGCCTATTTCTCTTTTTAAAAAAAAAACCACACAAAAAAAACCACGGGGATTTATGCGATCGAAGCTAAGAGTCGTTGAAGGTCAACACTACTTCACTACTTTCTCCAAACAGTCTGAAACTCCAGTCACAAGAGGCAAGCTCCTTCAGATTCAAAACACTTCACTGAATATGCCCCCAGTAAAACAGCTCTGGTTTCTCATGCCTTCCTACACCTCTCAATATTGAAACTCGGGGAGATAGAGGGAGAGGTGCTAAGCAATGGAGGTGTCATCCGGCAGCGGCACCCAGGGAACGTCCTTCAGAGGACAACTTGTCACTAGCCGTCAAAGAAGCGAGTGGCTTTGTGGTCTCCGAACATCTGGCAGCACTGCACAGGAAGCTGAGGGGGTGTCATTAATTGTGATGAAATAATTTAAACCATCAGGAATAAATGAGGCTGTTAAGCTAAGTTCAGATTCCATTTGCCATGCACATGTGTCTAGCAGCCTGTGTGCATTTTAGGAAGGGGAAGAAAAGGGAATTAATGTTAGCTTGCGAACAGAAGTGAAACAGATACAGCAAATGGAACACATTTATGGAGCAGTGACTTCTTGTAGAACTGTATTTCAGAGGTGGGGCTGCAGAATGTCACTGCGTGGAAAACCAGCATGTTTTGTCTAAAAACCTTTGCATAAAATCAGACTTGAAGTGGGAGCTGTATTGATTCATAACCACGCCAGCGTTTTCCCCTTGATGCTATACTTCAGGTTTAGAAAGAGAGGACTGGGGGAGGGGGAGAAGAGGGAGAGGAGTTTCCATGCCATATATCAGAGGTACCCCAGTGTTAAGGATTAAGAGTGTGCATTGCCTACACTGAATTAGCTGCATGTGGGTACTACAGACTGCTGCAGCATAGCATGTGTGCATGTGAGATACTTAGCTTAAATACAACATGTGAAGCAATTCTCAGTGTTTTTATGAAGTTGTTCTTTGCATTCTTAAGCAGATGCTAGCTGCGTTTGGAGAATCGTATCATGGATAAATAAACTAAGGTTTGAACAAGCCTTGTGCCCCTGTATGTAGCCACTTCTCCCATTGTATGTCATGATGTCTGGAGAGTTTTTGGCTTTCCTTTATTTTTGCATTGTGCTATATGCTTTCTTTGTATCCCCTACCACTAAATGCATATTTGTTAATGTCTGTTGATGGATCAATTTGCTATTTTGATGTGGGGCAGGGGAGTACAAGAAATTGGGGCACAAATGATTTGTATCCTATGAAGACTATTGGCCTGCAGGAAACCAGGATTAGTAATTTGTATTTACTTTGGCGGAATTCTGTGGTGAAAACAAATTGGCTAAGAAGTTTCAAATACTTTGTACACTAGATGGTACTCTAGAAATGGTAAACAATAACATTAGTGTTTGAAATTTCAGCAGTTCCACAGAACAGGATTTTAGGAGTGAATAACTCTCTTGGAAGTTCAGTTTACTAAACTGGTTTACAGAGAAAGCAATGGTTTAAAAAGGGTTTGGAAATTTGGTTGTAGGGAACTTGGTTGTAGGAGTTAAAGGCTGTGATTTCACATGTGTATGTTGGTTTTATCAAGTGTATATTGCAAGGTTTTCTGGAATCGTTGTTGATAAAAGCTTGCAGATAAAATCTGGTCCTTTGTAGTGACTGAGCAGTGTTCAAAAGGAGAAAGAGGAAATGATCAAGGCCGTATATCTTCAGATAATTACACTAATCTGGGAATCTGGATAGTCAATGTATTTTCATGTAAGGTGTATTGTATTTGCTTTTTCTTCTTCCTGTTGTTGTTGTTGTTGTTAATTAAGTGACATGTTGGTGTTCAGAGAGTACCATGCTTAAACAATTATCATTTGGTAGTCCTGCAATTCTGATATATATAGAGGCTAAGAGAAATCTCAATCTTTGTCATCTACTCACCAGATGACCTTAGGTATGCCACTGTGTCTCAGTCTTAGCCTATAGCCTGCAATATGGAAATAATAATACTTGTCTATCTTTCAGGATTTGTGTAAGGATTGTCACTAGGTACTCAAGAAGGTGGTGGCAGCCCACCTAAAGGCAAGCTGGAAGGAAACTCATTATTTGGGTCCATTTCAATCAGGCTTCAGCCATGGATATGATGCTGAAACGGCCTTGTTGATGACCTCTGTCAGGAAGAAGATGAGGGAGTTCAACCCTATTGATTGCCCGCGACCTCCCTGTGGCTTTTGATACTGTTGACCATGATATTCTTCTGGGCAGGGATACTTGCATAGGGAGCCCATAAATGTGTACATCTTCCCCTTTACAGACATTGCCTAAGTGTCTGGACAGCAGGTGTTGGGGGCTAGCAGGGGCAGCTCTGGTCTGTCGATGCAATTACAGAACCTTCAAGTGTCCCTATTTTCCAGGGACAGTCCTGGATTTTCCGAAGCTATCCTGGTTTCTGATTTGATCCTGTGATGTCCCACTTTTCTTTACTAAGTCCCTATTTTCCTTGGATAAATGTTGGAGGGTATGGAGTTATGCGACCCCCAAGCCAAGGAGATAAGTAACTATGCAACCTTTAGAAGACATCTGAGGGCAGCCCTGTATAGAGAAGTTTTAAAATGTTTAATGTTTTTATATATGTTGGAATGATGGTGATGGAATAGGACATCCTTATTTTCAACAGTGAAATGTTAGAGCATATGCAGTTATGGTTGGGTGAGTATAATGCCTGAAAAGGGCTATGCAGAAGCTACAATCACCATTGTAGACCCAGAATTCCATTTGCAATCTTGCCATGTGAAGGCAAAGCATTTCCTTGTTTACTATTGTCCCTTTCATGCATGCTTTTTTGCGTGCTTTTTTTATGCGTGCTTTTTTGCTTCCTATAGTTGTGTAGTGCGCATGTTAATTGAACTCAGCATAGAGTCTCGGGCATTCCTGCCTGCTGCTTCTTTCACTTTCCCCTCTGGCTAATGTGCGCTCGATGATTTAGAGAACTGTTCCTACAGCATGTTCTCAACCCCACAGCTGCCACACTTGGCAACCGCACACAGCACTGATCCTTGCGATTGATACACATGAGATGTATACGCTCTGATGTGGTCCTCACTCACATGCAAGAGCATGCACATTGGGTCTCTGAAAGTGTGGTGAGAGTTGTCTGATGTCTCATGGTTCGTTTTTAGTAAAAGATCCCTTTCCCCATCACACTCCCCTAGTAAAAGATCCCTTTCCCCATCACACTGTGCTTGATAAAACAAACCTAAGACAACCTTTTCGTTTAACAAGGGTTAATTATATCCACATACATCTCATGGTGTCTTGGTCTTATCTCATGGTCTTATCTCCTCCAAGCCATCTTATTGTCCATACAAATGGCAGCTGAAAGGGGACAACAGTTCTTAAATAGTTCATGCTACAGCTGGGAGATTACATGAATGAATGGTCCTCCAGATGCATAAAAGAATCCCCTCTATACATAATAATTAGGCCTTTTGGGATAAGAAAGCTAGCCTAGCCTTCTCTCTGACATTTGAGTTCTATATGCCCTGAGGATATCGTCATGGTTTTACCACTACCTCCGCTTTCCGTAAGCTGAACCTCAGTTACTCAGAATTTGGTCACTTGCCGCTAAAGTTGAAAGCTGCCTTCGTTGAGAATTGTTATGTTTGAGGTCAGGTAATATGAACACTGTGTACTGATTGAATTTGTGATGTCTCTTCCAAGCAAGCACCCTACCGTGATTTTATTCTGTGTTATTGTGTGTACAGAATCTTCACATATAAATTGCAAAAAATTCTATGGCACTGGATGGTGTTAACAAGCATTTGTGCATCAGACGCGACTGTTTAGGATCACCAAATCCATTTCAAACTTAGAAATTTTCTTTTTTTTAACTTCCTGTTGCTGGGGGGGGGGGAATGCTGTTTCCAGTCTCTCTTAGAGCAGGTGTGGGCAGAAGGCAAATCAGGATCTACAGATCTCTGGGTGATTTGCAGTAGATTGGGAAAGATTTCTGACTCCCAGTCATTTAGCATTTGACAACAACACAACTGGCTTTTTCCACCTAAATTAGGCGGCTGCAATGAAGAAAGCTCAGGTCGTTTCTGGCACTGAAAAATACCCAGGCTCAGATTGTGCTCAGAGTCTCTTTAATCCTTCTAGCTTTTGCACCTGGTTCTGGTTGTTTAATCTTGGGGGTTCCAGTAAAAAAACCCAAACAACCCCGAAGTCTGTAGCCATCCCTGCCCTAGATTACTAACACCCCTGAATATCACTTCCTGTTTTTTTTAGACATTTTTGGAAAAAGTTGGCATTGCATTTGCACATTTGAGAGTCAGGTGGTTTGGTGCAGACAAAGGTAAGCCGCCCAGTATTGGATCACACCTGTGTGGCTTTCAGGTATTTTCTTGTTCCTCGCCATTGTCGACGTTACACTTCCGAAACTCCTGGATTATTTGCTGTTTAGGTTTCCTCTGATTTCCAAAGCTTGTGCCTCCTAAAGGGTTTCTTTTGTTTTCTCTTATCTCCTCCGAGCCATCTTCAACAGCAGTTGTATAAGCACTGCTGGAAGCTGCAAGAGCTTTGGCTTCACAGCAGATCTTCCAGATACTATGTACATTAAAAAAGTTATTCGTGTCCCCCAGGCTGGTATGTTCAGGCTGGTGTGGTCAGAGAGAAGTTTCTAAATAATGACACTGTGTTTTTCAAATTAATCCAATAATGGAGCTAACCGCTGGCAGTTTTTAGGAAGGTAACAGGGTGCGGGGAGCAATCTTTTCCAGCTGCAGAGGAAACAAGATGTTCTTGTTGGGTTTTTGCTGGGCAATTTAAGTGTAAATTCCATTAAGGGTGGAAGGCAAACATGGTCATGTTTAAGGAATATAAAATGAGAGGGGGGCGGGAATAGCTTCATATACATGAATATAATCCTTTTAAACAGGGCGTTTTTTTCCAGCCAGAACTCGCTGGAAGTTCTGGCATCTCTTTTTCTAGAAAAATAGCACCGCTTTCAAACAACAATGGGTTTGGTTTCAAAGGGCTACATGTTGAATGACACTGGTAGAGCTCGTCTCTGGGTTATTGTATGTAGCAACCAGCACTTGCAACAGCTCCTGGTCACCTGAACATAGATACTACCAACCCCAGTGTTTGCAAACTAAATATGGGTCCAGAATACTGGTGATAAGAAGAGTTAGCAGGGAGAGATGTTTCAGGGGGAAAGTGTGTGGCAGGGAAGGGGTTAGGCATTTTTTAGATGCAAGCCATCCTTTTATTGTCAGGACTTTTTACCATTGATATTATATAATATGTACTTTTCTCCAGAGCTTTGGGATATAGTATAGGGATATACTATACCCCAAGATTTTTAATCAGTGAAACCAGAAGACATCTCACTTCCCAGATGCCATATATAACCAACCTTGAAATTCCAAAACAATGAAGGGTTTTCCCTTTGGCCCACTGCCAGGCCCTTCCTTCAGCCATCCAGGAAGGCCGCTGTACAAAGACACCGTACGAGGAGAGGAAATGCTCACGTGGATCTGGGCAACTGGAAAGAACAGAGCATGCCTTTTTTCACTTCCAAAGCTATACACTGGTACCTCTCGATGCGAACAGGATCCGTTCCGGAGCCCCGTTCGCATCCTGAAGCGAACGTAACATGCGCCTGCGCATCTACGTGTGATGTCATTTTGAGCGTCTGCGCATGCGCGAGTGTCGAAACCCGGAAGTAACGCGCTCCGTTACTTCCGGGTCGCCATGGAGCGCCACCCGAAAATATTCATCCTGAAGCTACTTCAACCCAAGGTATGACTGTACAGACATACAAGCTAGCTTCATCTTGACTATACTACATAAATTCCCAGGTTGCACAGAACAACTTTATCCCTCCCTGCTACTTCAAGATGAAAACAAAGGTACTACATAATCACTTGCTAGATTCTGCGCTGCTGTGATGAATATTCGTCAAAGGATGGCTTGTGCCACAAACCAGGCCCAAAATGCAAGACCTGTGCTCCTTCACACTCCCTCCCTTATAGTCGCTTTTAACTGTTTGTCCCTGTTTCTATCTTTTTAAGTAGGTATGATATAATCACCTTTTAATCACTAGTTTTTATTCCTTACCTGTTTTAAGTCTTATGTGTTCGGTTTATCCGTATGGTTTATCTTACGCTGGTCTGTGATTGAAATAAAATTTGATACTGGTACTGCCTTTCAACCCTTAACTAGAGTCCCCAAGGCAGTTCATTTTGCACATCAGTGTCAAATGAGGGTTTTATAGCATATGCATGTTGTTTATCTGCAACATGTATCAGCTGAGTTCTTGAGCCCATGATAAAGCAACAGCTAAAATACTGGGATGATGGAAAGTTATTACTTGTACTTACTGTCATCAGCTAGGGCAGTTTTATTTGGCAGTTCCTCCTCATTCATAACGATTTTTCTATAGAGACTTCAGGTGAGAGAAAATAGCTGGATTGTCTTCCCATTAGTGTTAAAAAAAACCCCACTTCTATTTCTTTTTCCTTTTAAAGGATTTCTTTCCCTCTCAAAATAAACTATAAAATGTCATAATATAAAGCAGTAAGGTAAAAACCTGAAGTGATCCACTTAAATATAAACAACTCCCAAACACTGAACATGTAATAAAGTTTGTTGCTCATGCTACTGGGTGCTGTCTTCAGGCTATGCAGTGGCATACAGCTGTGTCCCAAATGAACAGAAAAGAAAAATAAACCCCACCCATATAATGTTATGAATTGGAATTCTTGCACAAACCAAGGAGGCTTCCTTTGATGTTCAAAGCGGTGGTTGTTGCAGCTACCCGTCATCAGAATCATTGGCCAGGGCACCGAAAAAGAAAAAGAAAAACTTTTGGATGTTGTGTAAATTGGCAACTGCATTGTCATTTGACTGGGAAGCTGTACTGTGGAGATGGAAAATACAGTTCACAGAAGTAGCTGGAATTCTTCACCCCATCTTTTGCTAGTCATATATTTCCCATTTGCATTATTAATATGCTATGTAGCAGCATCTGTGGGATAGATGTCCCATGTTTCTCCTGACAAAATCAGGACCTGCTGGTTATTACGGTCATCCAGTGGCTGGCACACAAGAATGGTCATCAGGAGCACTGGAGCTGGTGGCCCTATGACAATTAGTAGGACAGTAAAATGAGTCTACACACAGACAAGGTTGGAGATTGTTCTGCATTCTCAGGGGACTCCCCAGTTACGCTGAAAACAAGAGTTTTGTAATTTAAAAACAAAGAGAACACCACAACAAAGACTTCCAGAAGCCACAGAATGTTTAGGGCAACTTAGTGATAATGAACAAAAGAAAATGGTTGACCTTCTAAGAGTTTCTGGAGGGGGGTGTAGATAAGGGTTCTGATATCCTAAGTGTTTGAGGGCTCTTGACACTTTTTAATTTATTTATTTAGAGCAGAGTAAAGTCACTTTCTACAATCCTAATGAACCACACTCCCCACACCCCCTCAAGATGTTTTCCTGCTTTGAAGACTGTTAAAGTATTCTGGGATGGGGTGTGCCATGAGGCAAATGTGCAGGGACTCCAGTTCTGTTTACTTGCGTTCTTCCACACAGTGTAGGGAGGGATGGACACACACACACACACAGAGAGAGAGAGAGAGAGAGAGAGAGAAGGAGAGAGAGACAAAGAGAGCTATTCAATTATGTTGTAGTTACACTATGGGATATTGGCACACTGTAGCTAATAGGACCAATAATTTACAGTCGGAAGCTTTTGTTCATGCACATGAAAAGTATTCAAAATATTTCCTAACAGATGTAGGTCGGAGAACATTTTGTTTTATTAAAAAACTAATAGTTTTGTTTAAATCCCTTCAAAATGGAGACATCATCCTACTTTGTGTGTTTTACCCTTTCCCCCTCCTCATAGCCTTTTTATTGCCCCTGCCTGCAACTTATTCCTAAAATTTGTGTATTGGCAATCCTAATAATACATGTGTAAGGGGTTGTGCACGCATGCCTGGCATTTTTGTATGCTTTCCAGTTCAACGGCTGGCCCCACCCCAATGCTCTGGGGACTTTGAAATATTCAGGCTGAAGGTGGAAGATGTGACGAGCGGGAAGCTGCATTATAAAGGGAAAGAAGCAAGTCATATCCATCGCTTGCAGTCGTGCTCCAAGGTCCTCACAGTTTGAGGTGGTTTGGATGTAACCATCTCTGCTTAACAAACTATGGCGCATTAAGATGAGAACGAGCATTGCGCCTGGCTCACCCTTCCCCCGACTTTCCCAAACTGGTAGCCTTGGAGCTAGCCACTATCATTTCCCACAATATTCCAGAGTGCCAGTATATATGGGCCTTGTGTGAACTCTGCCACTACCACCGCTTTTGCTCATTTCCACTCTCATCAGATAAACCCGCTGCAAGGAGGCACCCCTGAAGACGGCACATAGTCCAGAGCCTTCTGAAACCTATAGCTGGTCCTGAAAAGTGCCCTGATGTAGGTCAGATCAAAGGCTCGCCTAACCTAGCATTTTGTTTCCAACTTTGGCCCATGAGATGCCTCTAGGAAGTCAGAAAACATGGTCTGAAGCAGCGTTTCCCAAACTCGGCTCTCCAGCTGGTTTTGGACTAGAGTTCCCATTATTTCTGACCACTGGTCCTGCTAGCTAGGGTTGATTTATTCTATGTAGTTTAGTTTATATGTTTGTGCACTTTTTCTGCCTCATGGGGGTTGTCACTCTGGAAGATGGAATATAATTTTGTTAAGTAAATCATAAACGTGAGAACCGGACATACGACGACAAGTGTATATTTGCAATTATACAATTTGTTTATACAATATTGCATTTGTATACAAATGGAATTGTCTCAGGTAGGGTGGCCGATAATTCGTGGGATCAGAGATGTGGTTGCAGAATCTAACCAGCTTCTCCCCTGCTGTGTGCTGTGGTCCTGAGGAAAAGCTATTATTGGTGCCACTAGGGGATTTTCCACCAAAGCAGCTACCAACTTCAGAAGAGAGGTTTTCCCTTAGTATTCTAGTAGGGAGGAACAAAGGGTTAAATTATTCCCTACAGCTGCTCTCTCCAATCCCATCAGTGACTGTGTTTTGAGATGGACAGCCCGGACTTTCCTGGTTATCCCAGCTTCCCAGAAAATTTGTGAGGCAGCAACCAGGGAAAGGGTCTATTCCTGTGGCATAGCTTTTTGGGGGGAGGGGGCACAGGGGCAGTTGCCCTGCATGCAAAATTGCTAGCAGTGCAAAATTTCAACACCCAGTGCTGTCTTAATACAGCTGTGTGCTTCCGTTGTTGGGCTCCGTTGAAAACTGCTTTTCTGTGCGAACTCGGAAGTGACCTCTCCAGACATCGGAATGACACTTCTTTTCTCATCTCTGCGCATGTGATCTTCTGAGTGATGTGGATGCTGTTAGGCAGTTGAATGTGCATACCTACTCCACTCGTTTCCCTCTCACCCCCATTCCACTCTGCCCCGGGAGCTGGCAACCCACAGTACACCACTAGTCTATTCTGCCGTTGTGCCCCAACTATGCAGGGTTGCCATATTTCATAAAGTAAATTCCAGGACACCCCAAAAGTTGCTGAGCTTTCTTAAGGAAACCACCAAAATTGAACTCTGTTTTTTTTTTTTTTACAAAAACGTCAAAATGACTGGATTTTTTGATTGACGTGCCTAAGGACAAAGTGTCGCCTCTTTCAGATGTCAATTCCACCTTTGAAATCCCAGTAGTGTTCAGGGTGTATGGCAGCCCTACCCATCTGCGGGGTGCCCTTTCCCCTTGAGATAGAACTGGCATTGACACTGCCAACCTTTCATCTCCAGCTCACTTTCCTCATCGGTCTGGGTTGTTTTTATGGTTTTAATCTTGATTGCACCCCATCCTTGTATTGCTGCACCATTAAGGGTGGGGCTAAGGATAGATAGATAAATCTGATTCCACCATGCCCATCCCTTCCCTTCCAAGGTGGATGCAATTTGCTGTGTTGTTGTTTTTTTAAAAAAGGTTATGGCCAAAGCAGCATGTGTGCTTTGTCCTTGACATATACTACTATAGACTGTATCAGTAGAACCTGCAACACACGCGGTTCTCCACAAGACCTCCTCTCCCTCAAGGGTCACTATTCCATCCGTCTCAGTGGAGAGATGAGAAGCAAAGGCTCGTTCCATCGGCTTTGCCAAAAGACCAGCACCACCGGGTGCTTCCTGCACCTGAGCTGTTTCTGTGCCAGCTGGTCGGTCATCATAAGAACTATTTAAGAATTGGCACCTGAGTTTCCCCTCTTCTTTGTGCTTATCCCTTCTCCTTTGTGTGTCATGTTTTCCAGACAGACTGTAAGCCTGCAGGAAGGGACTGTCTTGTTCTAATTCCTTGTCAGTAAACCACCCTGGGTGCCTTTTTGGCTGGAAAACAGGGCACAAATGCTGTAAATAAATAAATAAATAAATAAATAAACAAACCCGCAGTACATGGTTTTGTGTGGTCCCTCGGAAAAGTTATCTAAGCTATTCAGCATCACCACACTTTGTGTATAGGGAGGAATGGTCAACTTGAAAGCATTTTGCTACACACGCACCCCTCCAATCTCTGCTGAGGGATGGAAAGATTTTAGCGGGTTCCGGACATTCTCCCAGGGTTAGTGTTTCTGTCGGAAAATAAAAGCTATAGTGTCCTTAAGATATATGGTTTTATTTACACTTGTATACATCTGAACTGTGATGTAAAAAAGGTAAAGGGACCCCTGACCATTAGGTCCAGTCGTGGCTGACTCTGGGGTTGCGGCACTTATCTCGCTTTATTGGCCGAGGGAGCCGGCATACAGCTTCCGGGTCATGTGGCCAGCATGACTAAGCTGCTTCTGGTGAACCAGAGCAGCGCACAGAAACACTGTTTACCTTCCCGCTGGAGCGGTACCTATTTATCTACTTGCACTTTGACGTGCTTTCGAACTGCTAGGTTGGCAGGAAGTGCAAAACATTACACCGCAAGTGTGTCTCTTGTTGCTTCTTCCATAGATTTGGCAAACTTGGGTCCAGAGCAGAAGTCAGCCATGTCTCTGGGTTCAGCCTCTCCCAGCCCAGTCCACATGGAGTTCTGCCCCTGCTTCCTTCTTGCTCTTTCCCCAAACCTGCCAAAGAACATCTCTCCCCACCCCCATGTTGTAGGTAGACTACATGCCCCATGTAATTCTCACAACCACCTCCTCTCAACTCTTAATACTCAGGTCAAGAGGAGAGGGTTGAGAGACAGTATTTGCATTGCCAATTTCTCTTAATTCACAATACTCTGCTCTCTTTGTTTCTTAATGGCACTTCTGTCAGCTGATCTTCTGAACAGGAAAACCAGTTTAGTATTTTTATACAGGAAATACAATATAGTATTTTTACACAGCTAAATCCAACGCTTGTTAGTTCACCCCAGTTCAACACTGATGAAACACCAACACAACAGGAATCTAGGTGGAAGGCAGGGCACCCACAAATCTGCAATAATATTGATAGCTTGAAGTAAGTGCTTGAAGTAAGACTTCTGCAGGAAATTTTAAGTGCCCAGCTTGCAGTGTCGTTCAAGGCCTATATTATGTAAATATATAAAGTGAAGAATGATAGAATGTTCCTTAATACAGTGGATATTTTCTTCTCTCCGATATGCATGCCAGTTGTGTGCTTAGAAATTTCTGAGAACTTTACCAATACTTTTTAAAAAAAAAAAAAAACCACACACAAACAAACCAAAAAATGCCATGGCAACTCTCAGGAGAAACAACAACTCAGGGAGCTTCTGAATCTTGTAAGGCATAAGATGATTGTTACGTTTTGCCCGGATGCCTACTTTGAAGCTGGTGGCATGTAGGCATTGCATGTGAAGAATTGGGGTGAGGCACATTAGAGATGTTTGTGGTTATCTTCTTTAATTGGTACTATGGCCAAAAATTTACAAGGTAACAGTCACAGAACGGGCAGATGAAACAACATCAAAGTTTAACAGCTGAGTGCCCCGAGGTAAGGTACAGCTAAATTCTTTAATGTATTCACTGGCATCACTGGAGGAATCTCTTCAATCTCTGCATAGTACCACACACTTTCCTCTGCTCCTTTCATGGCAAGAAACTAGCTGCCCGGGCCAGCTCAGATGATTTTGCTCCCACAAGCAAAAGTGAATTCTTCTCCTCCCCTCCCATTTTTGTTGATTGCAGCCCATGGGGGATGGGAGTTGTTCTCCCTCCCGAAATGTTTTCCAATTGCAGATCCATCTCCCTGTTTCCTACAGTGGAAAGAAGGGAAGAGACTTCACTTTATCTTTAGATCTTTCCAGCAAGCTCAGCACTGTGGTGCGGAGGACATTTGCTGCCTCTGCTCTTCAAAGCGGGTCTCTGAGGAGGCCAGGCAGTTATTTCTCCCCCTCTTGCAGCTCTGCGCTGGGAGGAGAGGACTGCAGCACTGTGGTGGGGGCTTGGCAGGCCTGATGTGACTTGTGGGGCCATGGGCTCCCTAGCCCTGTTGTAGGGGTCAATTGGAAAGGAGTGCAAAGGCCTACAAATCTCAGACCATGTCCCAAGGCTGTGAGGAAGGCTTCCGTATTACTCCTAGGTTTCCTTTCCAAGCCCTTGAAATTCTGTCACCTCCAGAAAACTGCCTGTAAAACTTACTGCATTGGCCTGATCCTGCACATACCCTCCAACATTTCTCCGATGAAAATAATAATAATAATAATAATAATAATAATAATAATAATAATAATAATAATATTATTTATATCCCGCCCATCTGATTGGGCTGCTCCAGTCACTCTGGGCAGCTTCCAACATGTATAAAAACGTACTAAAACATTAAACACTTTAAAAAACCTTCGCTATGCAGGGCTGCCTACAGATGTCTCTTAAAGGCTGTATAATTGGCTCGGGGGGGGGGGTCTCATAACTCCATACCCTCCAGCATCTCTCTGATGAAAATAGGGAAATCTTCCATACTCTCCAACAATGCTTTTTTCAAGGGGGTACTCAAGTACCAGCACCTCTTTTTGTTGTTGTTAAAAAGTGTGGCGAATACCGGTACCTATTTTTCTAGAAAAGAAAAAGATCTGCTCTCCATCATTTCTCTGATGAAAACAGGGGCGCTCTAAGGAAAAGCAAAACATTCCGTGTTCAAATCAGAAACTGCGATGGCTTCTGTAAATCCAGGACTGTCCCTGGAAAATAGGGACACTTGGAGGGTTTGCTGAGACAACAAAGGAAGTACATTATTCTCTCTTGGATTTGCAGAATGATCTCACTATGGTTTCAGAAGCAAGGTCTCACACTCAGCATGTACTGTAATAACTTTTCAGTTCTGTATACGAATTGAGATCAATAGATGCAGTATTATTATATACCTCATATTTACCTTATGACCTACAATGTGAAATGTGGTTTTTGAGTAGTTGGCTTACTGTAAGTGTCTTCACATCCAAATGTGTTGGTACTGTGACTAATGCTATCTCCTCTAGTGCAGGCAGAGATTTTCCCCTTGTACAATAATTGTGGGAAGGCTAGGGAAATTTAAAAAACCAAAAACCAGAAGCCACAGACTAAATTTATTCACATCCACATCAAACAATTGCCATCTCCCTTCTTTCCCCATTCACTTAGTGACTCTGTGAATTATCAACTCATTCTCTCCAAAGTGTATCAAATTACATTAGATTTGAAATGTATTTACAAAACAGACAAAATATCCAGAGAAATATCACCAGTATTACAGTGTCCTTCCCAATTAAATGTAGTGAATGGAACTACTTTTTATGCCATTTTATGAGTTAGCATTAAAAAGGTACAAAGCCAAAACTAACTAACTAACTAGCTAACTAACTAACTATGGGTGGCTTCCAACATAATAAAAACACAGCAAAACATCAAACATTAAAAAACCCCTGATACAGGGCTGCCTTCAGATGCCTTCAGAAAGTTGTGTAGTTGTTCATCTGTTTATCTATGCAACAGTGTTTATTTTTACTGCCTATATTCTGACAGGTGATATAGAAACTTTGTCATAAACATGAATGTGGATTAAAGGTAGGAGCTACGGGCTTTGTTCTGGAGCTGTACTTCGCAGCCAGGATAATTAAGATGACTTCAAACCATAATATCCTGGGTTGTTCCGAAGCTAGTAACCATGGTTTCCTCATTTGGATAAAATTTAAGACTTCGTGTTCAGCAAGACACCACAAATCAGGGAGAAGCAAAGGGGTCGTGTGAGCAGGAAAACTTCTTGTTCATTATCCTAATTTACTCATCTGAAATACGATAAACTGAGCACAGTCAGTATGGCACCTTTGTAGTAGTAAATTAAAAAGCAAAGTGAAGCTTTATGGATAAAACAATGCATATCTATTCTGTTGGGCCAGTGTGGGGCGTTTTGGTATACTGGCATCCACCCAAGAATAGGATGGTATCATTCTGCACCCCCTTCTTCCAATTTGTTGTTTCACAGAAAAGCAGAGTTTTAATTGTTTTAACAACCCAACATGCAATTTCCCCACTTCTTTCTGCTTCTCTCACCTTGGTTTGTTTTAGTGGTGAAAACTATTGAGGTTACATCTGTAGCGGGTGCATTCCCTCACAGACACTCTTGCCATCTCTGGAATCCATGACAGCTGCCCAAATCTTCCAGCCATGGGTTGCAATGAAAGCACATATAATTTATGTTAATTTGACCTGCTTCACGGAACTTCTTGCCTGAAATCAACTGATAGAAGTTTGTAATGAGTAACTGCACCTTGACCCTTTTTTTACCTAACAGGTCGCGAGTGAGTAGAACTGGTGATGGCAGAAGGGATTTAACACTACAAAGTCTTAATGAGGGGGGCAAGGCACACTGAACACATGAGATCCATTACTCTCAATATCCAATAGGGATCCATTCAGGGCATTGGATATTCTAAAGCCGTAATTGCCAGAGCTCTGTGTGTCTCAGGGTCAAGCTACACATTAACTTTAGATGTGTAGTGCTTCTTAAGCAATAGGTTTAATGTGTAGTGCTTCTTTCTTACTCAAAGGTTATATTGGCACTCCTTATTATTATTATTATTATTAATTGAATTTATATACCAACCTATACTCGGAGGTCTCAGGGTAGTTCACAGAACAAAATCAAAATATAAAACCACAAAATATATATAATCAAAATAAAAACAGCAACCCATTGAGGATGCAATGCACAGGACACACAAGGTTTACTTCTTGCCTCCCCAGGCGAGATCACCTTACTCACTTATCCAGGTGGCAATTGCCAGTTCTTTTTCTTTCTTTTTTAAAGCTCCCATTTGCAGCAGTGGAAGATTTCTTGCTAGTGCTAAATGCCACATGAAGGGAAGGTGTTTTGAGGGAGTTGCATCTAGGTAAAAAAGAACTGAGCCTCCCTTCCATATGTGCTCCTGATCTGGACTGGACCCTCTGCACTTATTTCTGAATAACAAAAAAGCACACCCATAGCTGGAAGTTATGTTTTAGATGTAACATGTAGTTTGAGCCTTAGAAAAACACCTTCTCCCTCATCCTTGACCCCTAAGATTATCTGGCAAGGAAATGGGAGGTGAACCATACATGTCTGGTCATTTTCAGAGGTAAGGACTATGGGGAACTTTGGGGACAGTTGTCTCAGTAGTACAATTCCCACCTTAAATCATGTCTTCCTGATTATATCTTTGCTCAGCATCTACCAGGAAATTAAATTACTTGTTTTAAAAGGTCTTGTGTTAAAATTGAGGGATAAAATAATATTTTTTTACATTCTTCACTAATAGTGGTTTTTTTTACAACCTGCTTTTGTTATTTAAAAAACGATTTGTAAGCTGCTTTTGAACATTTTATAAACTAATGAATTCGCAGATAAATGAGGACATGCAGACAACATTCCTTGCTATGCAGGCAGCATTATATTATCTTCAGTATTAGGAAAATGGGAAACACTTGCCCTTTCACCAGTTAAAGTTTTGAAATGGATTGACATTTAGTCCTACAGTTCTTGCAAGTCATGGCTGGCTCCTTATGTAATATGCATGCCAGGTGCAAGGTGGAGTTCACAAAATGGTGAAGATTGCATCACTGGGAAGAACGAAATTCCCAAGTATGGTAAATACCTGCAACTCTGTCTGAAATATATTAATTTTATTGGAAGTTGTTTCATTAAAGATAAATAAATGTTCAAGCAGCCAGACATTTGAGAGAATATTGAAGAAACGGCATTTCCTCAACTCTTCTCCCTTAGTATGATTGTTTTAACATGCAGTGAGCAGAAAGCAACCACTTTTTGTCAGAAAGCTTCACAACCTCTACAACATACACTAACAAGGAAATAAAACAATACTGTCTTTTAAAAATGTTAATATAGGAATATGAAAAAGACATAATATTCACATCCCACCAGTATTTGGAAAATCAGTATTTAAATTGTGCGTGTGTAGTGAAGTGAGAATATTCTCTCGGGAATATTCTCGAAAATGAGAATATTCTCGAGAATATTCTTTGCTAGAAAATTCTCCAGAGAATATTCTCCACAAACTGTAAATTCTAATGTAAGAAACAGTTTTACAACCCACATTTAAAAAAATCTAGTAAATAATAAGTCAAGCTGTGATATTGCCAGTGTACTTAATGAATAATGGTTTTGTTTTTGATCCAGTTACATTACTGGGCATTGTGTGAGCATTAGAATTCAAAGTTGATGATAAATACTGATATATGGTTAGTGGCTGGCTTAGTGAGTAACGTGAGTCATTCACGTTGAATTTTCAATTTCACGTTTGGTGCAAAAAAATCAAAGAATGTGAATTCACTGCATTGCCCCATGGAATAAAAGTATCTGTACAGTTTTTGGTTGCCATCTGAACAAGTTTACCCATGAATAAACATGTATATTAACTAATTGTATAATTTTCAATCCATTAAAATTATATCATTTTCAATGCATTAAAATGAATATTCTCCTATTTTAAATGAAAATTTTAAATGAAAATTACCCTCATTTAACCCTGAATTACAGGCTGTCCGTTCTCTTTGGAGGCTACCATATCTCATCGCTGGAAGCCGGAAGTTGAAAATTCTCTAATATTCTCATTAATTCGGAATATTCTCAAGAATATTCTCCAAAAGATTATTCCTTGAGAATTTAACATCACTATGTGTGTGTAAGAGAGAGAGAGAAAGGGGGGGGGGAGAAAGAAAGAAAGAAAGAAAGAAAGAAAGAAAGAAAGAAAGAAAGACAGAAAGACATGGTTTCAATAGCTTACTATCTTGGCTTGCCTGTGGTTCTAGTGGCTAAAAGCAAGTGGTGTCATTTTTAAATGCAAAGTGGTTTTTGATACAAACTTTGTCGGTTCCTTTGATACAAAATTTGGCACAAGAGAGACTGAACCATCACATCCACAGGCTCTGCATATCTGTGCTTCCTTCCATTGCAACCTCACAGGTGAACTAAGGAGCCAGTTTGAACCTACTGTTAAAGGTTTTTTAAGAAGATGATCATAGGTCATAGAATTGTAGGATTGGGAGGGAACGATAAATCTTCTCATTAAGTCAAAGCTACTTTTTACCCACTCAGTGCTTAAAACAGAAATCTGTTGGTGGTGGTGGTGTACTAAAAATGATCAGTTGCTTCACTTGTTTAAATCCCCACAAAAACGATATTATATAATGTGAGTGGCAAAGCTAAGAATTCTGGGGTAATTCTTAAGAGTGTCTACAGTAACATTTAATTATTAGTTTGCTAGTAATCCTCAAAATCTGAGTACATTTATACCAAGTAGCAATTGCATTGGCAGAAAGAGTGGCTGGAAACATTGCGTTTCCCATTATCTTAGGTTGCAAATACTATGGAAACAAACAGCTCAAGATCTTTCTCCCCCTTCCCGCCCCCATTACATCTTAACCATAAAGAACAACATCCCCAAGTTTATCTGTCATATTTCACAATAAAAAGTCATTATTATGGAAAAACATTTGTGCTTTGTGTTCATGCACAACTGCATTTCTACGTACAGTGGTACCTCTGGTTACATACTTAATTCGTTCCGGAGGTCCGTTCTTAACCTGAAACTGTTCTTAACCTGAAGCACCACTTTAGCTAATGGGGGCTCCCGCTGCCTCCGCGTTGCGGCGCAATTTCTGTTCTCATCCTGAAGCAAAGTTCTTAACCCGAGGTACTATATCTGGGTTAGTGGAGTCTGTAACCTGAAGCGCATGTAACCCGAGGTACCACTGTATGTAGTGGAACAGTGTGCTAACAACAGTGTGATGGGAGATATTCCAATTTCTTTTTTATTTTGTCGCTAAGAGAAGGTTAGTGGTCACTAGGGAAGATTATTTTGCCCCTAGAGAAGGTTTGCCGCTAGAGGAGTAACGATTCCTGCAGCCCAACCCTGTTCCATATGTATCTAGAAACAAGTCCGTCTGAGTTTAATGAGTCTTATTCCCAGGTTACTGTGCACAGAATTGCAGCCTTAGTAAGTTACTCTTGAAGTTAGTGGGACTTGTTTCTCAGCCGACTTGCAAAGGATCGTGCTGCATGTATCAATACCACGTCTACAAGGTTGATGAAAAAATCTGGCTTATTTATTCATATCGTACCTTAATAAGCAAACAGGATTAGGATAATGTCCTCTTATTAATGCTGTAAAATGGAGCTTTTATTTAAATAAGCATAAAATTCACCACTAATGGGTATTACCATGTGAAACAATGTAATTCATACTCTCTGGTGTTGGTCGTATTCAGAGAGGACCAATAGAAATCAATGAACCTAAGTGACTTATTTTACTCACCCACTAACATTATGGTTTCTGAAATCATTATGGATTAGCTGGGTTCCTAATCCTTTTTTTTGCAAACCACGTGTTTTTTCCCCCTTCCCCGACCCCCCCAATCAAGCAGCGTATAAAATTTCATTAAATAAATAAATAAAGGGGCAGAGGGAATGGCTACTAGCAGTAAATCATAAAATGAATAGAGATGACACCGAGTTCTATGTGTCTCTGAGTAAGACTTTCCTAATACTTAAATTCTCCCATTAATACCGGGTGGGTTGGTTTGTGTTTTGTGGAGCTGTGAAGTGATGCAAGGAAACTGCACAAGTCCAGAGGTGTTTTGTGTTAATCTGTTTGCAGTCTTGTGACATCTGGGCTGCTTTAGTTCTCACCATAGACTCCCCCCCCCTTCAGAAGAGAGGAGAAGGAGAGCAAGAAACCTATCTGTAATAAATGTTCAATTCCTTATTCCTATTCAGATTTGTTTGTTCGTTTGCTTGTGTTTGTGAGTTTCCTCCTGCCTTAATTTTTCTTAAGGTTGTTTCTATAATCATGAGATACTTATAGTCCATTTTGTGGCGTGTTAATACATTTGGATTTAGTTTTCGTTTTTTTAAACTGAGTTGATATGTAGGTTTCCTTACATTTCAGGTGAAAATAACAGTGTTTCACCATATGAATATTCCTACTGGTTGGTTTTTTCTTATACTGTGGGTAAAGGATTACTGTTGAAAGTAAAGGGTAGATAGGATTAAAATAAAAATTAAAGGATTGATTTTAAGCCCTCGCTGGATAAACAAAGCACCCATGTGATACAGGTTATATCATTTTTATTTAATTATTTTGCATGCTCAATTCTAATAATATCCTTTTTAAATTTTAGAATGTTAGGACATCTGGATGATAAACTTCTTGCTTAGAACCCACCTCTAAATGTATTTTCAATGTGTGCACTTAGAATTATAGTAATTAAAAGAATAATAATAATTGAACTGCTTTTTAATGCAGCATCTGGATTTTTAAAAAACAACCACCTCAGATCATGAAGAGGACACGTTCAGGATAGATTTAAGAGGATAAACTTTGCCTTCTGTTTCCATAAGTTGGGTAGGGTAGACTTTAAAAAAAAAATGTTTTCCAAGTCAGTTAACTTATCCTACATTGTGGGCTTGTTCATGGCTTGTAAAGAATCCAAAGGAATTTGTAATGGGCTGTGAACAATGGATTGCAGTAGGGGGTAAAAACAACAAAAGGAGATGGAAGGAAAATTGCCTAATTAGACCCAGCACTACTTCTGGAAACATTAAAAAAGGATCAGAAGATATCTCAAGGAACAGAGAGGAGTGAAATAGTCTGCTGTTGCCGCCTCCTTCCCAAATACTCCAGACCATTATTCTTCCAAAAGGGAATTGCAGCTGGGCTTAGATTTTTGGACATGAACATGCCCCTGGGTTATATTATATCTGTTGTCTTCAAATAGGGAAGAGTACAAAAGAAATACCTAGCTATACTCCCCCCCCCCAATCCTCCATCTTCTTTCTGTGTTCAATGATTTACACCAAACTGTATCTTTAAAAATACCATTTCAATCTGTATAGCGCCAGAACTCTTTTTTTATTTATTAATTTATTGAAACATAACACAATAAGAGTAATAATAATCTACAGGTTTAGTGGGTGTTATTGACCAACAAAAACTCTTGTTGCATCTGGTTGAGAGGTATTTTGTTTTAGGGGGAACATACTCTGTGTGGCTGCGGGATGCAGGTGGCGCTGTGCGTTAAACCACAGAGCCTAGGACTTGCCGATCAGAAGGTCGGCGGTTCAAATCCCCGTGACGGAGTGAGCTCCCGTTGCTCGGTCCCTGCTCCTGCCAACCTAGCAGTTTGAAAGCACGTCAAAGTGCAAGTAGATAAATAGGTACCGCTCCGGCGGGAAGGTAAACGGCGTTTCTGTGCACTGCTCTGGTTCGCCAGAAGCGGCCTAGTCATGCTGGCCACATGACCCGGAAGCTGTACGCCAGCTCCCTCGTCCAATAAAGCGAGATGAGCGCCGCATCCCCAGAGTCGGCCACTACTGGACCTAATGGTCAGGGGTCCCTTTAATAATAATAATAATAATACTAATAATAATAATAATAATAAAAAATTTTATTTATATCCCGCCCTCCCCAGGAGAAGCTGGGCTCAGGGCGGCTAACAACAATAAAACAGTACAAAAGTACTGTTTACCTTTAATCTGTGTGGCAGATTCCAACCAAAAGCCACGAATGAGAGGAGTATTATTTATGTACTTCAAACGTGTACTACTATACTGTGTAATCTAAGGATTTCTAGATTAGTTTATAATAATCATTAAGAACAAAGACAATGAAATTGATAAATGGAGCGGGGGGATGTCAAAAAGAGGAAACGGGCTTTACCGGTAGAAACTAACAGATCTGGCACAAAAAAGATAGTGAATGGGGTCACCACAGAGAAGGCTTTGTCTCTGATCACCTCATGTGGAAAATACCTGGCAGTGTGTTTGTGGAGGTGAGAAATAGTCACTAGATATGATACAGGTTATTCTCTGGTAAATAGAAGCACCAAAGTTGCTTGAAGACATCCTTGTGCCTCACAGTGTGAATTTGTACAGCTATGTATACACCAGAAGTAGGCAATCCGTAGACCTTCATTTGTTGCTAGAATACAGCTCCCATCATTCCTGGCTGGGCCTGATGGGAGCTTGAGTCCAACCACATCCAGGGGACCACAGGTTCCCCATCTCCGAATCACACTCTGGAGGAGGCTGGGAGGAGGAAGCACACCTGACTACTTGTAGAGACCTTTTTGTAGAGAAATGCAATACGTTCAGCTTCCCATTGTCTAGAGATGCAGTTGCCTTTCACATTGCTTCATTCAACAAGTAAAGTAAACCCCCAAAGTTCCTGTCACAGGAGTAAACCCACTGACTAGTAGCCCTTTGGAAGATCTGGTTGTGTATAACATTGACTGCTGATTCATTGATATTTCTGGAGACACCTCGTGAAAGGAGCATTAGGGATTAGCACTGAGCACAGGCAACAATAAATAAATGAATATGTACTTATAAAACATGTATCTTGCATCCTGTAGCCTTGAACTTTTTAACGTCGTGGATTTTAGCGTAGTGTTTTAAAAATTGAAGAGACCAGTATTATGATTTGTACCACAATTAAAGTAGGAATAAGTGCTACAGGCAGATAAATTTGATGCATGTATACTCAGGAGTAAGTCCCATTGTGTTCAATGGTGCTTAGTCCCTGAAAAGTGTATATCAGTATTTCTGCATATAGAGAGAGGGGAAGAGAAAGAAATTACTATGGTTTTCTTCTTTAACCTAGATTTACCGAGCTTCTGAAGTTACCTTTTGTAAATTATTCCCCAACTTGTTTCCTTTATGTCCAGGATGAACATATTGGTTCTATATCCAATTACTTTGGTGATGTGATTTGTATTAAAAAGGTTACATGCTGTACTTTTAAAAATCATTAATGGACAACTCCATTCTCTTAAACCACATTTATTGATTCAACGTCATTGAAGTACATGGTGGGTGGACAAATTCTATCCATCACTGATAGACCTACAAGGAAATGTAAAGCTTTTCTGACACTCAATCCCAATGGCTAAAACCGGATTAAATGTAAATATTAATATTATTCAGAATGAGTGATACCAATCCGTAGGGTTGGGTCCAAAATAAAGAAGCGCAGCAGGGTCTGTTTTCTTCTGAAAGAAAATAGAATTACATAATATACTTTCAAAATGTTTTCAAGGGATCTATGCAAAATCATAGGTGCTAAATCTAGGCTGGTTTTAATAATTGCCAGACCATTAAAGTCAGGCAGTAATTAATGCCTGATTTTATGTTCTGGGATATAGATAGATAGATAGATAGATAGATAGATAGATAGATAGATTATGGTTAATCCTGAAATGCTGACACACATAGAGGTGTTTGAGGGAAAATCTAGAATTTCGCTTTCTTTTTGGACACTGGCTGAGGCAATTATAATAAGAATTATGCTTTTCTAGGTGAGTTCCAGGAAAACTGTGAACTACCCGTATAATTAATGCTTAAAATCTGTGCTTTTTTCCTGGGGATACTCAAGGGCACACGGTACCGGCACCCCCCAAATGTTAAAAGTGTGGCACTTAGAGTAACAACTTCATGGTGAGTACAGGCACCTCCCCCCTTTTTTAAAAAGAATAAGCACTGCTTAAAATGATAGGCCAGATTGTGAAACAGGCTTCAACGGTTCTTTCTATTTCTGCATCTGTATTAGTTATTTTTTGTTATTTTGTTTATACCATTTCTACAGTTGTCGCTGTAATAGCAAGCATGGAATATATTCAAGAGGAAGTGGCATTTGAAACGGGTCTTAAACTCTCCCATTTTGTTTAATTAGAAACCACTTTTGTTTGTTTCTTTTTTAAAAAAAATAACAATTGTATTTTCGTATGCTATATATTGTTATATAGAACTTGACGAATAACCTTTAAGGTATGAAAGTTCATAAATAATGGAGAGGCAAACACAGTTCCAGGACTCCCGTTCGGATGACAATCTGCCCGTGCCTTAGAGCTTTCGTCTTTGCTGCAGCTCACTGAATGTTTTATTTTTGTTATAATTACAGTATCTTGCCTGCACTTTGTCCCTCTGATCCTTTGTTAAAGCCCAGATCACTGTGTGCAGACTCCATGCTTGTAGGTGTGATTTATTGAGTGACAACTAGCTGTAGGGTAGACTACATGCCTCTGTACCTGAGTAAAGTATTAGACATCACAGAGCCGGTTGGGTGGGGGCTGGGGAGATGAGCGGAGAAAGGCAAAAGGCAGGAGCGCAGCACCTCCTGGATACAGATCAGACGAGAGGTTCTGCCACAAATCACCTAGAAACATGTCAGACGCTGCATGTTTGTTGTTTTACACTGAGGGCACAGCCGTAGTCCAAAAGTATTGATTCTTTTCTTTGTACAGAGACAGAAACTGTCAGCTCTTGCTGGCTGACCTTGGTACAGCTCCGACAACTATTCCCCACCCTGCCTACCAGATGAACCCCACAGGAAAAGTCTGGGGAAGATATGCCAATGTCCGCTTCACGCAAACAGAGAGTAGACCCAAACCTCCTGGAGCAATCCCCTTCTTCCCCCAAGGGGGGAATCGGCCGTAGTAGCTCCGTGCTGGATGTTCTGTGACATTGAGAATTCAACACCCCTCCCCACCCAGGGCATGAAAAAATTAGGGAATGAAATTCAATAAAAAAATAAAAAAATTCCAAGAATTCAATATTACTTTAATGATCACCCCCCCACCCCGGTAGATATTGAGGAAAGGCTCGCTTCATTTTAGCAGAAGGAGAAAGCAGCATTTCCATTCTGTTCCCTCCATGCCTTATTTTTTTAAGTGACTGGCAAGGGGAAATGGGAAACAGGCCTGTTTGAGCTAATCAGAGTCAGGAATATTCCAATAGGATTGCAATTATTTGTGGTGTTCTAATAAAACGTGAGCATAAAAAAATGTGACCACGTTTCTGGGAATATTCGTGTTAAAAGTCTGAACTTTCGGTTGCTTTTTTATAGCACACAGTGGTTCATCATGGTGCATTTTCTGAGTTCAGCTCCCCTACTTGTTTTATTTTTTAAGTTGCAGATTGCAGGGGAAAGGTTAAATAAGCAAGGCTTAATGGTCCACCATCATCTGGCTAAAATTTAAGGAAATAATTTCTTATGAAAAGGGATGTGATCATTTAAAAACATACCCAACTTGCCTAAATTCTGTAACAGTTTTGGCAGAGTTTCCACTGCTAAGTTTTTGCTACTAATCTTGTTCTTCATCTGTTCTTTGATGTGGCACACTGCCATTTTGATATTCCAGCACCAGGCTTTAGTAATTGATCAATTAGTTATCTGTTTTGCTATGGCTTTTTTTTTTTTGAATGCCAACCTCATTTCCTGACGCTATCCCATTTTTAAATAACAATTTAAAATGTCACTTGTTTTCCATATGTATTACTATTCAGCAAGTTGCTTTTGTGTTTGTTTTATAAATGAGAGAGACCTGATGTCTTGGTATTTTGAGTAAGTTGTGACACAGAGAATGTAAACAGGGTTTTAGACCAGGGAAAGATGTTGCATATGTTAACAATTGCTAATGAGCAATGCAAATGCCTTTATCGGCTCAATAAATAACATCACGCCTGCTGTTTGTCTCTCACTGTGGACAATGGTAAGCTATAGTGTTTTTTAAACAGTGTATCAGAACAGCATATTGGTTTTCAGAGGGGAAATGCTGAAATATGTGAGTATTTTAAAGACTGATTTTTATAATGAGATTAAAATTGTGTTTTTAAGTACATTGATAAATCTTATTCATTTAAAAATATATATATTCTCCACCTTTCTAATTTTGTCTTAAAAAAAATACTCAAGGCAGCTCACAGCATCAAGAACAACCCTTCACAAAACACATGAAAGGCCTACAATATGAAAGAGATAGGGGGCGTAGTTCAAAACTCTATATAAATAGTTTCAGTCAGCATAAAACAATCAACAACTTACCGTATTTTTTGCACCATAGGACGCACCGGACAATAGGATGCACCTTGTTTTAGAGGGGGGAGAACAAGAAAACCCCCCCTCTCTGCCCAGCGCCCCTTCAGCGAAGCGGCAGGAGGCGCTGCGCAGAGAGGGGAAGAATTTTCCCCCTCTTGTTTTCCTGCTCTAAAACAAGGTGCCGTTTAAGTTGCGTTCAGGTGGCTACCTTGGAAGCCTGGAGAGCAAGAGGGGGGGTCGGTGTGCACTGACCCCTCTCACTCTCCAGGCTTCAGGTTCCTTTCGACCTGCTCTTTGGGGCTGGCGGGGGGAAGCCCACCACCAGCCCCAAAGAGCAGGTCAGGGAGCAGCGGAAAGGCGCAGCGGAGAGCCTCCAGCCATAGCCGCGCGTCACCTCTCTAGCTGGGAGAGGGTCGCGGGGCTATGGCTTTTTTAGCCCCGTGCGCGCTCTCCCAGCTGGAGAGGTGACGCATGGCTAAAGAGGCTCCTGCCATAGCCGCGCGTCACCTCTCCAGCCGGGAGAGGGTCGCGGGGGGGGCTTCTTTTGCCCCGCACGCGCTCTCCCGGCTGGAGAGGTGACGCGGGGCTATAGAGGCTCCTGCCATAGCCACGCATTACCTCTCCAGCCGGGAGAGGGTCGTGGGGCTATGGCGTCTTTGCTACATAGGACGCACACACATTTCCCCTTCATTTTTTAAGGGGGAAAAGTGCGTCATATAGAGCGAAAAATACGGTAAACAGCTGTCTGTCAAAACACATCAGAAAACCGTCAAGGCTGAGCAAGGTGGGTAGAGAATTCCAGAGCCTGGGCACAACAACAATTCTTCTGAATCTCAATCTAATTAATTGATTAAAAGAATTTCTATATCACAGTTAACTGAAGTGCCATAGTGGTGCACAACAATTAAAACAGCAATAAATATTTGCAGCAATACTAACTTGAGAGCAACAGTCCAGTGATCAGAATACAGCAGGCAGAGAGCAGTGGTTAACACAACTGAAACGAAGCCCATTGAAACAGGCTATAGAAATTGGAGACGAGGTTGTTAGACCATTTCCCTAGGAAGGATCTTCTGTTAATCTCAGGTCCTGTTCCTGATGGAGACTCCTGATGGCATCGCCATAAGATGGAATCTGGAGCAGGGCCTCATCAGTGTTGTCACTCCTTTACTGGAAAATCCCGTTTTTGTTATCAAAAGCTATGGAGGCTCCAGTCAGGCCAATTGCAGTTCATAAGTAGGTCAGTTGTAGAGGTTGGCCTCTCCAAAAGGCTTTTACTTTGATTATGAATGCAGGAATTTTCTAGGTATCACTATGTGGAATAGAAATTACATTACATTCAATCAATCAACCAATCAATCAGGTTGCTATTGCTTTCAAACATTTGTTCTCAAGTTGTATCACCAATCAAAAGCTGCATCAGATGGTTGTGTTTAATTATGTTTCGATTTATGTTTTGTTTTTAATTACATTTTGATCGCTTTTTTGGAAGGGGGGGATTTTGACAAGGCTGCCTGAGGTCATAGGAAGTCTCTTTTTGCACTCACAACCATAGATCAAAACAAGATCAAAGCAAAGAATACAGTGCTTTGTGTATTTGTGTAGAGAATTCCAAGGCAGAGTCAGGAATCTGAATACTGACCATCACCAAAGGTTTGGCGTAAGGATGATGAGACATCAGGGAGCAAAGAACAGAGCAATAGAAAAATCAGGGGCCTGGTGGCCTGGAAATTAATTACCAGATGTAGACTGAATGCCACTTCTGAATATTGTTACTTGCCTTGGCCAGTTTACGAACAACATTGCCAGTTCATCAGATTTGCTGAAAGAAGCCAACCACTGTGCCTGAAAGGTGTGTGTGTGTGTGTGTGTCTAAATCATAGCTGTCAACTTTTCCCTTTTTTTAAAGGGAAATCCCCTTATTCCAAATAGGATTCCTCACAAGAAAAGGGAAAAGTTGACAGCTATGGTCTAAATCTTGATATGAACAGAGGGGCAACTTGGGGAAGCCATCCCTCTGTTTCAGACTTCATATAATTATTCTACAGTAGTTGTTATGTTGCAGACTGACCTTGATACAAAAGATTACTATTGTTTGGAAGAAATAAAACATATCTTAGCACAATATGTCTTGTGACCACCGACACGTATACATTTGCAATCACGTGGCATTCCATTCTTATCACACTTTGCAGCATATTTTGCTTAAAGGCTGTATTCCTTGTAGAATATGTAGCCGATATACATAAAGTCTGCTTTCAATATAGGTATCCTCTCTTTGTTTGCAGCCTGGTAGTTTACTCAGTAATATTTTGGCAAACCCATTTGCCTTTCCATTGTGCAGGATGAACACGAATGGTACACTTGCAGTGTGATGTTCGTCTTTGGAAATGTCATTTGGTTTTTGTCTTGTTAGTCTCTAGTTTGATTTCTTAGACATGGTTATGAATCACTATCTAATGTGTAGGTCTTTTGAAATCACACCCAAGGTTTATTGTCAGTAACAGGCTAGTGGCCTTATGTGGACTTTCCATGAATAAAGCAGATTGATGAGCCATTTTATGGCATTGCAAGCTTGTATTATAAATACATCATCCTTCTCAGTAATTCAGTGTGAAGAACAATCTAATGAACTCCCAGACATGGTATTTTGTATAACTTGGAAATGCTGTTTAGCTGACTGATTCAATACAATAAATTGTAAAATTTCTAATGTTTCCTCCCTACTTTTAGTGGTACTTTTGAAATCCAAAGTACCATGAATCAAATCTGGAATAACAATAAAACCCAGTCAAGAGTAGGAATTCTTTAGGCTTCAAAATTTAATAAACCTGGTTTGATTTTTGGTTTTGGATATTAAAAAGCTTAACACATTGGTGCTGTTCCTTTGAATAGAATCCAGAATTGTGAAATCCATATAAGGCATATTGTGGCTTCTCTTTCAGACAATGAACATTCAAGAGAAAAATGTAAAAGTAGGGTGGGTGGGGGTAGGTGGGTGGGAAATAAGCATACTAATTTCTGTCAAGAGAAAATGTGGTCTCGCTTCCACCAGATGTGCCTACTAAGAAAGCAAAATGCATATATAAAGTACACATAAATAAATCAGAGTAGGCCCATGTGAAAACTGCATTTTGCAAAAGATTCAGAATCAGAACTACCATAGCAAGGACTCCTGTAGGTTCAACTAAATACTTCCAAGTAAATGTGCTAAGGTTTGCTGTTGTGTAGCCTGATCCTGTAGCATCCAAAGAACCATTGAATGTGTGCAGGGGGAAAAGTGCAGATACAGCTGGAGTTTTGTCTGTTGAAAGTGAAAGTGAAAGTAAAAACCAACATGCGTGTGGGGTTTTCTCTCATACATAACCATTCTTCGGTTACAGCAAGCCCACAATTTATGTTCATTTAATAAATAATAACAAACAAAAATAATAAACAAAAATAATAAAAAGGGGGTGTAAAGGGGGCAGGCATCTGGGAAAAAAGACTTTGGCAATTCCATCCACCATTGAACCCATTGTGTTTTGACTGTACACTATTGTTGGTTTAAGGCATGATTTCTGGAACATAAGTTGTGGGCTTACTGTATGAACCAAAGTGCAGTGTGGTGCCCTGCTCTGGGAATTGGGCAAAGTGGGTTCACTGTATCCACAGCCTACTCATCTGCCACCTTCCTCTAAGCCCAACGTCCACAACCACCCAGAGGAAAAACGCAAGGCAGGCATTGGTTAGGGACGATGGAAGTTGTAGTCCAAAACTTAAGGAGGTCACTAATTTTGGGAAAGTTGGTTGCGTGCTTGGAGAGAGGAGGTGAAAAGGCAACAAGAGCAGAGAGAAGCAGCAGCTCTAGGGGCGCCTGGTGGTTTGCAAGAACGCAGTGCCCAACGACCCCCACCCTTGGGGTTGGTTCTGCTAAAGTGAGCTGATGTCGGGGACTGGTTGGGTGACGAGGACTGGCCAGAGGCTGCAGCTATGGAACCTCCTAGGAAAGCCTCACTAAGTGTCTAAGTAGGTTGAGTGGTAGGAAAGCATTAACGTCAGCATGCCATACAGCAGAATAATGTGATGAAGATGCTGGATACATTTTATTTATTTACACCCAGCCTTATAAGAAGACGGAATGACGACATCTTCAAAAGGCCTTGAGCCCGTTGCCTTCTCCCCATGCCAGCACCATTCAGTTGCTGGCACCTGTGGAAGAAGGAACAGTCTGACTCCATATGATCAGAACTTCATGTATTAACGAACCAACACGGGAAGTGAGCCACATGGAAGTAGATTTTCAGTGGTTATCATTCCTCCAGTGAAACAAGTGGATTGATCCTAAAAGGTTCTGTTGAATCCATGGAATGCACCCTGCAAGAAAAATAATTGTAAGATTGTATTAAGAACATGGAGCTCATAACACACACACACACACACACACACACACACACACACACACACGCACCCACCCACCCTCCCCTTTGTAGGCTTTCTGATGTCCTGTGAACTGTTACCATTGCTCCTTTTGATGTAAAGCAATTGCTTTGACAGAAGCTATGATTGGAATGACCCTGAAAGGAAACAGTCATGTTAACCCTATGATGTTAGAGTTATTATGCTGACATACCATGAAAACAGAAACAGGAAAGTTGGCGCAATGCTTACATTAGCCTAATAAATATTATGATGAGTCTTAAAGGAGATGAGCAGATTTATGTCAAACTAGAACACTGCCTAATATATGGCACACTTTTGGAATTATTGCTTGGTGGTGGGAGAGAGGAATATTTCTCCTGAATAAATCAGAATGGTAAAGTTTCCATTTAGAGTGCATGTATTTGAGTTTTATTGAGCAAATTTATTGGGATTGCAGCAGAGGGAGAGATGACAAATTGGGCCACTAAGAGTTAAACTACAGGCAACTTTTAATGTGTTGTGTGCAGCTCAGTCTTTTGCTTTTCTTAAATTAATTACACCCAAACAAGGCTTGCTTGATCTCAAGATCTTAGCCGGAGGAAAGGGGAGGTTTATCGCTTCCCTCTCCAACTATGGTCTCCTCCAACCCTATTGCCCAGGTATGAAAGTTATTGGGGTGAATGTGTTTGGAGAAGAGTTCCTTTTGGTACCAATTAGCACATTATGTGTAACATAGTTGGACACTGAGATGCCAGCTTCATTGTCACCTGGCAGTAGCTATTCCATCAGGATGCAACAAAGAGGAAGTTGGTAAGAGCTATGCCATTGTTTTACTCTCCCTGAACTGTTTTCATTCCAGCTGAACAGCAACAACAGTGGTCTCAATACAATCTTTGAGGTAACCCCATATCTCCATTGTGAGAACTTTCAATTTTTTCCTGTTCTCTGCTTCCTGTTCTGTAATCATTTCCTGATCCAAAAAGAACTTGTCTTCTTATCCCATGACTGCTAAGCTTACTCAGGAACCTTTGATGAGGACTTTGGTCAGAAAGATTATTGGAAATCCAAGGGTGCTTATCTGTTGGAATCTCCCCAATGGAGTTCTAAAAGATTAGCGAGGCAGGAGTTTTCATAGTAGCTATGTTGATATTTCTTCTGGAAAATGTGTTCTGCTATATATTTTCTATTTCATAATGCTTTCCATCAGTTCCCTCACAAACTAGATTAAGCTAGTTCATCTATATTATCCTGAATTGCCCAAGAACCCTAAAAATAAAATTGCCATTACAATTTTATTCCCAGTCATTGAGTTCACAGGCTGATCTTGGGAGCATATTTTTCTTCTTCTTAGAATAGCAATTTAAAATTTTAATTTAATAGGTTAACTGTCTCCCTATCTAATTCCCTACATTGGATGTGCTTAGAAATATTTGTTTTTCTATCCCTTATTGCTTGCTGGTATGCTAGTCCCGGGGGCTAACCGAGAGGTGAGGTCCGAGTCCAGTCCGAGGTCGATGGTGCGGTATGGAGGTTGTCCATCAAGGCTGTAGCTAGGTCCAAGACGGGGAGTCGGGTGGGGTCAGGAACTCTGGCAGAAGAGCAGGAACAGGCTAGCAACAACATTGCTCCCACAACCTGGGACTGGGGCTGACTGGCTTTTATCTGCCCCGAGGCATTAGGGCGGCCCCGGTCCACAGGTGACTCACCTTTCCTGGCCTGGAGGCAAGCACTCCTCCTGCAGGAACTTAGTTCCCTCCGCCTCTCTGCCCTGAGCCTCTGCAGCTTAGGAGAGGCTGGAGGGTTAGCAGACCCAGAGGCAACCTCACCTTCCCCTGACGGGGCTGGGAGTGGAGCACCTGCAGGCAATGGGTCCTCCATCACTTCCAGAGCAGACTCAGCTGGTGTCTGCTCCTGAGGATCCGGCACAGGTGAGGACCCTTCAGGCTCAAGCCCCAGCCCTGGCTCAGCTGTTCCTGGAGGCGGGGACTCCTGTGAAGGCTGGGATTCCTCAGGTTCAGCCTCTGAGTCCGAGTCCCAGGCGATCACACCAGGCATCTCTTTTGCCAAATTTGTATTTCTTTGGGGGCAAGATCTCCTTTTTCTAAAGAAAGCCTTCTTGCCTCCTATAGCTCCCTTGATTCTGCTCATTAACCACATCCTCCTGGACCTGGTGATACCTTTCTTCATCTCTAGTATGCATTGTAGCTTATCATCTATTATTGTGGTTTTGAATGTTATCCCACAAGCATTCTGGATTTGACCTCTTTCCCTTTCACTAGGAAAGATTCCACTTTTGAACTGAAATGTGACTGTAATGGACTTTCTTGGCAATACTCTACTTAGATATAAATTGAATTTGATAGCAATGTGGTCACAGTTCCTGATCAATTAAACAACACTTGTACCTTTCAGCAGATCTTGGTTGCTACTTAGAGTTAAGTCCTGAGTCACTTCTTATCTGGTCATTTCCATGACCATCTGTTACAGGGCACAGCAATTTATAGTATGATGTCTCTGTTGTGGCCAGAACTTCCATTATATCCAGTCTATGTGAGTGTAATTGAAGTCACTCATTACTACAACGCTTCTTCCTTTGGTTGCCTCCCAGATTTCACCCTTTATCTCAAGAGCATCCTGGCCATTTTGGCCCAGGAGGACAATAGTGTGTTCTCAGTGTGAAACCCAGAGTTTCTTCCCATAGGGATTTTGGTAAGGTGTCTTCCCCTTTTGAGAGTTCTAGTTTGGCCATATGCTGACCTTGATGTACAGAGTGACACTGTCCCAATTAACTCTTCCTATGTCCAGAGATAATGATATCCCACTGGCTCTCTCCATTCCACCAGGTTTATGCCCACTATATATGTTTTCCTTTAAAACCAAACATTCCATTTCCCCAGCTTGGGGGCTTCTAGAATTAGCAGATGTACTCCTCTTCATGTCCTTTTCCAAATCTCTCAGGTAAATGCGTCCACATTTTCCACCTTTGACCAGCTATCATGCTCTATTGTGTGCTGATCACTGCTAAACAATGGTGATTTAGCACTTAATAAAATAGGAGTTAATAAATAAAATAGCACTTAATAAAATAGGGACGCGGGTGGCGCTGTGGGTAAAAGCCTCAACGCCTAGGGCTTGCCGATCGAAAGGTCGGCGGTTCGAATCCCCGCGGCGGGGTGCGCTCCCGCTGTTCGGTCCCAGCGCCTGCCCACCTAGCAGTTCGAAAGCACCCCCGGGTGCAAGTAGATAAATAGGTACCGCTTACCAGCGGGAAGGTAAACGGCGTTCCGTGTGCGGCTCTGGCTCGCCAGAGCAGCGATGTCACGCTGGCCACGTGACCCGGAAGTGTCCCCGGACAGCGCTGGCCCCCGGCCAATAAATGTGAGATGGGCGCACAAACCCCACAGTCTGTCAAGACTGGCCCGTTCGGGCAGGGGTACCTTTACCTTTACCTTTAAAATAGGAGAACAACAGGTTTATCACTTGCTCTCCCAGCCCACTGTTAACCAGTACATCAAAAGCAGAACTCATTAGCATTTCTGTAGCATGAAAGGATTAGTATTACCTCATGAATTTTGTTAACAACAGAAAAGTGCAAAATAAAGTGGAACGAGTCAAAACCCAGGGCAATTAAAGCCTGAGATTTGGAATAGCGATTGAAGTATAATTATTGAATACCTTATTTTTCACAAATATCAGATAATTTTTACTGTAATATCATTAGCAGGTGAGGCATGCATCTAGGAATCTCTTAGGCAGGAGTTGGAAAGGCTTGTTTTGTAGGACTTAAATCTGTGTTCAAAGCAGCTGTTAAATACAGGGCACAGATTTCCACATGAAGTGAAGTCAGAATCCAAATAACTACTTTAGGGAAAGCTTTAGGGATACCCCAAAGCTTGCGTCTGCCCAGTGGTATTTTTCAACTTTTTCCTTTGAAAGACTCTGTCTACTCCATGCTGTGTCACAAACTGTTTTGGCAATTTCTGTTTCAGAAGCTGTTTTCCATGCACCATTGAAAAGTGGGGCACTGTATAGCCCTACTGGTTAAGCGAAACTTGTTGCACGGTTCTCTGGATGACAGTGAAAGCATCTGCTAAAGCTCTGGGTTGGTAGTGATGCAGTTTGCTTTCAAACAGCTAGATAACACTGGCTTTAATTTGGGATTTTTACTTGGCACACACGGATATAGCAAATTGTGTAAAAATGCTATTGTGTTTGGTCGGCTATTGGCTCCAAAGAATTAGTATCACAAGACTTGGGCTTTAACAAAAACAGAAAAAAGTTTGTTGCAGTCTCACTGAGAAAGTTCGAAACTGCTGATTCCAGTTCTGAATCAGGGAGATCGCCTATCACTAATTAAGACTTTACATTTAGCATTTCTTAATGGCAACAAAATTAGATAACCATTAGTGGTGCCACATGGAAGACTGTTGTCATTTTGTGCATCTTGAAATCACAAATGAATTTTGTCTGTGTGCAGACGTCGTCAGCCAGTCAAGCCAGTGAGCTTTTGTTCTGCTTTTGACATTTATAATTAGTAGCAGAGCAGTGAAATTTAAATTTTGGGGGTTGGGAGGGGGAGAAAAAGGACGTAATGTAATTGTGTTCCACTAAGCAGCAGCTTGACAACACTGTTATAATTAGAGAGCTGTCAGCATTTCTTTTGTAAATAAAGTAGTGGCACTTTTTGTTTGGAATTATACTGAGAAAATGTCCATATTTGAAAAGAATTAAGAGAATTGTTTAGCTTCTAACTAAAGCAACACGTCTCTTTTCTGCTGTTTGGGTTGATGATGGGGTCCTATGAAATAAACAATACTTTACAGCAGCCTTCCCAAACTTGGTATCGTCCACATGTTGTTGGATTCCAGCTCCCATCAACCATTAACCAGCACTGCCAAAGTATCAGGGTTGATGGGAGTTGTAGTCCAACAATATTTAGTGGATACCAGGTTGGGTAAAATTACTTGACAGGAAGTAGGTTCCGTTTAAGTGATTGTGAGCAAACAGGATTGCGCTCTCTGGGAAATATCCAGTGTTGCACCAATGGGTCGTCCCCTTCCTCTTGCCCTCCTGCATCTTCCAGGTCTCCAATTGGCTGCAGAGGGTCCCTCAACTCTGTAGAGCAGATTTTGAAGGTACACAGCGGGGAACAGAACGAGAAGCTGCGAGAAGGCTGGGGCCATGACACATCCCCATTTGTTCAGCTTGTGCTATTTAAAATTAATGGGTGATAATCAACTGTTCTATTATGAGTAGACCTACAGAAATTAATGGACCTAACTTAGTCATGTTGATTCATTTCAATTCTTAGGGCTTGTTCATACTTCTGCTCATCTGGTACCTAGAAATTACAGGTCTGAGAAGTTCTGAATAGTTTTTCCCCTTGCTCCTTTCCTATCCTAGGAAAAACCCATGCTTTAGCTCAAAATCAGAACAAACTGCAATCCGCAGAAAACTTGAATTGCTGTTTCCTCCCATTAAGCATGAAAGAGTGTTTTATCTTGAGAGAAAGCAGCGGGACAAGAGGAATGGCTCTCAAACTTTTTTTCTGTAGGCTACACTTTCAGAATAAAAATTTGCTCACGTCACATCAATTTTTTTATTGATTAGAAATACATTAGAAAAAACAACTAGGATTATCCTTAGAATCACTTGATGTGCTTGCTCTCATTTTAAAAAGACAGCTATCCATATTCTGCAGTTTACCCTCATATATCTGGCACAGTTTGTCCCCTATGTTCCTTTCTGCCTTTGTTTCATCTCTTTATGAATATGTTAGAGTTAGTAGAAAGCTATCTTCTTCTTTGGCGATCACTCGTAGCCGACTAAGATTGTCTTCCATGAAAATGGTCTTAACAGTGTGTCGGTAGGTGACTATGGAGGCTAATTCTGGATCCACACATCCTTCCACAGCGGGGACATAGGTTTCTGGGCAGGAGTTGATCTTGGTAAGAGTTTGCCAAATGTGCCTTCCTCTTAGCACATTTCTCCTTTTCATTCTGAGTTTGAGTGTCTTCAATATCCACAACACCTTTGGTTGAAGGCTGTTCTCCAGCTGGAGTGCTCACAGGCCAGTGTTTCCCAATTGTTAGTGTTATACTGGGACACGGGTGGCGCTGTAGGTTAAACCACAGAGTCTAGGACTTGCCGACCAGAAGGTTGGCGGTTCGAATCCCCGTGACGGGGTGAGCTCCCATTGCTCGGTCCCTGCTCCTGCCAACCTAGCAGTTTGAAAGCACATCAAAGTGCAAGTAGAAAAACAGGCACTGCTCTGGCGGGAAGGTAAACGGCGTTTCTGTGTGCTGCTCTGGTTCGCCAGAAGTGGCTTAGTCATGCTGGCCACATGACCCGGAAGCTGTACGCCGACTCCCTCGGCCAATAAAGCGAGATGAGCGCCGCAACCCCAGAGTCAGTCACAACTGGACCTATTGGTCAGGGGACCCTTTACTTTTATACTACTTTTTTAAAGATTTGCCTTGAGGGAGCCTTTAAATCTCTTTTGTTGACCACCAGCATTACACTTTACATTTTTATGTTTGGAATAGAGTAGTTGCTTTGAAAGACAATAATCAGGCATCCGCACAACACAACCAGTTCAATGAAGTTGCTGTTGAAGAATCATTGCTTTGACACTGGTGATCTTTGCTTCTTCCAGTACACTGGCATTAGTTCGCCTATTTTCGGAAGTGATATGCAATTTTTTCAGTGACACCGTTGATGGAAAATTTCGAAGTGTTGGAGGTCCATGTTTCACAAACGTACAGTAAGGTTGGTAGTAGAATAGCTTTGTAAACAAACATTTTGGTTTCCCTGTGAATGTCCTGGTCCTCAAACACTCTGCACTTCAATTGGGAGAAAGCTGCACTTGCAGAGTTCAGGCGATAACGGATTCTGGCATCAATGTTGGCCCTTGTGGAAACATAACTGCCCAGGTAGGAAAAGTGACCAACATTTTCCAACATCACACCATTCAGTTGGATTTGTGGTGCTGCAGAGGGGTTGTTTTGTGCTTGTTGGTGCAGCACTATGGTTTTTTGAATGGCTGTATAAACTGCTCTGCCATACTGAAAGACAGGTTTATTTCTGTGTTTTCCCTAATAAAAATGAAGCTGTATCTAAACCTACTTATCTGTTTTGAAGGCTCACCAGAGTGCAGAACCTGTTGGGGCATGGAGACCTGAGTGAATGGTCCACTTCTAGAACCCACAAGCAAATAGGGCACACCATAGCTAGCATTGCTAATTCCCACATGCTACTTGTTAAAACTTATCTTTGACTAGCATAATAATCTAGTATTGGTTTGTAATGGGCTATATGAACCATGGCTTAAAACAACTCAAGAGTCCTTGTTTTTGAAGACTGCTCCTATGTTGAAAACCATGAAACATTTAGTAGCCATGGTTGGCTCAGGGCTTCTTATATGTTCATGTGGAGAACACACAGCTATCTTTCAGAGTCTGCTAGACAATAGAGCCCAGAAGCTCCCATTTCAAGTGGCGACAAGCAGATGATCAAAGAAAAGGCTTGTGTTTGCAACCGTCTATTTTAAAATATTGTGTTTGCTAGTGAATAAACCTGCAGAATGAAAGCATCAACAAGATGCCCTTATTCTGGTGCACGTTAGTAGAAAAGGTTAATAGTCAAATCTCCTTTAGCAGATTTCATTATTTTGTTTGATAAGATATATGTTTAAATGTTTAAAGATAAGAAGAAAAAGGCGGTGGTAGGCATAATATACGGTATATCTTACATCAAAAACACATTTTTTAAAGTGCTTAGGTGGAAGCTGTTGTTGTCGGGTAGTAAAAAGCTAAGCTCAAGAATAGCAGGATTCTGATCACGGCTGTGGACAGTATTCCATGGGAGGAACAAACATCAGAATTGGCCTGAATCGCAAGAGCCAAGCTCTTGTGGTAGAAAATGGATTCTCAGGAGAAGTAGGCAGAAAGATAGGGAGGCAGACTGTAAGAAATGTAAGGAGACACCTAACAAGATCAGGGATGCGGGTGGTGCTGTGGGTTAAACCACAGAGCCTACGACTTGCCGATCAGAAGGTTGGCGGTTCGAATCCCCGCAATGGGGTGAGCTCCTGTTGCTCGGTCCCTGCTCCTGCCAACCTAGCAGTTTGAAAGCATGCCAGTGCAAGTAGATAAATAGGTACCGCTCTGATGGGAAGGTAAACAGTGTTTCTGTGCACTGCCCTGGTTCACCAGAAGTGGCTTAGTCATGCTGGCCACATGACCTGGAAGCTGTACGCTGGCTCCCTCGGCCAATAAAACGAGATGAGCGCTGCAACCCCAGAGTCGGTCCCAACTGGACCTAATACCTTTACCTTTACCAAGTTCAGGGAGCTTCATTGCCTAGGCCAGACTGTGACTAGACCAGATTTGGAAGCAAGCATCTATAGCTAGTCCCTGGTCCATGACTTTCAGTCTTTGAATCACTTACTCTGCAGTGGAGCAACGTTGGATTTGAAGAGGCAGAGCCGTGACGGATCATCCACTTTATCATTTCTCATCCGAAACATCTTGAATTGCTTGCGTCACAACACCTGTTGTGATATACATAGAAAACAAACTCATCACAGTTGGCTTTGAGGATGGCCAAATATTACCCTTCTCATGCCAAAAAGCTTGTCTGGGTTTTGCCGGCATTCCTGTAAAATTCTCACAAAATCTCAAAGGCCTTTGAGATGCTTTTGCCCCTTTCCCCTCCTCACCCAAGTCCCCTCTCTTTTACAAAGAAAACACTCTTGCCATTGTAGGGACAGACCTAATTGGATCCCCACCCCCCACCCCAGATATTACAGTTCCATTGCCTGTGGCATGAACAATGCTTCTGAGAATGCTCAGACCTGACAAGACAGCTTATTGGCTAGTAACCATGTCTCCTTGTTCAGGGAAGCAGGTGCTAGCTCCCAAACTCCTCTTCCTTTTCCACAGACCTGTAAAAGAGAACTACTGCATTGTTCAGGAAGGAAGGGAACTGATCCGGCCTTAAGAGGAAGCAGTGGTGATGGTCCCAAAACAATTCTTGTTGAATATAGCAAACCTCATTGCTGATGGTATCGGGTCATCACCTCCCGCTACGTAAGGAAGGTGCCCTAGGCATTGCTTTTTTAAATCTTTCCCAGAACCTCATATGCCTTCTTCATAGGATATATTGTTGCTGAGAAGTGGAAATGTTGGTCAGTCTCTTTATTGTGCTTCAAGCAGTTGCATAAAAGCAAACATTTTTCAGGTGCTTTTTTTTTGCTATATCTGTTGTTTAGTCGTTTAGTCGTGTCCAGCTCTTTGTGACTCCATGGACCAGAGCACACCAGGCACTCCTGTCTTCCACTTCCTCCTGCTGTTTGGTGAGACTCATGTTGGTAGCTTCAAGAACACTGTCCAACCATCTTGTCCTCTGTCATCCCCTTCTCCTTGTGCCCTCCATCTTTCCCAACATCAGGGTCTTTTCCAGGGAGTCTTCTCTTCTCATGAGGTGGCCAAAGTATTGGAGCCTCAGCTTCATGATCTGCCCTTCCAATGAGCACTCAGGGCTGATTTCCTTCAGAATGGATAGGTTCAATCTTCTTGCAGTCCATCTACATGCGTAGAAAGGTTTCACCTGCCGAATTTGTGTTTGCCATGAAAGTGAGGATGGCACAACAGCCTAGCCAGTCGAAAGTTTGGCATCTTTAGGGAAAAGTTAAAACTGAGTTTTTAAAAACCCCATTGTTCTAGAAATAGTTGTCTTAGAATCGTGGAATCATATAATTGTAGAGTTGGAAGGGCCCCTGAGAATCATATAGTGCCCAGCCCTTGCAGGAAAATGCAGCTGCCCCATACAGGAATCAAACCTGCAACCTTCATAGAATCATAGAACTGTGGAGATGAAGCATCATCTAGTCCAACTCCTGGCAGTGCTGGAATGTCACCTAGATCATGCATTACAGATGACCACCCAACCTCTGCTAAAAAATCACCAGGGAAAGAGAGTCCACCACCTCTCATGGGAATCTGCTGCACTGTCAAACAGCTCTTAGGGTCAGAACGTTCTTCCTGATGTTTAGTTAGAATGTCCTTTCTTTTAACTTGAATCAGTTGGTTTGGTCCTGCCCTGCAGAGCAGGAGAAAAGAAGCTTGCTCCATCCTCTACTTGACAGCCCCTTAGATATCTGAGGATGACTATCATAGCTCCTGTATATCCTGCTCCAGATGTATGAAAACTGGAGGATGTCCAGGCAGCCCTTGAAACTCTGGGAGGTCCAGTAGTTAACAACATCTAGCCACTCTAAAAACATAGGAGCCCTACTGAATTAGTCTAGCACAATAGTTTTCAACCAGGATGCCATGACACCTTGGGGTGCCTTGAATACTGCTCAGGGGTGCTGTGGGCAACACTGGTCTCTGTCCCTCTTTCCTTCCCTCCCTCCTCTGATGCCCTTTGATGTCTCTGCCTCCCCATGGCTTGCACAGCTTTTTGTTGCAACAGCCCTGGCTACAAGCTCCCCACGCAAATGGGACCTCTGGGTGTGGTCAGGGGATGCTGGTTACCAGGAGCTGAGGTGACCTTGGAGTAAGCAAGCAAGCAAGCAGGTGAGGGACCCCAGAAAGCCCTTGCTGTTGGGAATGGACAGGCAAGTCCCAGGCCCCTGTGGGGCAATGTGAAGAGGCACCTCTCTTTGGGGCAGGGTGGGCAGCTCTGAGACCAGGGGTGGCAGCAGTGGCTGCCCAGAGGACTCCCAAAGAGAGGGGAGAGGGAAGGAGGTTGAGGGAACCCTCCACAAGGGAGGTGTTTGAAAAAGGGTGAGAGGCTGCCAGCTCTGTAGGCAAGGGGTGACACAGCTGGGCTCCTGAGCCTCACTGGGGTGCCGCAGAAAGAATGTAGTTGGTCAAGGGAGCAGTGGGCACAAAAGAGGTTGTAAACCTCTGGTCTAGCATACTCTTTCCCCTAGCGGCCAACAGCTGGCTATTGGTAGCCCAAAAGCAAATGATGATGGGTAGGAGCCATCATAATCCCTGCCTATTGAGATTATGCGAACACCTTCACTCTATTCTCGGTGCCAGCTAAAAACATTCTTGTTTAGACAAGCCTACCCAGATGCTTGGAAATGCTGATGTGAATTTTAATGTTTTAGTATTTTAAGTTCTTGTACATTTTAATGTACAGTGGTACCTCGGGTTACAGACGCTTCAGGTTACAGACTCCGCTAACCCAGAAATATTACCTTGGGTTAAGAACTTTGCTTCAGGATGAGAACAGAAATCATGCTCCGGTGGCATGGCGGCAGCAGGAGGCCCCATTAGCTAAAGTGGTACCTCAGGTTAAGAACAGTTTCAGGTTAAGAACGGACCTCCAGAATGAATTAAGTTCTTATCCCGAGGTACCACTATATTGTCATCTCTCCCCACCCCTTCCAAATTTTATGGTTTCATCTTTTTGTAAACTGCTTCGAGTTGTTTTTTCTTACAATCAAGCGGTGTATAAATTTTAAGAAATAAGACAAACAATCTCTGTGTGGGCATGTCTGTGTGCATATACACACCAGCTTGAATGCTTTGACTGTGAAACAGTAAAGCACAAAGTTTTAATACAGTGGTGCCTCGCAAGACAAAATTAATTCATTCCGCGTGTTTTTTCGTCTAGCAAATTTTTCGTCTTGCGAAGCACGGTGTCGGAAAAGTTTTGGAAAACCTTCAAAAATCACCAAAAACCTCAAAAAAGTCTACCACAACTCTATGAGTTGCTCCTCGAAGTCAAGTCGCAACTGTATTAACAATGTTAAGAAAAAGGAAACAAACTTGCAAAAAACGCAAGACGTTTTCGTCTTGCGAAGCAAGCCCATAGGGAAATTCGTCTTGCGATGCAGCTCAAAAACCGCAAGTTTTTCGTCTTGTGAGGCATTCGTCTTGCGAGGCACCACTGTACTGCTATTCCATACCTTCCAGCATTTCTTCGGTGAAAATAGGGACGTCCCATTCCATAATGATAATTTTACTATTTATACCCCACACATCTTACTGGGTTTCCCCAGCCACTCTGGGCTGCTTCCAACATATATAAAACGTAAGAACACATTAAACATAAAATACCCTTTCCGATACAGGGCTGCCTTCAGATGGCTCGGGGTTTCCAACGTTTCTCCAGTGAAAATAGGGATGTCCTAAGGAAAAGCCGGACATTTCAGGATCAAATCAGAAACTGGGATGGCTTCTCTAAATCAGGGAAGTCACTGGAAAATAGGGTTTGCTGTCCATTTCAAAGTATGCCCTATTTGTTTCAATGAAAACCTAGTTACAAAGATGCCTAGTGCTTCACAAATATAACAACTGATCCTAGCACTGTGTGTGTGTGTGTCACTGTCAGTTTTGTGCACTTTCTCTTTAAATTTCCTGACGCATACTCGGATTTGACAAAGAACCCCTTATCGTTTTGTTGAGACCCAGTTTCCTGAATCAGCAGATTCCTCCCCACCCCCACCCCCGCGCTCTACGCACCGTGCTCTCGAAATTTCTTAAAACTCAGAGTCCTGTCAAAACAAAAATGGCTGGCAAATCCTAGGGACAGAGCCGAGAGAGAGACAGACAGAGACAAAGAAGCCCCTGAGAAGGCAGACGGACTTATATTGCTTGCGGTTTTTCAGTACAGCTGGTTTCAGATGTGTCGGCCTTGTACTGCACTGGTTCCACTGCCAAATCGAGACTGTCACAGCTGGTAGTACTTACTGTACTTGCGGGAAAGTATGTGATTCATTAGTTGGAACCGTATGTTTTTCACCAGTTCTGGTCATGTTTTTGTTAGGATGTGGTAAAAGCATAAGCGGGGGGTGAGGGGACAATGGAAATATGTGACTTGTTAAAGATTGGCCTCAACCAGTTATTAGCTAAATTGTATGCCATAAAAAGTCCACCATACCTCATAAGACAAATGACTTAATTCTTTATTTTTCAGCAGAGGTCATTTCGTTATAGGTAATAAAGATTATCAACATAAAGGGCCCCCTCTTCCCCTGTTCCTTTCCCCCCTATAACAAAAAATCTAGGGAAAAATCGAATAATAATAATAATAGATGTGACAAGCTGGCTTCATAATTTTAAAACAAGCTGCCTATATATAATATAAGCGATGAAATTCATGTTGCCTAATGCCTAGAAAGGCAAGCCATAACTTGTTGGACAAGGACTGTTTCTGTCCATATTAATTTTAATTTAAAACGTTCTACCTTGTCTTTCTGTCCACATATGGGATGGGCCCTCAAGGCAGCTCTTAAGACAAAGCAATGTTTTTTAAAAACATGTATGTTTTGGTAAAGATCGCTGTGTTACTCATTTGCCCTCAATGCTTTATCTACAGAGGAATTTCAGGTGTAATTTAGTAGCAGATATCAAGGTTGCATATAATTAATAACTATTAGCTGTGTTCTCAGCTTGCCCAACTTGTGTGTGTGTGTTTTCATACATATGCCCCAAGCTTTTTAAATGTTCATTAGCCTATGAAATACAAACTCTAGATAAGTTTGTTTCTCAGCGATTCCTCCAAGTTCTGCACATTGGAATTGCCCTGCAAGAAACCATATAATTGGTTTAAACCAATTTTGAATCGTATTTTTTTGCATTTGTATTTATTTTCTCTCATAAGTGTTATTGCTTAAATACAATTGAAAGTAAGGATCTGTTTGCATTGTGTTTCCTAATAAGAATTTTAAAAGGAGACAGTGTAGTTGGGTTTCAATGCAAGGAGCCTTGAGTTCAAATTCCCACTCATCTCTGTAGTCTTTTCAAGAGCTTTATCCCATCGGACTGCAGTGTTGTAAGGCTAAAATACTGCTCTGAGCTTTTCAGAGAACTCTAATGCCAGAAATAAATACATATTGTGGGTTGGAAACTTGTAGTTTAAATAATGAGCATCTTAAAGTTTCAGCAGGAGACAAAGGGAATTTCTTGGAACCATTTGAAATAAAATTTGGATCAGCCCTGAGTATTATCTGTGTTAAGATCCACTATACAAATAGCACTTCTTGCCATGAAAGTAGGTTTTTTAAAAATTGACTTCTAAGCCATTGTGGTTCTCGCAGAAGAATTTTTTCTCATATCTCCACCCACTCGGTGTACTTTGCAGAGGTATAGTTTTGCCTCCAATTATTAACTCAGCTGAAGCTGTAGCATAAATGAATGAATGTACTCTGGGACTTTGCAGTACAATCCCAAGTAAGACCAAAAGGGTTCATTATGGCTTACTCGCAAGCAGGTAAATGCACATGCACTCAGCCTTAGCTGTGATGTGGAATGAAAGCATACATCTGTTAAATGACTGCACACAGTCATATTTCTGTTACTAACGTTTTGCAATAAGTATGATTCTTAACTTAAGTTCAGCCTGTTTAACTTCCCCTGTGTTCTGTGGTATTGCAAGGAATCCCTCAGTATCTATTAGGATGGCCCGTGGGCTGAATAGTTCAATATATATTCTGGTCCGTGTGGCTGACCTTTGTCAACTTGATGAGTAGAAAGAGTGTGTGTTTGTGTCACACTTAGGGATGTGCTTGTCATTTTTTAGCAAACAAAGAAGTTGGAAAGGAGTGTGCAATGACTGGGATACGTGAGGATACCAGTGGCCTGTTCAATGCCTTGTAGAGAATTCTGGTCCACAAACTTATCTCTTACTTCTTCCCCTTGCCTCACCGCTGCTGCTTGGCTTGAGGTCTGAAATAATGAGGAATGTCTACATGATCAAAAAATACTCCTAGCCTCCTGGCCTGTATTTGTGTGTGGGAAAGGCGACAAAACAGCCCATTGTATTATTTCTGAAAGCAGTCCAACCACACCATTGTTAAACTCTCTCACACTAAGTATGTTTACTTGAAAGTAAACTCCATTTATTTCTGTGGGTGTTACATCCAGGTAAGGGTGCTTGGTAAGGTTTCTTTTTGTATATACTGTAATTTTTTTTTACTTTTGTGGATTATCCCTTTTTTTTAAGCAAAGGCCTGTTCAATAATGGATCCTATGTTTCTTTCAGATATGAATGCAGGGATATATATTTTCCCCTTTTGGAGTTAACTGTCTGAGCAAGTCTTTATAAGGTCGTTCTAGGTATGCATGCAAGGAGAGGCAAACAGACAAAGGTTGCCGGGTGTCTGCAGTTATTTTTTTTCAGTAAGTACATCTGGTGCTAAGCAGACCATTATATCTGTTACATTTTTGAAGTCTCTACTGAGGATCTGAACCAGCGCCTCATCCATTAGAAGGTGATGTAATCCCCCATGAGACTGAGCCCCCCACACAGCCTCAACCAGGAATGATTTCAGTTGGCAGTAGTTGAAGGTGAATGGCCAGTCAGGTGTGAGGAATTCTCCACTGTATTTTGAAGTAGTTAAGGATGGAGGTATCCCATCAGTTTATGTAAAGACCCTTGGTCCTAACAGCCAGCCACACCTGCATTCCAGATCCACCTCTGCTTTTCATAAATATCTTTCACACCAGAAAAGCTAAGGAAGAAAACAATTGCAAGCTCTGCCATATTGCCTGGGGCTGGTGAAAGGGTGTGAGGGAAAACAGAGCAAGGAGGGGTAAGATCAGATGCTTCAGGTGTGTCATTGTCATAAAGGCAATTCAGTACGTATCTCTCTTTTTTCATATTTTTATTTATACTTTTTCATTACAGTTTGTCACAATTCATTCAATATAACCATACATTCATAATCATCAACTTCCCTTCCCCCTCTTCCATGGTTCTGTTTATTTCTCCAATTACAACTGCATACAGTGGTACCTCGGGTTACAGACGCTTCAGGTTACAGACGCTTCAGATTACAGACTCCGCTAACCCAGAAATAGTACCTCGGGTTCAGAATTTTGCTTCAGGATGAGAACAGGAATCACGCGGCGGTGGCGGCAGTGGGAGGCCCCATTAGCTAAATTGGTACCTCAGGTTAAGAACAGTTTCAGGTTAAGAACGGACCTCCAGAACAAATTAAGTTCTTAACCCGAGGTACCATTGTATTATAATTACATGTTTTATTTTTCTCCTTCCTCTCTAAATCTTCAGTACTTAACAGTGCTGAATTCACTCCATCCCCTGCCAACGTTTTAACCTGTTTAACATGATTCTTCAGATATTCTTCAAATATTTCCCACTCTTCCCTGAGTATCTTCCTGGTCAAGATATCAGGTTAGTTAAATTTGTTAGTTCCATATATTCCATCCATTTCATCTGCCACTCCTCCTTTGTTGGTATGAATCTTTCTCCCCATTTCTGAGCATAAATGATTTGGGCTGCCGTAGTTGCATAGAGAAATAAATTCTGTTGTTCTGTGGAGACATCTGTTCCTAATAAAAAGGTTTCTGGTCACATACACACACACACACTCCCCCCCCCCATTTCATTATAAATCATCTCCCAGAAATCGTTCGCTTATTTACTTGCCCACTGTGTACCCTCCATGGCAATTCAGTACCTCAACTCAGCCATCATTTACCAAAAAACAACCACCACCACCACTTTTGGTTTCAATCTATCCAGTGAGGGTTTTGGTTACTGTTCCATGCCATCAGGGGTCAGCAACCTTTTTCAGCAGGGGGCCGGTCTACTGTCCCTCATACCTTGTGGGGGGGGCCGGACTATATTTTGAAGAAAAAAACGAACAAATTCCTATGCCCCACAAATTACCCAGAGATGCATTTTAAATAAAAGCACACATTCTGCTCATGTAAAAACACCAGGCAGGCCCCACAAATAACCCAGAGATGCATTTTAAATAAAAGCACACATTCTGCTCATGTAAAAACACACTGATTCCCGGACCGTCCATGGGCCGGATTTAGAAGGCGATTTGGCTGGATCCAGCCCCCGGGCCTTAGTTTGCCTAACCATGCGATTCCATCTTTTTCTTATCTCAAGATTTGTTGTTGATGTTGTTGGGGTGGGGGAATCAGCAACTGCAGCAAGATTAAAAAGACTTGAGGTTTATGTTGGAAGAAATTGTGGTTAATTATCCTTGGCTCGTATTCATATTCCGTGGGTGTAGATGGAGGAGTAATCAGTGCAGGTGGCCTTGCCCAGCTGAGAGTTGCATTCTGTCCTGAAGAAAATAAGGAAAGGAAACAGAGGTTGGATTACAAGCTATGTCAGGGCTAAACAGATCTTGTTTCGTTGGATCGCTTGTGGGACAGAAAGACAATACTTATCTTAGCCAAGTGAAAGTGTAACAACATCTATTTTGGTATGATTTGGAAGGAATTAATGTACAGGGGAGCTGATGTTTGTCCAAGTGTTTAATTCCATTGCCTCGCGGAGAGTAGAATGGGAAAGTGTATGTTTCATTATTGTGCCCAATTGCAGATTAGTTACTGAGCTGTTTTTGTTTTTTAATGGCTGCAATGGGGTTGTGTGTTTATATATTGCTCTATCCACACTGCCCTGATATATAAGTATATAAGTGCTTTTATAAATAAGCAAACAAAATAAAGTGCTTATTTAAAATGAGTCGTACTCTGGACAAATTGGGTTTGTAGCTGCCTGCTATTATGTATGAGGTATGTTGTCTGAAGTTGTTTTGTTCGGTTAGCAAAGGAATGGAGGGCATTTTTGCAAGGAGGTGCAGGTTTTCTTTTTTGAAAACAAAAATAAATGTGCAACTGAACGTGCATTCAAATGCCCCAAAACCTCCCCAAAAAACCTGCCCCAAAACGAGACAAAACCTCCCCTTCTCTCTCTCTCTCTCTCTCTCTCTCTCTCTCTCTCTCTCTGTGTGTGTGTGTGTGTGTGTTTATTTGGAGAGAGGGGAGGAAGTGTTGAAATGAGCTCTGATAAACTCTGGCCGAACACACCGCTTTGATTTGGCACTGTTCACTGGGTGCTTTTTCATGCTTTTTCTGGTGCTGTTGGAATAACTAACAATAAGGAAGAGATTCTGATTTAAGATAACGGAAGAGGCAATCATAAAAGAGAACCACAAGCTATAAAAAGAATTTGCTAAGGTGGCAACAAGCAGTAGCTGATAGCTTGAATGGGATTAAGCGCACTGAGGGGTTTGTTTACAAGGAGAGGATTAGAAGTTAATTGGTATGTTTTGCTTCTTGGCTGAGTCATTGCTAAAAGAAAAACTGTTGTTACTATTTCGGCACTAACTGTGTTTTGGATGTTTCATTGTTGGCTGTGTAGTTAAAGCATGAATTAAAGACTGTTTAGGATGCATCGTTTTCAGAAATGCACAGTGCTCTGTATAGGTGTTTAGCATTTCAGCTCTCTGTTGTTTCAAACATAGGTTTCTACCAGTCCTATCTGGAAATTGAACCCAGAGCTTTCTGCATTCCAGGTTTGTGCTCTGAGAGCGAGCACTTTGCTCTGTGAAAGTGGCCATTCCTAGCTGAATACTTTTGCTTCTTCAAATATTGCCATGGCAATTTTGCATCTATTGAAAATGTTCATTGCCATGCCCATTTCAAGCTCAGCCATGATATTTTCCTGGTAATAAATAGCCCTAAATAAACAAACAAACAAACAAATAAATCCTAGCCCTTACCTTCAACCTCACCAATTAAAATTGATTAATCAACTAAAGCTTTAGTTGATTGACTTTCCAGTTGCATTGATTAAAGTTTGCAACCCTGTTAGAACTAGACTGGCTTGCAATTACACAAAATGCCATCGTTTTATATTAGGGATAATCAATGTATGTATTCTCAGGCACACACTATTCTCCAAACAGTAAGTATATATTGCTGCACAAATTGACCTGGCCACAAGGTTCAGACTCCATAATAAAATGATGCAACCTAACAGTGTATAGATCACCCTTAAGAAGTGCATGCACTCAGGAAAGCTGCAATATAACAGGTGAGGTATTAACACACCTCTCACCATTCCCCATATTTTTTACAAGATAAATTTTTTTGCAATATCATTTTTTACTGTAACTTAATTAAAATCAAGGGAGAATCACTAGACGCCAGAAAAAAATATTATTCAGGAGGTAGATGCAGCCTATGAGCTACCAGTTGACCACCCCTGTTCTTGAGAGAACTACTGAAGGGTCACAGAACAGATGGATTTTGGTTTTTTCAGTTCTGTGGGGCAAGTGGGAATATGATAGCTGAATATTCATGAGAACTTCATTAATAGAAACAGTTGGTTTGGTCCATTGCTGCCCCTTTCCATAATTTATTAATAACCTATTAACAAACTATACATATAGATCCTATTTGGCCATAATGCTAAACTAGGGTTGCCATCTTTCAAGAGGAAAAAATATGGGCGCAAAAAGTTGTAAAAATTCCCCACAAGTGGGCATTTAGGACCCCCAAAAGAGGACATATCCGGGAAATCCCAGTCATATAGTGACCCTATACTAAACCATGGTTTAGTGTTACATGAACTAATCTTGAACTCATATACTCTCCTCTTCTACTCCAGAAGAATATGTGAAATATTTGCTCCTGTTAACTGCTGTTTAGTGTTATGTCACACCTTAGACCATGGTTTATCATAACGATGATTTGTTGAAACAAGCCAGCTTTGTAAAACTACAGTTTAAGTTTACTTGCCTTAACCTAACAGTTAGGACTAATGCTAGTTTGTCTAAATTATACTAAACGATGGTTAGTTAAAAAAACCAAGCAAAACTTCTCATCTCCCTTCAGCTAGCCAGAGCAGGTGGGAGCACAAGAATCTGAGGTTTTTTTACGTTACACAGAACTACGGTTTAGAGTTACATCAAGTAAGAATGTTTCATAATAACGTGCAGTTTCATTAGTTTGATTTCATCTGTTCTTGCACCATCAGTTCAATTTCTATTGGTGCCATATATTGTGAATAATGGCGGCAGTACAAATCTGGTTTTTAAGGTTATAAACTAGGTTTGGTAACTGCTCCCAGCTGAAACATGACATGAAGAAATATCTATCTTGGGGCTAATGAGTTTTTGGCTCAACCTTTTAAACAAATTTTAATAAAAAAAAATCAGTGCAAAAATAAAATCAAGAACCCCCCTTGCAGATCAGAAACCCAAAAAGAAGAAAGAAAAGAAAAACTGGCTTCACTTTAAAGGAACTCCTGATATATTGTTAGTCTGTTGTATATCTTTTATGCTTTTGGTGCTCATAAAAATAAGCCTCGCCCTCCAGCGGTTGGGCCTTCAAAATAATATAGAAAAATAATTGGGAGTTGTTAAGAGATTATGACAGAGTCATTCAATTTATGAATACAAATCAATTGTTGAAACACTTTGGACTGACCATGGAAACAGGTCAAGAACATATTTTAGGCTCTGAGATAGTTTGCATATCTTTTATTCATGTTTCTGGATTGCTCAGATTATAAACATTAGAAAAATCTTAAATGCATGTAACACCTATGATAAAAATATTCTTTTACATATTAACAAATAGAGTTCTTACATTTTTGGAATTGAAATTTTAAACTTATTTTATCGTTGCCCATCTCAACCCCTGGTTTTCGAACTTAACTCTAAACTGTTGAAGTATATTGGCATAAGTAGCACCCAAATTGGTCCAAATGTTGCAGCAGCAGTTGGATTGGCTGTGGACATGAGAATGCAAGAGAGCTCCTGTTAGTCTCTTAAGGCTGCAGCCCTGTACACACTTACCTGAGAAGAAGTCCAGTCAAACCCAACTTGTTAGTAAACATGGATAGGACTTGGCCATATGGCACAAGTGAATACCAGGTACAGTACTCAGCTGCATATTTAAGAAAAATACCCAGGAAAAATGAAATACAAAAATCCTAATAAAATAAAAAATGACTTCTCTAGACGGGATAAAATAAAGATCAAAGATTTTTAGTCTCCACAAACCAGTCCTGCAGGTCCCTGTGCAAAGAAAATTGTGCAGATACAATGCAAAAAGAAGGACCAATGGCTTTCCTGCTCTTCTCCTTCACACCTTTGGTTTATAAAGTCAGAAGGGGAGACAGAGAGAATGTGCCATGTTTAAAGAGCTAAGTGAAATACAGAGAAAGTCTGTGTGTTTGAGGGAGAGGAGGCAGACTTTGTTCTTATAAGACTGGATGAGCATACCTGAGCTGGAGTGGTACAACACAAATTTCCAAATCATATTGCTTTTTAAAAAAGAAAAGAAATAAGAAAGTCAGAAATTGATGTGGGGTGTGCATGTTTGTTTTGCATTTCTTAATCAACACTTAAATAGAAATACAGTATGTATAATCACATGCAATGTTCAGTAGAGTAACAAAATTGTATTAAAACACAGCCATGATAGTAGTAGTGGGTGCAATTATCTGCGGTGGAATGCGGGGGGGAGAGAACCACACTTTCTCTGACACATACATTGAAGTTTGAGCAGTCAGAAAATGTGATATCCACTCACAGTGAAAGTGCAATCACCAGGGAAGATATTTCCATTGTCCACAACACATGGGTGAGAAGTGCACATTTATCACTCTAAAAAACTGATAACCCGGAAAAAGGTGCACTAGGCTGTTTTTATTTGCCAGAATATTCGTCCTTTATTTTTGCCAATTTTGGTGAGTGCTGGCAGCAGCTGAACTTAGTTTACTCTAAATGTTACTTTAAATATATTTGTAACATTTGTTTTCTCTGTTCAGAAAATGTAGTGCTACCCGCTCATATAGAATGTGGTACACAACATTATATACCAATACAATAAAACATAGTTTATATAAAAACAGTTCAAAATAATTTCAAAAATGGCTGGCTTGTCTGAAAAATGTCAAACAACTAAATCAGCATCTATGCCAGCATTCGGCTGTACGATTTCAACTGCTCAAAAGTTTTAATAGTTATTTTTTTATAAAATTTGCTTGTCATGGTTTTATTTCTACTATTTTTAAAAAAACAACAACAAAAACCCCCACATTCATAAATCCATCATTTCTCTTTTGAAGGGGGAGAAGGCTTTCTCTTGATGATTTCCCCCCCTTAAACTACTGGCATATTTCAGATGGTGTTTGGGGAGAAAGAAGATCGTTCTCATCCTCTCCTCTTGGAGGGTGAAGGCAAATGAGCCTGGTATTTGGCTGTCCACCATCTGTGTGAGGAATTCGCAATCCCAGACAAAAGAAATTGGCAAAGTCTTCTTTCTGTCTGTTCTCCAGAGCCTCCAGATAGCCATAAAACACCTGGACAAAATCAGCAGGTGATGGCAAGGGAAAGAGAATGATCAGTCACAGGCATTGTTGAATCCTTTGAACATTACTTATAGCCTGGACACTGCTGTCACCAGGCACAGTTTGATCTTACGTGAGGGTTCCCCCCCTTCTCTCTCTCTCTCTCCCTCTCTCTCTCCCCCTGGAAGTGCTTTATCCCTGGACCATGTGACAACAGAGGGAGCTAGATATATAAGTGCTTAGAAGTAATGCAAACTCTAATTTTCTCCATGTTGTAATAGTTATCTCGCCTGGTAAGCTGAGAGTCTCTACCTCCGTTTGTATTCAGCTGCAAAAGAACTGCCTTTCATGCGAACCTGCACACCCTGTTACATCTTTTCATTGTCATGTTTGCTTTCCAATTAGGTGTTTTATCTTTTTAGTGTGAATTTCCCCCGCCCCGCAACTCCCCACTCCATGTTGTTAAAATAACTAAGGCAATCAAGTTTGGAGTTGGCCACAAAAATAAAAGATACCCTTCTTGTTTTTTGTTTTTTCCTCTTCAACGCAATCATAACAACAGATTTTTTTTTCCTACCCCATTTTGCAGCCCCAAACACCTGAGTAGTTCCCCCCCTTTTTCTTGGAGATATCTGGTTATGATTTTTTTTATATGACAGGCTAATAAATACAGATTCAACTGATGCTTTATATTATCTCACTGTAGTTTCTGTGCGTCTCAGGCATTGCTGGCTTCTTACACCAAAATGTGAGGCACCTATTGTTTGTTTTAAAGTTGAAATGGTGCCCAACACCCTATGGTGTCACACAGCTGCATTGGTTGAGGGAGGTGTGCAGTTGAGCTAGAAATCAGCAGGCATTAGAAGACAACGCCTTGGACAGAGAAACTCTCGAGTAAGCTGCCATTTGAATGCAGTCTTATGTCGGCTTAGGCCTGCGGCACCTAAGTGGTTAAGTTTGTATAGTTGTGTTGCATTCCTGAAGTTAATCCTAAACCATAACAAAGAGCTGCTGGATCACTTCACACTTCAGCTGTCTTCCTCTGTCTTCCCTTCTGTTTTTCACAATAAATACAAGTCAGCTTTGCTTAAATGAAACAATGGTGCGCAGTTCAAAGTGCTGGTGATCACCCAATTGGCTTGGATCCAGGATACCTGTAGGATTGCCGCTTCCTGTACCAAACCATCTGCTCACTAAGATCAGGAAAAGCTCTTCTGTCTGTCCTACCCAAGGGGTAGACACAGCTCATGGTGACAAGAGACGAGGCCTTCTTGGTGGCTGCACGAACATTGTGGAATATTTCTCCACATGGAGCATGGGGTAGCCTCATCTCTGGCTGTCTTCCACAGGTTGGTGAAGACATTTGCATTCTGGCAGCTTTTCATCTTGCTAAGTACCTGGTCTTTTCCTGTTGTATTTTCACTCTTATTTTTATTTTGCAGTATTTTGTGATTTCAGATTGTTATACGCCACTGTAAGTAGTGCATAGGCATTAGAAAAAGGATAGAACTGCCTTCGTAAATAAATTTAAAAATGTGTTTTGCTACACTAGGTATAGGGCACAGGAGATGGTGCAGAGAATGCTGCGTTTGTTCAATGTTTCACGAAGAGCAGAATAGAATGAAAGATTTGGGGGCTGTTGTTGAGAAATCAATGGTTTAGTGAGGAGGTTGCCTTGCTTGTGTGTTTGAAGGTTTGCAGTATTTAACGGTGTGTAAACCCTTTACAAACCGCAGCAGCCCGTTGTGCTGAATGCACATATGGTGGCCCACCAGGAACTTGAGAAGCCTCCTGTTTCTGCCAGCTGCTTGGAAACAGAGTAACAACATTGGCAGTGCATGTTTACTCAGCAGTAGATCCCATTGTGTTTAATGGGGCTTACTCCCTAATAAGTGCATTTAAGGTTGCAGCGTAAGATCTCAAACACCTGGAAGGTCACAGTAGAAGACAGTATACCTGAAGGAGTGTCTCCACCCACATCGTTCTGCCCGGACGCTGAGGTCCAGCGCCGAGGGCCTTCTGGCGGTTCCGTCATTGCGAGAAGCAGGGAACCAGGCAGAGGGCCTTTTCGGTAGTGGCGCCCGCCCTGTGGAACGCCCTCCCATCAGATGTCAAAACGATAAACAACTACCTAACATTCAGAAGACATCTTAAGGCAGCCCTGTTCAGGGAAGTTTTTAATGTATGATATTTTAGTGTGTTTTTTTGTTTCTATGGAAGCCGCCCAGAGTGGCTGGGGAAACCCAGCCAGATGGGCGGGGTACAAATAATAAATTATTATTATTATTATTATTATTATTATTATTATTATTATTATTATTATCATCATCTCCCTTTGTGGGTTGCAGGTTGTTTAGGTGCCATATGTTTTGATGTTGGGTTTGCCAACCTGGTGCCCATGGGTGCCATAGCATCCATTAAGTCCTTCACCAACACCTTTTACAGGGGCCCTAGACCCTGGGTCGGCAAACGCCGGATCCGGCCCTATTGCCTTCTGGATCCAGCCCGCAGACGGTCCGGGAATCGCCGCGTGGATCTGATTCTGATCGTTCGGGCTGCACCATTCCCCCCCCCCACATACCACGGTGGTGCCTCCTCCCTCCCTCCTCCTGGCTTCTCCCTGCCCTGCCTAGAGGAGGAAGGGGGCTGGGCTTTGATTGGTGCCAGCAGCAGCAGCAGCGTGATCACTCGAGTGACCACCATTTAAAGCAGCCCATCTCCAGAGCCCTTTCATGCGCTGCTCATTGTCCCTCCGTCACCACCACTGTCTGCCCCCCCCAAGGTCTAAGGGACAGTGGACCGGCCCTCCTCTGGAAAATTTTGCTGACCCCTGCTCTAGACTCTGACCTTTCTTTTTCTTTCTTTCTTTCTTCTTTTTAAGTATCCATCAACTCTAGACAGAAACAAAATGTGCAGGTTCCCTTCTAAGCATTTTTTTGTGAAATGAGCCAGCCTGGCTGCTCCTGTTTGTTAGTGTTTTTAGCCAATGAGTGAAGTCACAGCTGTGATTTATACATGAATCGCTTGGACACAAGGCAGTAGCAGTCGCAATCCCTGGAGTCCTAAGGAGCTGCTGTTTTCCTATCTCCTTTAGTACACTTTCCCTGCTTCTGTGTTATTTTCTAGTCCTTAGATTCTTCCATTTGCTTCCCTATTTGTTTTTGCTGCTCGCCACTCATGTGGAACAGGGAGTTACTTTGCAGGCTTAAAAAAAAAGAAAAAGTGTGCTGAGGTCGGGGAAGAAGAGTGAGAATCAAACTAAGTTAGGCAGGATCATCAATTTCAGTGGGTCTAGTTTGAGAGGAAATTAGCTGAATTCAACCCATTATCATTATTATCACCTGCTTTTTCCTGGTTATTTGGGGAATGGAGTAGAGAACATTGCAAAGTCAGAAACATTAGTATTACATACCCTCCAACATTTCTCCAATGAAAATAGGGACGTCCTATTCCATAATTATAATTTTACTATTTATCTTCTTTCTCCAAACCTTCATTAGGCATTACAGATATAGACCATCTTAAAACATCCATATACAAAAATTGCAATATCTATACGAAGAAGCAGCCATGTAAGATATATAGTAACAGAAATTTTCATTGGAATGGCTTCCTGCTAAACCATTCACCAATAATAATAATAATAATAATAATAATAATAATTTTTTTTTTGTACCCCATCCATCTGGCTGGGTTTCCCCAGCCACCCTGGGCAGCTTCCAACAAAGACCAAAAATACAGTAAGATGTCACACATTAAAAACTTCTCTGAACTAAGAGAAACTATTGACGGAAACTCACCACCAGGTTATCTCCAGGTTAATATCAGGCAGGTATAATAATAATAATAATAATAATAATAATAATAATAATAATAATAATAATAATAATAATTTATACCCTGCTCATCTGGCTGAGTTTCCCCAGCCACTCTGGGCAGCTCCCAATCGACTGTTGAAAATAATACAGCATTAAATATTAAAAACTTCCCTAAACAGGGCTGCCTTCAGATGTCTTTTAAAAATAGGATAGCTGCTTATTTCCTTGACATCTGATGGGAGGGCATTCCACAGGGCGGGTACCACCACTGAGAAGGCCCTCTGTCTGGTTCCCTGTAACCTCACTTCTCGCAATGAGGGGACCGCCAGAAGGCCCTCGGAGGAGGACCTCAATGTCCAAGTTGAACGATGGGGGTGGAGATGTTCCTTCACGTATACAGGATATTTTCATTGTGCTATGATGTTAAACTACCCAAAAAGGGGGATAACACGTGTTTATGTAGCTGGTTGTACAGTGGACATTAGAAATGACTATGTATTACCATGTCCAGCACATTCAAATAACATCTGCAATGTCTATCATTTCTAGGGATGTTTAAATATCTGCACTTAACAAAAACTGAGGGGGAAACGTTCAGCCAGGCTAACATAAATGCCCTGTGTTGGACTGGAATTATAAACTCTGAGATATAAGTGATCCTGTTATCGGTTGTATTAAAACCATGGAACTTGGGGGAGCAGATTTTATTTACAGCTGACTCAATGTTTTGTTTTTCAATATCCCTTAATCTAATTTGGATATTGCGATAAATATATTGCTCACTAGAATTATACAATAATTCCAAGTCAATACCAATAGATCTAATTTTTCTGTGTATGAGATAGAGCCATCTGGATTTATAGGAGTCCTTAAGTAAATCGGAAAGCAAACTCGAAGGTTGGGAACGGAAATGGCAATGCAATCTGTATTTTATAGTGCTAGTCCATGCCCAGTATACCATCATGTGTATACCTAATTTTGCACACATTGTCTCATACTTGATTGAATTTGGGAGCCCAAGGATATGTCTCAAGAAACTTGAGTGCATCTTATCTAAATCACTATTACATGCTTGTTTATACCCCACACATCTGATCTGAGTTGCCCCAGCCACTCTGTGCAGCTTCCAACATATATAAACACAATAAAGCATTAAACATATTTTTTTAAAAAAAACCTTTAAAACATTACACATTTTTTTAAAAAAATTCCCTATACAGGATTGCCTTCAACGGCTCGAGGGTTAGATAACTCCATACCCTCCAACATTTCTCCAATGAAAATAGGGACATTCTAAGGAAGATTGGGACTGGGATCAAATCTGGGACTGCTTCTCTAAATCAGGGATATCCATGGAAAATAGGCACACACTGTAGGTTCTGGTATTATCATTTCCTCATAACCTCCTAATTTCCAGATGATTGTAGATTACATTCAGCACCAAAGATCACACTAGTCTGGACCAGCAAATTGTTTAACTACTGCTCTGATGGAGGGGTTTAAAAAATGTATTTTTGGTGTACTTTCCTTTTATTTCTATTCTTTTCTGTTCCATAAAGATAGTTAAAGAAATACTTTCCATCCGGAATTAAGCATGTCATTATTTTATTTGTGACTATGAAAGTGTGTGGCTGGCTGTAGTAATTCAAAATTATTCCTGGATTCAGTTATCTTTTATTTTCTAGCTATAATCTATAGCAGCAAACCAGCAACAGATAACATAAGAACCAAGTCTTAACAGTGTCTGGGAAAGAAAAAAATATCTTCTTATATTCTTTGTTAACAACAATAAAATTATATAGATTTTCCATATTTGAACCATTTTATGTCCCTGTCTCTCTTCCGTTTCTGCTCGTTTGATGGGAACGGCCGTTTTATATTAGACCACACCCCTGCTGGCAGCCATTTTGTGACTGGCGCCCTCAACACCTTCTCAAAATCTGCAAATTTTGTGAACCACTGCTTAATGACTTTATTTACTCTCTGGTCTTGTGAAATCTACTGAAATCACCATGCATGGTTTTTTGTGTTATTGTAGTAAGTGCCAAATAATCTCATGGAGACTGAAGAGTAGATTGGCCATTTTATATATATATAAACTGTTCATTGTGTAGAACCAGGGTTAGATTCAGGCTGATCTGTTTTTCGGGAACAGAGGCAGGGCCTACTCAGGGTTGGCCGTACAGCCAAATTACATGGTGTTGTGAGCCATCAGTATACTGTCAGATTAATTTTGGACATTAGGCCTTCACAGCAGCCAAAATTCAGATAAACTTACTTCTAAAAAAAGTGTGAACGTCCAAGCACATGACAGTTCAATGTAATTGTTAATTTATATGCCTCTTATATACCAAAATGGCTTGTCTTTGGCTTACAATTATAAATGTTTTACAAAGCGTGTTCTCCTTCATGGAGAGCACGTGTTGCGGTGGGGGCTGCCAGGACACTCCAAAGTTGGGGGGCGGGCTAATTGATTGTTGGCCACTGATACGATTGGGGCTTCCCTTGTTGTTGGGAAGAAGTTAATGTTGCCATTTTTTGATTGACAGCCAGAAATAGTAAAACTCCTTGCACGAGGCTAGAGCTTCCTCTTTTCGCCCGTGCATCAGATTGCCCGTCCCTCCCTCCCTAGAATAGGGTTGTTCGCTTTGACCTTGCTATGCCTGTCATGGGGTCGTCTGCTTTGGAGCGGGGGCCTGGTAGGAATTTTGTCCATCTGGCTGATTGGCTGGGGCCATTTGGTTTTTGCCTACTGCGTAGCAAATCGTCACAACTTGTAAGGTTCGCGGTTAGGCATTGGTTTATGGTTTGGTTGGTTGAGGGGCATGGATTGGCTGTGCCTGCCCCTCTTATGCTGCTGCTGCAAGGGATTCCGTTAAAGGAATTGGGGGCTAACTATTGCTTGTCCACTCTGTCAAGGGGGCTCGGGCCATAGCAATGAGCTCCTGGTTGCACTTGGGGTGAGGGCAGGTTCCCTGCTCCGCGTAACCCCCAAGTGTATTCCCCCATTCTGACTTCCGCATCGTGCGGAATGTCAGACTGTCCCCCATGGTGGGGGCAGATAGTCGCAACCAATGCCTACGCAACCACTCACAAATTTGTATTTTAATAAAGTTGTGGCCAAAATTATGCCAAAAATCTTAAACAAAAACTTCTGTGTGATGTGTGAGTTATTGGGGTGATCCTGGGGACCTCGACACGCAACTACGAAATCAATTCATAATTAAAATACACAATAATTGGGGGCGTTAAACCATTTCAAATTAAAATATACAATAAAACAAGCAATTAAGAAGCACAACAATTAAAGCAATTCAAAAACAGTTAAAGGAAAATTAGAAGAAATCTCTTCAGCAAAAAAAGTAGTGGGCCAATTTTGACTAAGCATCTTTCCAAACACCTTTGGCTAAACTATCAGCTAATACTGGCAAACCTGGTGACATTTTGCCAAGAGCTGCTTGTACACGGGGTTGTTTTTAGTGACTATTACCGCACTCTTTCTGAATACCCTGTGGTGAACTGTCACTGGTTGTGCTGCCAGTGGAAAGTTCCCAATTCTTAGAATGTAAGACTTGAAATTTTCCGGGGCATCAGCAGTGTCATCCTGGTTTCTGATTTGGTTGTGGAATATCCTAGCTTTGATTTGGACATCCCTATTTTCGTTGGAGAAATGTTGGAGGGTATGGAGTTATGCAACCCCCGAGCCAAGGAGATCAGTAACTATGCAACCTTTAGAAGACATCTGAAGGCAGCCCTTCAGAGAAATGTTGGAGAGTCTGACACACCTCTCATAGGTATTGCTTCTCATTCTTCTTGAGTATTTTTGCCTCCTATATGCCCTTAACTATTGTAATGCTTCTTGCATACATGGATAGGGGATAGAGAAAGGTGTGAGAGAATGTGCATTTAGGAACGAGCTTATTGTACAATTCCTCTCTCCACTTCTGCCTGTGGCCCTTTTGCCCCTCACATACCACCCCTTAAACGACCCTTGGTTTGAGAGAGCTTCCTTGACTCTGCCTTAGACACAATGAAATATTCCCCAAGATAACCGATGTCAAAGCAAAGCTAACAGAAGACTCTTTTTGTTAAAAAAAAAGGGGAGGGGGAGAATCAGGACTACAGTTGTAATAATTCTTTTGTTCCAGTTAATTGTGTGCCACGCCGCTGATAAGTCAAAAGCCTTAGATCATTTTAAATATATTTTGATTTTAATGGAAAGAACTGGTATCGCAGAAAATCATTTGAAAAGATGGATGGTCCTTAAGCAGTCATGTTGGAGAGTTTGTTACAGCTTTTTAATGCAGCGTTTAAGTGTATGTAACCCACAGGCAAGACTTAATATACATAGCCAATGGGTATTCTTGTCTCTTGTTAAATTAAGGGGAAAAACATTTCCTGCTAAAAATAGTTAGGCGTTCTTCCTTATTTGAAATGTACATTATTTGAGGCTACTTTTTAGACAAAGTGATACAACCATGTACAAATATGAATCCTTAAACTCCGACAACGAAACCAGTTAAAGCAATTAATATATCCCATTCCATATCAGGATGATACGGACACTAAGATGGAAAGTAGGAGAAGGGAAGAATGAACTGGAGCATCTGCCATTTTAAAGTTGTGCCTAGATGTTGCATTTCTAAATGCCCTGCTATTCTGCGGTGACTATTCTGTGGTGAAATTCAGGCAACTGTATGAGTTATTGTTGGGGTGCAGGTGGTGCTGTGGGTTAAACCACAGAGCCTAGGACTTGCTGATCAGAAGGTCGGCGGTTTAAATCCCTGCGATGGGGTGAGCTCCCGTTGCTCGGTCCCTGCTCCTGCCAACCTAGCAGTTCGAAAGCATGTCAAAGTGCAAGTAGATAAATAGGTAATGCTCCAGCGGAAAGGTAAACGGTGTTTCCATGCACTGCTCTGGTTTGCCAGAAGCGGCTTAGTCATGCTGGCCACATGACCCGGAAGCTGTACGCCGGCTCCCTTGGCCAATAAAGCGAGATGAGCGCCACAACCCCAGAGTTGGCCACGACTGGACCTAATGGTCAGGGGTCCCTTTACCCTTTATGAATTGTTGTTGTTAAAATTTATATACCGCCCTTCATCCAAAGATCTCAGGGCAGTTGACAAGTTAAAAATATATGATAAAAAGTACAAAATAAATTGTGAAACCAAAACAAAACAATAACACCTCTCCACACACAAACACATATACAAGTCCATAGAATATTAATCAGCTAAAGGCCTGGTTAAAGAGGAACATTTTCACCGGAAGCCTAAAGATGTATAATGAAGGTCCCAGATGAACCTTCCTGGAGAAAGCATTCCATAAATGGGGAGCTGCTCCAGAAAAGGTTCATTCTTGTGTTCCCACCCTGGACCTATCATGGAAAGGGTGCATGAAGAAGGGCCTCAGATGGTGAATGCAGAGTCTGGATCAGTTCATATGGGGAGAGATGGTCCTTGAGGTATTGTGGTCCTCAGCCATTTAAGGCTTTATAGGTCAAAACCAGCACTTTGAATTGGACCCGGAAACTAACTGGCAACCAATGTAGTCAAGCCAGAGCAGTCAAGTTTGATACTAACATCCATGTTACTATTTTTTTTCCTGATAAAGCTATTTCAGACCCTCCTATTTTATAGTCCATTGTCAGATGTAATGCTCATCAATTGGAGAAGAAGGTGTTGGATCCACAGATCTCATGCTGCTTTACTCAGCTCATGGGTCATGTGTTTCACCATGTGTTCGAGCATTGCGTGGGGAACAAATCAAAATTGGTTCAATTGATAGCCCTAAGTCATAGAGGACACCCATCTCCCAAAAAGTTATAAGCCTGATTGAAATGAATGGGGTCTGTGCAAGAGCACTACTGTTTCGTTTGAAGGAGCTTGTGCAGGAGAACTTTCTGTGGTTTGAGTCTCCTGGTTTTCCCAAATCACTATTACAAGGACTTCATGCACTGATTTCATTCAGTTATCATATCAAATCATGGTTTGATGTTCGATAAATGAGTCATTTGCTTGCATGCTCCTTCCCTCCCTTGGAACCCCCATGATTTCCTCTTGCATTGTAAAAACCAGAGTTTTGGTATTAAATCCAAACTGGGCAAAAAACAGATTGCCTGGATTGGTGCATAATGCCAAATGATGGTTTGCTACAAAAGAGGAAGTGAAAATGTGATTTTGCATGTGCAAGAGGAGGGGGGAGTACACAACCCCCCAAGCCATTCATGTAATAACTATCTTACGGTTATTTTTATTACTACTGCGAGAAGCAAAGTTACAGGGAACCAGACACAGGGCCTTCTCTGTAGTGGCACCCTCTCTGTGTAACACTTTCCCATCAGATGTCAAGGAGATAAATAACTATGCAACTTTTACAAGACATCTGAAGGCAGTCCTGTATCAGGAAGTTTTTAATGTTTGATTTTTTATAACATTTTATGTATTCTGAAAGCCACCCAGAGTTGTTGGGGAAACCCAGCCAGATGGGTGGGGTATAAATATTATTATTATTATTATTATTATTATTATTATTATTATTATTATTATTTGGACAGAGTTGTGAACTGATGTTAAGTGAACTCTTTCTACTGTTTTAAAAAGAAAAATATATTCTAAGTTCAGTTTGACAGGTTTGAAGGCTGGCTAGCCACACTGATGGTGTTATGAGTGAATACAGGCCAAGTCTGGGATCTTGGGCTCCCCTCTCATGGGATTGAGGCATTTCAAACCAAACTCCAATTCTACTGTGAACTTGGTGTTTACAACATGCAATCACACTTCTTGCCAGTCAAAACAACTCTCTTGTAGTTATGTTAAAGAGAGCAGGAGAAGATACCCACAAGTGGTCCCTGAGTCTTCAGTATCAGGGCCCCATATTTGGCACTGGGGTCACCCTTCCATCATCCTATTTACCACAAATATGCAGCAAGTATGCCCATTGCATAGGGAGATGGTTTCCTGATCCTGTGGAGAGACACTCTCATGCATGTTTCCTCTTCCTGTTCTTCCTGTGAATTCAAACAACCTTTCTTGATAGTTCTTTGGTGGTTGTTCCATGTTCTTGGCAGTCAGTAACATTTTTTTACAAATTTGATTAGGCTGGGATGTCCTAATTAAGATGTGCAGTCACATTTCTCAGCATCTGTCAGAAAGCCTTTCTTTGGGAAGTCTTATTTGAGCATTTTGTAACATTTCACTATTTCCATCATTTCAATCACTTTACTAGTTTAATTATTTGAGAGCTATAGCATTTACCTGCAAGCTGCAGGATAGAGGTGGAGAACCTGCAGCTCTGAAGACAGTGTTGGCCTATAGATCATCACCCCACCCATTAGTTGGTTAGTTTTCCAGAGCCATGGGCCCACCACAGAAAAAGCCCTAACCTTGCACCCACCAATCTCAGTGTCCAAACTGGCACGTAAATGAGAAGGGCATCTAATGTTGATCTTCGAATGTGGGCAGGTTGATATGGGTGAAGCTGGCATTTTATTTAGCTCCAACCGAAATCATTTAAGCCAACACCTCTAGCCATTGGCCAGGCTCACTGGGGCTGATGGGAGTTGAAGTCCAACAATATCTAGAGGGCCTAAGGTTCCTCACACTGGATTTAAAGCTGTAATAACTGAAATTAGCACTTTAAATTGGGTCTAGGAACCTACCAGTAATCCAGTGCAGCTGGTATAGTGATGGTATGACATGATTCAACCACCCAACCTCCCAGGACTTTTGCACCAAACGTCTTATTTCATTGACTACATTATGCACAGAGATCATGAAAAATAAAACACAAGTTGCTTATCTGCATGTTACAGATAGGTAGCCGTGATGGTCTGCCATAGTCAAAATAAAAAAATTCCTTCCAGTAGCACCTTAAAGACCAACTAAGTTAGTTCTTGGTATGAGCTTTCGTGTGCATGCACACGTATCTGAAGAAGTGTGTATGCACACGAAAGCTCATACCAAGAACTAACTTAGTTGGTCTTTAAGGTGCTACTGGAAGGAATTTTTTTATTTTATCTGCATGTGTTTTTCTCCAAGTCGTCAACTTCTCCATCTCAAATGTCCCTTCTCCTTTAAAGGGACATTTTTAAAAGAGGTTATGAAGGAAAATGTCCAGCTTGCCCCTCAAGACACATCTTCTCCTTTGTGGAGAGGAGTGGAGTCCAGCTCTCTAGCTAGAGATTCTGAATGCTCCTGGAGTTGGCTTTGCAAAAGTGCAGGGCTTAAATATGGGACTGCACAGATGCTTACTTGCAACTCGTGTTCTTCAAGTGGTCAACTTGGTTTTCTTTAACAGTATTCTCCTTTTACCAAAGAAAAGGCAAGGTTGTTGTTTTTCTGCCCAATTATGCAATATTACATTACAAAACAGCTACTTAATTTCAGGAAACAGCCTAATCAGTATGAACACATTGAAAATGGGCTGCATATTCTATTAATTGTTTGTATGCAGAGGAAAAGAACTAGTCAGGCAGAGATATTATTTGGTTTCTGGCAATTGCTTTGCCAAACTATCTCCAGATGTCGCAGGGAGGTGGGGAATGGAGAAACAGGATCCATATTTTTATTATTACATTGAAATGCTTTGCAGCACATTCGCATTTCATAATCTACGTTGGATGCTCGTTTTGTTTTGACTTATGTGCTTGTGCACTTGCGCTTCGCTTTCCCCCTCCTTTCATAGCTGTCAAATGATGTAAACAGCTTTCAGCAACATCTTCCAATGACATCTACATAATCTAATTGTAGGAAAGGAACTTCATGGTGGGAGCATCATCTGTGAAGAGAGTAATACTTGTGTTTCCTACTGTCCAAAAATCTTTACCCACGATTTTTATTTATTAAAAAAATCTTTACAAAACAAGATGATGCATGTTTGGATTTACGGAGGACCCCCCCCCTTCCAAAAATAGTTTAGTTCTGACCTTTAAAACTATGTGGCCTGAATTTCCTCAATGATTACCTTACATAGCATTTTTTTAAAAAAAAGAAGTTCTGGGATTGTTAACTTGTTTTGGAGGTGTCCTTTTCCCAAGCTGTTGTATGCAAATGTTTGCATTGCAAAAAGCAACAGATAATGTCTTTCCCAACAGTTTGCAATGGTTATTAGGAAAAAGGCCTGTGTATTTATTTGTGTTGGTGTTTTTTAAAGTTTGCATGGAAGCTGAAAGTGCTGAGTCTTTGATCTTTTTCTTTGGACAGCCAGTTATTCCATAAGGAGCTTTACCACTTTTTTTTAGTTAAGCCTACCATGCCTATTCTCACCACATCCAAAACACTAGTATCCTGAGTTCCTTAAGGATGCTAGTCCCTTTAAATCAAAGAAGAAAAAGAAGAATTTCGGGTGGGCAGCACACTTTACAGTTACTTCAAGATACTTGAGCATTGAAGGGGGGGGCGCAGTCTGGTCTCACAGGAAAAACTGTCCAATAAGCCTCACTCTTCCATGTGAGGGTCATGGAGGAAACCTTGGCTAGACATTTTGGTGACTAATTTAAAATATCTGGCAAGACGATTGATAGCGCCCTTCCTTTGTGTTGTGACAAATACATTTTGACTGCAGTTTATTAACATAATCCAACACAACCACAGACATATTGTAAGCATTATAGCATAGAATTAGAAACATTTTTTTTGCACATCACAGTCTTTGTTCTCTCTCTCTCCTTTTTCCTTGACAAGGATCTGGATAATTGCCTCAACAAATGAACCGCTGTGTTCAGTCTGTTTCTATAATTTCTTAAATTGTTTTTCGTTGTAAAACTAAGCAAGCTTTTTACTAAATATAAAAGAACCGCAGTATAATTACAGGAACAGTATATTATTAAAAAGTGTGACAGAAATGGCACTTAAACTGACAGCTACTTTCTCTTTGCGTCTGTGCAACAAATTAAATATCTCCTTGAGAGCATTAGTGAGCAACAGTGTCTTTTACATAGCGATCTAGTCTACCTAATCTAATCTAATTTCATCTATTCTTCCATCCTCACAAGAATTAAAAGAATGTGGTCCTTTACCCTTTAAGACAGGGACTGGCTTCCAGCCACCCAGCTTGGCAATACTAATGATATGGAGCCTGCAGTATGGCATAACCATTTGGTCTTCTGCCCTGTTTTAGGAGGTGTCTGTAAAACAAGTTTAATCTGCTGACATGGTGGGATACAGTGGGTTTTACAGCACTTTTGCAGGGGATGCACTTGCCACAGGGGCTTGCCTCTCAGATTTATGGCCATAGAATAATAGAATCATGGAACTGAAGATATTGGAAGGGTCCCAGGGTCATCTAGTCCAACCATCTGCGATGCAGGAATGTCAACAAATCTGAATGTCAAATGTTAACGTTTGCATGCTCATAGAGCAGTTCCAAGGTCCAAGTTGCCTTTGAGCCCCTCCCACACTGCTTGTGTCCACATGTTCATGAGAAAGAGCACTTGGTGTCCTCAGCTGTGGGTCTTATTGGGATTATACTGGATGAAGGTGATGGATGTTTGGGGTTGGTGAAGGACCCTGGGTGAAAGGCAGGGAGAAGAAAGGAAAGCTCCCCTGTGAGGGCTGGGAGAGTCCACCTGTTTCAGTGTCAGACAAGGGTTAAGACCTACCTTTGAAAGAGGACCCTGCACTTTCTTTTCCTTTTATGTTTTTTATTATTTAGATTAGTTTGTTTTTAATGGTATTGCATTATGCCTTAGTAACATTGTATAGAAAAAGAAATAGCACTTGGAGAGGAAACATTTGAACTTCAAATAAGAATCCCAGCAGCGGTGTGTTGATGTGGCAAATTAAAATTGGGCAAATACAGGTTAACCTCGTTGGCACATTCTTTTGGAGGTTGGTGGTGGAGGTTGAGGTTGATAGAGTTTCAGAGGTGTTGGGAAAGCTAGACAATTTAGACATGGCCACCAGCTATGACAGGGACGCGGGTGGCGCTGTGGGTTAAACCACAGATCCTAGGACTTGCCGATCAAAAGGTCGGCGGTTCGAATCCCCGCGACGGGGTAAGTTCCCGTTGCTCAGTCCCTGCTCCTGCCAACCTATCAGTTCGAAAGCACATCAAAGTGCAAGTAGATAAATAGGTACCGCTCCGGCCGGAAGGTAAACAGCGTTTCTGTGCGCTGCTCTGGTTCGCCAGAAGTGGCTTAGTCATGCTGGCCACATGACCCGGAAACTGTACGCCGGCTCCCTTGGCCAATAAAGTGAGATGAGCGCCGCAACCCCAGAGTTGGTCACAATTGGACCTAATGGTTGGGGGTCCCTTTACCTTTACCCACTATGACAGGTTTCAAGGTCGGGTTTACATACTACAGAATGCAAATTGGTTAGTGCACTGATGAGGGCTCAGACAAATATGAAGCATTAATTGGACAGTCAAAGAGGCACGCCAGAAGGCCTTGGAAATCATAAATAGCTTAGACACCACCTGTTCGTATGGGGGAGAGCAGCGGTTTCCCGAACGTGGGTATTATGTTTGTGAGGCATTAGGAGATTGGCCAAGGAAATTCCAGCAATTGCGTGGCTCACTATCCTTCGCAGACCATTCTAAGGACGGCAAACTGCGGGATATGCAAATGACGCACAGAACAGTTTGCATAATGTCACAACTGCCAAATTGTTCGGATGCATGATGTGTACGGTCGGAGAATTTTCGTGGCCTCTTTTGGTTTGAAGTGGGTTTGAGTCATGGGTAGTTCTTTTAGACTGGAAAAGTCTTGAGATGTGAATAATTGTTGGATGTTTAAATTTGATTTAACGTTTTGACCAACAACTTGTGAGTTAAGTTGATTTTAAGTTTATTAAAGGTTCTTAAGTTTTTACATGTTTTCTTAAGTAAGAAGAAGAAGAGGAAGAGGAAGAGGAAGAAGAAGAAGAATCCCAGCCAGTGTCGGGTGTTTTGGCCCAGTAGGTTAGATCTTTGTCTTGCCTGCCCCTGCAGGTTAACTTTGACAGGTGAGGGAGACCACTCTACTCTCTAATATTTCATATCATTATGATGTCAGGTGATCGAGAGTTGGGTGACCCAGCCAACTTGCCAGGAAGAAAACACTTTCCAAGCAGGATTGGACTCCCTTCACATCAGTGGAGCCCCAGCTCCACCCGCTTCGCTTACCTTCCCAGGGGCTGCCGCCGCCACTACCACCACCGCTGTTGCTTCTTCTTCTTCTCGTGGGTAGGCAGAGTGAGCTTGTCCGCCCCGCTCTCTGGCCCACAGGAGCACCAGGGCGGCGACGGCGGCTGGAGGAAGTGGCCACACCGCGAAGCTGCGACTCCCAGCGATGGCGGCAGGAGGAAGAGGCCGAGCGGCGGCGCCTCTACCAATTAAACGCTGCACCTGGTTTACCTCAGTGCAGCGTGGGGACGTCTCTGGTGAACCGGATTCGCATTTCCGCTCCTCCACATGCAGCTGCTGGGTGACCTTGGGCTAGTCACACTTTTCTCAGCCTCACTCACCTCACAGAGTGTTTGTTGTGGGGGAGGAAGGGAAAGGAGAATGTTAGCCGCGTTGAGACTCCTTAGGGTAGTGATAAAGTGGGATATCAAATCCAAACTCCTCCTCCTCCTCCTCCTCTTCCTTCTTCTCTGTCAACCAAACGCCACTGAGGTAAACCAGACATTTGAGTGGCAGAGCCACTGCCTCTCAGCCTCTTCCTCCCATCGCCATCGCTGGGAGTCTTGGCTTTGCAGCAGGTTCCAGCTTCATGACGCTGGCTGGATTTACAAGCCTGGGGGGGCGCATCCGGCCCCCGGGCCTAACCAATCCATTAAAGAAACTCAAACAAACAAGCAAAAAATAATGATGATGCTGGGTGGTATTCAACTAAGTTTTACACAGAGTAGACCTATTGGCATGAATATAACCAAGTTAGGTCTTTTAATCTCAGTGGGTCTATTCTGAGTAAATTTTAATTGAATGTCACCTTATGATCCTGCTGCATTGGCTTAGACTTGTCTAATCATAATTCAAAGAAAACTGGAATTTGTGTACTACGGTATGTTCAGGCCGAGTTGGAAAGTAAAACTAGACGAGCTTCAGAAATACTACTTCCTCTTCTCTCTCTCTCTCTCTCTCTTTTTAATTGGAAAGGATTTGAATTTGTAAAAGACTTTTTATTAAAAAAAAAGTCTGAGTACAAATCATGCCATGCAGTATTGCCAAAATAAACTTGGCACAACACATTTTCTTCCCGATTTTTTTATTTATTTTAGGTGTTGGCATGTACTGAATATTAATGGAGCACCACTTCCAATTGCTGGCATAATGTTTTCTTCCTAGAAACACTGGTGGTTCTTTTTAAACCACCAGAAACAAGTGTGCCGTTCACGGTCTTCAATTACGCTTGAACATAAGTGATTTTTAAAAACGACAACTTTTTTTCTGGCGAGTTTATCTTGCGAAGTTGTAAAAAGGTTATTAAATTATGACTAATCCCTGACACTACAAATCATTTTCCTCTTGTCCTCCTAGTAATTCTGTTTTCTTTAATTAAATTTATTATGCATCCTGTATCACCAAATACATACACTGTCGTCAATGTGTCAGTGAGAAACCAAACTATACTCAACAAGTTATAATGAAGAGAGGATCGCACTCTGAAGAGCACAGCTAATAGGTGCCTGACTACCAGAATCCAAACGAATTTTGTGATTTTGGGGTAGCAGGGGGAATCGGCAAAAAAGTTTAAACATTTGGCTCGCACCTGAAATCTGAATGACTGATATATGGGGATGGGGATGGGGCACAGTGGTGGGGAACAGAATTTGAGTAAAGAAGATCAAGGCATCTTGGGTCAAATGATTTCAGGCAGTAGGACTGAGAAAGTCTACGAATTAGATAATTTCAAAAGCGATTGAAAGTCCTGGACTAGATTCAACGTAAGTCCATTTTGTAGACTCATTGTACCATAGTCTTTTTGTGTGCATCGTCAAGCCTTTCCACCCGGGAAATATTAATAAACTATGTTTCTGATAAGCTCTGTGAGCAGACTTGGCGGCCACGGGCAAGCATTATTCAGGGCATTGTGATTACTAAAATTGGAGCCCTTTTATGACCATAATAAACCAAGTCCAGTCATTGGCCTGAACATGAAAGGCAAGAGGCAGGTACAAAAAGAGGCATCTCTTTGAATACCGGTCCCACTCACTTAGTCTCCGACCGTCCCACGCTACATCAGGAGGGTCTGAAGGGAGCTTTGATTCATGTCTGCTTGAATGAAGGTTGAACCCTATTATGATCAGGGACCACAATTACTTCGCCCCCTGCACAACTTTCCCACTCACTATGGAAAGATCCACTGCTCACTCGGATCCACCCACCCCATTTCAAGGAATTTTGCAAGGACTGGACTGAAAGGAGTTGGAAGTGTCTGTTATCTAATAATAATTGTTCACATCCAATCATATTTTATGATATTGCCGAGGGCAAACTAAGCCAATACAGAGTAAACACATTTCTCTGGGCTGGCCTCAGTGATGTTGTCATGTAGGCAAGTCTGATTGGCTGCATAAAATCATGACATCATGTCTGTGAAGAGCCACACATGTAAACAAAAATCCCCCCCCCGAAACATTTTGGCCTTCCCACAACATGAAGTGTGCAGCCTTGCAGCAAACCTTACTACAGCTGTCTTAATTCAAATTTCTTGGCCCTCTTCCTCTCCCCTACTTATATTTTCTTCTTCTGCCTGTCTTTATTCATCCTCATTCCCTTTGTTCTTCTTGCTGACACCATCTTCTTTCTTCTTCCCTCCCGTTTCCCATATTTTACTTTAGGATTTCTCTTTTCTACCTATCCTCAATAGGTAAAAAAAAAATCTTTCCAAAAATAATTAAAAGAGAAGAGAAACCATCAGACTCCACCCCCCACTCTGACCTGCTTTCCCCCTAACTGAACAGTTTCACCTTCCTTCTATCGTCTCTCTTCTCATTGGTTTTAACTCCTTATGTTCAAGTTCCTTTCACCCTCTCTTAGATTCTTCCTATGTTATGTCTGCATGTCTACTTTAGAGTACACCTGAAGGCAGAGGCTATAGGTGTTTGATAAATAATACTTTATTTTTACAAAACAGCAGCCCTAGGTCCAATGGGACTCAGCCCATAGAAGTGGCCTGGTAAACTACCATATTGGCCTGAATATAAGCCTCACTTTTTTCTCCAAATTCTGACCATGAAAAGTTAAAGTGCCGCTTAAATTCGCAACCTTACAAAAACTGGCTTTTACGATATTGCTGCTGAAACAAACATGGTAAAACGGAACGGGTGTGAGTGCCTGTGGAATTTTAAGAGAGCAGCTTATATTTGGGTAGTGTCTTTCTCTCTCTCTCTCTCTCTCTCCCCCCCCCCCCGCAATGAATTGTAAAGGTATGGCTTATATCCGGGTGCAGCTTATATTTGTGCCAATATGCTATGTGTGTACAGGAGCAACAGCATCAAAGTGACATCAGTAGCAGGAATGCTTCCTGCAGAATCAAATTTTCCCTTTCTAACCAAGCAAGAAGGCATGTTGGCTTTCGTAAACCAAGTTGAGTGCTTTTTGACCCAACATAGAAGTCATTGTTATAAATTGTGGAAGAGCTCAGAGTTTTGTTGGTGTTTCCGTCTGTCTCTGTGTGTAAATCAGCTAGGGTCACAAGTAAAAGATTGATATTCTCTGCTCCATTTGCTGCTGCCAAGAGGTTAGGATGACAATAATGTGGAAGAAGGCTGGCTGCTTTCCACCACAAACATATAAACAAGCAACTGTTTGTAACGAAGCTTGGTTGTTGGAGCTAAATGAATAATTGTGTGCATTTATTTGTATTAATCTCAGCAGAATGCCCTTCACCTTTACACTTCATAAATAGAGAAGGAGGTGCTGCTGCTGCTGCTGTACACAACTGGTTTCTTGGTGCATCAGGTCCAGGTTTTCCCATAATCGATTGGCATGCTTTTTCTTGTGCAAATGCTTTTCCTTCTTCCAAAATGGCAGGGTTTTTTCACCCTCAATGAATCCTAATGCTGTAAAGCTGTACCCTTGCCCTCCCCCCCCACTAATTAGTGACCACACACAAATGGCTTTAGAGCCTTGATTCAAAACACTAATGCAATAAAACTGATTTGAGTTTCAGGGAGCAAGGGTTCTTCATGAAAGAAACGTTTTAGTGTATTCTCTCAAAGAGGGCCTGGTTTACTTATCTCACCACTGCATACCAAGTGATGGATGACCCAACTTCTGGGCGACCACAATGTGTGACCTCTCACTGGTGGACCTCCCGAGTTGTCCTTTTAGTTTTCAATTATTTATCTAGATTGGGTTAGTGAGTCTGGCTGTTAAGCAGAAAGTTGGTGGTTCAAGCCCACCCAGGGACTGCTGTGGGCAAGATTCCTGCATGGCCGGGGATTGGACTAGATGCCCCTTGTGGCCCCAACTCTATGATTCAATGATCACAGGATCACAGAACTGTAGAGTTGGAAGGAACCACCAAGATCATCTGGTACAACCGGATATGCAATGCAAGATCCCACCTTTATATTACCAAATACCAGATCCCTGCTATATACACCACAGATTAAAAGTACCCTTTTTATATGCCTGATGTCACCATTTGGTTTCCAATAAACAATGCCCTTGTTCACGTTTTATCATGTACAGTAGCTGTGCATCATAGGCAGGGGATGAACGGATTGTGATTGGGACCTTGTTGCTCTCTAGATGCCATTTGGCCTCAACCCCCATCATCCCTGATTGTTGGACATGCTGGATGGTACTCAAGGAATTTGGAGACCAACAATATATTTAGCACTGCAGCTTCCCAATCCCTGCTTTATAACATATGTAAACAGGGTTATGTATGGATGCAGACATGTTGCAGATGGGTTGGAACAAAGTTGCCCTTGGGACGTATAGCAAGCTTCTTTGTTATTGTTGCCCGTTAATGAATTATTCCCTCTGTTTGTCTCTCTTCTTCTTCTTCTTCTTCTTCTTCTTCGACCTAGTTGTTGCTATCACCATATAAAGCTTAAGAAAATTTCAGGCCATTCGTTGTTTTGTGGAACTCCCACATTTTTTTTTTTTTTTAGTAAAAATGCTTACTGTTTTGAGGCATCATCACAGCCCCCTTTCACCTATTCTCAGACAGAAAGGGCATTGGAGTCCATCCCCCCCCCATCAAATCCACATTATTTAACCTTGCAGTGATTTATTGCACATTTACAGGACTGGATGTATGCAAAGATGTTTGTGTGCAAGAATGTGATAGCTATGAGATTCGTGTTTGCCCAATTTATCTTTCTGTCTTACAGTATGGATGATGGAAAAATTAAACAAACAATGTCAACATCCTTTTAACAAGGGTTAACAAGGGTCTGAGACCTGTGGGTATAGGGTGGTATATTATTATTATTATTATTATTATTATTATTATTATTATTATTAATCATTATCATTATTATTATCATTATTATTAATCTTACATCTCCTTGGAGGCAGTTTAGCAGGGTAAAGAGACTCCAATGAGGAAGACATACAGGCTTCTCTGCTCATGCGAAGTTTGCCGGATTTCATCGTAGCTGACTCAAACTTTACTAGATGGCTATATTTCTGAAATCTCCTTGCAGTGACCTTTATCTTCTTGCAATGGGTGATAGATAGTTGGATGGTTAATGATAGATAAATACAGTGGTACCTCGGGATGCGAATTTGATCCATTCCGGAACCCCATTTGCATCCTGAATGGAACGTAAGATGTGATGGCGCGTCTGCGTGTGCGCGGGTCGCGTTTCGCCACTACCACTCATGCGCGTGATGGCATTTTGAGCATCTGCACATGCGCGAGCAGCACAACCCGGAAGTAACACGCTCCATTGCCGCGGAGCGCAACTCGAACGCGCTCAACCCGAAGCGCATTCAACTCGAGGTATGACTGTAGTTAGATCGGAAGGAAGAGAAAGTTCCAACGAAGGAAGAATTGATAACAAAGATGATAGACTATGCTGAAATGGCAAAGATGACTGGGCAGATCAGTGACCAAGATGAAGAAAAGTTTGTACAAGACTGGAAAAAAATATAGAATACCTTAAATTTAATTGTAAAGAGTTAGAAACATTAGCAGGATTGATATAGCATCTATGAAGTACCATGTATTAAGGTTATTAAATGGATTTGAGATTGAATGGGAAAGATAAGATGTGTAATGAAGCAAAAGGGAGAAGTGGAAACCAGGGGTGGGGTGGGGGGAAAGTCCAGAAGGGACAAATAATTAATTAGTTTTAATTTGCATTACGTTGGAAATTTCAAATTTTTTTTTCCAGAAAGAAAGATAAATACCGTAGATAATACAACATGAGACACACATCTGTATGTAAAAATCCCAGCCCAAAAGAATACAAGAGGAGACAAAATATTTGCATATTTGTAGCAATACAGCTTCATATCTTTGGACTGGAAGCACTCATTCTGAACCAGTGGCAAATGTATGTAGAATGCTGCTCTATTTTGGGGGGAGAATTAAGAATGAAAAAAGCATGCTTATAGGTTTTGAGCTCAAGCAAGCAAATGTATTTGATAAATACTGTATGTGCACATAAGAACATTTAAAGGATACGTTCCCCCCCAAATGTATTCCTTTAGAATTGTTGTAGATTTTCATAATATTTCCTCCCACAAATATTTATATTCTAACTTACATCAAAAGGGCAGCTGTGGTTCTTGACTGAGTGTACCTATGCACCATATATATTTATATAAGAAGTGAGTCTACTGTAATTACCAGTTTGCAGAGCGAATTCCTGCAGGGTTTGTACTCTCCCCATTAGTAAAAGAGATAAGTTGAAATGTATTAAAATTTCACTGTACAACTGGGAGTTTTTGTTCACAGTAAATGTGTTAATGTTTCTTCATTGCTTGACTGTTTGTGTTTAAATTTAGGCAGCATGCCCAACAGGGACAAAATTATAGGATAAAACTATGTATAAAAGAAAATCCTTTAGAGAGAACCAATAAGGGTTATTTTTAATAAGCAATTACACATAATAACATTCTGCTCTGACCATGGAGTAAAGTTTTAACTGTCTCTTTCGCAATTACTGGAATCGCATTCTCTTTCATGTCAAAGTTTGGAAGACAGGAACAATGTCAATTTCTAATGTACCTCGTTAGCAAAAATATTATTGCTTGGCTTTTCCACAGTCTGCCAAATTAATAAAGAAGCACTTAACAATAATACTAATAAGATAATAAGGGAGCGCTTAAAATGGTATATTAATTATCAAAATTTAGTGATGAAAAAGTCCATTTTTTGGAGCGGGGGTCAGAAATAATCTTGATACAGTGTAATTTATGGATCTAAGGCACTTTGCAGAGTCTTTCAACTTTAATCTTTCTAAAGTGTTGGAAAATGTTTGAGGTGTTAGGGGTTAATGTTTACGGCGCTAGGCTCTCCAGCCCATCTTCCCAAAACAATTTTTTTATCCATACATTTATACCATATTGCATTTGTGGCAGTGAAGCTTCTGACATTTTTTGAGCCAGAGTGAGTCAAGGAATGTACATTTTGATGACGAAAAGAGAGAGAGAAAATTTAGCGCAAGGATTTTCCGTGTCCAGGTTAATTATTTGCGTTACTAGGATTCAGTTAAAAAACCAACCAAAAAGTGATATTGAGAAACATCTTCGGAAAAGTGCATTTGGAGAGAAAATACATTTAGAAATGCTTATTTTGTTGGAGGAGGTATTGAATAATATATGTCTAAACACAAAGGTATGAATATGAAATGATGTAGAGCAGAAATAGACTGAATCACCCATCCCTCCTCATTTAAACCCAGGTCTTCCAGGTCAAAGCTCCATTTGACCACACCGGCTAATTGCTGCTCCATCTTTTATGCAGTAATCATGTTTGGCAATGTACAGTATGGTTACCTAATGTTTCGTGCTGTAGAACATGCGTAGTGTGGAGTGCAAATGGGCAGCCCAAACATGCAGTGCACATAGGGAAAGGAGTCTCATCTTACAGTGCCACGCAATAGCTTCTTCCATTGTATTTTGCTACCTGTGTGTAGCCTATTATTTCAGAAGAGCAAGTGGTCTTTTGTGTGTGTGTGTGTGTGCGCGCGCGCGCGCGCGCCGCAATAAGGAAATCTTCAATAAATTTATATGAATAGAGAACTCCAGATTAGGTTTTTGTCGTGTTTCTGCGACAAATAGAAAGAGCAGCTGTTATATTTTAATGTAGGTTTGCTGAATCAGTGCACATTACATAAGAAGAATACTCCTGGATTGGACTAAAGGCCCATTTATTTCAGCATCCTGTTCTCACAGGGAAAGTAGTTCATTGTTGTCATGAACAGAAGCAGGGCTCCCCCCCCCACCAGCCGTTATTCTCCAGAACTCAGTTCTGGAACCTCTCAGGTGGGCGCTATTTCCATCATAAGACGGGGCCTCTTTTTCTAGAAAAACAGCACTGGCTAGAAGTCATTGAAAGCCATCCAAATTGATGAAAATCACTACCTGTTGTGGAAACAGGTGCCATAGTGTAGCTGTGTGAAGTACTATCTCCTTTTATTGGTCCTGAATCTTCTAGCAATCGGTTTACTTGGATGGGTCCTAATTATACTATTATGAAAAGACTATCCACTTTCTCTGCACCATAGGTAAAGGTAAAGGGACCCCTGACCATTAGGTCCAGTCGTGACCGACCCTGGGGTTGCGGCGCTCATCTCACTCTATAGGCCGAGGGAGCCGGCGTTTGTCCGCAGACAGCTTCCGGGTCATGTGGCCAGCATGACTAAACTGCTTCTGGTGAACCAGAGCAGCGCACGGAAACGCCGTTTACCTTCCCACCGGAAGGTACTATTTATCTACTTGCACTTTGATGTGCTTTCGAACTGCTAGGTTGGCAGGAGCAGGGACTGAATAATGGGAGCTCACCCGGTTGTGGGGATTTGAACCGCCGACCTTCTGATCAGCAAGTCCTAGGCTCTGTGGTTTACACCATACATATTTTTATATGCCTATATCATGTTCCCTGACCCGCCTTTCTGCCCCCTAAAACTCCAAGTATTGTAACCTTTCCTTGCAATATAATTGCTTGAGCCCCTTCACCATTTTGGTTGCTCCTCTCTGACCTTTTCCACCTCTACAAGTTGAAGTCAGAAGAACTGTGCACGGCATTCCAAATGCAGTCTAACTATAGTTTTGTATAACAGTCCGTTTTACTTTCAGTCCCATTCCTAATAATTCCTAACATGGATTTCACCATTTTCCCAACTGCTGTGCACTTGATTCTCTCTTAGAAACTGCATGGGGTGTTTTTGTTTCCCCCCCCTGAGTCTGACTACAGGGCTTCTTAGGACTGATAGAGGATTTCAAATGGCATTTTATCTTTCCCTTTCTTCTACTCCCCAGTGTCATTTTCATTTCCTTGCTTCTCCCCGAAGAACAGTTGTGCATGGTTTTGTAAAACATTTCTCTGCTACATGTTTTCCCACACTGAAAGTACCTTTGTTATCTCATCAGCCGTCTTACGTGTTGTTAGTATTCTTGCCATCATATCATATTAGTATTGTTTTCATGAATGCCACAGAGAAATATAATGATATTAGCACCTTTCAAATTGTATTAGTGAAAATAAATACAAGTCAGAAACAATACTAATATAATATGATGTAAAACTACTGATATAGCACTAAGATGCACTGAACCCCTCACAAGGTATATCTGACTGATACTGGGAAACAAGGGATGTAGCAAGGCTCAGGAGTATTTAGCAGTGCCGAAATGCAGGGTAAAGAATTATATTGTTCTACTTAAGGAGCCTCTAAAATCAGCACAGCACTTCATTGCGTTGCTTTGAAGCCTGATGAGGAACATTTGAGGGAGCTGGGTATGTTTAGCCTGGAAAAGAGGAGACTGAGATATGATCGCCATCTTCAAATATCTTCAAAGGTTGGAACAAGCTTGTTTTCTCCTGCTCCAGAACGATAGGACCTGAACCAATGGATTCAAGATACAAGAAGCGAGATTCCGAATAAACATCAGGAAGAACTTTCTGAGAGTAAGAGCAGTTAGACAGCAGAATGGTCTCCCTCAGAAGGTGGTGGAATCTCCTTCACTGGAAGTTGTTAAGCAGAGGTTGGGTGGCCATCTGTCATGGATGCTTTAGCTGAAATCCCTGCATTGCCTTAGGGTCCTTTCCAGCTCTACAGCTCTACAATTCTATGATTCTATGAAATGTGTGCCTTCAAAGTATGGTTTGAAAATGTGCAAAGTTAACTTGCTCGTATTCCAGAATTAAGTTGTACAGAGCTGTGTAAAATCTTAACACTCTGAATGTCCGTGAACCATAATTCCATCCCAGGCACAGAGATAGTGTGTAGTTCAGGACCTTTGCGTTTCCAAGTTCAAGGATTGTGTTTCAACAGTTTACACGTGCACTGTACCTGCCCACTTGGTCAGTTGCTGAATTTAAAAGGTGTTTTCCTGGTGTGCAAACATAGTTGTTTTTATCTCAGATTAATAACAGGGTAACCAAAGCCCAGGGATGCGGGTGGCGCTGTGGGTTAAACCACAGAGCCTAGGACTTGCCAATCAGAAGGTTGGCAGTTCGAATCCTGGTGACGGGGTGAGCTCCCGTTGCTCGGTCCCTGCTCCTTCCAACCTAGCAGTTCGAAAGCACGTCAAAGTGCAAGTAGATAAATAGGTACCGTTCTGGCAGGAAGGTAAACAGCGTTTCCGTGCATTGCTCTGGTTCGCCAGAAGCGGCTTAGTCATGCTGGCCACATGACCCAGAAGCTGTACGCCGGCTCCCTTGGCCAATAAAGCAAGATGAGCGCCGCAACCCCAGAGTCGGTCATGACTGGACCTAATGGTCAGGGGTCCCTTTGCCTTTTACCTTTAACCATAGCCCAGCCAAAGGGAATTGCTCTACCTCCCTCCCAAAGACTTTGCTCGCTTGCCTTTCCGAATTCCCTCTCTCCAGGCTTCTGTGGCTAAACTCCTCCCCACTTCCCCTAGGATTATGCAATGAAGTCCCACTTGAATTAAACAAAATACTGTCTCCCAAATCAAAATCTATATATGGGAGTTTCCTTGTTTTGTATTTTGTATCAGCAGTTGGAATAAATGACCTTCGCGTGACCTCCAGTTATAGGACTCTTATTATTATCTATTGCTTTTCAAACAATTGATATCAGGCTCATTTTATCAATTCTTCCTTTCCTCCCATACTACAGCACAAACTAGAGTAATTTCATCAACAGCCGTATCAGTACATCAATTCTTCTCCCTGCCACCACCAGCATTTCAATCAATTAATACTGGATTGATTTGTTCATTCTCAGGCCACCAGGCCTCCCCTGCCCGCTGCCCCCGTTATTGAAAAGCTACCATTACCACTAATGCTAACATATTGTAATATGATATCGAACAGCATTTCTAAACCCTTGAGTTAGACCCAAAGATAGGAAGCACTGCTAAAAAACCTTGGTGCTTAATGAAATCACAGGGCTTATTTTAGATTGTCTTCTTGTCTTTAAACATGATTTTAGTGGAAATAGGGTTTTTAAAGGGAAAGTGGATCTGCCATATAACTAGCATAGGGATGGATTTAGATGGAATTATGACTTTTCCATTGATATTATAAGGGTTCCTTGGAGACATTTATAATCTTACTGGAAATGCAAAAAACACTGTGTAAGGTCTATGTCTAACTACTTGTGGATTATTTACATGGCAGATCCTAACGCTTCTTGGGGGCCCTGGCTTATTGCACCCTGAATCTGCCTTCACATTCCGCTTGTAGTACATCTATACATTTCCTCCGTAATATCTCCTTGGGTGGTGGTAGTGTTTAGTTTCTCTCTTCCAGTCTGAGTCAGCAAAAAAAGATGTTGTGTTTTACTCTTAAGTGAATGCAGGCCAGTTATGCAGGTGGGGTTTATTTATATTGGTAGTAAATCTCATTACAATGCTCCTCGGCAGTCATAGCTAATCTTTTTAAATTTGTTTGACAGTTCTCTTTTAATATCTTCCATAATGGCGACTTAAAACACTTCTAAACTTGATTCCCACATCTAATCACCTGGACTGTGATCCAGTTTTTGAACCTCGCCATGGTGATTCTGCTCACAGCCCTTGGTTTGTTCCCTAGCTAAGCCCAGAGATGAGATAGAGACCATTTCCTCAAATCTGCCTCTAGTGGGCTATACCCTTTTATTTGTGTGTGAAGTACAGTGGTACCTCAGGTTAAGTACTTAATAGCTTAGGTTAAGTACTTATTCGTTCCGGAGGTCCGTACTTAACCTGAAACTGTTCTTAACCTGAAGCACCACTTTAGCTAATGGGGCCTCCCGCTGTGCCGCCGGAGCACGATTTTTGTTCTCATCCTGAAGCAAAGTTCTTAACCTGAAGCACTATTTCTGGGTTAGTGGAGTCTGTAACCTGAAGTGTATGTAACCTGAAGCGTATGTAACCTGAGGCACCACTGTAATGTAATTTAGGCTGCACCTATACTTTGGGGGCCCAAAGGTTTTCCCATCATCTACCAAAGCTATATACAGGGAGTGCTTTAAAAAAAATAAATTCTTTCTTGGAAGCCCATCTTGAAATTGTGTGTGTGTGTGTGTGTGTGTTTGTGTGTAACAACCTCTCAGTGCTCCCCCCTTTTTACAGCTTTTAAAAACCAATTCAAGAAATCAAATAAAATGCTGCATCACGTTACAAAAGGTCATTTGAGATTTTCATTCTCGACTCAGTTCAGTTTTGCCAGGCTACTGCTTGTTGGAAATCTGTAGCCTGTCCTCAACCCAATTTCTTATGGATGGCAAGGAGGAGGGGGGTGGGAATTGGGGCAAAAGACAGGAAAAGTGGTGGCAGGACAGAGAGGAAAAACAAGGGGCCTGCAGCCTACTTTGGGGTCAAGGCATGAGCATTTGGGCTATGACCATAGCTGCCAACTTTTCCCTTTTTTAAAGGGAAATTCCCTTATTCCAAATAGGATTCCACGCAAGAAAAGGGAAAAGTTGATAGCTATGGCTGTGACTCCACACAAAACTAGCCTAGGACTCACCCACTGTTGACATGTGGACTTTGACAAGAAAAAGTTATCTTACCCCCACTGCGGCAGCAATATACAAGCTCCTGCTGTGCTAAATACATTCTCTCATCCCATTCTTTAAGTTTTTAAAATTGTTACTTATATTTTACAGGTGATACAGATCATGCTGGAAATTGCCATTCTCCCAGCCCCCTCTCCCTCTGATGCCAATTTTTATCAACAAGTTTCTGTTTACCAAATAATAGCTCTCTAGTTTTCATAATTTCATAATGCTTCTGTTCATTCGGAACACTTTCTTATTTGGGTAAACACAGGGATCCGATAAAATTGTTCCCCTGGATAATGTTAATCAAAGATGGCGCATCTTGTTGGTGATTGGATGGTCTGTAGCAAAAATTATGCATCTTAAAGTTTGGGGGAGGGGTAAATTCGCCCTGTCATTACTGTCATTTGGGTTCAAATACATTTGACATTTAATTGACTGGTTTTTGGCCATGTTAAAGAATGGTGATGCTAAGGTTATGTTAGCATTGGACTGTTTGTTTTAGAATTATTATTACATTTCACCATGAAGAGCTATGTCAATGTTTACATAAGAAAAGTGGTTCTTAGTCACCATACTTATTTGGAAATAGATGATAAAAAAATCAATGAAACAGATGCTCAAGTAAATGTATTTAGGATCAGGATGCAAGTGATTACAGTAATTTCCTGTCATTCACCTTGCAACCTTATAGCATTTTCAGATGTTATATAATTTATTGTTGAAACCTGATATAAGGTGATTGAGAGGTCTTAAATGTTGACCTGAAATCTCCTTGAATGTTTGTTCTTGTGAACAATGCGAATGGAACACAAATGAAGGAGCAAGCCCCCCCTTTAATAATTTTAAACATAGCTAAATGAGTCGTTTGGCATTCAGACAATAAACTGTAATATTGAACTAAAAAAACAACAACTGCATTTCAGCCTGAATCTAATTTTAATAACCAACCAAATTATCTTTTTGAAAACAAAAAATGAAAGAAAGAGGGGAGAGGTGGAGTATGTTGAAAATTATTCTGAACTTTCAATATAGAGATAATTTAGCAAGGCTCACAGTTGTAACGGGGTGATATTGCTTCACCCACTTGTAAGATAAACATCAGGAAACTGTGAAATATATGCTAAAAACTGAATTTGAAAGAAAGCATTTGTTAGTAGAAGGAGCTGCAATTCGTACGCTTTCTGCCCTTTTGCAGTTGCAATTAATTACTGAGTTCATTCATTAATGAACATATTAGAGAAAGACACCATTACTGACTAGGGGAGATCTGATATATTACTGAGTCAATAAAGTATTGAACACAGAGAGACCTTTCGGTAGAACCCTCCGTGCTTCGTCTGGTCACTCGCAATCACATATATTATTCTTGCCTACTCAGCAATTTCGTGGGTGCCCTTATATTTCATATTTCTAATTCCTTTAATTACCGTTAGGTACAACGATGTTTTACAACCTTGCTAATGAACAGTTGGTCAGTTGACGTTGGTTGATAAACTCTTAACTGTCAGGTGCAATACAACAAACTCACCCACCCCTGTGCGCTTGCATCCAGCAATACTTTTTAGAGTCTGATATGAAGCAGCAGCTGAAGAAAGAAAAGCAAAAGGAATGTAGAAAATATACCTTTGTTGGAAATCATGTAAGGAAAAAGCAGCCAGATTTTAATCGGAGAACAACCGAAAAAATTAATCAAACATGATCTATGCATTTGCAAATGCACTTAACCGCATTTTTCGCTCCATAAGACACACCTAGTTTTTAGAGGGGGAAATGTAGCCTGCATTCACACCATAAGACGCACACACATTTCCCCTTACTTTTTAGGAGCGAAAAAGTGTGTCTTATAGAGCGGAAAATACAGTACTTGCTCATAGGGATGTCACATTTATTTGAATGGGGTTGGTAATATCACGCAAGGACATGAGCTGTGAGATATGTGGGGCACTATGCATGTACAAGAGGGATTTACTTACTGCCTGCCCCCACTGCCTGCCTCTGCTACCCAAATGCTGCTCTTGAACTCCTGTGGACTAAACGGAGTGGGCTTAGCTGTGTCAGAGGGTTGCAGTTTTGCAAAGCCAACAATATGCAACAGGCCAGCAAAACTTCTCCTGGCCTATAACTTTAATTAATAAACGGTGTGATGCAAACTATCTATACTTGGAGGTAGATCTCTCCCAAGTGCAGTGGGATGCCTGAGTGAGTAGGTGTATATATAAAAGATTGCAGCTAAAACCACTGTTTCAAGACAATGGTGGTTATTTCCTATAATGTGGTGATTTGCATTTCCATAAATCAGTTGCTGCTGCATTCAGGGAATTCTGATGTTCTTGCAAGTGCAGGTACCAAACCTCCTTCCTCTGACCCTAAAGTAATCACTGGTTGCATCTAAATTGGTAGAGTGATCATTTCCTGGCATTTCCAGTAGTTACAGTACATTGTTAATGTGTGAATGATGAATATAATACCCTCCATTTCAAAAATATGTGTGCAAATTAAGCTTAAATGCATGCCATAAATTTACTACTAGTAGTTTAGGGAGCACAGGTCATCAATAGAACTATTAAAAAACTGAGGTCTTGGCCTAAAAAGAGAGCGTCTTGGTCATTATTTATGTATTTGCTTTATAGTTTAAAGAAATTATCCATCTTTCCCTTCCAAAGTAATATTTCTTTTCATACCGTATGTGTTTCAATCTTACCTACTTACAGTTCATTTTCAGATGGTGGGGGACATGTTTCTAAAGGGCACATCAAATTGTCAAAAGTTGAACAGCTGTGCCTTGTACAAGTGATGCAGCAAATGAAATTTGCTCTATGGTTCCTGAATCAATTCTCTTCTCTATCTCCATCATTGTATTGCTGCTTAGGGAACACTTGGAGCCAGTGGCCATTCTGATGCTTAACTGAATTAAATATTTCACAAGTTTCCAAAAAAGAAACTTGAGTACTTTTCTTCTTCTTCAATGGAGTGGAGAGACCTTTGCTCCGTATTTATGTATATTTCAGTATGTACTTCATTCTTAGTTACAACAAAAATGACATGTTACAGCATTAAGAGATAACTAGCTTTAAAAAAAACCCATCCTTCGGGCATTTGGAAAGCTGAAATTTGTACAACACACACATTGTCTTCCACACTTATAAACCAAATGGGGACTTCGGTCTACATTATTTAAGTGTGTTTATTCATTTTCACGATGGTGATGGCTTAATGCATCCTATAATTGGAATTGTTCTGCGACAACAAAAAACTTATTGTTTATGACAGCCCCCTTCCCCTGGGATGAAAATAGAGCACGCCATTTCATGTCAATTTTTGTTTTACATTTTGTTATATGTGCTGTAGGGAAATGAAAATGAAAAATATTCTGAAAGCATATATTTAAAGATTATTTTAAAAAACAAAACAAAACAATGCTGCATATTTCTCTGATAATAGCCAAGATTCCAAATAGTGCTCTGAATATGTGTTGAGATCTGATACAGTGCAGAATGGGGAACCTGTGGCTCTCCAGACATTGTTATCTCTGACCATTGGCCATGCTAGGGCTCATGATGGTTGGAGTCAAACAACATCTGCAGGTTCCAGAGCCCTGGTGTAGTGGCTAAGAAGGTTAACTATTCTGAACCTGGAAGTTCAAATCTCATCTGAATCTTGAATTTTGCCAAATCGCCTGCTGTTATTCTTTACCAGGCAATACAGTGGTGCCTCACAAGGCGAAAATCCGTTCCGTGAGTCTCTTCATCTAGCGGTTTTTTCGTCTTGCGAAGCAACCCTATTATCGGCTTAGCGCTATTAGTGGCTTAGCGGATTAGCGGCTAAAAGGCTATTAGCGGCTTAGAAAAAGGGGGGAGCGAAAAAAAATCTGAACACTCGCAAGACGTTTTCGTCTTGCGAAGCAAGCCCATAGGGAAATTCATCTTGCGAAGCAGTTCAAAAACGGAAAACCCTTTCGTCTAGTGGGTTTTCCGTCTTGCGAGGCATTCGTCTTGCGGGGCACCACTGTATAGGATGACGATTCTGACCTCCCTCCCTCCAGGGTCTGATGTAAGCAGCACATGTTAAGATAATGCACATGAAGGCCCTTAGACATGCAGCGAGTTATAAAAATTCTGCTTCTTATGTGATTATTCGTCTAGTAAGATGTTTATAGAAGTTGGTTTTCCTTTTCTCCTTCCAGGCCATACGCTGCACACTGGTAAATTGCACGTGTGAATGTTTCCAACCGGGGAAGATAAACTTGAGAACCTGCGATCAGTGTAAACATGGATGGGTGGCACATGGTAAGAACTACTTTCCTTTCCGTTTCTCCTTGTCATGTTTACCTCAATGTGTGCATATAACATATCAATTGCTTAATTACTTTTACATATTGACACCTACATACCCGTTGTAAGTTTATCGGACATCAGAAGAAGTGTGCTATGGCATATGCATGTTTGCTTTGTGCTCTGTAGACAACAGAACAGTGGAGGTTCGCATGGCATTGAATGATGGTGGAAGAAATGAGTATTGTGCAGCGTGCATTCAAAATAGCATATTCTAGCCTATTTCGGTTCTCACAATTGAGTAGTTCAACAAGATATTTAGATCTAGGGCCAGCCCGACACATTTTGGTACCTGAGGCAGAATCTTTCCATGTCTTTCGCCACAATATTGTTTAGACTCAAAACTGAAGCTGTGTCAAAGCAGACTGTTGAAATTTGCTACTGAGGTTGCACTAAGAGATCAGTTGTGCATAGGATAGCAGTTATGTCAAGCTAATGGTTCCAGCTGCCTTGAAAGAGGAAGTGGTGGTGTGGCTGTTGCTATGGAAACCTGCCTTGCACCCTGAAGGTCTTAATAACCATTCGCCAGTTGCTAACATTCCTTTCCTGGGCATGGTATTTAAGCGTGTGGTTGCCATGCGACTCCAGGCAATCTTAATGAGATGAGTTTTCCAGATCCTTGTCAGTCATGCTTCAGGGCTGTTTCTGGCACTGATGGATGACTTTTGCCCTTTCTTGTGATGAGGCAGAGCAATGCTTTTAAAATCATTACCATGTGGGTAGTCCTCAGTATGAGTTCTGGAAACAAGCTGAAAGCTGCATGCGTTAAATATATATTTTATTAGCTGGAGCTAGACTAAGCTAGTTGAACTTTGCTCCCATTGACGTCACTGTTAACTTATCCTACTGATTTCAGCAGAACCTGAGTTATTCTGAACTTAAATTCTGGATCATGGAGTTGGATCTAGAATAAGTTAATGGATCCAACTCATGTTCCCTGCCTCTTGGCAAAGACTTGGCCTTAATCTGAATTTATAGCAAGTGCAGTCTGGGATTCTGTGTCTTCCATCTTTGGAGAACTCCATGATAACTTCTAGCAGCTATGGAATCTGTCAAGGGATGTTCACTATTTTGTGTGTGGTAGTCGGGGTGTTTGTGGAAAGTTAAAGGGGGGGATCTGTCCTTTGACCTTTTTCCCTTTCCAAAAAAATAAAATAAATGCAAAACATTTGTGTCAAAATAACTAGAACACAAAGAATAGGGTAGAATAAAATAACGTGTCATGTTTTGGTCCTGCAGAGGAGCCCACGGAATAAGGTAGAAGTTGCATCACCACGGACAGCTCCTGAACACACAGCCTGTGAAGGTCCAAAGAAAATTTAGCGTTTTTAAAGCCTATGCTTCCACACAAACCTCTCCCAGACTCTGTTCCTAATGGGGGGGCCAACCCTCTGGCCTGAAATCCGGCACTCCCTTGTGCTCACCCCATAGCCTTCTGCCTTGCACACTCCTTGCATCGCTGGATGGCTGAGAGGGCTGTGGGTGGCCTTAAATCCCTCAGGCTCAGGAGATTGGGTTTGTGAAGGTCCTGGCTGAAGCTATCCAGGCCTTGGTGATATGGGAGGTTGTTCCTTGGCCTGGTCCATGTATAATTTATTTATACCCCGCCCATCTGGCTGACATGAGGCAAGTCCTCATGCTGGTACGGTGGCAGCTGCTGGCAGGATGACGAGGAAAGCAAAAAAGGATTACTTTATACAGAGATAAATGTTGCATAAAGTGATGTACACACAATAGCTGAGAAAGAAGGAGAGTCAGATTGAGGTACAGTGGTACCTCAGGTTACATACGCTTCAGGTTACACACTCCGCTAACCCTGAAATAGTGCTTCAGGTTAAGAACTTTGCTTCAGGATGAGAACAGAAATCAGGCTCCAGGGGCGCAGCAGCAGCAGGAGGCCCCATTAGCTAAAGTGGTGCTTCAGGTTAAGAACAGTTTCAGGTTAAGAACGGACCTCCGGAACGAATTAAGTACTTAACCCAAGGTATCACTGTGTGTGCGCGTGTGTGTGTGTGTGCGTGTGTGTGCGTGTGTGTGTGTGTGTGTGTAATCAATCTCCTTTATTGGCATATAAAAAGTGCATCATATACATGGATAAGAACACAACACAGTTAACAAAACATAGTAGGAGATACTTCAGGATAAAACTGTCCAGTTATCGTGATGTACAAAGATGGCTCTTAGGACCCATGGTGACGTAATTTCATAGTGTCATTCAAAAATCTTTCCACATTCTCCACAATTTCATCCCTACAGTTGTTCAGCAGATGAGACACTCTGGAAGATTAACCCCTTCCTTCAATAAGGGGGCCAAATACTTATCACATATTTTTGCATAAAATGGGAAATAAAAATAAAACAGGTGTGATGAATTCTACCTCTTTTGTACTACAAAGGCAGCGTCTTTCAGAGGATGGGATTTTCGGGACTCTACCTTGCAAAACTGCAGACGGTGAGACGTTAAATCTTGCTAGGGAAAGAGCTCTGTGTAGGTGGGGATCGTAAATATGGAATGTCCTGGCCCAATGAGGGTGGGAAGCCCCAATGGGGAACAGGTTTTGTTGGCTTCACTGCAAAGGATTGGGAATTCAGTCTCTAGGATTCTGCGCTTGATTGTCTGGAATGCTACCAATTGTGGGAGCCTAAGCAGCAATTCGAGTGATAGGCCACAGGTTCTGATTTTGCTCTCAACGCAAGCTAGCCTTTTAGAATGGTGGGGTTCTGCCAGTATGTGAAAAGGTAAAGAGGATGGATCGGACATGAAATGTAGGTGGGGCCAGAATTTTACAGTGATGAGCAACACTTTGGTTTCCAGCAGCCCTTGCCGAGTTTCCAGACACATGGCTGTACATGGCACGCAATTTGGCAGCCCCAGAATTTTGCGCAGAAATTTGGATTGGATGTGTTCCAATGTTTGGTTAACTGTGCCAGTTCATAATGGAATGCCATACAGGAGTTTTGGGGCTACTTTGGGGGCATTAAAGAACTTTAGTGCAGCTGGACTGATTCCCTCTGTTAAAGAAGAAACGAGTGACAGTCAGAGCTAGAGGATCTGCTCCATTAAGTGCAAGCTTGCAATCGTCTTTCCAGGAAGTGTTATATTGGAAGTGAATGCCTAGGTATTTAAAGTTTTTAACCTGTTCAGTTCCAGTCTGTTGGCTATACAATATTCCTGGCAGTGGCACAGGAGCCGCTTCAAGCCAACCCTTGTGCAAGACAAGATGACTGCATCATCGGCATATAGTAAGATGGGAACATGAATGGAGCTGAGCTTCAGACAATGGCCATTCACCCCGGGTAAACAGGGTGCAAGGTCATTTTTTAAAAAACCAAAAAACCCCTGTCATTAGCAAGTTGTGAGAGTCAGTTCTAACAACTTGCTAATGACAGAGGGGATTTTGGTTTGGTTTTTTAAAAAAAGCATGCTTATAAAGAGCAGTATAGGATCAAAACGAGAAATTTGTGCAAAACTATTGCTTCAGTTCAAGGACGCGGGTGGCGCTGTGGGTTACACCACAGAGCCTAGGACTTGCCGATCAGAAGGTCGGCGGTTCAAATCCCCGCGACAGGGTGAGCTCCTGTTGCTCGGTCCCTGCTCCTGCCAACCTAGCAGTTTGAAAGCACATCAAAGTGCAAGTAGATAAATAGGTACTGCTCCGGCGGGAAGGTAAACGGCGTTTCCGTGCGCTGCTCTGGTTCACCAGAAGCGGCTTAGTCATGCTGGCCACATGACCCGGAAAAACTGTCTGTGGACAAATGCCGGCTCCCTCAGACAATAAAGCAAGATGAGTGCTGCAACCCCAGAGTCGGTCACGACTGGACCTAATGGTCAGGAGTCCCTTTACCCTTTACCTTATTGCTTCACTTCTGTGAAAATTCTGTTCCCTTCTCATTTTTTTGTACTTTACTTTTATTGTTGTTACCCATATGAAATATCATATGGTTAGAAGGCAGGATATACATTTAGCAAATCATCATCATCATCATCATGTATTAAATTTGTATACTTCCCTATAGCCGTAGGTCTCAGGGTGGTTTGCAACACACAGTTACAATATATGAAGCAGAAAATACATAATAAACCTAATAAAAACATAAAAACAAAAATAATCATAACAATTAACAATTCTAATGTATGCACACTAAAAAACAATACCCGCCCTGACAAAAGTCCCTGAACAGTACCCTAGCCCACAAATACAAAAATCAAAACTAACATATAACATTTAACAACAATTTAAAACAACCCCACCCTCCAAATAAAACAGCACCCTCCCAAATTAAAACGCCATCCTTGTTAAAATAATAATTTTAACACAAGGGGTTTGGCCCACACCTTTGTTCCATTCCTGAAGTGTTGCCGCCAAAGGGACAAGTTGTAATTTTCCAGTTCACAAAAGAGAAGGGATGATCTTATTAACTAACTAATTAAATAGTTTCACCTATTGGCCTTTGAGCAGGTTATACTCTGGTACATACAATATAAGAACATCATGCAATTGAAATTTAAAAGAAACCAGAATCAACCATTCCCTTGTCTGTCACTCATAAATTTACTATTGGTGGGGAAAAGCCAAGAGAAGAGAAATGTCTTCACCTGCCATCAGAAACAACTGCATCTCTCTGCCTGTCTAATCTCAGCAAGGGAAGGTGTTTTTGTAATATTAGAACAAATATAATATTAGAGGAAATGCCATGTCACAGCGCAGCAAGCTTCATTCAGATGCTGCATGGAACCTTCTCGCATAACCACATTTGCCACATTTTCCGTTTTTCTAGAAAAAGAGGTGCCAAGAACGTCTTCCTTGTTCTCTGAGAATGGCATTGGCGCCCACCTTGAGAGATGCTGGAGCTGAGCTCTGGCTGAAGAAAAGAAAAAAAAAGCTCTGCACATATCTGCGTATTTGTCTGCTTTGTATATGAAGAAGGTGCACAGCGCAGCAGTTCCCATGTTGTTAACGTAACAGAAGAAAGGATCCAAGGTGCATTTAATTCCCAGTGGGACCTAAATGCTTTGTAGTTGAAGAGCAGGCATCTCGCAAGTAGGACTGGGAGAGCCAGCTTCAAACCTCTCAGTCTCAGTCTCAGTCAGTTTTATTGCACATAGCCAAAGGCTGCCGCAATGTACACAGAATTATTTGACAATTAAAAGAAAATATACTGAATTGGTAAAAAAAGACTTAAAACATTTCTATTATTAAAACATTACGTACTCTAAACAAAGCTATAAAAGTACCCCAATGTACAAATAAAAACATTAAACAATAAAATTCATAAGCTAAAATCATCACATGGTCACTAATGTTAAAAACAATATCAATTAATACAGTGTGCAATTTATACTCAGAGTTTGGTGACAAAGATAGAGCATAGCCTGAGGTAGATAGATAGGATCAAATAAATTCATCTCCTTTACAGTTAATGGCTACCTTGGCTATATGAGCCAGTGTGGTGTAGTGGTTAAGAGCGGTAGTCACGTAATCTGGGAAACCGGGTTCGTGTCTCCGCTCCTCCACATGCAGCTGCTGGGTGACCTTGGGCCAGTCACACTTCTGTGAAGTCTCTCAGCCCCACTCACCTCACAGAGTGTTTGTTGTGGGGGAGGAAGGGAAAGGAGAATGTTAGCCGCTTTGAGACTCCTGAAGGGGAGTGAAAGGCGGGATATCAAATCCAAACTCTTCTTCTTCTTCTTCTTCTATATAATTTGCTCTAATTTTCCTAGCAGCAGTTGCAAAAAGTGCTACCCGCCAGGTCACATACTTATCTGCAAGGAGATATAACATCATATCAAGGGGGTTCTGGCCAGGGGACCCTGTCATTATAGGTACCAAAAATCTTTTTCTTGCATCATTATATATCGGACAGTGCAAGATATAATGCATAAGGTCATCTACTTCAGAACATCCCCTAATGCAAACACGTTCATTTTTTTGGTATGCCTCTATGTCTCCCATCTCTATAAGCAAAGCAGAGCTTATCGTATTTAGTCGTAGCTCTGTAAAAGCTTTTCGAAGCTGTGCAAAAGTCAATTCATTAAAATAAGATATGTGTTCATTGACCTCTCTAAGTTTAAAATACAATGGGGCGCATGTAGATGTGCACATAGAGTTTAGATCGTTTTTAGTTGCCACTGCCCTTATGGTTTGTTTAAAAATATTTTTCTGTGAATATAAGGGGAGTTCTTTAATCTCAGTCACTGAGAGATCATATTTGCCCATCAGTTGGGCAGCATGATGTACCCAGTTTTTAAGGGGTAATCCATTTGAGAGCTCAATCAGGCATTTTTTTGGTAGCCTAGTGTTGTCCATCTGTTGAACTCTAAACCTAAACCTCTCCGCTATGAAGCTCACTGCATGGGCTTGGGCCAGCCTGGTTGCTGTTAGGACAACAGGGTAGAGAGGGACATTGTGTTCTGCTCTCAGAACCTTGTAGGGGCAGATTAAAAACATAGTCAATGATCTGTGGACTTTCAGAGTGCCTCTTAGCTAAAATAAGAATCATTCTCCAATCCAGAGAGCCAGTGTGGTGTTGTGGTTAAGTGTGATAGACTCGTAATCTGGGGAACCGGGTTCACGTCTACGCTCCTCCACATGCAGCTGCTGGGTGACCTTGGGCTAGTCACACTTCTCTGAAGTCTCTCAGCCTCACTCACCTCACAGAGTGTTTGTTGTGGGGGAGGAAGGGAAAGGAGATTGTTAGCCGCTTTGAGACTCCTTCGGGTAGCGATAAAGCGGGATATCAAATCCAAACTCTTCTTCTCTTCTTCTTCTAAATTTAACTTCTGTTAACAAAGCTTCCTTTTGCCCATCATTCAGCTGCCTTTATAATAAAAATAAAAATGCTTGCACTTCAATAAAGTGAGATGACACTGTTTTACAAATAAGGCAAGGCAAGTGAGTGGGTTTATACAGCAGGTTAGGATCCTTCATAGGCTTATGGTATCTTACCACACATTTTGGTTTTGGTTCTTTCCTCCACCCTTTCTCATGACAACCGTTCCTCATACATTTTCTTAGTTTCAGCCCTTAAAATTCCTGTTCAGGAGATGGGATATGTGTATATGATAAACAGAAATTTACATTTGAGAACTGCATCCTGCCAGCGTGTGTAAATTTCTTGGTCCTCTTTGAATAAATCCAATCACCGTGTTTACATTTTGTGGCAAAGCAGGACCAGTGATATATACAGATATATTTTCCTCAGACACATTCCAAGCATATGTGTATAAATTAGTACCTTCAGACTGTGGCAAGCCCACTTGAGTTATTTAGCTTATTTACTCTCAAAAACCTTTAGACCGGTGTTCCTTGAGGACTTGTTGATGAGTTGCAATATGGAACACCTGGGTTTTGAAATCCCAGAGCTCCACGGTTCACTATTCCAAAACCTATCTTCCTTTGAATGCCTTTGACTCCAGCCTTGTCGAATAATATGCCAAAATATTGTCGAATAATATGCCAAAATGGAGTCCCTGCTGTCCTCATTCTTTCCAGTTGTTTATTAGAAAGATTGTGTTATGCCCATGTATAGGGCATGGCTGATGGAGTGGTCCTGAAGCAGCCAAGAGGATATTCATGCACTAGATACTGGGTGTGAAATATTATGCCAGTGCTTATACTTGACCAGGGGTCAGCAGACCTTTTCAGCAAGGGGCCGGTCCACTGTCCCTCAGACCTTGTGGGGGGCTGGACTATATTTTTTTGGGGAAATGAACCAATTCCTATGCCCCACAAATAACCCAGAGATGCATTTTAAATAAAAGCACACATTCTACTCATGTAAAAACACACTGATTCCCAGACCGTCCACGGGCCGGATTTAGAAGGTGATGAGGCCAGATCCAGACTCCAGGCCTTAGTTTGCCTACCCATGTACTTGACGAATGATAGATTTATATGAATCCTACCTGGCAAAGAGTAGGACCTCTTGTGTCCTGCAGGATTAACTCACCCTGCTTAGCAAACGTTCAGTGATGCCTAATGTCATCAAAAATATGGGGCGTTTTCATAGGTGATGAAGGTACTGCTATTAATTTCACATGCCTCTAGGTGAAGGGTGGGAAACCTCCATCCTACAGGCCAATCTTGGCCCGGCAGGGGTTCCAATGAGGCCATTCCCCCCCAAAAAAAAACCATGCACACCTGCCAGTCAGCTGACATCAATGCAATTGGCTGGTGATGCCAGCTGATGGGTTGTGGGGCCTTGTGTGCCAGTTTTCCAGTTTGTGCCAATGCAGTGGAATTTAAGCCTGGTCTGTTAATGAGTGTTGAATCCTGGGTGTTAAATCCTGCTTCGTTTAGCAGGATGAGGCACTTCCCTTGAGGATGACATCACAAACACACACGTTTCTGTCCTTTTATGCTTGCGATGCCATCTTTTAGATTGGGTACAGCCACACTTCCACCAGGAAGAGAACCCAGATGCTTCGTTTCCACTAACGGCTCTAAATCTGTACAGGTCCCCGTTCATTTGCACATGGTCAGAGCTCCTCATCAAGCAATAAAGGTGGATGCAAGCTCACATTTTAGCATGCAATCAAATTTAAAAAGAGCACCTTTCTTAAATTAAGCCACAACACAGTGGTTCACAAATAAGCAGAAGCATATAGAGGTGCCATATAGAGGAGAGACGTTGGAGATATTCTTAATGCCACTTGTGAAGGGTCCCTTAGAGCACAATGCCTTCTCATTAAGTTTTCTTACATGATGAATCTATCCAGAGAAGTTTTCAAACCTGATGTAATAAAAAATAAAAAGTTTCCATCTCCCTTCCCACTTTTCCTATAAGCCAAATCAATGGAAGGCAGACTATTCTCCGTAATGGAATAAGTCTATGAGAGAGGAGAAGCCAGGAGTGGGGAGTGCATTGCTAGTTGAAAGAGCAGAGGGTTACACAAAGCTTGAGAAAATAAATAAGCAAGTGGCTCCTTGATTCCCACTAGCCGTGCACGAAGAGATTGACTTGCACTGCCTTCTTTACTGTGCTGCCTTCATTGGAGTTGGGTTTGGAATCTTATTACCTGGTCCAGTCAGAACTGGGTTCATTGTAGTAATAGTAGTAGTAGTAGTAGTAGTAGTAGTAATAATAATAATAATAATAATAATAATAATAATAATAATAATAATAATAATTTTATTTATATCCCATCCTCCCCAGCCAAAGCTGGGCTCAGAGCAGCTAACAACAGTAAAATAATACAACATTCTAAAATCGATTCATTATAAAATCAGTTCAATTGTATTTGTTTTGGACTTCGAAGAAAGTAATTCCGGTGTGATTCCCATCTCCCCGTGCCTGTTAGTCTCTGGGACTGAATTTTATTTACGTTTTAAGTTATGTTCATAATCCTATTTCTGTTCTTTATAAGTTTTTATGCATAAAATCAGTATAGTTCTGTTTTTGTTTTTGTTTTTTTTAAATGCAGGTTAAAAAAGGGAACTGGAGATTGTAAGGAGCTTGTTATTTGCTCATGTCTTGTTTGACAACTGTCTCTGCTGCCTTGGGAACAAATCCAGGACACAGGACACGCCAAGAAGCTTCCTCTTCCTCTTCCTCTTCCCATTTCATTTTTAATTTGCATGCCCCCCTTTTCTACATCACTGTACTCAATATGGTTTTCAATCCATAGGGACTGTCAACATGGTGCCCTGCAGATATTGTTGGACTACAACTCCCATAATCCACAACTGGTGGCCATGCTGACTGCAGCTGTAGTAGACTTACAGATAGCTCAGTTGGTAGAGCACGAGACTCTTAATCTCAGGGTTGTGGGTTCAAACCCCACGTTGGGCAAAATTATTATTATTATTATTATTATTATTATTATTATTATTATTATTATTATTCTGCCCTCCCCAGCCAAAACCAAGCTCAGAGTGGCTAACGTCAAATGTGTAACACATTAACAAAAAATCAGGCAATCAATTAAAATTCATCCTAAAATCTGATAAGGAACAGAATAAAATCCAATCAGATGGCAAAAGATTCCACCATTGCAGGGAATTGGACTAGGTGACCCTTATGGTCCCTTTCAATTCTGTGATTCTATGAACATCAGAAGTGCACCACGTTGGCTACCCCACCATAGAAATTAGCAGTTTCTGTGGACCAGCTGCTGGCAATTTGTGGCTGCTGGAGCACCCAGCAATGACGACTTTGGCCAATAGAAATCACTGCTCCATTTCTCCTAAACTGCTCTGATGAGGGAAAGGAAAGCTACATGTTTAGAGGACTGCTTTCGGAGGTGGCAAATGTAGGATATCAATTCATCAAAGAGTTCTCTTTGTGGCAGGATAAGTGTTTCTTTTGGCGTAAAGTCGGTTTATTGAGTTTTGACCCTGCTGCCTTGCTCTATAGTGGTAATCCTACCACCAGTGTTTTTTAATGCTCAGGCCAACAATTGCATAGCTTATAGCGGCCTTGTGCTCACCGCTGCTGCTCTTAAAAAGGACTTGGTTGTTTCTTGTGTGAATCTCTGGTGTTTAAAGGATTTAAAGAACTAGACTGTTTTAATTTGCTTCCAGCGGCATATGTTTTTTCAGCTTGGAGGAAGATTTATTTATTTTTAAAATGGTTTAAATTGGCTAAACCATTTCCTAGGTCTGGAGTTGTCAGGCAGACAAGATTAAAAAAAACCTAAAAAAAAAATAGAGAGAGAGAGGGAGTTTGAGACATGTTGTAGGATTTAAAAAAACACGGTTAAGCATTGGCATTTTATAAGCATTTTGATTTAATGCAGATCAGTGCTACTGAGTATGGAAAAAGAAATTAAATCAAAAAAAGTAACCGCTGAAAAGGCCTTTCTCAACATGCTTAACAACCACTTTTTTTGTTGCATGCAAAAAAGGGGCAGAAACCACACAACTCTGACATGCCCCAGACTTAAGAATAAGCAAAGTTAAGTTCTGTTTATTAGAATGGGGAATGTAAGCACATGCTTAAATTTCTTTCATTGAAATGAATGGATTCAAAAGTGCTTAGTTTCTGCTGAATTGTTCCTTATGTTCGTGTGGTGTGTCTAACTTAGACCCAAAATACTATTTCCTTACTTCCATGAGAAGAATGGAAGAATGACTAGCTTCATTTCCTTTTATTGAATTTATGTACTGCCCTATACCTGGGGGGTCTCAGGGCAGTTCCTTCTACTATTTGTCATCACCGTCACCCCTATTTTTCATAATTTATTTTTTATTTAGTTATGTGTTTTTGCCTGTTTCCTAGTGTTCTCAACAAATGGCTGGTCTTTCCATTAACCTTCCTTGTGTTCTCTAGTTGGTTAGACGCACAAATCACCACACGATTTGGACAAGCTACTCGTTATTTTCTTCTTCTTTGTACATTTGTATGCAGACCACCTCCAGTTCCTTTTATTAATGGCAATGCACAATCAAGTGAGAAACCTGCTATATCACCCTTTAACCCTCTGAAATCTCACTCCATTCATCAGTTGCAACGAAAAGTTGACAAACACACTGGTCGGGGACAGAGGGTGGCGCTTGGGGGGGAACTGTCATCCCGCCACTCCTTGGTGTGTGGAGTACCTCAGGGTGCGATACTCTCCCCGATGCTTTTCAACATCTTTATGCGCCCCCTCGCCCAGCTTGTCCGGAGTTTTGGGCTGGGTTGCCATCAGTATGCCGATGACACCCAACTCTATCTGTTTATGGATGGCCATCCTGACTCGGCCCCAGACACACTGACCAGATGTTTGGAAGCTGTGGCTGGATGGTTACGTGGGAGCCGGTTGAAGTTAAATCCTTCGAAGACAGAGGTCCAGTGGCTGGGACGGGGCGATATGGGATTGGGGGGGCAACTCCCATCTCTTGCGGGGGCGCAATTAGTGCCAGCACCATCCGTTAAGAGTTTGGGTGTAATCTTCGACCCCTCCCTTTCCATGGAGGCGCAGATTGCAGCTATAACAAAGGCGGCATTTTTCCATCTCCGCCAAGCTAAGCAGTTGGCTCCTTACCTCTCTCGCCCTGACCTAGCCACTGTGATCCACGCGACGGTCACCTCCAGACTGGATTATTGTAACTCGCTCTACGTGGGGCTGCCCTTGAGACTGACCCAGAAACTCCAGCGGGTGCAGAATGCTGCAGCGAGACTCCTTACGGGGTCTTCGCTGCGAGACCACATTCACCCGGTGCTATACCAGCTGCACTGGCTCCCGGTGGAGTACAGGATCAGGTTTAAGCTGCTGGTTTTAACCTTTAAAGCCCTATACGGCCTAGGACCCTCGTACCTACGGGATCGCCTCTCCTGGTATGCCCCACAGAGAAACTTACGGTCTTCAAATAAAAACATCTTGAAGGTCCCAGGCCACAGAGAAGTTAGGCTGGCCTCAACTAGAGCCAGGGCTTTTTCGGCTGTGGCTCCGATCTGGTGGAACACTCTCTCACAAGAGACTAGGGCCCTGCGGGACTTGACATCTTTCCGCAGGGCCTGCAAGACAGAGCTGTTCCACCAGGCCTTTGGCCAGGGTACAGCCTGACTCCCTCCCTCAGCAATCTTCGCGGAGCTCTGGCCCAATGGTTGCCAGTGGCTTGATTTGAATTAATTTTATAATGAATGACTTTAGAGTGTTGTTTGTGCTGTACTTTTGTACTGTTTTATTGTTGTTAGCCGCCCTGAGCCCGGCTTCGGCTGGGGAGGGCGGGATATTATTATTATTATTATTATTATTATTATTATTATTATTATTATTACCTCACACGGTCTCTGGCCAACTTCACACCTGACATTTCTTGTGCTGCTTCTACTGGTAGAGGGAAACTCGAGGCGACAACACAATTCTTTGTTTTGCCTGAAATTACAATGCAATTTCATTGAATTCATTGAGGCTTAAAAGGGGTAAAGGGAACCCTGGCCGTTAGGTCCAGTCGCGAACGACTCTGGGGTTCCGGCGCTCATCTTGCTTTATTGGCCGAGGGAGCCGGCGTACAGCTTCCGGGTCATGTGGCCAGCATGACTAAGCCGCTTCTGGCGAACCAGAGTAGCGCACGGAAACGCTGTTTATCTTCCCGCCACAGTGGTACCTATTTATCTACTTGCACTTTGATGTGCTTTCGAACTGCTAGGTTGGCAGGAGTGTTGGGATGCATCCAAGGAAACGGGGGCAATTTGCAAGCCCCCAGCTGGCTCCAGCCTGCCGGCTGGAAAGCCAGGCGATCTCCAGTCCTTGGCTCTGCATGAAACAGCGACCCACAGCTTCAGAAGCCTTCAGAAGCTGGAGCTCACTCCAGTCAGCAGAGTAGATAACATTGCACAACAGAAGTGGCAGGAGATGGCTGTGAGATCATATTTACAGGCAGTTTATTCAGCATACATCAGGACAAAGGAAAAACATGTCTTCTCCCTTTTGTGTCCAAGAGCAAGCAGCATAAGCAATAGCTATACCCAAAATGGAAGTTCCCAGCAAGCTGTGCTGGAGTGTAAACAGACATGTGACATACCAATCCACACATCTGTTTTAAGGTGGAATGGAATATTCTAACATCGAGCTTGGACCGAACAATGGGCGCTCACCCCAGCACGGGCATTTGAACCGCCGATCTTCTGATCAGCAAGCCCTAGGCTCAGTGGTTTATATTATTACAGCCTTAGAACACATCCAAAAGGATTACTTTTGGGGGGGGGAGGACAGAAGGAGGTTCATCCTCCTCATCCAGGATAGAAAGGAACAGTGAGAAATAAGCTACATTAGATCCAGGGATGAGGGTGGGGAACTGGGAAAGCATTGGTTCCTCTGGAACCAAACTTTCTCCTGGTCTATTCCTGCATGTCCCCAATGCACCGAAACCCTCTTCCTTCTCAGCCCTTCCCATGTCAGAAGGCGCAGGTCCTCTATATTAGTAAGGAAGGGATATCCACCATCAGAGTTGCCTCTCTGAGGACGGACCTTTCTCTCCTCCCTCAGAGAGAGATCTCCAGTGCTGCTTATGGCCCATAAGTTTGGGGCAGTTTCTGGAAGTGGAAAGTGGAGACAGTATATTCCCTATTTATTTCTGTTTGCTAGCCTTTCCTAAGGATTGTTGACAATGATAGCCCTTTTACTGAATTAATAACAAGTTGGTGATTTCTCTTTTCTTTTCTTTTCTTTTCTTTTCTTTTTTTCATTTTTTCTTTTTTTCTTTTCTTTTCTTTTCTTTTCTTTTCTTTTCTTTCTTAGTATGTGGCAGATTTCTATACTTCTGTGCTTCCCAGATTTTTGCACCTGTCCTCTGAAATGGACTCTGTCACAGTTACAGGCTATGTGTTGATCTTTCGTTTTCTTGCACTGGTACATGTAATCTCCTGTTTCTGGAATGAATAAAGCAGATTATTTAGGTCAAATCATAATTCAAGACGCTTGCTGTTTCCAGTTGAAAAGGATATTTAAGGATGCGCATGCACTCAGTCTACATATAAGCAGAAAATGCATTAGCCATTAAACGTGGAGCTGCTGAGAAACGCAAATCTCTTATACCTCCTGTTTTCTGTATAAATTAGAAAATGTTCAGTGCCTCTGCATGGGAGGAACTATGCAATGAAGGTAGGCCGAGCCCTCAGGAATACCATATCCTTTCTTATTATCAGATCCAACAATGAATGACAAATTTTATTAAATCATTTGGGAAAGAACATGGGAGTGCTGGTAGGGGCTTTTTTTTCGTTTGGTATGGGGAGAAATACCAGTTCCTACATCTGTTAAGTGTTATTTACCTGCATAATCAACATATTATAAAGTTTCTCCTACACCTTTAGCTTTGATTGATTTTGTGGGTTTTTATACCTGTGTGTGCAAATGTTGCAATTCACCTAAATTTTAGATTTGTTTCCTTATTAAAAGTGAGAAGCCAGTAAATGGAGTGTTTTTATTTACCAAATATACAGAGGCTTTCATTTATGAACCGCCACATCGTAAATGCCTTACAATTGGTATTGATATTATCCGTGCTGGAGAATTTCAAAGCAAGTACTTCGATTGCCGCTCCATAGTGAACAAGTTGGGACAGTTGCATAACAGGCTATGGGAAACCTCTAGTTTTTAGACAAAGGCTACAGTGTCTTTTCCTGCAAGAACACCTTATGCCTTTGCACACATGAAGTGCTACAGCGTTATCATTTTATTACACTTTATTACATCATAAAGTTTTACATCTTGCTAATGATCCTACAGGAGGCTTAATTGTTTATAGGAACATCTTAATTAAGCAAAGTTCACCAGGTTAAACAGAATAAGTAAGTGAAACAAATTCTGCTACTATATTGAAATATAACACCATTAAATTAAAGCAGAAGTATTTGATTAGGAGAATAAAAATGTCATATCCCGTTCAGACATTATTTAGGCCTGGCTAACTTCGCTTCTCTGTTTAGTTCTGTGCATCTAAAACCTGCTGGATGGGAGAAATAACACTTTCTCTGCTCAGTAGGGCATTTTCTTTGGACATATCTATATTATTTTTGCTAAGGAATTTTCCCCAGATTAGCTGAGCCGCCTTACCCATCGCAAGGTTTCTTAATTATCGTGTTCCCATTTGGGTTTCAAGAATAGGAAATGCTTTCTGGATTGTACCCTTAACAATGCTAAAGATTTCTCTAATTACAGTCTAATTGACTGCAGTCAAATTTGCTGGAGTATATTTAATCTGGAACTGAAGTGTAAAACAGTCACAGTAGATGAACTTTATGACAATCGCGCACAAGTGTCCTGTTTAGTTGCAGGGTACAAAGGAAGGGTGATTAAAAAAAGGATAATCATGGCTCGAGTATCGTCGTATCTTATGGACTTTATAACAGCATGGCTAGCGTCAGTTATGAGGGGGTGCTCTGTAAAACCACCATAATTAACTTATATTCCTCTAATTACAATGCTTGAAATCACTATTGATTTATCCAGCAGCGCACGCTGGATAGTTCATGGTTATCGGGCAACAAGCATGAACAAAGGCAATCAACATTAGTTGCTTCTATAGAGGTAGTTTAGGAGTGCATGAATTACTTCTGTGCAAGACATGCATGCTTTTCTGTACAGGTCTACTTTCCCCATAAAGAGCTGTAAGGTCCTGGGAAGAGATTTGAGAATTCTCTGCTGCTTTGCTTAGTAGGGGGGAAACGTGATTTTGATTGGGCCAAGCCATCATCAGAAGAGACACCTCTGCTCTGTTAATGTTCCCATGAGCAGTAGTCGAGGACCTTGAGAAGAGCTTCGTAAACTTCCTCCCAGGAACTCGAGGCAGTGTGCAGGTGTCACTTATGTTCACCGCAGCTTTGAGGGAGACTCTCTTAAACTGACGTAAGTGGCTCAGGGATGAGCCCTCAACAGGGTTTGGCTGCATTCGACTGCAGTTTTCCTCCACTCACATTCAAGCCATCTCCCAGTTTGTTTCCTTGCCCTAAGCTCCGGAGTATATGAGGGAGCCAAGTGCGCCCCACGAAGCCGGACACAGAACTCAGGGTCGGTCAGGTCACTGGCCTAAGTCAGTCAGAGAGGTCAGCCAGGGCTTTGACAGGAACACGAGTCATATCAGCTAAAAAAAAAATTCCCTAGCACTGTCTGGAAACACATTGGATTCAAGTGCAGGCCATTCTAATATGTTCCTTGTAGGAGATTCATTCTAATTAAGCACCCCCTCAATTCCTTGATCCAAATCAGTTAGAAAGACATTGAGCAACAACAGGTCCAGGACAGAACCCTGTGGCACCTCACTTGTCCCTTTGTTCCAGGATACTGAGAAACCATTAGTGAGCACTTTTCTGGGTTCTGTCAGTCAACTAGTTACAAATCCACCCAATAGTTACCTGGTCTAGCCCACATTTTACCAGATTGTGATTCGAGGACCTGATCCCCGCTTGGGGAAAAAAGACATGTGGACACAGTATATGTGGACACAGTATATTAGGTTAATGGGCTAGAAAAGGCCACAACTTTATTGATTACAGCATGTGAGAAGGTATTGGCTTAGGCATTGGACCACAGAGAATTTGACTCCACCCACTCGGAGAGGAGTGAGTCAGATGAGGGATTAACCACCAGTCGGGGAAGCCTGTTGATGCAAATACAACTATAAGCTCTCCCCTGGTGTCACCGAGGGTTGTGCCATGGCCCCCCGCCACACAGGCATCGGACAGGATTCACGACCGCCGGATTCCTTTAACGGAATACCCATAAGTGAAGGGGTAGGCAATGGCCACACCTTGCTCTTCCATACACCAACAACACATTCCAATGCCTAACCGCCAAATACTAAGAAAGTTGTGATGATTGCTACGAGGTAGGCGGAAAAAAACAAAGAGGCCAGTGCCAATTTGCCAATTGGAAAAAACTCCTACCAGGAAAAAAACTCCACAAGAATATCACATAGGGCAGGGGGGCTTTTCTTTCTTGTTGGAATTGTCTGCCTTTGTGCCTTCAACATTTCACCTTTAAGAAACTCCCGTCCATCTTAGACTTCCTTCTCATTGAGTATTTCTGACCATGGGATCTCACCCAGTAAGTAGTTCCTTAGTTGTTGTTTTTGAAATCAGTCCTCTTAAAGTCCAGAGTGCATGTTCGACTATAGTCAACTTTCTCTTGCCTGTGTATAGTGAAACCCGAGAAGACATGATCGCTTCTTCCCAAGGACTTTGTCAATCAGTTCCTCCGCTATCCCTTTATACGCCTTGGTATTGTTAAGAACATCATGAGCAAGTTTGATGGTATAGTTCAGTGTTTGAACAAAGACTATGAGTGGTTCATGACAGTAAGAGCTGTTCGACAGTGGAATTTGCTGCCAAGGAGTGTGGTGGAGTCTCCTTCTTTGGAGGTCTTTAAGCAGAGGCTTGACAGCCATATGTCAGGAGTGCTCTGATGGTGTTTCCTGCTTGGCAGGGGGTTGGACTCGATGGCCCTTGTGGTCTATTCCGACTCTATGATTCTATGACATCTGAGATCCATGGGTATAGGGTGCTATACAGATTTAATAAAAATAAATAAATTGAGTATTCTTTTTAGCTTTTGAGTAGAATAGTATTTGAATAATTAAATTAAAGGATGATTTTGGTATATCTGATACCTTTTAGCTTATCCTTCATTCTCTCTCTCTCTGTGTGTGTGTGTGTTTGTATGTATATATGGATGTATATATATGTATGATCCAGTGAAATAGGCTTTTAATCTAGATAGGCTTCCTCTTAAGGAACATCCACAGACATTTTTGTATTCTTGTATATGTTTTAATGTTTGGATGTTTTATTACGCTTTTATATTTGTTGGAAGCCACCCAAAGTAGCTGGGGCAACCCAGTCAGATGGGCAGGGTTCAAGTAATAACGTTGTTGTTGTAAATCCAAGAAAGAAGGGAATCCCTTTTGAGGCACTCATGCCACTTTCAGAGCTTAAAAAAACCTCAAGGGGCCTTTTTGATATTATCATCATCATCATCATCATTTTAAAGGTGTGTGTGTTCAGTCCACCTTATTTGACTATACACTATACAAATTGATTCTACTGCTTGTTTTGCAAACAAAGTTTTAGGACAACCCCCCCCCCCTTTCCAGTTCTCATGTTTTCCACAACCAATTAAAAAAAGAAATAAAGGTGGGGGGAGGGACTATGAAAGATAACACCTGTTTAGCTTGCAGGAATTGGCAAAGGAAGCTGTTTTCCCGACAGGCCAAAAGCGACCATCACAAGGCCCCTTAAAAGGGGGTGGGGGAGAGAAGTCAGGGTTTCCTTTTTGGTTATTTCATGTGAGCATTGGCAGAAACTCTGACAAGCAGTTCTTCATATTTTATTATGTTCTTGTCTGGCAGAATCTCTGTCAGGCAAAAACCTTGTCAGCGGAAAACCTGTCGTAGGATCAGAGGAGACAAAAACAGGTGTCACACAGGCAGTCAAAACTGAAAAGAAAAAAAGATTAGGCTAAAGAGAAAGAGGCAGACAATTACATTAATGCCATTGCTTTTATCTTATAGATGTGTGTTATTATCTCGGGGTGCTGAGTGCGCAATTGCCTCAAAGAAAAGTAGACAGGAGACAAGGGGAAACTTGATAGTTATTAACTGAAGAGGCAGTGTGTCAAAGCTGGATGAGGTTCAAAGTTTTGCAGAGGGATAAAAAAAAATGCAGACAGCAAGGATCATATGTGAACAAACTGTGGTTCTGCTTTCGGCTACATAAACCCAGTAGCCATCTAAATTTTTAATCTTGGAATCAGATCATAGAGATAGAAATTAATGAACATTTCGTTGACTGTTTTTAAAATAACCTTTTTTTATTCTATGTAAATTCAGCTGATTTATGAGCGGGGCTCTTTTTTAGCATGATTAAAACAAATGGCTGGAGCGTGACAGACAGCCACTTGTCAGTTTTGCTGCGTTCGCAACTGCCTGGTTTGCACGTAGTACTAAATTGCGACGAGGCCGAGCCATAGCGATCTTCAGACTCCCACCCCCAACTGCAAGGATAAGAGTGGCAGTTTCCACTTCCATTTTAGTTTAACCACAGTTTAGCATGTTGTTCAAACTCCTAAATGGTGATTAATCTTAACTAAGATTAGTGAAACCAAGTCAGGTTCATAAATGGTGGCTTCTACTAACCTTGGTTAAGCTTAATCACAGTTTCTCAGGTTCCAACAACATGAACATCTGTGATTATCTAAAACCTGAGATGAAAGTTTCTGAACTCATTGTGGCCGTGCTGGAGGCAAATTGCACAAACCCAACCAAGGCTTGCCCAACCTCATTATAATGTTAAATTGAACAATGGTCTAGCATATTACCTGAGCCAACCCATTGTTGATTTAATTTTAAAAATGTATTTAAATACTTTTACTAAGTACATGGAAGTTGCAAATTAGAAGATTGCATCCTAAATGAATCTGGAAAGGTTAATCTGGACTTACTACTACTACGACGACTACTACTACTACTACTACTAATTTATTTATTTATACCCCGCCCATCTGGCTGGATTTCCCCAGCCACTCTGGGCAGCTTCCAACAAAAAGATTAAAAATACATTAAAACACCAGTCATTAAAAACTTCTCTAAACAGAGTCAAGACAAAAATGAATTGTTGTCTTGTGCTAATTCTTCGATTCTGTACATTTTTAGTGACTTTTCTCCACCTTGCAGAAGTTTTAAATTGGTGGAGAGAAAAGAAGATAAATGGAAATACTCAAAGGTTGCAGTTTCGTATTTGTTGTTTCAACTCTTGCAGGATATTCATCTGAAACATTTGAACTCTAGTTCTTTACTGTTTGACCTGAAGGGCTGGTGGGGATAATTCCTTGCTTCTGAGAACTTTTATTTCCTTCTCTAGATAATAGTACATTAAGCCATCACTCCCTGCTTAAGGATGGAGGCCATTTAGAAGGGCACAATTAGCAGGTAGCTTAAGCATTTTTTCCAAGGATGGCGGTCATTGAATGTCCATCTCCTGAGTGCTAGAGCTTGCCAAGATTATAGGTTCCTACTTAAACATGACTTGTGCCACTTGAAGAGTTTTTGAAATGGAAAGAAATATAAAATGTTCCCTCTTCTATACCCTAGAGCATTAGCCAGAGACATAGCTTCACATTTCAGGAAAGGAAAGAGAATTGGGTTAGCAGAAAGATTATCAGTGAAGGTTAAATGTTTGATCTTGATTGTATTCGAGATTAAACTTGATTAAACAAGATTAAATGAACAGATAACACACCTGCTATATTCTAAAAGTAACCTTTATAATAAGTATAGTGGTCTTATCAATACAGGTCATTTCCCCACTCATTCATTTTGAAGCAAAGTCATTTGTATATTTAGTAGCTAGTCACATTTAACTATTTTTAATAGTAACTACTCCGTGTGTAAAGTAAGTGAGCTTAGACATCAGTATAAGAGCTTCTTAGAAGTAATCACATTTAGTTTAAAACCAAAGCCCTCCAGGTTTTGTCATGTATACCTCAATCACTACGTTTTCTTTTATGATACCATCCAACAGTTCTGGCGTCCAGAACCACATCTCTATTAAAGGGTAGGATAGTGCATGTGTGTAGTAATTAAACACACATTCAGCTGAGGCACCCTAGACTCCCCCAATGTGGCAGAAGTTGTGGGTCAGTAAGAGGTCTTGCATAGCTACATCTAAGCTTAACTGGCTAAGTAATAGATGAAATAAGAATCTAGCTTTGCACTTTCTGGCACTTGATGAATTGAACAAACCGTTTGCCATTATTTTAATGCACAGTGTGTATTTAATTTCCTTTGAATTGTACTGGGTCTCAAAACCCTAATAAAATATAAATCGAAAAACAGCTCCTTCCCCCCTTTCCCCCCTTTCAGTTGGGGGGAAAATGCAATGTAAAAAATTGGTGTGCTACGTAATAACTTAGTGGTCCAACGGTGCCAAGTTAGTTTTGGCGTTGCATATTGAATGCATGTTGTAGACTAATCTGTTAGTTTGAATTTGACTCCGAAGGTCGCCTTTATGGCATGAATCATCATATGTGCAGTTTCTTTACAATCTGTGGGAGCTTGCTCATTATCTTTATCAATATTACTTGGCAGAGGCACGTGTAGGTTACTTTTTCAAAGGGACATTAAAACCCTGTTCCCATTTGTGTGTTCATGCTTTGTACGAAAGTACCATAAATTGTTTGACTCAATATTTTGACAGTTAATTATAAAGTTAGATTTCAAGAAGTACTGAGTACTGTCAGGGCAGCTTCCTCAGACCGATGCTGATGGACTGCAACTTCCACAATCCCTGACTGGTGGCCATGCTGACTGGCACTGGTGGGAGTCTAGAGGGCACTAGGTTGCAGAACGCTGCTTTAAGTCTACTTCCATTAGCCATCTCCTAAAGCAGCTTCTCACAATCACCTGTCTTGTGGCAGAAGAAAACAAAACATATGAATCTTCTTTTGTTTTGAGACTATTTTACTACTGCACCCATGAAAGAATTTGGGTCCAGTGTGTTCTTGGAGCACTGAGCACATAACATAATGAGCTTGACTCGAGAATTCATTATTTTTTTTATAAAATTTTTATTGGTTTTACAAAATTTTTAAGTAACAAACAAACACTTAAAAAGACAAACATACACGTATAGTTTCATAACCTATTTTCATAAACCTCTTTTCTTGGACTTCCCCTTACCCCCCCTTTCTGCATCCCAATGTCCATAGTTTTTAGCAACTCCCAATTGTTACTTCCAACCTCTGTCATCTTATTCCTCTCTATATTCTGACCTTATATCACTGTATCCCTTTATTTCTAAAAACCACAACACTTTAACATTCATTAAGTTGACTCGAGAATTCAGACAGGGTTGCCAGAGTCAGTTTCCAATAACTAGAGCTACTTTTGCTGTTAACTCTTTAACTCTTAAAGTTTATCAGGTTTCACAAGGGTGTGAAGCTGCGCTGTAGCGCATGGGTGGGCAGACTAAGGCCTGGCCCAATCGCCTTCCAAATCCAGCCCGTCAACAGTCCAGGAATCAGCGTGTTTTTACATGAGTAGAATGTGCCCTTTTATTTAAAATGCATCTCTGGGTTATTTGTGGGGCATAGGAATTCGTTCATATTTCCCCCCAAAAAATATAGTCCAGCCCCCTACAAGGTCTGAGGAACAGTGGACCGGCCCCCTGCTGAAAAAGTTTGCTGACCCCTGGTGTAGAGCAATAATACTGGAAATGAGCCTTAAGCTCAGATATATGTTCTCTCTTGTTATCATATAGAGCTAGCCAGCTTCATCTGGGTCATAATCTCGCTAAACACCTTCATGAGTATCTAGAGATTATGACAGTGAGGTGATGCCATAGAGTCATCTGCTGAAAAAGAAGTGTTTCCCCCTCACCTTTAATATTGTGATAACTACTGAATCAAGTGGGTTTGGGGATTTATCGGTGTATTTATCAGAAAATCACAAGACCGTGCATATGTGTTGATGTACAAACACATTTGTAATCCTGATTTCATACCAAATTTTCTGGTAAGGAATGGAGAAGGAAAATTATGGATGATGTGAAATAGATATCTTCAGTTAGCAATCCGGCGGGAGGGGGGCAGGGATGGTGCCCCACTTGCATGGCAGCGCAAAATTCAGTGAAACAGAAAATGTGTAAGAATGTATTGTTCCATTCCTGAAAGTTCAGAGGTCAAATGAAACAAGCAGCACACCTTTTTACTGTTGCAAACTGTGCTTTATGGTGACTTCATGCACTCAAGACAATGGTTCCATGTCCTGTGTGAAAGATACAGATTGTCTCTTGGGTATACCAGGCTCAAGCATTAAAACTGGCTCAGAAACATTTCCAAAGGAAAATATGACAGCACTTTTGGCATCTTCCCAGAAAGAAAGAAAGAAAGAAAAAAAAAACCCTGAAATGAACTGCATTGCATGTGTCTGTCACTTACACCAACATTGTCAAACTGAAAGCTTTAGAATATTGTAAAGTATATTTGTCTGGTGCTCTGTATTGTGTGGTAGCTTACTTTAACCGAAACCATTTTCCAAAAACAAATCATACTTTGTAGAATATCAGGTGTAATGGATAGCTTTAGCAAACCCTTCTGGCTTGTTATATTCACTTGAGAATTTAAGCAGTTTGTTCCATTTATTAACACTACACGAAATATTCATTTTTTGTATTGGCGCAAGTATTTTGACTTTGTGCCCCATTGGAAAATTTTCTGATGTCCTGGAGATTTAATTTAGCCTGTTTATCTTGTATTTGATAAACAAAGGTACAAACTTTAAAAGTGACCCACTTGTGTAGTACTGTGTTTGCAGGTGGCATTTTACTCATAAAATGGAAAATAAATTCCTCCAGAGAACAAAGCAAAGGAACAGTTCCCATTTTTGATTTTTTTTGCACCTGGCATCACTGGCTATTGTAGTTTGCAGGTTTGTTTGTTTAGTTTTTCTGCGGTGGACATAGATATCAGGTCCCTAGAAAACTTACATTTCTCCATCTTTCCTGGAATGGTGCTAAAATTCTCTGATGTCCTAGAGCAGAGCTTTCCAAAATGTGTATCGCGACATGTTAGTGTGTCGGCTGCAGTGCATAGGTTTGTCATGCAAACTCTCCCCGCACTCAGTCCAGGGCTGAAAAGGGGTTAGTTTAACCTCCAGTTTGCTAGTAAAACGGAATTACTGTGTCACGAAATGATGCACGTCTAAAAAGTGTGTCACCAACATAAAAAGTCGGGAAAGCTCTGCCCTAGAGCAAAGGTGGAGAATTGGATCTGAGTAACCAGCCAGATCTTTTATCTCCCCTACTCGTCATGGGCCAGATTGATAGATGGGCAGAACTGCCCGTCTGTCAATCTCCTGACATCACAATGACATTTGGTGATGATCGCCAGGGACTTCAAAGCACAAAGCAGGGCTTGCACAGTGCTTTGAAGTGCTGCTTCAAGTCACTGCCCTGGGGGATTTAGTCACACAGCCAATGATTTGAAGTCACTGCCAGGGTGGATTTGATTTAAATTAAATTGATTTAAATCACGATTTAAATCACAATTTAAATCACAATTTAAATCACAATTTAAATCACTGGTCAGTAAGGCTTGATTTAAATCATTTTTTTTTACAGAAAGACTCATTCTTGCTGGTATAAGCTTAATATTTACAACCAGATGAAGGTTTCATTTTTGGAATAATAAATTTTCAGGGTAGTTTTTACAGTTATCTCAAAAATTACTGATTTAGTTATACTATTAGAACTACATAGACAGGTAATTATGAAATGATTGCGAGGTTTAATAAGTTAACTGTTTATATTTGGACAACTGATGTGGTTAAATGGTTAAAAAGAAAACTTAGACTGAGTTTTAGCAAACATTAAAAACTTACAACAAATCCCTATTTCCTGATGAATAGCCTTTGGACTATAATGTAACTTAAATAGAAAACTATCTTTAGAAAGATTTTTCCTCCAAAAGCCTTTTATTTTAAAAAGCCAATTTAAATTTTTTAAAAATCTATTTAATTTTTATTTTAAAAAATCCGATTTAAATTTAAAAAATCTGATTTTTTATATTTAAAAATAAAAATAAATCATTGATTTTTATCCACCCTGGTCACTGCCCATCTCTAGGACCCAAACGGTGTTCTCTGCTATAGTAGCATTTGAGGTACTGAGAAGGCAATGGTCTCTGTCCCTGTCATCTCAGTGGACAATGCTGAGAGAAAGAGATAGAGAGACCTACCCCCTCAGCGGTGCCGCGCAACAGCCACAAAGTAAATGGATTTGGAATTTGGGGTGGCAGTTGCAAGAGAATGCAGAATTATTGGGGATCTCCCTCCTGCGAGTATTCTCCACTTTTCATTTACAATGTTGGCCTCATTCCAAATCAAGCATAAATACATTATCCCATCTCTCAGGAGACTGCCATTGGAACAGGGGAGGGAGGCAGAGATGCCGTTGGGATACAGGGAGCCTCTGACGCTTCTCAGGAGCAGTTCCTCTTCCAGCGAGGAGAAAAGCCACACCTCCAGTGGAGAAGAGAGGGAAGGGGCCAGCCAAGCGAGGAGAGGGCTCAAAGATGCTGCTGAGAGCCCAAGCGTCTCACCTAGCTTGGCTGGCCAGGAGAGATGCACGCCACCTCCGTCGCCCAGCTTGCGCGGAGGGGTGAAACGCAAGGAGGGGAGGCAGAGATTTGGGGTGTCTAAGTTCTTACGTTGGGGGAGAAGCCAGAAGGGGCCACTCCCGGACGCTGCAAGTGACTAAGACGGACATGAACCTTGTGTATCTGCACTGTAAGTAGTTTGCACAATAAAACCTGTAAAAGACAGGTCGGAGTCCTGGCTGGTCACTCACGAGCACCACCCAGCATTCTGACACCATTAATTATACTGCATTCATGGATTTGGTGGTGAGGCTATGCCCTAATGCCACACGGCTACCTCCTGACTGGAATGCTTTGGGGCAGATGGATAAGCCTGGGGTGGATGAGGAGGAGTCAAAAGGGATGACAAATGACCTAGATGTCTTATAGGACAAGGAAAAGAGGGGGCTAGCAAGCTTGGTTTGGAGTAGGGTGTGTTCCAGAGGAATAAGGAGAACAAACTGAAGAATCTGAGAAAGGAAAGAAATGCAGAGAATGAACAGAAAATAAAAAATTCACAAGACATCGCACTGAAAGGTGAGGAATGGCGAGGTTCATAGTCTGTTTTGCTGCAGGAATCAAATATTTAGGATTTCTCTATGATCTGATACTTTATGGATAGTGGCTGCTTGCACACAACAGCCTTTTCGTGCTGCTGTAGTGCAGCTTTTATATAATTAGTTGGGAGCAGAATTAAAATTGAGATTCCACATAGCATTTGATATGGTTCTGTATTAACTAGCAATGCCCTTCCCTGTGGCATAGAATTGTTCTTTACCGTTCACTCACAAGTAAGGAAAGGTCACTAGCAACATCAAATAAAAGTTTGTTGTTTGCAGGTTTATCCCACTTATTGCCTTCTATTGATCCCAGCTGGATCAATTTGTCACTGCAATATTGGGTACTTTTGGAGGGTTACCCCCAAATATTTGATTAATCTTTGGGAGTGGGACAAAATCGAAAAATGTTTAGGTGGGATTGGACTTACCTTTTTAATACATGCCGGTTGAGGGTTTCTTTTTTCTCTCCCCCCCTTTTTTTAAAAAAAAAGTTTGCTGACACTTCAGGTGGTGATCTGGCTACCTTTGAAATTTGGGACATGCCAGTCTCATGTGCTCCCAGATTGCCCTTGCCCTCAAAGTGGGAAATGTGAATAGCTCCTTTGGAAAAGGCAAGCACAGTTCTCTGTGATTAGATGGCAGATTCATTAATGTGGAGGACTTCATGGCTGGTGCTGCCACATTTCTGCGTTGTGGACTCTGTGGGATAGACAGGCAGCCCCGAAAGACCAGCAGCTTAGCACATCGGCCGGATAGCACATTCATTGCCATTTCCACTTTTGAGATACCATGTGTTCACTTCTGCATGAAGAACTAAAGGAACTGGCATCAAACTCTTGTGTTGCCCTGTGGGTTTAGAGTAGATCACAGAAGAATGATTTAACATATTCCCAGCTTTTTAAGAGGAATGGTTCTCATCCCCCCCCATAAATTGTATATTTTTCATTTATTAGAAGATTTATATACCACTGTTCACTCTATTGGTGCCATCAAAGTGCATAATAAAACCACAACAGAATCTATTCTGTAGAATCAACATAGTCACAGAAACAAAACACCAGGAAGTGGCGCCTCTTTAACTTACTGCATGAAAGCAAGTTCCTACATAATGTTTGAACCAGCTGTTAGCAATAGTTAGAAATAGTCTGCAATCCTAACCACACTTGCCTGAGGGTGACCCCCATTGAATTCAATGGAACTTGCTTCTGAATAGACAGGAATAGGATCACTGCATTTAAAATAGATCATGTGTATCCCTGTTCTAATCTATTTATTATATTCCTTTACCACAAGGTCCTAGGGTGGGTTTCAACAATAAAAATAAAAATAATAAGTTTGAAAACAATTTTAAACACTTGCAAGCACACACACTCTCTCTGTCTCTATGTTCCCCATATATAAAAACAGTTAAATATAGACTGCATCTCTATTGGAGCTCTCTCATAACCATAGTGGGCTTGAGGTGACTTTGTCAGTTTCCTTTGAAAAAATGCAAGCCAAGGTTAAGCTGTCAAAGTATATGTCCTAATTCTAAATAGCTCTCTCTGTGTGTAATGCCACACAACAGCAGTTATATCCCTTTTGCTACTCTGTATATTTGGATGATTGCATACTTCATACTTCGAACAGCTCTAAAATTTCCTTTTCTGAGCGGAATCCAAGATCCTTAACAAATCTTCACCTTTCCCCAAGTCACACCTCAGGCTTGTGGTTATACAAATACAACCTCTTGACTTTAAAGAAAAATAAAATGAAAAATAAGCTCAAGAAAAAGAATAAGCCTAAAGAGGTGCTCAAGGAATTTCCCCCAGCACCAAGGCCTTTAAGCATTTTCCATTACTGATTAAGGCAGGCTTCCTCAACCTCAGCCCTCCAGATGTTTTTGGCCTACAACTCCCATGATCCCTAGCTAGCAGGACCAGTGGTCAGGGATGATGTGAATTGTAGTCTCAAACCATCTGGAGGGCTGAGTTTGAGGAAGCCTGGATTAAGGCTTGGTGCATATGTAATGCTTTTGGCCAAGCAATTGGGCACATGGTAGACAGCTCAGTCTATCTCCGCCTTCCTACATGCATCCATTCTCCCTTCTGTAGAGTGCCTTAATCTCTCTGTCTTCGTCAGTGCCAACTGTGGTTAATTTTAAGTGGGATTGCTTATGTAAACTGTGTTTGAAACTACTATTGGAAGTGGATTTTCAAACCCTAATCTGATAAGCATTAATTGTCACTAGTGCAGGTGTAATGCTATTACAGGAGTGGTCAACATGGTACCCTTCAGATGTACCAGATTACATCTCTCATCGCCCTTGACAATTAGCCAGGCTGGCCCTGGGACTGATGGAAAGTTGTAGTCTGTAGAATCTGGAAGGCACAGGATTAGCTAGCAAATTGTGATGAAAGAGAATGGAAATTTGGCTGGGGTGGGAGTGCAAGAACCCACAGCAAACACACACACACACACACACACACCTCACCATACTTGGAAGGCTGGGAATGTTATATCTGAAAGGCTTTTTTTCATCTAGTAGTCAAGTTTACAAATGTGTGCTGTTCTTGCATTGAAATACATCTATATATTGCAGCAATGCCACCATTAGTGATTATATAGAAAATATGTCGCTCTCTCTGGCTGGCTTGTAAATTTGAATTCAAAAAATAATATTTTTGAGTGTATTTGGCAGAACGCCGCCCTTCATACTTCTGCAGTGCGAATGCTTTGCGGAGAGACAGAGGACTTCAATCCCCGAGCTTAACAATCCCTTATCTTTTGCGAACTTTAAATTAATTTTTAAAAACCTATTTATTCAAGGTTGACTAAACTGCTAGAATAGGAAAGATCAGACAAATCAGCAGCAAGAAATGAAGTACGAGGAAACCAGAACTCTTTGACAAAGTGTCCCTCAGGGCAGATGTGCTGAATGAAGCCAGCAGGGAAATGATAAGGGCATTTACGCTGTGGATGGAAGAAAGCAATTTATCAAGAGTACATGAACTCTCCAGTGACCACAAGCAAAGAAGATACCAAACTGCAGGAGGAGGTAGAGGACCCCCTACAACATTATTTTAAAGGCTGACAAAATTCCATTCTCTCTCCCTCTCTGTGCGTGTATAGCACCATAGAGCAAGTTCACTGCATTTTACATAATGAAGCATTAATGAGTCCTCTTTCTTATTAAATGAATTTCAAAGTTGCGAGGGAACACTAGTTGTAATGGGGGCCATATGTGCTCTGAAATGGCATTTGTCACGGTCCCCTCCCCTGTCTACTCCAGCAATATTTCCTGTAGAGCTAGATTGTGGCAGGTGGTCATGAAGCAGGATATCAAAGTTTATGCATGGTAGTCATTCAGTATAGCAAAGAGCAAGGATGCCACAAGTATTTCGTTTGTGTGAAGAGTTCAGCCCTATCGATTTTGCTGCGTTAACTGCATGGTAAAATGCCTTGAGTGCTGGTGGATTCCTGCTCTAGGTAAAGAAGAATGGATGGAGGAGAATTGCACCTTTACAGTATTTATAGCAAAGTGATCCAGTTCGCAGTACCATCCTTCAGATTTTGCTTCTGAAAGAGGTCTATGTTTTCTAACAAAACATTGTCCAATTGCATGCATCAAAATTTTGTACAAATATATCTGATTAATGCAGAAACAGTACAGAATGGACCTGCCACCCTGGGATCCTTTTGGAGGAAGGGCAAGACATAAATTTAACTAATAAGTAAATAATGAATTAGCACATTGAAAAATCGATCCTGACCAGAAATGGGTTGATCCCCTCCATTTTTAGTATAGAGATGTTGATATATATTAAAATCCACTGTACTCTATTTAATACAACAAATACTAGTAAGGATATAATAAAGGAAAATAAAGGAAAAGGAAAAACAAAAATTGAAGACTTAGTAATTTAAAAGTGAGATAAATGGTCTACACTGACCCAGGAGGTAAGAACAACTGACGTATTTTCTAGGCTGTTGTACAAACTTTTGCGACTAATGCTGTAATCTCTGGTTTTCTGTCTTCTAGAAGTAAACCGAACAGTTCAAAACTAGAACTTCTGGGCATTTTTCTAACCTATAGGTTACATAGGTTCCTTCATGGACTGCATATAGGAAGTTGTGTTAAGTCTGGTTATTTAGTCCTTATGCTCATATGACAAAAAGTGGGTCTGTCAGAAGGTTAGGCTGCTTTTGGAGTTCATGGAGAAAAGGGCAGAAGGAAGCAAGAGGGCATGATTTTAGGAAAGTGTTGTTGCATAGGTGTGCAATTGAATTTGCACCTATGCATGAAAAAATTGTCTTCCAGGCAACATGGTAAGCTTAATTTTTTTAAGTGATTAAAAGTTCATCCATATTATTAAATTCTATTGCTCGTGACAGTTTCTTAGTGAATGCCACTGTTGTTGAAGTATGTTTCATCTGTTCTTCCTCTTTTAATAATTGAGGTATTGAGCCATAAAAGTGTTTTCAAAGAAGGTCACAAGAAATTCAGTTTAAAATATACAGTGGACCCTCGGGTTATGTTACTTTTGGGTAACGTAACTTTTGGGTTGCGAACGCAGCAAACCCAGAAGTGTATACTTCCAGGTTTCACCATGCATGCATTTGCAGAAGCGCTCTATCGTGCCATGCACATGCACAGAAGCAGCACCTCATGTTGCAGACTTTTCGGGGTACGTAAGGACCCCCGGAACGAATTAAGTTCATATCCACAGGTCCACTGTATACGTTGCATATACTAGCAGGGATTTGAAATCCAAATAATATGTGTTTATCCACCTTGCCTTCAGGTTCTCTCCCCACTCTTTTTTTTGTTGTTGTTGTTGTTTAGCAATAACTCCCACTGATGACTCTGGTAGAAATTCACACTGTACTTATGTACTAGATTCTCCTCAACTCTCTGTCTTCTTCCCTCCTAGCTTTGGACAAGCTTAGCACGCAGCATCTGTACCACCCAACTCAAGTGGAGATTGTACAATCCAATGTAGTGTTTGACATCAGCAGCCTAATGCTCTACGGGACTCAGGCCGTTCCGGTGAGACTGAAGATATTGCTGGACCGACTCTTCAGCGTCTTGAAACAGGAAGAAGTGCTCCACATCCTGCATGGTTTGGGCTGGACACTTCGGGACTACGTTCGGGGTTACATCCTTCAGGTAGGAACCAACCTAGTGCATGGGCGAATGATGACTCCTGAACTAAAAATCGCAACCTCCTAGTGTCGCCACTTATTTGCAGTGTAGGATGAATTCATTATGCCGTGTGCAACAGAGATGGGAGGGAAGGGGAAGTTGCTAATGAAAGTTTTGACCAATCTTACTGCTATGGAGAAGTACCCAATAACATTCATATTGTATATCTTTACAGCATAGCAGGAATGCTTGGGTGGGGGAGAGCATACAGGTACTTCCAGATTACCTGTTTATCCATCCCTGTTTGTACAAAGTTTATACAATATCCACAGCTTATTGAGCATTGATTCTGATTTGGTTTTTGGTGAGGTCATGCAATGTCGAGACAAACAAACGCCACTCCACTCTTTTTCAGTGCATTTTCTCACCACTTAGCACAGAAATTCCCTTTCCTTACTCACAGACTTGTTGTGCAAGTGTGCCAAATCCACTTTAATTGTGCAACCTGAGTTTGTTGGTGTGTGACTGAATCCCACCCATAAAACAGCAACAGTCCTGAAGCAGCCAATGACTCGCAAATGTTTTATAGACCCTCAAAGATCTCCATATTCCTATAATAATCAAGGAAAACATGTAGCTCTCATAGACTGAGCTTGAAATAAACATTATTAAAGAATGAGAAAAATGAGAGTTCAAATTAAATTATCTTTAGCTCACATGAATTAGCCCTCTTGACTGTACACACATAACATGTTCATCAGCTATGGTTTAGGGTCTGCAAGATTAATACAGTACAATACAATACAATACAATACAATACAATACAATACAATACAATACAAATGAATGCCCAAATTGTATTAATTGCATTCCATTATAATATGTACGTTTCATGTAAAATTTCAGTGTGGTTAGTGGTGCTGAAAAGGTATTCCTAGTAGTTTGTTCCTAGTGGTATTTGTTCATATGGTGGTATGGAAAGCCCTTATACAGGAATCCAGCCAAGGTTTAAAGTCCCACCATTGTTCTCTACGGCCTAAATTGAAAACCACCAGATTTCCACTCTGCAAGTTGCTAACTAGGGCTGCCATACATCCAGATTTTCCTGGGATTTTCACAGGGATTTCAAAGGTGGAATTGACGTCCGGGGGAAATTTCTGAAAGATGGCGCTTTGTCCTGGACCTTAGATGAGTCAATTGAAAAATCGCTCAACAACTTTCAGGGTGTCCTGGTTTTTACTTTCTGAAATATGGCAACCCTGTGTTAACACTCTTTACAATTAACACATATCAATATCATTATGCCGTGGATTCCTTAAAATGTCTGTACAGAAATAAGCCCATTGAGTTCAGTGGGGCTTACTTCCAGGTAAGTGTGTATTTGATAGCAGCCAAAAGCGTAGTGAAGAGAGAATAATCTCCAGCAAGCCTTCTGTGATTGGAAAAAACAAAGATAGAAAGCCTCCTGTGTTTAAACAATCATGTGGAGCTGTCTCAGATGTATTCAGCTGCTGGTTGTTCTTTTAAAAGCAGGTGGGAGGGATGTGACAACTCCAAATGTTGCAAGGACTGCTGCCAGCTGAACACAGAAGCGACAGCATTCAGCTGGCAGTATGCACCTGCAGTCACTCTTGCAATGCCATCCAGTGCCTTTTTACTCAGAGGTAAGTCCACATAGTGTGGCTCACTCACTTGTAAAAATGCTTAGCGCTGCAGCTTTGAATACCTTAATGAAACTTCATTATGACCGGGGTTGGTGGAGGTTTCTGATCTGAACGCATTTCATATTACACAGACTCTTGGGTATTTGTAATTCTCCATGTTCTGCCAGCCATTGCTACCTGAAGCATACCTACCTCCACATCATACATTGACGAAGTCTCTTCTCCTTGCTGTGTGCCTACTTCTACTCGTTGGTAAATGTTGCAGGATGTGTCTGAGTTGCAACCAGATCGGTTGTGAGATTGAACATGCTGCTAAGCATTAGGAAGTTTTGTAAAAAGAAAGCAGCCGCGATCAAGTTTGTATTCAGCTGGACCACTCAGGGTGGATGGAAAACAGAGACCAGCTGGCATTTTGTGCCCATGTGTTGGCATTTATATGCTTGTATGCTAGAGTCAAGATGCATCGGCTCCCCAGAGACCCAGAGGAAAATGCACAACTCCAGTGCATGTACATAGTAACATGCTTGAAATACATAGGGACATTTTCCCTTTGGAACAGGCAGGAGTGCCAACTTGAATAAAACATTGTGGGGGCGCAGGTAAGCCTCACCCCGCACAATCGATCTCATGACACAGTGCATACACACCATTTGAATGGGAATGCCCATCAACTTTGGGGGGGGGCCTGGCCCCCTCAAATATTTTATCATGGGGCCAAAGCCCCCATGGCCCCTAGGAGTTGGTTCCTATGGGAACAGGTGAAAAGGGACTTCCTACCCCATACGACATCCTTTTGATCAGTGGATGCAGCACATTCATTTGTTGTCTACAAACAATCTTCAATATTTCATGTTGGATATATACCATAGTAGTTATGACTTGTTTTGAACTCTGGAACAGTTCCATCTTTCACATTCCAAGGCGGCATAAGTTATCATTTCCATTGAAATCAGTAGAATATAATCTTATACATCACTGTGCCAGCTTCGATTGGGGAATGGAGGGCAGTCCAACTCTCCTATGAAGCACAATCCCCAAATCCCCAGATTGTCATTTGTGTGGTTTTTTTAAAAGAAAGGGCAGTTTTCTAAAATTTCTAGAACCTGAAATATGAGGCACAATATACAGGTACTATACATCTTGTGACAAACGAGCCTGTTCCCTATTTCAGTGTTTTGCTTTGCCTACCTACTCTGGAAGAAATTTATGTGGATGCCAACAATAGTGAAGACTAAATGTTAGATAGATTCTAATAATCTTTTCCTTTCCTGTTTTCACTCTATCCTCAAGAGCTTTGGACAAACTGAGACTACCATATAAAGCATCGCAAATATATTAGAATAAGTTGTTAAAATGTTATAAATTTGCTTTTAAGGGTTAAATGATTACGGGTGCTTTAAATGTAATTTTTAAAAATACTATGTAAAGATTATCGCTGATTTTCCCCTCTTCTCTGAAAATGTGGATATGTGCCTTCACATACATATGCTTTAGATTGAGGCCTATGCCTTATGAACACAGATGTACATTTCTCACTTAAACGATGCCATGTGTGCTTATGCACTTAAGTGTAAATTCCTGGGGTCTGAATAATAAAAGGTGAGTAAAAAGGCTAGTATCCTAAGCGGACTAGTTTTCTATGTAGAGCTTAAAATGCATTTATTTTCAAGAGTGAAAATCACTTTAAAAACCCCACAATTTTCAAAGACTAGATTCTGTAACTTCTTCATGATAAGTTGAGGGGGGGGGGTCGTCTCATTGTAGTGAGTAGGTGTTGCAGAAAGAGGCCAATGCCTGCTTTTTAATTACCTGTTGGAATGACTGTATATCTGCAGGACTTATCTGCAGCATAACTTGTTGCAGACTGTTAGTTCTGTTGCATCATAAACAGCAAAGACATTTCTCCAGCACTAAAACTTTTTAAGAACGGGTTCCGTGCTTTCTCACCAACACCACCCAGGATCCTTGCTACTGCTCTTTCTCCCATGTTTGGGATCCTTCTTCCCCTATCCTCCAGCAAGGGGATGGAAGTATTTGGTTTTTGAGATATTTCTGTATTAAATTGCACTATATTGTTTAAGTTGTGGCCAAAGGTTGGCACAGAAACAAACTATAATACAGTAGTACCTCAGGTTAAGTACTTAATTTGTTCCGGAGGTCCATACTTAACCTGAAACTGTTCTTAACCTGAAGCACCACTTTAGCTAATGGGGCCTCCTGCTGCTGCCGCGCCGCTGGAGCCCAATTTCTGTTCTCATCCTGAGCAAAGTTCTTAACCTGAAGCACTATTTTTGGGTTAGCGGAGTCTGTAACCTGAAGCGTATGTAATCTGAGGTACCACTGTATGGCACAGAAACAAACTATAATACAGTGGTAATATGGATATGGTTGTTACCTATAGGTCTTTGATAACTAACTATGATCAGGATTGACAATCAGGTAGTCAGAACCCTGACAATTTACTTTAGGAACATAGGAAGCTTGCTTAAAGCAAGTTAGGCCTTTCCTTTCCTTTCCTTTCCTTTCCATTCCATTTCACTGTTAATGTGTATTCCACCTTTCTGTATTACTATACACAAGGCAGTTTGCAGCAACAAAATATACAACGAAGAACACACACCTTATAATAATCTGATCCAATGCAGAAAGCCATAAGAAGACATAACTTTAAAATGGAATGACCTACAGTGGACCCTCAGGTTACGTACATCTCTGGAGGTTCTTCGGGTTGCAAAAGTGGTAAACCTGGAAGTATTTTGCCAGGTTTTGCCTCTTGCGCATGCGCAGAAGTGCTCTGCACATTGCACATATGTGCAGAAGTGCTCTATCGCGCTGTGGCATGCGCAGAAGTCGCGCCTCTAGTTACAGATTTTTCAAGGTGCGCACTAACCCCTGGAACGAATTAAATCCGTATCCAGAGGGTCCACTGTATATCAAATAAAATAATATTCAACAATCTATTAGAATATAATAGTGCACTATAGAATTAACTCTCAAAACGTCAGCAAATAATAATTAAACAGAAATTCGCTCTTAACAATTACAATAAATAATTATTAAACTATTATCAATTAAAAAAATAACTGCAGGTCACAATGCATAAACTACCACAATACATACAAAAACCATGTAAAAGGATCAAATTGAGAAACAAAGACACACAACTTATAAAATTATTTTTTTAACTCCTCTTCTCCCTTCCCAGCTTCTTCTGCTGTTCTTAAAGTCATGGCCTGGGAGAGGCTAATTGCTCAAGCTAGACTTAGAATCATAGAATTGGAAGGGACCCTGAGACGGGATTGAGCATGGGGTGTGTGAGGCACTTTCCGTCCTCTTTACACTTCCTCACTGAGGAAGCTGTCGTCTGCTGAATTATATTGGTCTAGCTAGCTCAGTATTGTTTACATTGAGCATCAGTGGCTCTCCAGGGTTTCAAGTGGCAATCTTTTTCAGATCTACCTGGAGGAATTCAAGGGATTGAATCTGGGACCTTGTACAGGCAATGCATTCCACCACCACCAACCTGGGGCCCTACCCATGTTTCGATGAGTTTTTAAAAGTTACAGCTGCACTGTGGGATAGATGCACAGCTAAGCAGCTCTCACATCTTTACTGTGGAATCCGAAACACCTACAACCTAACTATAAGGTAAAGGTAAAGGGACCCCTGACCATTAGGTCCAGTCGTGACCGTCTCTGGGGTTGTGGCGCTCATCTTGCTTTATTGGCCGAGGGAGCCGGCGTACAGCTTCCGGGTCATGTGGCCAGCATGACTAAGCCGCTTCTGGCGAACTGGAGCAGCGCACGGAAATGCTGTTTACCTTCCCACCGGAGCAGTACCTATTTATATACTTGCACTTTGACGTGCTTTCGAACTGCTAGGTTGGCAGGAGCAGGGACCGAGCAACGGGAGCTCACCCCATCACAGGGATTCGAACCGCCAACCTTCTGATCGGCAAATCCTGGCCTCTGTGGTTTAACCCAAAGCGCCACCCGCATCCCTTACAACCTAACTATAGGTGATGCTAAATGCATTTCCAAGCAATCACATTGGTGGCTTTTGTTTAGTTTACATGTACCCAATTTTCTATAGGGACCTCATTGCACGGGGAGGGGAGGTTTAATCCTTTCTTTCCCAGCCATGATTTTGGGGAAAATCATTCCCTCTCTCTGCTTCAATGAGCAACAGAAGAAAACTTCCCATTGGCTCCAGTCGGAACCCTTTTCTCCCTTCTCTAACTGCAGTATGGGGGTGATTCCCCTGTATTGCAGCTGTGGAAGGTAGGGTTAAACTTCCCCTTCCTGCACACTGTGATCTCTGGAAAATCCCCCTCCTGCCCTCACTATATTAAATAAACAAACCACAGGTATGATTGCCAATGACACATTTAGCATCATGTGTAGTTAGGCCCTTATATATACAGGATTGTTAACAGCTACACTGCAAGCCACATAGTTGAATGATGTAAAGCCCTATAACACGCCATTAGGTTAAAGGTCACTTTATCTGGCTAAAGTTCAATCACACCATAGCCTTCAAGGCTTTGGTGTGATTATTATGCTTGACAACAGTGTACTGAATATTTTCTGGGTTATAGGAGAATAATTATCTAGGCAAGTTAGAACAGCTGTTACGAGTCTTACCAAACATATTGACTTGGTTACCAGTTGGCTGTAGACTGTGTTGCTGGGCAATGAGATATGGTAAGGAACCTAGGCAAGAATGCCTATTACTTGGTTCCTGTAATTTTATGCATATGTACATAACTAGGGTAGCAGAGTATCACCAGTTGAGGTGTGTTGAACTCTCACAGAATACAGCAAAGCTTTTATTAGCTCATATTTAAACCCATTTGTCCCCTTAATAAATGTAATATATGTCTGCGTGCAATATTGCAGCAATATAAACTTTGTATCCACAATGAAGGTTAATTAATGCTATTAATTGTGCATTTGCATTTTCAATCAACCTAACATTTCTGTCAAAGGTAACAACAGTGAAAGCATGAATCAACTTTTCATAGCAGCCGAGAAAGAGGAGAACGGCACTCTTGGATCTGCCATGGAGCCATCCTGTCTAGAATCTTTTTTCTTAGCCATATGTTGCCTGGAAGCCCACAAACAAGCCATGAAGGCACAATATCCCCCCTGCTGCTGATCTTGCAGACATTCACATATAATGCTAAGCTAAACCATGGCATTGGCTTAGCATGAATGTGCTGGCTTCCAGCAAAGAGACTGCAGCCACTTTCTCCTCTCGGTCCTCAGTGTGGCACAGCAGTTAAGCCAAGGATCCCAAGATCTTGGTTAGCTCTCTCGTGTTGAACACTTATCTGTAGCCAAGGTTTGTTCTTGGCTACACTTTGTGGTTTAGGAGGAGAGAGCATAACTCCAGTCCTGGCGATCCCGGAAGAGAGGGCTTAACGCAACTGATTGAAGCGCAACTGATACCGACAAAGTGTGGTGTCAGCAACAGAGGTGTGTAAACCACGCTGGAGACTGGCACAAGCTCCAGAGCATTCATTCTGTCATGAGTGCAAAGCTAAGCTATGCACCCCTCTTTGTGTTTTGATGGTGGAATGCACCTAATAGGCCTCTGTTTAGCTTCCTTTGGGAAGGTGTAAAAGATGAGCCCTAACACAGTGGGGTAGAATTACTGGGGCACAGACACTGAAAGCCTCTCCAAGTGAAGCCGCAACCATGTGTGATTCCTTCATAAAAACCACATTGTAAAGCTGTTAATGTGCCAGGACTGGAGTTCATGGTCTGTATTTATTTTGCAGCAGCTGTTATTAAAAAAATCACAAACCCACAGAACATAACAAGGAGTATTTTATCATACTGCCCTTTGCTATTCTAGTGATCAAGGCCATCAAGGCAAACAGAATGTCAGGTTTAATGTAAAAAGGGGTCTATAGGTTGATTTCAAACATTTAAATAAGATCGAGCTTAATACAATTTTCTTAAACATTTGTGGCTTTTATTATATATATAATATATCTACGTGAAATATATCTACGTGAAAATCTACGAAAGCATATATATATATATATATATATATGCAGGTTTTGGTGTCTTCGGGTGTCTTCCCGTGTAAGAGTCGGGGTGTCTGTGCGACGTTTCGACGAGGTCTCACTCGTCATCTTCAGGCTGGTGCTTTCGGCTTCTTGTTACTGGAACAGAGCAGAGTCTGGTGTTTGAGTTCCTATAAATACTGTTGAGGGGTGTGGTGTATAGCCTCCAACGTTCTGGGCAGAGAGGAAGTTCCTAGATTAGTGTGCCTTTTCTTCTTTTGTTCCTTAATTACTTGAGGGATATCTTGGGTGATTTCATGAGTGATATTCTGAATATCACTGGGTGGGTCATTAAGTGTAGATTAGTTGCTAAAGCTTTCGTGTCTTGACCTCTTGGGCTTGTGAAGAGTTTTTCTGAGAAGATGGCTGTGCTGCATTTAGTTGTGCTCTGGCTTGGCTTCGTGTATAGGGGCGAGCTATGGTTTTGTGCCTTGTGCCAGCCAGATCTGTGTAGGGATTGCAGGGGGGTGCAGCATCCGGAGGTGCCACTATAGTTTGGCTACTGGATGGAGTCTGTAATATGTCTGTGGAGAGGGTCTGGGTTTGGGTCTGGTGTGGTTGATTGGTGACGGCGTTCTGTGTGCCTCTGGTTCTGGTGTCGGTTTTTGTGGGGAGGGCTAATTTCCAGATGTCTGGCAGGCGGGACGTGTCGTCACGCTTGTTCATGTTGTGAGGGTGTTTCTCTATCTCGATGGCTTCCATGATTATTCTCTTGTGGTGATGTTCCATGTTAAAGAGCAATTTGGAATCTGCAAAATTAATTTCGTGTCCTGTTTCTTTCATGTGTTGGAAAAGAGAGGAAGTTTTTTCTTCTTTTTTGACGGCATTCTTGTGTTCTGCGATACGTGCATTTATTCGTCTGTTTGTTTGTCCAATGTACGTGGCTGGGCAGACTTTGCAGGGTATTTCATAGACCCCTTGGTTTTCCAGCTGGATTTTGTCTTTTGGGTTTCTGAGGATATTGGCTATTTTTTGGTTGGTGCAGAAGGCTGTTTTGATATTGTGTTTATGGAGGATTTTGCTGATTTTGTCTGTAGTGCCCTTGATATAAGGAAGGAGGGCCATGCCATTGTTTTCTTCTGTGTCTTGGTTTTTGGGGGGTGTTTCTTTTTGGATTAGCTTCGTAACCCTGTTTTTCTGGTATCCATTGGCGATTAACACATTTGAGAGATTCTGTAACTCAGTTGTCAAGTGGTCTTTGTCAGCCAGGCGTTTGGTTCTGGAGATGAGAGTCTTGGCTACGGAGTTTATTTGTGCAGGGTGGTGGTGTGATTGTGCATGTAAGTAGCGGTTGGTGTGTGTTTTTTTCCGGTAGATAGTGTGTCCTAGGGAGCCATCAGGTTTTTTGTAGATTAGGACGTCAAGAAAGGGGAGTTGGTTGTTGTCTTCTATTTCCATAGTGAATTGTATTTTGGGGTGTAGGCTGTTGAGATGTGTGAGGAAGCTATCTAGTTTTTCTTTCCCGTGTGGCCAAATTACAAAGGTGTCGTCAACATATCTGAGCCAAAGTTTGGGTTTGTGTTCTGACTTGTCTAAAGCATTGGTTTCAAAGTGTTCCATGTACAAATTTGCGATGACCGGTGAGAGGGGTGATCCCATAGGTGCTCCTTCTATCTGTTTGTATCTTTGTCCATTGTGGATGAAGTACGTGTTGGTTAGGCAGTGGTTGGTCAGGTCCAGGATGTATTTGGGGGGGTTGTATTTGTTTTGAATGGCTGTCAAGGCTTCATTAATGGGCACTTGAGTGAAGAGAGATACAACATCGAAGCTCACAAGTAGGTCATCGGGATGTAGGTATTGCTTCTTTATTGTTTCTATGAACTGGAAGGAGTTAGTAACGTGTGAAGCGATGGATTCTGCATAGGGCTGAAGTTGCTTAGCGAGAAATTTAGCGAGATTTTGTAGAGGTGAGCCTATGGAGCTGACTATTGGTCTGAGTGGTGTTCCTTCTTTGTGTATCTTGGGGAGACCGTAGAGTCTTCACCTCAAACTATGTAACAAAATCCACCCTGCACTCTGGGACACCAGGTAAGCCTCCCTGGGGAGAGCATTCCACACCAGCTACCTGATTCCAGAGGGAGGACTTGTAGGGAAGCTGCTGAGGATTGTCTTAATGTCCATGGGCAAAGGTAATCCTTGAGTACATTAGCTGAAAATAGGTTGCGGTTAGAGATGAGAGAGCTTAACCACATTTCCCGGTTTAGACACACTAAGCCAAAGGTAGCACTACTTTTGACTGACATAAATGTTCATAAAACCCCACCACTACCACATTTTGAAGGAGTGTTTCCACCCCTGATCGTTCAGCACAGACACTGAGGTCCAGCACTGAGGGCCTTCTGGTGATTCCCTCCCTGCGAGAAGCGAGGTTGCAGGGAAGCAGGCAGAGGGCCTTCTCAGTAGTGGCGCCCGCCCTGTGGAACACCCTCCCACCAGATGCCAGGGAAATAAACAACTAGCTGACTTTTAGAAGACATCTGAAGGCATCCCTGTTTAGGGAAGTTTTTAATGTTTGATGTTTTATTGTGTTTTTAATATTCTGTTGGAAGCTGCCCAGAGTGGCTGGGGAGGCCCGGCCAGATGGGTGGGGTATAAGTAATAAATTATTATTATTATTAGAGAAACTATAGACAACTAATGACATTCCTGTGCTGGAGCAGTGCAGCTTTCCCATTGAAGCTCATAGTACCAAACCAGAAACACTGGCAGAACTGAGAAAAAGCTATTCAGTGAAGAAGGCACATTTCACCCCACTTCTAAACACCCAAACACTAGTGATGAACAGTAGCAGGCACCATGGTGGGATGAAGGCATTTACTTTCCTCCCAGAGATAAGGAGCCAGGTAGGGCAGTGCAGTGCAAACACACCTGCAGGAATGCCACATTAGCTCTGCTGATGTGTTTGCACTGCACCCTGCTGCCTTGCCACACCTCCTTCGGGTAATCAGGCAGGCTTACCTGGCCAGGAGGTCAGGTAAGCAATTTCATCCCTCCATGCAATCTGCTGCTGCTGCTGAATACTGCATTCCAAGTTTATTTCCAAGCCTCATTCCAAGAACCAAAGCGAGACCAGCACTCCCTGCGCTTCCATGGCACTGTAACTCAGACAGCAGCAGTGTGATAAAAGCAATTAAATCTGTAAAATCATCGAAATGTAGAGATGGAAGGGACCACATGAGTCTTTTAGCCCAATCCCCTGCAATGCGGGATTTTTTTGCCCAAGGTGGGGATCGAACCTGTGCATCTTATGCTCTACCAACTGAGCTAACCCAGCATCAATTAGACCTTAGTCTTACATTTGTGTCTCATGTGTGGAAGGGAAGGTATGGACAGAGGCCAAGGGTAGACCAGGTCTGCTTTGAAGCATAACTTGGGGCAAGAAGCTCTTCCTTCCTGGCTTCCGAAAACTTCCCTGAGAAGCGGTGTTATTTGGGTGCTGTCCTGCATAATATTTAATACTTCTGCCTGAAACATCAAGCCAAGTTAGTAACTAGCTTCTAAAATGAGTTACTGCTCTCTTCCAAATGTCTCTGGAAATATGTTACTATAATAACCGACTGTGAAAAACAAAAAAGAGAGTATATTTGCACAAAGCTTTTCTCAAGCTGTAGAGATACATGGCTAATGTGAACACAAGACCATCTTGAGAAGCAAATTCAGGCAGAGGAAGCCTTTTAAAATGTTATGTTTCCACCAAACTTTGGCATGGTATAAAAACAGCCGTCCTTCCTAGTATCCTGGCTTTTATTGCTGCTGGCAATGTATAGTTTTTGTCACTCAAGAATTCATAATGAACCCATTACACAAAAAACAAGGCATTGCATTTTGTTTGTAGAAAACAAGAGATTTCCACTTAGGACAGTTTATTTACTCGGGTTGACAACATAACTCTGGTGTGTGCGGTTTAAGGGTGAGGTGGGGCAGGAGGGGGGAACTGGCCATATTTTGTGTAAAGTCCTTTGAGAATTAATTCTTCCCAGATTACACTGTAAATAAAGTTAACTGTCATAAAATAAACACAGCCGTGGTGCACGCCATATGTTTTATAATTATTTTGTGGCTTCTCTTCTGTTTGTTTGTTTGCGCTTGCTGAATGGAAACATTCTGATGGTTCTGTGATGAAGTTTATACATTAAAGAAGTAAATCACACTTAAACAATCAGCCGGCTAGACATGTGAATGGGGTTAAGTGAATTTCGGTTTTGTTTTTCTTTTCCTTCTGTACACATACAAAAGCCTACAATTTTTTTCCAGAAAACTGTCCTTCCTTCCTTCCTTCCTTCCTTCCTTCCTTCCTGGGATTTGTAGTCACTTCTGCTGCATGTCCAATGGTAGGCAAACTTAGCTCATACATACACAAAGTGAGGTGTGCGTGTATGTGATTTATTTTATTTTATAAATTCAGAACTTTTCCAAAGATACAATATAGAGTTCCCCCCTCTTCTCCCCTGGATTCCAGTTTTCTCCCCCCTGATTTCTTGCATCTTATTTTATTTCTCCAAACTCTTTGTTTTCCCTCTTATTTATCCTAATCTCCAATTATATACTTTCATAAATGTTATATCAAACCTTCTAACGTTTTAATATATTTACAGTGGTCTTTTAAATGGTCTATAAATTTATTCCATTCCTGTTCAAACTTTTTCTCATCCTGATCTCTGATCTTCATGGTCATCTTTGCCATTTTGGCATAGTCCATCATCTTAGTTATCTGTTCTTCTTTTGTTGGTACTTTCTCTTCTTTCCATTTCTGGGCAAGCAGCATTCTTGCGGCTGTTGTCGCATACATAAATCGTCTTTTTAAGTCCCTTGGTATTTCATCCCCTGTTAACCAAAGTAAAAAGGCTTCTGTTTTTTTGACAAAAGTTATCTTAAACATTTTTTTTTGCAATTCATTGTATATCATTTCCCAGAAATCTTTTACTTTTTTACAGGACCACCACATATGGTAAAATGCACCTTCCTTACCCTTACATTTTGTGTGTAATGTCTCTTAAATCACTCTTGATAGGTTAGAAGGCAGCAGCAAATAGTCTCATTCTAACATGGAGGGATGCCTTTATTAACAGAGTTGCCATTTCCCCCTACACAGCATTGTGGGGAAGGGAAATCCAATTTTAAAACAAAGGGGTGCATTAAATAAATTCAACAGCTGATCTGGAGGGAGCTTCCATGTGAGAACAGCAAATACCAAAACTGGAGCAGATGTAGAGTTGAAAGGGAAACAGGTTTGGGCATTGTCAGAGTTCTGCAGAGACTGTGACCAATATGAGGATCACATCACCCCTGATAAAACAAAGGCAAATAAAGTTATGGATGGCATGTTCGTCTCAACTAAATACATGAAAGTTGGGCTCCTGCTTCTATGTATTCTCCCCTACGAAATGCAGCAGTTTGAATGGTGTGAATCCCTACTCAGCTCTGAAACTTACTGGGTGACCTTGGGCCAGTCACAGCCAGAGCCAGAGTGGTGTAGTGGTTAAGAGCGGGGGACTCGTAATCTGGTGAACCTGGTTTGCGTCTCCTCTCCTCCACATGCAGCTGCTGGGTGACCTTGGGCCAGTCACACTTCTCTGAAGTCTCTCAGCCTCACTCACCTCACAGAGTGTTTGTTGTGGGGGAGGAAGGGAAAGGAGAATGTTAGCCGCTTTGAGACTCCTCCTGGTAGTGATAAAGCGGGATATCAAATCCAAACTCTTCTTCTTCTTCCCGGCCTAACCTACCTCACAGTGTTGTTCTGAGGATAAAACAGGGAGGAAGAGAGAAGCATGAGCTCATTGGAAGAAAGATGGGATATCAATGCAATAAATCCCATGAATTAAAGAATGTTCCCTATAATAGCTTAGGGTGGCATTGGGTGGACATAGGCTGCATAGGATGATGGCCAGAAGGACACCCAAGTCCAGTAAACAAGAGACAAAGTGTGCCAGATTAGGAGAGGCAAAACTTAAAGGCACTCTTTCTTCTCCATGCCCCGCTCTGGGGGGGGGGGACATAAAAGTTCTCTCAATTAACTCCTACCTGTCCTAAAATTAATTGCTAAATAGTTGGATGTACTAACAATAGTTGAAGTAGCCAGATCTTTCTGCTGACAACTTAGGTTGTATGAGTTATGCTTGAAAGCTTTAAATTGAATATGTTTTCTGTATGTTAGAATATTCCCTTCAAACATATCCTTCCACAAAACCTCTAAATCTGTATTGAGTTGATTTTTCCTGTCTGCCTCTGCTAACACAACTTCATTCTAAATAGAATATGGTTTTGATTTGTGATAAGCTGCTGAATTCTAAAGAGTTTTTGGGGGCCACCAAATATTTTGGATCATGCAGAGAATATATATTGTAATGTAGTAATTTTGTATTTATGTTTGTATGATGTGACAATAGATGTGAATGTTAATCACTGCTTGACAATGTTAATAAAATTCATTTAAATATATATATATAAAGGGAGAGGCAAGACTTGGCCTGTTAGGATCCTGTGGCAGGTGCTGGAAGGCACCAATCCAAGGAGACCTATTGCACCCAGTAGCATGGAATGTGGGGCAGCATGGAGTGTAAGGCGGTAGTAGGGTGTCCCTCTTTGATGATGAGAAGTCTGTTGAAGGCACTTCAGCAATATCCCTCCCACAGCATAAAGCGCATTAGGCTACCCACCCGTACCCCACTTTTGGAACATCCAAGCAAATGCTTCAGCCCTGCCTGAGACCTAAAAATATGCAACTTTGGCTGGCTCATGCCAAAAGCTAAGCTGCCAGGTAAATATCCAGTTTAGATCTTTCTTTGTGGCTGAAATAAAGATGGACCCTTATGGAAAAGCAGGCGGCATGAGGCTGGTTTGTTTTTAAATTCCTCGCTCCTGCTTTACTTTAAAAGAAACCCATAGTTATGTTTAAGGGTTACTCATGGAGATATTGTTTATTATTTATTATAGCGACATTAAGGCACAGAATTCCATGAGAAGAAGAAAATCCACAGGAGCTCAGAATCTCAATCTTAATGCTGAGGAAGACACCAGAGAGAGAACAATATTGTATTGTGATTTGTACTTTAGCTTTTCAGCTTACAGGAAAGAAGGAAGGAGGTGCTATGTGATTTGAATAGGGGCGGCATGTCTTTTGTGGAGAACTTTCAGAATTTGTTCTTATGCTGGGCCAGGGTCACATTTGCATGACTGTAGTTTATTGCAGTGAGAAAACACAGTCATTAACGCAGCCAATATTTGTAAAATTCATACTACATGCGGGCCAGCTTCATCTCAAATGCCACAATAGGTAGAATTTCTTCCCAGGCTGGTGCGCTTCCTTACAGATTTGACAAATCAGCTATCACACCATTGGCGAAGCCTGTTAAGAGATTATCTTCACCCCAGAAGTTTATTATTTCTTTCATTAAAAAGAAAACTTCTCTGAACATGTCACCCGAGCCCCACCCCCCACCCCCCGCTTTCCTTTGCTGCGATTTTCTCCTCATTTATTTTTGTCAGCGCTGGATCCATTCAGCATCTGCTCTCCTATGAAAAGCCCCCAGGAAAAAATTAAAAAGCTGTTCGTGCCAATTCATTGTTGTTATTAAGAACCGTAATTCACCTCGTAGTTATCTCGGCTCTTTTCGGTTCTTATCTCGGCTTCCATGATGACATTGCCTTCCCGTTCGAGGCATCGCTCCAGCCCCTGTCTCATCTCTCCCACCTTAATTTGTAGCGATGCACTGCAAGTTTGGTGACAGGCAGTTGTTCGTGCTTGAATAACCCGCGATTTGAATTCTACAGTTTGTGGCATCCATGTAATGCTTAGCAGTAGGTACAGCTGTTAACTATTCGCTTATAAATAATCTTTTCCCCCTCTCAACCTGTCTCCCAGGTAGTGTACCTGTCACCATTAATAACTCATTGGTAGCTCCCCTGCGATTCGGTCCATCACTTGTCATTCACACTAGAGCAATGCCCTGGCTTGCCACTGAAGCTCACACAAGCTCCATCAGCTATTCACTCATCGCGGCAGCTGTATTGTTTCAAGTTTCTGACTTACGGGAAATTGCATTGATGCATCTCACACAGCTAGGCACCGGGCTCATCCCACCCTTATTCCCATGCATGTGGGAAACTCAAATCTTCGCAAAAGTTCCTCCTCATCTTTTAAGAAAGGCTGTATCGACCACCGGTACAAGCAATAAGCTTCATAGAGTTCTTTCTGGTGTTAGCTATATTGATCTCAGCGATGTTACCCCAGTGGTTTGTACTGCCCATAATATAGCATAATTAAGTTTGCGTAATACTATATGATACACCACATTGATTGTGATGCTCTGCTGATTGCCCGGTGGGAGGGGAAAAAGAAAATTTGCCTCACCTTCTAAAGAGCTTTGGTCATGGCATTTAGTAGCATCACCTGACCTTAGCGTTTTTGGGGGGGTGAAAGCCATCATTAGGAGTGTGTTGCAGGGTTCATGAATTGTAATAAGGGTCCCACAGACAGTGATTTGAAGAGGGAACATAGGGAAGTGTGAAATGTGAATAGCAGGAGCATTTCTTGCCCAGGTGTTCATTCAAGGCAGTTACCTTTTAAGTTAACCATGAAGAGAAACTGAAGCACAAAAGCTTTCTGTTTGAAAGACTGCTGTAGACTAAGTCAATTTGTTGTTTTTCCGAAAACAATCTGTAAAACACCATATGCACTAAGAGAGAGAGTGTGTGTGTACACAAACCCTATATGTTCATTTAGTAGGTTAGTTTCTCTCCTTTGAGGAAGAAGGAGAACCTTTGTCCGATGCTTTTCTACCATAAATGGCATTCCAGGTCCTATGCATTTAAATTCCACTCTGTTCCCATGTAGGAAGTGATCCACCCTGAGGTAGGGTTGGATAGGATTGCACCCTTAATAACATTTTTTTTTAATGCAGTAAAAGCATAGCAATGGTATCAGCCTTGAGTAGTTAATTATGATTAAGGAATGGTAATAATCAGGGCTTTTATTTAGCTGGAACTCAGTTCCAGCACTTCTCATGTGGGCGCTATTACCATTCGAAGAGAACAAGGGAGGCATCCCTTGTGAGATCAGGCACTTCCTTTTCCATAAAAATAGTGCTGGCAATAATAACCATAATTTATTTGTATTCTGCCCATCTGACTGGTTTGTCCCAGCCACTCTGAGCGGCTTCCAACAAAATATAGCAGAACACAGGGAATGAGAATGTGAAGGTGGTTGGACACCTTGCATGTCACAGAGGACCTTGGAATGTGTTTTCTAAACAAGTGATAGCCATGTTAATAAACTAGATATAGTTGGGGAAAGGTCAAGTTGACAGCCATGTTACTTGACTGAGGAGAAGGGCTGCTTGGGAATTGATGGCAATGTTAAATTGGAATAAGCAATGTTGTTACAATGTTCACCAGGGGACAAAAAGATTTTAATTCAGGCTCCAAGCATAAGCTCTGCAGAGCAGGAACTTCTCTCGTTTAGGAGCACACTAATGGGAATAATGTTCCTGTCAACCACCTTTTCTTAAAATGGAGTACATCGCTTGAGGCCCATAGGTGAGTTAACGACATCAAGTCTCTTGCAACTCTGCAAATCACAGGGCTCAGTTCTGCCGCTACTTATTTCTGGGAAGTTACACTGGTGTTTACCAATCGTAGATATCACCTATGACAGCAATTCAGTATGTCAGAGACAAGGTTCATACATGAAGGGCACAGCTAGAGAGAGAGAGAGAGAGAGAGAGAGAGAGAGAGAAGATAGTCTGCAGATGTCTACACAGGCGAAACTAAAAGCATGTTTGTTAGGGGCTAGGAAGGAAAGATCTATAAGCAAAAACAAAGATCACCACAGCCAATCACAAGCAAACAATCACACCCTAGGCCAACCCCAACCTCTCTCTCCACCAAAGGAACACAAGTGAACAACACAAACAACGCTGACACCAAACTCTACACACATTAAACATAATAGAAACACCGCCACCCGACCCCACCCCCATCCATCTTCCCTCCTGCCACCCCCCTTTTCTTCTCTCTCTCTTTTTTCTTCTCCCCCTAATGCCTCAACAAATGAAATGGATTTGTAAAAATGTTACATGAAAAAAAAAAAGAAGAGGACTTTCCCCTCCTTGAGAACTTCATGTACAGTTTCTGGCATTGAGGAGGAAAAACATTGGGTTGAACTGGCTCTTGCCATTCCATCCTTTGGTGGCATATAGTCTTGTTCTGTATAGGAGAAGTCATTTTGTTTTGAAAGCACACGTCCTGGACATTTCTGGAAATCATTAAGTCAGCCCATGCCATTATCTCTGTGCCTGAACATGGATGATGGTGACATTTTCCTGTTTGTTAAATAAAAGCTTCCTTCTTTTCTAATTAATAATTAAGCGTTGTAAGGCTTTATTATAAATTTATGTGTCCTCTGGAGCAGTTCTCATTCGCCGCCTTTTCTTAGTTATTTCTCTTCAGCTCGTGTGTATGTGTGTATTATAATGTCATTTTGATTGCTGTTCACTCGCTTCACTTCGCCTTGTCAGCTTGTGCCCCTTCCTCCCAAATGAGATGACACTCTAATGCAACAGGAATCCCACCAGCTCAGAAGCATGAGGAGAGCATACAGAAAAATATGTCACATTTGCTTATATTTTTTAAGAAATATAACTCTAATTCTTGGCTTTGGAGGAAATATAACAGAATTCTTCTTCTTCTTCTTCTTCTACTACTACTACTACTACTACTACTACTACTACTACTATTTTATTTATACCCTGTCCATCTGTCTGAGTTGCCCCAACCACTCTGGGTAGCTTCCAACACATGCAGAAACATAATAAAACATCCCAGATTAAAAACTTTACCTACAGAGGGCTGCCTTCAGATGTCTTCCAAAAGTTGTGTAGTTCTTTATCTCTTTGACATCTGAAGGGAGGGTGCCACTACTGAGAAGGCCCTCTGCCTGGTTCCCTGTAACCTCACTTATCGCAATGAGGGAACCACCAGAAGCCCCTCAAAGCCAGACCTCCGTGTCCGGGCTGAGCAATGGGGATGGAGACGCTCCTTCAGGTATACTGGGCTGAGGCCATTTCGGGCTTTAAAAGTCAGCACCAACACTTTGAATCGTGCTCGGAAATGTCCTGGGAAGCCAGTGTAGGTCTTTCAAGACCGGTGTTATGTGGTCCCAGCTGCCACTCCCAGTCACCATTATTTTGTGTCCTTCAGTCTTTCTGCAATTATATTGTATTGCACATCTTGTATGGGATCAGGCCGCTTCCCCACTGCAGCAAGTGTTGGTTCACATATGTAAGCTGCTCTTTCTCATGGAGGCCTTTCCCAGCCTGGTGCCCCAGACAGTATGGCTGTGAGAGCTGGCGCTGGCATGAGTTGTAGTCCAAAACATCTGGAAGGTTGGGGAGGGTTGGGGAAGCCTGAACTTCAGTGTACCAACATTGCCAACATTAAAGATTGTTCCGCGTACACACGCAGCCACAGTTGAAAACAGTTGTTTCTTTTTAAAAACACACAACAACAACAACAACAGCCTTGCATTTGCACGTAGGCCCTTCCTCTGTTTCTCCCTGCAAAAGCAACATCTTGCCAGACATAGCAGGGTTAAACAGAGAGCTCGTCTGGTTTGGTCTTTTGGCATTTTCCAGCTGCTCTTCAAGAGAATATAAAGTGCTTCGGGAGCATATCCAAACCAGTGGATGTTTAAGAGACTGGGGGGAGGTTAGCTGAAGAGTCACATTCTTGTGTGACTTAGTTACCTTTTGTTGCACTAAAAGAGAGAGAGAGAGAGAGAGAGAGGGAGGGAAAATGTTGGTGCTGTTCAGTTTTAAACACACACACACACACACACACTTTCAAAGACTAAATGACCTCCAGGCCTGTTGGCTCCTAAAGCGCAGTTTATCAAGTCTCCTCCGCCTTTTCCCCTGTAAAAATCCAGAGTGAAGTGTGAAAAGCATCAGAAAGCCTCTCTTGTGCCAGTGCAGCCTTTGAGTCGCTTGCCAGCACCTTCATCTCTTCATATGTTTCTAGCTAAGGTCTAACATGGAACAAAAACCCGACAGCAATAGAGACCAGATGCTGGTATTTCTTCTCTGTCACTTGGCTGCTGAGCAGATGGAATTTATATCAATCGGGCATGCTTGGAGGAAGAGGCCGTGGCAGCCAACATGTGGAACTAGGGCTGAGTGACATTTTTGCTAATGTTTTGTCCTTGTAGAACATTATGCTTCCTCTTTGCTTATGAGCTGTGGTTTTCCTGACTCAAACAAGGTTCCAAGCCCAGCTGGAATGGCTGTGTGTCGTCCCCCCCCCCGTGCCCCCTCCCTTCCTCCCTTCCTAAAGGAGCGCTGGAAGCTATGGAGGAGTGAGGGGCCCTGAACAATGGAGCTCTTTATTAAAATACCTGACATCTGTATGCAATGCACCCAAATCATTTTAGCCAAGCATTAGAAATTCACTGGGCATTACCAGTCACTTTGTGTCCATTTCTGTGCGCGCTTCTTTGATTTATATAATGAGCAAATGCCTCTGGCCCCAAAGGTTTATTTTTAGTTTTGGCTGTTTTATCGGGCAGGAGCTTCTTTCCTGAGACACATTGTCATAGATCGTCTCAGCAAAAAGAGTAGTAAGAGCAGCAGCAGAAGAAGAATAAAAAAATATATATAGAAAAGTGACAGTAAAAAGACGTTCGCCTTTAAACGGAAAGTGGGGGAAACGTAGAAGTTTGGGTAACCTTGCAAATGGCGGTTTTGTTTCTTGAAGCGCCTCGCAGGCCGTCATTTAAAAAACTGACCAAAGTATTTCATCCATGGAGCTGAGTAGCTGATGGATTTGCAAAAAGCACTACCCCTGCATGTGGAACGATGAACGTCGTTAGGTTTGTTTGTTTGTTTAAGAGAAGTAAAGACAACAGCAATAAAGAAAAAGACTAGAATTGTGACCTTAACAGCAAGTACAGTGGTACCTCGGGTTAAGTACTTAATTCGTTCCGGAGCTCCATACTTAACCTGAAACTGTTCTTAACCTGAAGCACCACTTTAGCTAATGGGGCCTCCTGCTGCTGCTGTGCCGCCGGAGCACAATTTCTGTTCTCATCCTGAAGCAAAGTTCTTAACCTGAAGCACTATTTCTGGGTTAGCGGAGTCTGTAACCTGAAGCGTATGTAACCTGAAGCATATGTAACCCAAGGTACCACTGTAGAAGCACAAATCCCAGGGCTTATCCCACAGCTACTAAGATTCCCCACCTATCCCCATCATGTACCACTTTTGTTACATGTTGTGCCATGGTACATTATGCATTATTACAGAACACACACTTAAATGTACAACAACCTCCAGAGATAGTTTCAGCTGAGATGCAATGCCTGGGCCAGGTGCTCCCAGTGACTGCTCCAAGTGAGGATTTGAACCAGTGTCTCACCAATCCTAGTACAGTAGTTCCCTGCTGCACTGTGTTGACAGTAGTGTGCAATTGCACCATCACCTGCAGTTTGCACCAGAAGTCTTGTATTAGCCATCCTCCGATCTAAATGCCTGAGTGTTTGTAGGCAAAGGATGTGACACAATAATTTGTTGACAAAGGAGCTCAGTGCAACACAGAGACATAAACAGATATGAAACAGTGACTGCACAGAAATGGTGCTTTGCACAATTGCCCTACATTGGTCCAATAAATTCACTGAAAAGTTCAGAAGAGTGTGAAATTAATTGGGGGGGAATTGAAGACTTGTGAATTGAAAAAGATTGCCATGTTTCCGTTTGCATATTGTTTTGGAAAGCACAGATTTGGTAGGTTCACCTAATAATAATAATTCTGCACCCATCTGACTGAGTTGCCCCAGCCACTCTGGGCGGCTTCCAGTATATACAAAAACATGATAAAACATTAAAGATTAAAAACCTCCCTATACAGGGATGCCTTCAGATGTCTTCTAAAAGTTGTGTAGTTGTTTATCTCCTTGAAATCTGATGGGAGGGCATTCCACAGCGATGGTACCACCACCAAGAATGCCCTCTGCCTAGTTCCCTGTAGCTTTGCTTCTCGCAGTGAGGGAACCGCCAGAAGGCCCTAGGAGCTGGACCTCAGTGTCCGGGCAGAACGATGGGGGTGGAGATGCTCCTTCAGGTATACTGGGCTGAGGTCATTTAGGTCTTTAAAGGTCAACACCAACACTTTGCATTATGCTCAGAAAAGTACCAGGAGCCAGTGTAGATTCTTTCTGAAATTTAGTGCCAATGTGACACGCAGCCCCAGTGAAGGCAGATGTAGGGAGGGGATCTGCAAAGAGACAAGGACTGGTGTGCACAGTCTGTTGCCTGTTCTAATTTATTGTGGAGAGAGCATCTTTGATATGCCTACATGCAGGATTAGCGTAAGCCCCTACTTGTCAGTGATCTCAGGATTGGATCATTCCTTCCATTCCTGGCATCGTTGTGAAGTAATTCCTCTGTGTCTATTTGGTACTTAGCGTGTAATATTGAAGTATTGTCTTAATAGTATTGGGGGGGGGGCATTCATGTTAACCATCCCAACAGCTGCTTGTTGTTTTCAGTTCACGTTGCGATGCCAAGCTGATTCTGAGATTACCTGAAGTTTGCTTAATTTTGTGCTAGCAAAGCCTTTTACTGCTGAATCATGTAATTGCCCTAATAGCATCATGGGAGTAAATATACCTTGGTTGTAACTGGATGTGGCAAGTACTACGGCCCTACATTGTAATAATACCTGCAAGCCCTAATACGTACAGTCATTTTGCTAACTGCTTTTAACTCCTGCTTCTTTTGATTGAAACGGAAAGGACTGAGGTGCAAACTAAATGTTACATGTAAATCTCCAGTCAATATTTTAAGACATGAAAAGCCACATCAGGGCAATTTCACTTTAGGGTGGCGGCAAGAGCAAACTTGGAATGTTGCTTATTACTATCCCAGATGGTTGTATTTTTGCACAGTGTTGCCATTTTTCTCTATGGTGCTCCGGCAAGGTCTTCCTTCCTTCCTTCCTTCCTTCCTTCCTTCCTTCCTTCCTTCCTTTCACAAGGGCTTCGGCTGGGGAGGGCGGGATATAAATAAATTTATTATTATTATTATTATTATTATTATTATTATTATTAGTGCAAGGGAAGGAGGAAAGAAATACTTGCATGGCAATTCTGCACACACAAAAATGGTTAGTAGGTAAGAATTAAACACCCTTTCCTCCAATCAAATTGGCAGTCTTCCAAGCATGCTGTTTGGAAAAATGTTGAAGTTTCATTATATACATTTATGAATAAATTATTGTTTGTCCCCCTTCCTCCTAGACTAGGCAAAGCATTGGGAATCCATGACTGTACCTCCCACCTCTTTAATCTTCTTTTAAAGAACGTAGCTGAAGGTTTTCCATTTGAATCTATTTATTTGCATTTATTTATTTAGAAATTTATATTCCACTTCTTACCATGCAGGTCTTAAAACAGCTCACAGCAATAAAACATACAACACAGGAAAACATTAATTAAACCTCTAAAATTTATAATCTCAAGATAGCTATATCTATAGATATGCACACACACACACATATGAACTTAGGGACAATGCCTGTCTTGTGGGAGGGAGTTCCGTAGAGCTTTTCCGGGTCATGTGGCCAGCAGGACTAAACCGCTTCTGGCACAACGGGACACCGTGACAGAAACCAGAGCGCACAGAAACGCCATTTACCTTCCCACCACAGTGGTACCTATTTATTTACTTGCACTGGCCTGCTTTCAAACTGCTAGGTTGTTGGAGCTGGGACAGAGCAACACCCCGTTGTGTGGAATTGAACCACCGACCTTCTGATCGGCAAGTCCAAGAGGCTCCTGTGTTTCTAGGAAACCACCCATAGTGCTTGCCCTGATGATCTCAGTGATCAACTTGGGCTGCACTGGGTAAGGCATCTCTTAAGGTATGCTGGACCGAAGTTAGTCAGGGCTTTGTACACTAACACAAGAAACCTGAAGGTCAGCTGCTGGTAGGGGACTGTATTGGAGTGGGAATGTATTGCTTAGGAAGGGGTCTTAAAACGTTTCCCCTATGTTGTCCTTCTGATGGAAACTGCCTTATTCTGCTTTTACTTGCCCTCGTTACTGGATCAGCCTGTTTCTGTCCTGTGTCAGTTTCATTCGTATATACGTTCCATCCAGTTTCTGAATAGCTTTGCAATTAAAAAAACAAACATTCTGAAGATGTTTTCTCACAAAATGTACATCTCTGAACACGTTGTGCCCCAAAAGAATGTGTTTCCTTGTGCATTTTGGTACAGTTTCTGAGTTAAGAAATCAATTGCAAAATTTAGAGAAGTGTAAGATCCAAAGGGTACTAGCATTCCAATCCAGATGAATACAGATGAAGTTGGTTTCTGTAAAAGTTTGCAAAAAATTGCTTAAGCATCCCTACCCATTAAATTGTGAAATGACATGGGTGTCAAGGATTAGGGTTAGGGTTTGAGAGAATTGTAATGTTGGATAAAGAATGCATCATATTATAGAGAATGCTGATAATTTCAGTTCCTTTTTGTTTTTGTTTCTGGCCTTCATGTTTGTGAACTGAACCCAGAAAACATGTTGGCAGTTTTTGCTATAAACGTAGGGAAAGGAACAGGGCCAAATGGGTTACATTCACTCAGCACAACCACAAATTCTTCCCAGCGCTTTCCCCACTTTTCCATGACTCTCAATGCCTGTTTTCCAGTGTCGGGCAGAAATTTCAAGACAGAATATTCCTACTTCAAAAAAACAAACCCAAACAATCTTCCAGAAACATGAACTTTGCAACTGCACAAACTTTGTAAGGCATGAAAGCTAATCACGTTTATGCAAAGTTGCTCCATTTATGCAATTTCTGGTTCTGTAAAATGTTACCATTGCAGGATTTAGTTTCTGACTAGAGAGTCGGTGGAGATTGTAGTGCAGAAGTTGAGGTACTTCATTTGATTAGTCTGTTTTGTATAATTGCTCCTTGTATGTTTCGGTAATTCAAATGCTATGGGGACACGATCCATTTTCTCTCCATTGATATTTGCACGTAGAGATCATAGGTTTTCTGTTTGGAGAATAAGTTTCTTGGGGCTGGAATAAAACCAGGGTGGTTTCTCTGTTTGCTCTTTGACTGGAGTTTCCTGCCATCTTATCTCATAAGAAACCACACTCTAATTGCTTCCTTCAAATTCAAATCTCAGGCAAGTGTTTCAGGGAGCATGTTTCTTACTGAAAGCCCAATTCTAATTAATGGCTCTGGTCTACCTTACTTGTAATTACAAAGTGGGGGGTGATGGGGAAATACTTACCATTTGAGGTATGACTTCTGATAGGATCCAACACGTGACAGGGTAAATAGGCGAGATTATTGTCCTAGGAGAATGGGTGTATTAAAAATCTTCCCCTTTGATTTTTACAGATGTCTTTTTTCACTGACATGTGTACCTCTCTACCAGACCTGGAAAACCACAGAGATTAACAGATTCTCCCAGAATACTTCATTGTTCTGGTGCCATTTGGAACATCCTTTTGGTTCTGTTCCGCTTCTTTTCCAGCAGGAATTAAGGCTTCAGAATATTAACAACAGAAATCTCAAACATTCATAGTGGGTTTTTTAAAAAACAACAACAAACAAACAGAAAAATATCTCCACTAAATTATTTTTGAAACATTTTTAAGAGAAGAAAGAGATTGATTAAAACTTATCCCAAGTCTTAGCAATTTATATTTATATATATTTACACACACACACACACACACACACACACACACACACACTATCCACACACATACGTGCCTGCAAAGAATATTTTTGTAAACTGCTTAGCCTTTTTTTTTTTTTTTACAATCAAGCAATTCAGGGATACCACTTAGAAAGTTGAAAGTATGCCATTTACCTATTTATCTGCAGGGGGGCAGGGAATGAAAATATTTTAAAATTAATTATCTCTGGTAAGTGAAGTTAAAAACACTATGCTACTCTGAGTTTATTTTTAATCACTGATACTCACCTAAGATCTATTCCCTTCCCCACCCAACATCTCTGGAGTAACTACACATTTCTATATTAATTGGTTGTGCTCCACTAAAATGTAAAGTAAAGCAGAATCCCAATTTCAGAAGTTGAGGATTTCATAAACACATCTAGGAAAAACACAGAATGTTTAAAGATTATTTGATGGCTCATGAAATTGATAATGTTCCATCAATCTTATTTTATCCCTTTTAATAGAAACCTGTGGGGTGATGGTTCATTGGCAGTACAACTGAGCTTCTCAGTCCACATTGCAATAAGGTTGGTTACAAACTTGTACACTGCTAACCCATAGCAGAACTATGTGATCTCAACATCTGCATGATATCTGGACAAGTTTAAATTCTTGATTCCCCCATGTTGTGTTGGCTTTCAGTATCGTGCCTTGGAAAGCACCACCTGTTCAATCCAGATGTTGTCAGATTCTTAAAAAATCAAACCCACAAGTGCAACGGAGTCTACAACCTCGTTTGCACATAACAGTAAACCAAACAATGGCCCATTCGTCCATTCATTACAAATTTGTAAAACCGCTTCACAGCCTAAAGCCATTGAACAATAAGATAAAAATGAGATTAACATACAAATGAGTGCAAATAAGCAAACTGTGTGGGCTTCAGGAGAGAGGAGATTGTGGCTGCTTTGCTCCTCCTCTGATGGTTCTCTACTGAGCTTTGCTGAGCTGAGCCATCGCTTGTGCTAGTGGGTTCTTGGAACCTGGGCTCATGGTTTAGCTCTCCCAGACAAACCATGAGCTATAAAGTCTGGAGAGATCAAACCCCAACTTCAGATTCAGACACCGTGCTTAAGCCAAATCATAATGAAGCACAGCAGCAGAATGCCCAGGAGATTAAGCCAAGGCAAAGTTTCTTTCCAGCTTTGAAGTGCCAAGTTCTACCACGAGTGATTCCTCTTGCTGGAGGCTTTTTGCAATTCTGGTAAAGGGTCCTTTGCTTTGGGGGAGAGAGGCTCGACTCAGCAGAAGATTTGAGCTTCTGTCCACCATGTTCCCTTGCCGTGCATATGCATAAAAAAAGGAATGAAGGAACAAGGTAAATACTGTAACATTTGTGTCTGCCATTCAATTCTGTCTTTCAATTCAGTAAAATAGGGAGAAATCGCCATATAGGGGTATACAGACCTCTGTTTCACACCCCTCCTGAGCTCACCTCCCCCAGCACCAGTGACATACATATGCACTGTCTCTTGGTACATCTGCGCATAAACTCAATAAATCTGAATCTTATCTGAATCTGCAGCATTTGGTGGGATCTCAGGGAACGCTTGTCAGTCCAAATAGCCTGCGAAATCTCAGATAGGTTTGGAACGGCAGCTCCCAAATTTTCCAGCCATGATATGGTAGGGTGATTTACTCTCCCTTGAGCTCTTCACTGTGTTTCATTTACAGTGTGTCACTTCTCCTTTGCTTCAGTTGTGTCAAGATGACACTGACCAATTTTTCAGCAATGTAACTTGATCTAGTACACATTAATACCAAGCCTAATCAAAACACACACTGCAATATGTGACTCTTTTTTGGAACGGTTGCCTCGCAGCTGCCTAAATCCTTTCCGAATTTGCATCGGACTAGAAGTTAACTTTTACATTTTTAAATCAAGGCCAGTTTATATATGGTAGGTGCCCAGATGCATATTACTGTATACATAATCAGAACATAGGTTCTCTCCAGCTTTCTGGGGAGAGATCTCAGCCTTCGCTTTCAGTGTGAAAGAAAGTAATGAGTTGCCAAAGTAGGCACAGTATTGTGTCATTTGCATTCATTCAAACTGGGTTCCTAAATGCTTACTAAAAGCCATAATACCGAAGGTGCTTCACATTTCCAGGCTTAAAGCATGGAAAAGATCACATACTATAATGGCAAAAGGAAGCTCTTTCATGCGGATGTGCATTAAGTGTACTTTTGAGTATGGTGCTAACATGAATAAGGCACCATTTGAAAGAAGTTAGTGTTGTTTGGCCTAAGTCTGTGGGGTGGAAGAGATTAAACCTTGGGGGCCCATCCATGCTTTTAAAGCCCATTCCCAATCAAAAAAAGGAAAGGGGGGGAACCCTCAAAGGGCAGGAACACACAGAACGGTTTTTGTCCACAGAACAGCTGATTCCCTTCTCCCTTTTCAAGAATTATTCCCCTTTCTGGCTGCTGGGAATATTAGGAAGGAAGCTCAAGAGGGAAGATGTCCTAGACCCTTGTGTTGTCTGCACACCATCCTAATGACTAGGAGATGGAGAACTCATGTTGTGAGTTCTTGCTGCTCAACCTGCCAGTTTGGTGGCGGCTATGCCAGGAGGAGAGTTGTGTTGGTGTTAGCGATGAGCGGCGGTTCAGGCCATTGCAGCAACCTTCTCAGCCATGAGCCAAAGCGGCCAGCTGAGGAGAGGCTGCTGTAGCCTCTGAAGCATGAAATGCTTAAGGGTTCTCTGCCCTTTGAACGTAGGAGATTCAGTTCTCGCTGCTGCTAGGAGTTCTGTCGGAATTCCATTTAACACTCTGCCTATTGCTCTCTCTCGAGGGATAGCGATGGGCATAGTGGCCATCAGTGCATGCAAGTTCCTTTTCTTGCTTTGTTTTACATAGCCATGCGTATATTTTAATGTGACTTTCATGGGAGCCATTTAGAATTATCACCCATGATAATTAGCACACCTTGACATTATTATTATTATTATTATTATTATTATTATTATTATTATTTTGCATGTGTGTATAAAGATAGCTTAAATGGGACGCGGGTGGCACTGTGGGTTAAACCACAGCACCTAGGGCTTGCTGATCAGAAGGTTGGCGGTTCAAATCCCTGCAGTAGGTTGAGCTCCCGTTGTTCGGTCCCAGCTCCTGCCAACCTAGCAGTTCAAAAGCACGTCAAAGTGCAAGTAGGTAAATAGGTACCACTCCGGCAGGAAGGTAAATGGTGTTTCCATGCGCTGCTCTGGTTCGCCAGAAGTGGCTTAGTCATGCTGGCCACTTGATCCGGAAGCTGTACGTTGACTCCCTCAGCCAGTAAAGTGAGATGAGCGCCGCAACCCCAGAGTCGGTCATGACTGGACCTAATGGTGTCCCTTTACCTTTACCTTTATAAAGATAGCTTAATAGTCATACATGTAACCCTCCACTCTGTTTTAGTGCATTTTCCCTTAAGGTTGAAATTGACTGGACCAGAATTCTTTGCAATTTGACCGTATCAATTTCACCACTCAGTTGACTTGGATAAGCCATTTCAGTTAGGAAAATGGACTGGCTTCTACCTATCTCCCAATGCCACCACAGTTGTATTTGTCTGTACATTTCTTCTCATAGAATCATAGAATTGTAGAGTTGGAAGGGACATCCAGGAGTCATCAAACCCCCTGCAGTGCAGGAATGCATCTACATTTCTCAAGCTACCAGTGCTAAATCAGAGCTAGTGGCATTGTAGAAGGGAGAATTCACTCCTATTTCCTGACAGAAATAATAGTTTGTACCCGGCCAGAGTTGTTACACTGCACCCATTTAAGTGGCCAAGGACTGAGCAAAAAGCTCTTGTATTTTCTAGGCTACCCTGAAAAACCAAGCGGGCAAGAAGTACTTCTAAACAGTGGTTGCATTCAAATTGTGTTGTCTTTGCATTTCTTTTTGGTGGGTGGGAGTCACTCCCCCCACCATAGAATCAGTAACCGTCTATTGCTTAAGGTCACCACAGTTAGCGATCTTTGGCAAGAGACTTCTTCCATTTTTGGTAATGGCAGCAAGTTTCTTTTTGGACACATTTTCTTCTGAATCTGCGATTATCTCTCAAACCTGTTTCATGTTATCATTGTCAGATTCCTCTTCTTCCAGTTTCTCAGAACAAAATATTAAAAGAAAGAAAGAAAAGAAGCCAAGCGTGGAATTGAGAGTCATATGGTTATGATTTGAGAATGTCAAGCCTGGGTATTTTATTATTATTATTATTCTTTTTTTTAAAAAGTACACACACACCAAACAACGTACCTTTTACTTTGGGCAGCCAACTCGCTGCAGAAACATCAAAGGAAATATGTGCTGGATCAAGGTGATCCCCCCCTCCCCATCACGTCTTTGCCAGCTGCAGTGTTTATGATTAGAGGCAGACGTCCCAGACACCTCCGAGTCCTTAGTGAACATCAGATCTTTAACGGGATCCATCCCAACTGAGTGACACTAAACAGACAGCCAGAGGGGAGTTGGTGGGGTAGTACAGGGGGGCTGGGAGAAGGTTCTTTTGGTGCTCCATGCTCTCAGAAGCCAGGCTTTGTAACAAACGCCCACTAATGCCAGTTTTTACGTTGCCCAGAGGCCCTGTCTCTCGGCTTCCAGGATGGCTTTCATTAGCACAGGGGATGCCTAGAGCCCAGCAAACGCTGTCATTGATCCTCTTGCAAGGAGTGCATTATTTGCGCAGCATTCAGGTCACACAGCCTGCTCAGCTTTGAAGCAGCTCTCCACTTCACGCTCCTGTCAGCTGCATCTTGCCAGCTTCCCGAGGCTGACACAATTCCCCTCTCCAATCTCATTCTTTTGCTCTCTGCAACTAACTACAACAAATTCCCTTTAGATGATCCCAGTGGTGGAAATATTAACACTTGTTTACTGATCCTGTTGACATAAGAATTCTGCAAATGGCAAATCATATTGATAGCGGCGCTCCATTACGAATCGTCCCTCTCCTGGTCCCTCTAGTCTTCCCTCTGTTTTTGGGATTGTTTAACAGCATCAGTGCTCAGTTGCCTTGGGCAGCAGACACATTTATTTTTATGTGTTGAAGGTGGCATGACACAGGCGTTACTTCCTGTAGTGTGTGCATGTATTTCACTTGTCCCACTACTAAACCAGTGTTTCTAAACACTAAGGAGACCAGGATGAACAGAAACAATCGTGGGATTAGTGTGTTAAACAGACACCCGTCTGTCTCGGGAGACAATGGAGGAGTGTGCCTTTCAGAATGAGGTCAAGCTGTTGGAAGGTTGCAGTGCCAGCTGTGGCTGTAGAGACTGATGTGGGGGAGACATGTTTTGTTGCAGCTGGGGCAGATGAAGGCATCCGGTTGGGCTGCTGCAGATGCACCAGGGCGTTTCTTTTCTCTGTCTTCCTCCCAGCGGTCATTCCTCCTCTGGTCACTGCTATGGATACATGACTTGACTGCCTGTCTCCAGGCACTGTTGTTGTCTGCAAGGGTTTCCACCAGGCAAGGTTGATGTTGCCTCCATGCCACGTTTGCAGACATCTTTGTAGCACAGAGTTGGTCTGCCAAGGGGCTAGCACCTTAATATCAGCAAGACAAAGGAGATGGTGTTGGACTTTCAAAGGAAGAGAGGAGAATTAGCCCCTCTGTACATCTGGGAGGACTGTGTGGCGAGAGTCTCTTCCTTTAAATTCCTAGGAGTTTTTCTCAATGAAGACCTTACTTGGAAAATCAATACAACCCAGGTGGTTAAGAAAGCCCAACAGGGACTCCATCTCCTCAGAGTATTGCAAAAGAACAATGTCAATCAACATTTGATGATCTCCTTCTACTGGTCCACAACAGAAGTGTCCTTTCATACTGCATTACGGTGTGGTACGCTGGTTTGACATCAACTGATAGGAAGTACAGAGGGTGGTAAATACACCACAAGGTATTATGGGCTGTCCCGTGAATCCACTGGATGAAATTGTGGAAGAACGTTGCCTCAGGAGAGTGAGGAAAATTCTCAGGGATGATTCACACCCTGGCCGGCACTTTCTTGATCTCCTCCCCTCAGGCACTGTGTCAGTGGTGGGTGTGCGACAGTAAACAAGGGGAATTAAGACTAAGAGAGCTGGGTAGGGGGTGCTTGTGTAATCTCACTGTAGACAAGTTGTACAAGTGACAATAAAGTGTTTCATTCATTTCATCCTTGGGGTTCCTGCCATCTTCCATTCTGTGAACATGACAAAGCCAGAGTAGACGTTGCTTAGACAGGAGTGCGAACATCCTGGGAGATGTGGGCTTAGGAGAGCACAGCTTTGTTTGGAATTTTGTCCTGCCATTTGATACTCAAACTCCCTCCTGACACAGAGCACGTGGAAGGTGTTGAGGTGTCGCTCCTGACAGGTGTGAGTTGCCCACGACTCACTTCTATAAAGCAGCTTGCTCAACACGTGTTTTACCACTGGCAATCATGACTGCTGTAAAACCTTTGCTCCCAAAGCTGTTGACTGTCTCTCACTCCTGAAAACCAATCTTGCTTCATCTAGGCACACTACCACCCAGACTCCAGAGGAAAAGAAGTCAGCTTACAATTAGGTTCCTAACCATGTTACTAGAAATCAAGTTCCACCCTCATTTACCCTCTTATTTGGGTTCTGTATTTAATGCCTCAGCAGATACAGAGCCAGCCTAATAATCTGGGAAGCAAAGCACTTGGATTTAAAATGGATCGCATCAAGGAGGTCATCACCATCTGTTCCCCCACCCCATTTTAAAGGAAATTGACAAGAATAGGAGGTGGAAAGAGATAGGCATGCACTATTGTTTTTTTTAAAAATCCAAGTGGGTTCCATGTTGTTAGTTCTGGTTGAAGCCCAATCCCAAGTCTGAAAAGTTTTGGAGTTTCTGGGATAGAAAAGAGGCAGGCCCCTGGGAACACAATACAGTGGTACCTCGGGTTAAGTACTTAATTCGTTCCGGAGTTCCGTTCTTAACCTGAAACTGTTCTTAACCTGAAGCACCCCTTTAGCTAATGGGGCCTCCTGCTGCCGCCATGCCATCAGAGCACAATTTCTGTTCTCATCCTGAAGCAAAGTTCTTAACATGAAGCACGATTTCTGGGTTAGAGGGGTCTGTAACCTGAAGTGTATGTAACCTGAAGCGTATGTAACCCGAGGTACCACTGTATAGGATCTAGACTAGAGTTGTGGATCAGTCGAAGAAGACGTTTTAACCAGGCAAGAGTCAGTTCGGCGTTTTGCTCTGTGTCTTGACACTCAGTGCAAGCCCTTTGGCTGAAGCAAGGTAGTGCGAACACGCTCAGCCAACTTGCCTGGCCTGCCGCTCTTGTGTCAGCAAGACTGAGCTCTTTGTGTGTGCGACCGGAGACACTCCCTCCCTCAAGGGCTCGGCTCGCTTTTCCCTCAGAACTCTTACCTCTAGCAGGTCTAAAAAAACAAGGGACCTAAATTGGAGGTTGCGCCTTTACTTAGATTGAAATCTTTTAATTAAGAAAAAGAGCACCAGAAATGTATTCTGCGCTTCAGGGCGATAGTTTTAAGTGAAGTCCTCCTTTTAGTCTTCATATCCTAGTTATTATCCTCCGTTTACAAAAAATATTTTTATGGTGTTCATAATGCTAAAACAAGTGGGGCTGACAGCTTAATTTTCAGAATAATTAACGTGCTGCTCATTGCAATAGCTTTATTTCCTAGCTGCCCCCAAACTTTAAACGTTCTCTCTCTCTCTCTAGATTAATACAGTGTACAGAAGTTTCACTACTACCAAGGCCACTTTTGTTTTAAGCCACAATTTGATGCCATAAAAGAAAGGAGCACTGGAAAATAAATCAATATATTTTAATTAGGAAGGCAAACCACAGCTTCTTCCCTTTAAAATACACTTGAGGTGTGTCAAATAGCCTTAGTTTCAGTTTTCAAGTCAAATGTCGCAACATGAAATGTTTCAGAAAATACTTTCTGTGAATATTCACATTTTCCTCCTCTCCCCAAACTGTTCCTTTAGGTCAGGGATGGGCAATCTCCCCCCACCCTCATATGGGGCCACATTCCCTCAGGGAAAATACTTCAGCAAAACCTTTCAAGCAGCAGCTGTGATCCAAAGGGATATTCAGTTGATACGTTGTTTTGTGTAACTTGGCCACAAAACAGCTGTCCGTTGTAGAGGTGGGCTCACAGTGATGTTCCTCCTCTTACATTAGGGACGGGGAAGCTGTGGCGTCCAGGTATTGCTGGACCACAATTCCCGCCATCCCTGACCATTGGGCATGCTGGCTGGAGCTGCAGTGGGAGACCCAAAAACTGGAGAAGCACAGGTTCTCAACTCCTGTGTCACATCTTTTTTCAACCTGCAACTGCAGTTTGGGTGTTTCGAAGCTGCATGCTTTATTACTGGAGCAAACTATCAGTGCATCAGAGTATATATACAAATACAGCCCCAGTGACCTATGTCTCACTTTCTACGTAAGTTAATGTTTCTCGGAGCAGTGTTCTCATGCGTGGCCTGCTTTGGCTCATCTGATCCCCCAAGGTCTCTCTGACCTTGGCATCCTTATGTGATTCATACTTTCTCACATGGGCGAACTGTTCCTAGCATATTTCTGCCCAAGTACTTGGTACAAACAGGGCTTCCATTCATTTTAGATTGGACATGGTATGTCTAGATTTATTTGGCACACACGCAGATGGCAGCTCTTCCAGAGAACATCCTTCCTCGGCTGCAAGCAGGTCAGTCGTTGCAACACGTGATAGTGTGTGTCATTGCACAACACGGATGCCACCTGTTGTTGTGAATGACAGACAGCACTTGATAACTTATTGTGTGTGGTGTGTGTTTGTGTGTTCCCATGCTGTGGCTTCTTGCAGTAATTCACGAGGAAATTGAATGCGTGCCTGTGGTGAATCGGATTCTGATTCTATACTTCAGTGCCGAGGGAGGCAAAATGTTATGCAGATACTTCCCTTTAAGTTGTAGAAAGTTCACTACAGCAAGCCAAACATGAGAACATTTTCTTCCCTTCGTTGAACCTGAATTATATTACGCATGATATATTTCTCCTGTGTGTGGTCCTCCTCCCCACCCCCTTTTTTCTGGAAGGTGCACGCATAATTGAACAAGGTGTTTTGAAGATGCAAATGTTTGGCAAAGGGTTCCCCCCCACCCCCGCTATTTGATAAATCACTCTAGGTTTTTTTTTTGTGTGTGTATGGGTTTTTCTTTTTCTGGAACAGCGTCTCTTAACAACAACTTGGCAAAGTCAACATCTATTTGATTAATCTTTCTTAGATGATGGAACTGAATGCCTTTGAAGATTCTGGAGAAGATTCAGTGCCTAATTTTGGAGTCTTCTGCCATGGACTTTTGAACCTTTTAGGCATTTTGAAGGGGGTAATACGTGATTTCTCGAATCCACCACCATCTAAAATTTATACAGATTTGTAGGTTCACCCATTTCTATTTCCCCTCTGCCTTTCGGTCCTTGCAAACGCAAAACTCTTTCTGGAAACTTGGATATATTATATTTTTGTAGTGTCTTTGACAAGGAGAGGATATAGGTATCCAAGCATATAGGTATGGTTGCTGAGTTTTTGAATTAATTTTATAATGAATGATTTTAGAGTGTTGTTTGTGCTGTACTTTTGTACTGTTTTATTGTTGTTAGCCGCCCTGAGCCCGGCTTCGGCTGGGGAGGGCGGGATATAAATAAAATTATTATTATTATTATTATTATTATTATTATTATTATTATTATTATTATTATACAGGACTCAGCTCATTGGGGAGGCTGGAAAAAGTAAGGCTTTCTCAGTCCTGTTATTGCCCAGAGTAACAATATCTTTGCTTTAGTTACAGGTAGGTAGCTGTGTTGGTCTGCCGTAGTTGAAACAAAATTAAAAATAAATAAATCCTTTCATTAGCACCTTAGAGACCAACTAAGTTAGTTATTGGTATGAGCTTTCGTGTACATGCACACTGCTTCAGATGTGTGCAGATATCTTTGCTACAAGTGTTTTAAAGCATTTCATGCACTCAGAAGTGTTGTGCAAATTATTCACAGTAACAACAAAACAACACAAAACCCAGAGAGGAAATACCAAACAGATTATACAAGGCAAGGAAACAGAAACACAGCAGCAGCCTGAATGTCAATGTTTTACATGAGAACGGGCCTCCCTCCCTGTTTGTGGAATGCTTTCCCCATGTTAGCATGCCTGGAAACATCACTGTCTGTTTTTAGGTGCCAGGCAAATACATTCTTAGTTACCCAGGCTTATGTGGTTGTTTTACTTGGGAGGGTAGTCAGATAAGTTAATGGCCTTTGTTGGGCTCATACTTTAAGTGGGGTGGGTAGAACTCATTATTTAAAAAAATATTGCTGAATTAGCATCTTAGATTTTGCTTGTTGGTCTGGTTTTAAAGTCTTTGTTGTTTTATTTGTGCTGTGTAAATCGCCTGAGGCACTTGAGTGCAAAAAGTACAACTAAAATAATCGTAATTGGTTAATAGTTATTATTAGTAGTAGTAGACCCATTCCAGTCCGGCTTCCGCGCTGGTCATGGGACCGAGACGGCTCTGGTCGCCCTAACAGATGATCTCCGCAGGCAGCTGGATCGAGGCGGGTCGGGGCTGCTGATTCTTCTAGATCTGTCAGCAGCCTTTGACATGGTCGATCACGAACTCCTGGACCACCGCCTTGCCGACGTGGGGATCCAGGGCACAGTCCTTCAATGGCTGCGCTCGTTTCTCTCTGGTCGGGGACAGAGGGTGGCGCTTGGGGGGGAATTGTCATCACGCCACTCCTTGGTGTGTGGAGTGCCTCAGGGTGCAATTCTCTCCCCGATTCTTTTTAACATCTTTATGCGCCCCCTCGCCCAGCTTGTCCGGAGTTTTGGGCTGGGTTGCCATCAGTATGCCGATGACACCCAACTCTGTCTGTTGATGGATGGCCATCCTGACTCGGCCCCAGATACACTGACCAGATGTCTGGAAGCTGTGGCTGGATGGTTACGTGGGAGCCGGTTGAAGTTAAATCCTTCGAAGACGGAGGTCCTCTGGCTGGGGCGGGACGATATGGGATTGAGGGGGCAACTCCCATCTCTTGCGGGGGTGCAATTAGTGCCAGCACCGGCCGTTAAGAGTTTGGGTGTAATCTTCGATACCTCCCTCTCTATGGAGGCGCAGATTACAGCTATAACAAAGGCGGCATTTTTTCATCTCCGCCAAGCTAAGCAGTTGGCCCCTTATCTCTCTCGTCCTGACCTAGCCACTGTGATCCATGCGACGGTCACCTCCAGACTGGATTATTGTAACTCGCTCTACGTGGGGCTGCCCTTGAGACTGACCCAGAAACTCCAGCGGGTGCAGAATGCCGCGGCGAGACTCCTTATGGGGTCTTCGCTGCGAGAGCACATTCATCCAGTATTATACCAGCTGCACTGGCTCCCGGTGGAGTACAGGATCAGGTTTAAGGTGCTGGTTTTAACCTTTAAAGCCCTATACGGCCTAGGACCCTTGTACCTACGGGACCGCCTCTCCTGGTATGTCCCACAGAGAAACCTACGGTCAGCAAATAATAACATCCTCAAGGTCCCAGGCCTCAGAGAGGTTAGGCTGGCCTCAACTAGAGCCAGGGCCTTCTCGGCTGCGGCTCCAACCTGGTGGAATGCTCTGTCACAAGAGACTAGGGCCCTGCGGGACCTGACATCTTTCCGCAGGGCCTGCAAGACAGAGTTGTTCCGCCAGGCCTTTGGTCAGGGCGCAGCCTGACCCCCTCCTCTGGCAACCTGCACAAAATCTTGCTTAATCGGTTGCCATCAATTTGATTTTAACTAATTTTATAATGAAATATTTTTAGAATGTATGATTATTTGATTGTTTATTTGATTGTTGTTAGCCGCCCTGAGCCCGGCTTCGGCTGGGGAGGGCGGGATATAAATAAAATTTATTATTATTATTATTATTATTATTATTATAGTAGTAGTAGTGATGTTTCCAATCCCTTGAGCATGGTTAAAGGATCAGCTGTGAAATTGAACAGATCATTTCCTGTCCCTGGCACAGATTACACCTGGCCTCCTTCTCTAGGCTTGAATCAGCACTGGTTTAACCATGGTTAACGCAAATCAGGACACACTGTTAACAGTTTGAAATTTCAAAGCCTGGCTTAGCGCTGGCCATCAGTTGAGACAATATCAACAAAGCTTAACAAAGGTGCATTCCCAGAATGGAGCTGGACTGCAGGGAGGAAGGAGCTGAGCCTGCAAGCTGTTCCCAATCCCTTAACCATGGTTAAAGGATTGTGATAATTACATTCACAGTAGCTGATATTACAGACAAGGGTAAAGAATGCATTATAAAGTGGGAAATGTGGGAGCTTTTACTGAACACTGATTTTTAAGAGAGGGCACATTATCCATTTATCACGTAGGTTTAAGGAGAATTTAAGCATATGAAACAAATTTTTAAAAACTTCAAGAACTCTCTTAAATCATATCACAGGCATGCAAAATTTGCACAGTCAGAATTAGAACTCGATCTTCAGATTTAGGGAAACTCATTTGGTGAGTTACTGGTTTTTATCAGTAAGCTGAAAATGATGATGTTTCATCACAGACTACCCTGGGTATTCACGGAGCATTTTAAAACAGAAGAAGACAATATGAAACATAATGCACAATAAACAAGAACATTCAAAATAATTCTCATAAAATACATAAAAGATATAAATAGCAGCATACTGACTTCAAAATGACTTTTACCTATCAGCCTTTAAAAACCTGACAAGAATGGCAAGCTTTTACCTTTTTTATCTGGCCAGAGAATCAACTTTAGCTTTAGCTTTTTTATTTTTGTAGTTGATGGCATCAATAGCACTTGACGCAACTGTATATGTACTGGTCTGTTAAATTGTGTAATGCTGCGTTTATCACAAGATAGATGGATAAGTAAATAGGCTTTGCCTTGTGCTCGATTGGGATTTTTCTCTCAGACACACATTTTCCCATCATCAACTGAGAATTAATAAACAAGGCGGGCAAATTCATCTTCAACAGAATAATTGACTGGAGGAGCCAGTATTCAAAAACCATATCACAATTTTTATTTTAAAAATGAAATCCTCCCCCCCCCTTTCCACCTTTCTCTCTGACCTTCCTGTGCCCCACTTCACCAGGTCTCCGTATCTCTTGGAATGCAATGATTCAAGAAGAAAGAGACAAGCAGCCTTCTATAAATCAGAAGGCCGTCCTATTTATCCAGAGCCCTGGTTTTTCCAGCTCAGTAGTCTGCTGATTCTGATGACAGTGCCAGGCTCTTCTTTATCAGTTAATCATCAGCACTGCATACTGGAATGCTCGTAATTTGGATTTTTTTTTTCTCTTTTTCATTGTGTCTAAACAGAGATGATAGAGGGTGGGGAAAAGCACATTGACCAAAGTGCTCAAGAATTATTAAAATGTCCACTAGACAGTCTTAAGGTTTTGCACTTTGGGTGGCAACGTGCTGCTAGTCCCTGCATTCTGCTTATAGCTCTAAACAGAACAGGTCAAGATGTCATAAATACAAAGTGAGGAACTGCCTTGCTGAGTCTTTTCTTTAAAAAACCCCTATGAAGATTTTGATCATTTGCATTGCCAAAATTACTCTGGGCAATGATACAGGATGCTCATGGGTTTAGCCAAAATTCAGAAACCTTGATTTTTTATTTATTTATTTTTTAAGGAAAACATTCATTTGACTTCATTAAAGCTTGTGTGTAGCCTTTTTGTGTGTGTCGAAGTTAATACAGCCCATGCATAGAGTACTAGTCTTTGAGAGGCGAGAACATATTATATTTAAATTTTATAATAATTTTATATATTTTAAATTATAAAAATTATAAATGTTATAGTGTATAAATTTTATGAAATAGTTTAAAGAAGCAGAAATATTTGCATGACAATAAATGAAAACCAGGAGTGACGAGGGTGGTGCTGTGGTGTAAACCTCTGAGCCTTGGGCTTGCCGATCCGAAGGTCAAAGGTTCGAATCCCCATGATGGGGTGAGCTCCCATTGTTCGGTCCCAGCTCCTGCCAACCTAGCAGTTCGAAAGCACGTCAAAGTGCAAGTAGATAAATAGGTACCACTCCAGTGGGAAGGTAAATGGCATTTCCATGTGCTGCTCTGGTTTCACCAGAAGCGGCTTAGTCATGCTGGCCACATGACCTGGAAAAACTGTCTGCAGGCAAACGTCAGCTCCCTTGGCCAGTAAAGCGAGATGAGCACCACAACCCCAGAGTCATTCGCGACTGGACTTAACTGTCAGGGGTCCTTTACCTTTTTTAAAAAAATGAAAACCAGATGTTTTAACACCAATTACTAATAGATCATGAGGTTACAGTGTAGGCTGCAACTTCTCACCAGTAAATATTTAGTAGATCATGCAAAACCATGTCAGCAGGGGTAAAACCAGTTCCTCAGAACAGAAATGTTGAAGAATTCTTAAGGAAATGGGAGCAGAAATTGCCAATGTTCTCTTATACATCCAGTGCATGGAATTGGAATCACCCCAGTGAATACAATAGGTGTTCACCATTGTTGTTGCATTGATTCTGCAAGCAATATGCAATTGATTACATTTCCTCTCATTTGCATTGCATTTCCTTTGCTTGAAATGAATGGAGTGGACTCATGGAATGACAACATAACTTGCATAATTGCACAAGTTATGCAGTTTTGCTACAGTGGACAGTAGAATGAATAGCATAGTATTGGATGGAAGGCAAACTGCAGTGGAATGGAAACAGTGCAGAATGTGACAAATACCGGGCAGAACAGAAAAGTAGGCCTTATTGCATCCCTACTTCAGAAGAAGTCACTCCTGCACCTCCTTCGACTGCTTCTGCCATGATTTACATGTCCTGACCTAAAAAAATGAATCTTCTTCTTCTTCTTCTTCTTCTTCTTCTTCTTCTTCTTCTTCTTCTTCTTCTTCTTCTTCTTTGCCGGTGGCTTGTAGCTGAGTAAGATTGTCTTCCATGAATACAATCTTAACAGTGAGTCTGTAAGTGACTGTGGAGGCTAATTCTGGATCCATATGTTCTTCCACAGTGGAGGCATAGGTTTCCAGGTGGGAGTTGATCACAGTGAGGGTTTGCCAAGCGTGCCTTCCTCTTAGCACGTTTCTCCCTTTCATCCTGAATTTGAGCGTCATCAAAGCCCATGATACCTTTGGTAAAGGCTGTTCTCCAATTGGAGTGCTCACATGGCCAGTGTTTCCCAGTTGTCTGTGTTTATACTACATTTTTTAGACTGAATCCTAGGATGCTGTTGTCCACTGAGAATGGAGGTACACAGTGCAGGTTGTCCTCTTCCAGAACCATATTAAATGCTGCATTCTAGCATTGGGGCCTGTTCTTCTAATTTACAGGAAAATGAACTGAAGTTGAGTTCTTCCTTTTGAATTCAGAATATGGTCCCTGGGTGTTTTTCTCTGTTTCATTAGATTTTCCTGAACAATAATCTAAATGTAATCATCTTACCCTTAAGTATATTTAATAGGTTTATGGTAGATTTTCCTGAATGATAAATCTAGAATGTAATAATCTTAATGATAAGTATTGTTAATGGGTTTATGGACTGGCGGAGGGGGGGGCGGAATACTGATACACCAAAGCATAGTTGGTCATAACAGAGTGGTTGGTGTGATTTATTAAATAATGATACTTAAAATATTTATAAATGTGTTATTGATTTGATGTGTGCATATACTTATAATGTACTAGCACTGAAACACAGTAATCAATCAACTCTTTGAAAATTCATTAATCTCCTAGAAGTAAGGCAGAAACCAAAAGGCAGGTATATTTATAGCAATGACTACTAAAAGATAAAAAAGCTATTCTATGTAGGAGTTTTGAAATTTCATGCAGATGCTATCAAATATCCTTAAATGCAATATGCTGCTGGCATAATGGCAAACATCATGCATTGATCTGACCGTTAGCAGAAGACATTCTACTGCATTGTTACAAAGACGCATTTATTGGACCAGCAACTAGATCTTTCAAATGTGTGAGTGCCTGCTGGGGGCGGCACACCAAACTATTTTAGACAGGCAATCTTGAAACGTTCTTTACAGTACCAGTGGTCTCAATCCAACACAGACTTAAGTGCACTTAATTCTATGTTGGATTGTGGCCAGTCTTTCTGGGGATCTGGAGGACCTTCAATCTTCAAGTTGAGGAGCACTGATATATTCCGTATCCCTTTAATTTAATTTTAAATCACTTCTATTTCACTCTACCTCCCCAAAGAGATCAGTGTAGCAAACAAATTTTTAAAACCCAGTAAAATAGAACAGACAATATAAACAGTAGCAGACAACAGCAGACAATATATGTAGGAAGGCTCCAAAGCCTGATTAAAAAGAAAACTTCTAACTTCCCCTCTAAATGTAGACAGTGAAGGAACCTTATGAATCTCCCAGGGGAAGAAGTTTCAGAGGCAGGAGCCCCCACTGAATAGACAACAAGAGGGGATGAGAAGATTTCAGTTTATCACACTGCGTTATATGGAGAAGGGTGGTCTTTCCAGTAACTTGGTCTCAAGTCATTTAGGGCTTTCAAGTGCAGGAAATTCACTTGGGGAAGTATTTCCAAGCATTGCAGTTTTCACAGTGCATTGCTTACTACAGGAATACCCCTAAACTATTTTGAAAACCCTATTGTCAGATGTGAAATTATGTGAGAGGCACTTCCTATAGCTTTCCTAAATGTAGCCGTGTTTTATCCGTGCTTCCTTGATTTGTGAAGGTTACAAGACGGTGGCTGTGCTTACAACTTCTTGCTGTCCCAAAATTAGGGGTTGTCCCTGGTGTGCTAAAATTTCCCAAAGCTACGTGTTCATCAGTTCTCACAAGTAAGGGAGTGTGCTGCCTTTATTGTATGAAACAAGCCTAAATGTACCAGTGCTTCAGTCCCCTCCTGAAAGCTAGATTCCCACAAAAGGAAGAATTACAAATTTCCACTGGCACTACTACTTTTGATGTGTGGCAGCTGTGCGAGTCAGAACTGCCTAAAGCTGATTGTAATAAAGGATTGCCACAGTTTCTGGCAATTTAATGTTAGCACTAAGAATTTGAGAGTCACTGTTTGAACATTACATTGGTAACTTTTGTATCCTTTTATATTACATTCATGTTAGTGGAGTCCTTCTAAAATGCAAACCCTATATAGAAACCTATGAAGAACAACATTGTCTAAAGGTATTAAAGGGAACTACCAAGGCTTTGGGAAATTATTTGAGTACAATTGACTAAGAAAGAATTGGAAAGGTATAGGGGGAATACAGACGGGTACACTTTGAACAAGTATTCTCAGCTGAGAATAAAAGTGTTGCCTTTTAGGTTCACAGATACAATTTGGCTGAGTTTTTTTTATTTCAACTTGAAAGCAAAGTAATGTAAGCCTGAGGCTGAGATATTTTTTGCTGATGCCATCTCAAGAGAAAGCTGGGGTTTCCTATGGTTTATTGAGATGAATGGAGGATAACCACCAGACTCCTTGAACGTGCCTTCAAGAAGCATGAATGTCCATTATACCAGAAATAGAATTGCCACCTCGGTTCTAAAATCTAGGCCTTTTCCAGCTAATTAGGCACCAGGCTGGTACAGTGGTGCCTCGCAAGACGAAATTAATTCGTTCTGCGGGTTTTTTCGTCTTGCGAATTTTTCGTCTTGCGAAGCACAGTCAAGTCGCAACTGCACCTCTTCAAGTGGTTTTAAGAAAAAGGAAACAAACTTGCAAGACGTTTTCATCTTGCGAAGCAAGCCCATAGGGAAATTCGTCTTGCGCCGCAACTCAAAAAATGAAAAACTCTTTCGTCTTGCGAGTTTTTCGTCTTCCGAGGCATTCGTCTTGCGAGGTACCACTGTATTGCAGAATTTGAGCTTAAGAACTGAAACTGGAGCAAAGGCTGGAATCCTTGACAATTCCAACTTTCAGATTTGTGGTCTTCAAGATTGTGGTGTTGTCAAGTCTTTGTAGGCAGCATTTCTCTCTCCTTTGATCTTAGTACTGTGGTCCTATAGTGTTAAGATTGGAGATAAGCCTCTCCTTGCTTTTAAAAGGCAACAGCAGAGGCTTATTTCCCATCTTAGAACCCTGGGTATACAACACTAAGATGGAAATAAGCCTATGTCTGCTCCCAGCTTGAACTTTAAATTATTTGTGGTCATGATGCCGGGTGATTGACAGGAGGTTCAAAAATGCCCCCCGGAAAAAATGGCCAACAGAGGATGATTCAGTTTGGGGTCAAACCCTAGGGCTGAAAAATGTCCCCCACCCCTGCCTTATAATATGGGTTAATAAGGATATGGGCAAGGTGAAATGGAGACCTATCAGGGACATTCATGGATGCAGATAACTTGGGTTTGGGGCATATAGGAAAGAGGGCAAGGTTTAAGAAATGAGGGAGATGGAGAAAAAAGCAAAGAATAAAATGACAATGAGAAAGGACAGAAGAAGTGATGGTTTTCATGTGATTTAAAGCAAGTACAGTGGTACCTCGGGTTAAGAATTTAATTTGTTCTGGAGGTCCGTTCTAATCTGAAACTGTTCTTAACCTGAGACACCACTTTAGTAAATGGAGTCTCCCGCTGCTGCTGCTGCTGCTGCTGCTGCTGCTGCACCACCACCGCGCGATTTCTGTTCTCATCCTGAAGCAAAGTTGTTAATTCCATGGGATTGTGCTTAACTTAAACAACCATAGCTTTATCTGTTTCCTTTGCAATGACATCAAACTCGACGCTGAAAGCAAATCCAAACCATATTCACAGGGCACGTGACTTGGTTAGAGGCATCTAGGGCAGCTTGAATGGATCCTGGCCAGGCTAGTGCTGTGACGAAGAAGAAGAGGAGGAGGAGGAGTTTGGACTTGATATCCTGCCTTTCACTCCCCTTAAGGAGTCTCAAAGCAGCTAACAATCTCCTTTCCCTTCCTCCCCCACAACACACACTCTGTGAGGTGATTGGGGCTGAGAGACTTCAGAGAAGTGTGACTAGCCCAAGATCACCCAGCAGCTGCATGTGGAGGAGCGGGGAAGCAAACCCGGTTCACCAGATTACAAGTCTACCGCTCTTAACCATTACACCACACTGGCTCTCAAAAAATAATAATCATTACATCATATTGTCTCTGTAAAATATGGTAAATCATAAAAAAGCTTTTAATACCAATCCTATATATGATTACTTGCAAGTAAGTCCTACTGTATTCACTGGAGCCTACTTTCAGGGAGGTGCGCCTAGGATTGCTGATATGGACCCTGATGCTTTGAGCAGTACCTGAACGAAGGAGCACCAGAGCAGTTTCAAGAGAGAGAAAAAACAGGTGGTCTGAAATCCCCGTCTCTCGAAAATGCCTTTTCCGATTTACTTCAAATAGTTTTCTGAAAAAGTTCTCAATTGCCTAGAGATCACCTGTGGGAACTCTTAGGTGGAAAAGAGCTAACTTTCACGGGGCCTTACAAATCGAAACTGTCCAAGTAACTTAAGTGCTGATTGTCTGTCAAAGGCTCATTTGTTTAGTAGTCATCATTCACTTTACAGTTTTGCCTCTTGCCAGGGATTAGTGCTGCAGTTATGCTTGCACAATGTAGTCGCCGAAAACTCACAGGAAAGGCTCTGGGTGGAACTTGGAGGCGTGTGAACAGGCCTGGGGCCCAGCCTACCACGTTAAGAATTTGCATTTAAACTTGTGTTCTTGGTATTTAATCTTTTTGCTTAGGTTAGGTTTAGCGGAAAACAGTAGGCTGTTGAGGAAATTAACAGCCCTTTTACTTTTGGCTGAGACAGTTTCTAGCTCTCTGCTGGCTAGTCTAAACAGAGGGCAAAACCTGTTAGGGAGCAGAGCACACCCCTGTTGGCAAAGGCTGGACAGAGCAAACGTGTTTTCTTTCTCACCTGCAGATTTTTTTCTTTGAAAATAAATTGCAGGAGAAGAAAAGAAGCACTGGGTGAAATTAGACTTTTATTTATTTGCAGGCAAGCTCTGTGACTAAATGCCAGAAAAGGAAGCTGGGTGGGTAAGGTAGGAGGTATGGTGTAATAATAATATTTATAATAATAATATGCCCCCCTTCATCTGACTAGTTGCCCCAGCCACTCTGGGCAGCTTCCAGCAAATTAAAACATCAAACTTCTCTGTACAGGGCTACCTTCATATGTCTTCCAAAGTCAGATAGTTGTTTATCTCCTTGATATATGAAGGGAAGGTGCCTCTGCCTGGTTCCCTGTAACCTCACTTCTTGCAATGAGGGAACCACCAGAAGGTCCTCAAAGCTAGATCTCCATGTCTGGCTGGATGATGGGGGTGGAGATGGTCTTTTACCCTTGTGCTTAGCTCACACCTGAACTTCAGAGGTGGCTGTTGGGCAAGAGAAGTTCCTATTTGAGTGGTTGCCCAGATTTCTGCTATGTGGTTCCCCTGCAACTCCCCCCCCCTTATTTGTTTAAATTCATGCTTGCTTCATCTTGAATATGCCTTCTGCTGCTCTTCCCTTTCTACCCACTGCACCTGCATTAATTGTGACAAGCAAAATAGACTTCGTTAAATACGAGAGTTACCACCCCAGTAGACTCACCCCAGGGAAGTCAGAAAACATGATCACCCTCATCCCAAATGGACAGCATGGGTGGGGGGAATCCTTTCTGGTCTCCAAAGGGTGACAAGCATATGCTTGGGCTGTTTCTGGCCAGGGGTTGGGGGGAGAACACAATGCTGCCTTTGCCTCAGCTGAACTTGAGATGTACAGCTTTGACTTTTTATAGGCTGGTGAGGTCTCATTCTTGCTATCCATACTTAGTTGGATGGAGGGAGTATATGTTGAGAAGGTATGACCTGTGAGTATTTAAAAACAACAGCACTGTTTCTTCTAGAGATTGGAAGGGGAAATGCATACTGGATATACAGTGGTACCTTGGTTCTCAAACTTAATCCGTTCCGGAAGTCCGTTCCAAAACCAAAGCGTTCCAAAACCAAGGTGCGCTTTTCCATAGAAAGTGATACAAAACAGATTAATCTGTTCCAAACTTTTAAAAACAACCCCTAAAACAACAATTTAACATAAATTTTACTATCTAATGAGACCATTGCTCAATAAAATGAAAGCAATAAACTTTCACACACACAATCAATCAATCGGTAGCTGAACTGGGTTCCACACAGTCACACACAAAAAAGCCACATAAACGCAAAATAAATAGCAAAAACAGACAGACCTCAGTGTCACACTCAAAACAGAGGTGTGGCACTCAAATCAGAAGCGTAACACTCAAATTGTCAGTGTCACACTCAAAACTGAATTGTAGCACTCAAAACGGAAGTGTAACAACCAAAACGGAGCATGTCCAGCTTCCAAAAAAGAGTTCACAAACTGGAACAATTACTTCTGGGTTTGCAGTGTTTGGGTTCCAAGTTGTTTGAGTACCAAGGCATTTGAGAACCAAGGTACCACTGTACCTTGCTGAGATGCTTGTCATTTCTCAGACTTTGGGGTAGGAAGGCTATAGAAGCAGATGGAAGTTTAAGGAGCTGGGTGGCAGATGGTTTTTTGGCGCAATGAAGTCTGTGGCTGTTTGATTTTCCAGCTACAGCTTTAAAAGTCTGGAGGGAGTGTGAAACGTTGATCCCAGGTACGCTTGGGCGGGGGTGGGCGAGTGAGGTCTGCTAGACTGACAGTATTCAGGCTGATTAAAGATCATATCAGTTTAAAAGCATTTGCATGAATCTTCATTATTACCCCAATAAACCATTAGTTTGCATTTTAAATAACTCTTGGCTGCATTTATTGTTACAGGGATATTGCTGCTGAGTGCTGCAGTGGGTATGCAAAATTAGTAGCTGAGTCTTTAAATGTTCAAGATATGAAAAGTTAGGCTTGCACCCTAAAAGGTGGGCTAGAAATCCAATAAATAATAACAAATAAGTTTATGCAGATTCACTTTTCTTGAGTGGTGTATTTTGTGTATTTGTTTTGACTCAGTTCTTGGTCAATGAATAAGTCAATGCCATTGGAGCAATCTGTAAAATGGGTAAAAAAAACTTTTAGCCTCTCTAGAAAATGTTCAGTTCCTTGGTTTAGACTATATAAATATGCACATTGCATGTTACGTGTTTTGCGCCTTGATAGGTAATTGTTTAAAATGAGTTGTTATCTCTACATCTATTTCCAATTGCTGGTTTGTGATAGTGGCACATGGTAGGTTGATGCTGGTGGCACCATTGTCTCTGGGATCTTTCTTCTCGAGTTAGAATTTCACTCCTAGTTGATCCTGTAATCTATAAATGGATTTTATAGATCAAATCAGTCATCTGATAACTTTCCCTGGAATTCCTGCTGAGTCATCAGTTATCGCAGTGTAGACCTTCAAGAACTCACTTCCAATTTGCTTACAATCATGTTCAAAGTTGTGGATCAGAGACTGCGGTGAACTGAAAGCCTGGCAAGATCAGAGGATTTTGACTCCCAGCCATTCAACCCATTAGTTTAAAACCCAGAATAATACTTGACAGGGGAGCTACAGCCAACCCTGGCTCTCTGGTGATTATGATTATATCTAGCTGTGCTTTTCCAAATGCATGCTTGTCTTATTCATATATTATTTTTAGATTTACTTCTGGAGAGCAAAGTGTGAAGGAAGGGCCTTCATCTCCCTTAACCCAAAATAAGTAATGATTATAGACAGTAGCAGAGATATCTCTGGAGAGTGCAGTTCAGAGTTTGCAAAGAGAAACACACTTATCTGTGAGTGATTCAAGATTAGGCTTTCCGGGTAATCATGCCTATGACTTTAAGAGGTCCAAGGCAACTGCAGCTATTACACCTACCACTTATTCCTCTGCCAACTCATTCACCATTCGCCCTCTTCAGTAAGCTAATCTCTATCTTTCAGCAGGCTAGGAAGGAGGGGTGGGAGAAGGGACCAATAGGGCCAAAAGGAGGGAAGGCAGAACAGTTGCATCGCCTCTTCTTGCTTCAAGTCTTTTAAATACACAGACACGATCTCCATATGCTTGCATGGGGCACATCCACACCATTTAAAGCATTATCAGGCTACTTCAAAGGGACGCGGGTAGTGCTGTGGGTTAAACCACAGAGCCTAGGACTTGCTGATCAGAAGGTCAGTGGTTCGAATCCCTGCGACGGGGTGAGCTCCCGTTGCTTTGTCCCAGCTCCTGCCAACCTAGCAGTTCGAAAGCGCATCAAAGTGCAAGTAGATAAATAGGTACCACTCCGGCGGGAAGGTAAACGCCAGAAGCAGCTTAGTCATGCTGGCCACATGACCCGGAAGCTGTATGCCGGCTCCCTCAGCCAATAAAGCGAGATGAGCGCCGCAACCCCAGAGTCAGCCACGACTAGACCTAACGGTCAGGGGTCCCTTTACCTTTACCTTTTAGGCTACTTCAAACAGCCATGGCTTCCCTCAAAGACTTACAGGAGCTGTGGTTTGTTAAGGCTTCTGAGTTGCACAAACTATGGAACAACTATGCTACTTTAAATGGCTGCCGAGACCATAAAACACCGTCCTGAAAGACCTTCATTGTCTCCCAGTACGTTTCCGAGCACAATTCAAAGTGTTGGTGCTGACCTTTAAAGCCCTAAATGGCCTCAGCCCTGTATACCTGAAGTAGTGTCTCCACCCCCATCGTCCATCCCGGACACCAGGGTCCAGCTCCAAGGGCCTTCTGGCAGTTCCCTCACTGCGAGAAGTGAGGTTACAGGGAACCAGGCAGAGGGCCTTCTCGGTAGTGGCGCCCGCCCTGTGGAATGCTATCTGAGTTTTAGAAGACATCTGAAGGCAGCCCTGTTTAGGGAAGTTTTTAATATTTGATGTTTTATTGTGTTTTTAATATTCTGTTGGGAGCCACCCAGAATGGCTGGGGAGGCCCGGTCAGATGGGCAGAGTATAAGAAATTATTATTATTATTATTATTATTATTATTATTAATCATACAGCCTCTGTCCCTAACAACTAAAAAGGGTAGAGTTTCTGAATTAGACTCTTAGGACACTTGCCTTCTGAATTGCACCAATATCATAGCTGTTACTCCAGCAGGATCTACAATGTCAGGAATGGAGATGTTATGGCCCTCCACATGTTCCTGAACTAAAACTCCCATCATCCCTTGTCTTTGGCCATGCTGGCTGGGCTTGATGGGAGTTGAAGGGCCACAGGTTCCTCATATCTGTGATATAAATCCCCCAGAACCAGAGAGATCTGATTGACCACCTAGCTTTCATCCAATGCAGCTGATGGGACATGTTGAAGACAATCTTGGAGAAGTATTCAAGATCTTGCTTTCAGCAACTTGGCTTGTGGGATTTGCAGGACTCCCCTGTTCGTTTTTCTCCAACTCAGATCACCCTGGTTAGATCAGGGAGAGGTTGGTTCAACTGTTCCTACAAGGACATACCTTCAAGACAGTGCCCTGAGAAACGTAACCCGTCATGATCAGAGCAAGTAACACAGAACCAGAAGACAGCCTGTGCCATACGGCAGCAGAATTATTCTCTGCTGTGATATGCCTAACATTCTTTGCCTTCATTTCTGAGCGCATACTTCTGTTTCCCTTAGAGGCAACTGTTGTTCAGAAGAGAGCATACGCCAACTAGCAATGTTTTGGAATGCATTATTATTTTATTGGGGTGTACATTAATTAATCCTGAAATCAGATCCTGTGTGACACTCAAAGTTGTGTTGAGTAGCACAGAGTTTAAATATTTTAGCTTTACAACTCTGTTATGCTGGCAGCAAACAATAGTGTCTCAGTGAAGTCAGCATATGAACTCTGCTTGTGATGACATCTGGAAGGCTTGTTTTATCTATAAGCACAGTTGTAGACAAATGAAAGCAGACAGATGTAAGGATGGTGTGGCATCTTTGCCTCAAGCACTCTCTGGCTGTACATTTTCCAGTGTGTCAAGAACAGGGAGACCCCCCCCCTCTTTTTTTTTTTTTGGAATAAAAATATCTACTCGCATCTGTACACCAGCTATCATGCTGCCTTCTCAGTTCTCCAAGGTATGAAATGGCACACATCGTTCAAATTTTTAACACGAGGCCCATTTCAAAACACTGAATATTACCTGGGCTGTTCAGCTGCAGGACCACAAAAGTACAGCTGCCATCCCTGACCACTGGCCACACTGGCTGGGGCTGATGTTCAGCAACATCTGGAGGGTCACAGAACACCCACCCACCCATTTTAGAGGCCAGATCTGGCCCAACAGCACTTTTGGAATTTTTATAGTACAGGTACAACAATTGCCAGTTAACATTTTAATTTAAACAGGGGGGGGAAATCACATTGAGCTTTTACCAGTTAGAAATTAGAGGGGGGGAGAAGGCATTGATAGAAACAGGTTTGAAGTGATTCGAATTGGGGGGTGAAAACTGTGCTGTAAGACAATTAGACCCGTCTTTGATAATATTTTATTCTATCTGATTTCCTCCTGTGAACAGAGGCTAGCTTTTCCGTAGCATTGCTTTGTGGCTGCTTAGGAAGCATCAGTGGAAGAGCTAGTGAAACTTGCAGGAGTTTTTTTAGTAACAGAGAGAATCATTATGCTATTAACCTGGGAAATGTGCCCTTGTCCATTTCCTGTTGTGTCCCCGCCGCCCTACCATCAATCCATATAGAGTGCTTGGTCTTCAGAGCCCATGGGCCCAGGATAAGTGCCTCTGTGTATAGGAAATGGCACTTTTTTGTTTTACATGCTGTTATCGTGGGCCAGGGGAAGCGAGTGTGTAATCGCATCTCTACAGCAAATAACCATTTGTACCTGCGAGGAGCAAATGGGCCCACTCAAATGGATGGATCAGGCTTTAATAGCACTTGAGTGAGCTGAGAGACGGACGTAGATGTACCTGTTACACCAGAGACCCAAGGCCCTTGTACCTTTGCATGACTTTTCACTTAAAAACTACTGTATGTGGTTCAGTGACTCCATCGCTCTATTTGTGTTCCTTTCCTTGTAAGACCTTCAGCTGCTCCTCAGAGTTTCAGTGTCTGAAATTTTAATGCTGTAATGTTGACCCCTTGGAAATGTTCCTGTATTGGAAAGCACATTAGCCTTAACTTGAAGCATGTAGTTTAACAGCCAGCAGTAAATATTTTACCTTGTTCCTTCTGAGCTGGCTTTTTCTGGCATTTGAAGAAGAAAAAACACATCCTGAAAACCAGACCTGAGATAGCAAATCCCATAAACTGTATGTAGGACAAGTGGTACTGCTATTTTTTTGCCTTGTTTCCATTGCTCACTTTTAAGCAATAAAACACAGGAGGGATTGCAAAAATTAAGGAACGGGTTCCTTAAATCTGCCCAGAGCTGATTTTCGCAGCATCTTCAGCGAATGCACCTTGCTAATTCTCATCTTGTTCAGAAAACTAGGAAGGGAAAGTAACTGTACATGGTGCCAGTTCATGATAAGCAAAAAATATAGAGAGGTAAGGTAAGGTCATGTGGCCAGAATGACTAAGCCACTTCTGGCGAAACCAGAGCTGCGCACAGAAACACTGTTTACCTTCTTGCCGGGGTGGTACCTATTTATCTACTTGCACTTTGATGTGCTTTCGAATTGCTAGGTTGGCAGGAGCTGGGACAAAGCAACGGGAGCTCACCCCGTCGTGCGGATTCGAACCTCCAACCTTCAGATCGGCAAGCCTAAAGGGCTAAGTAGTTTAGACCACAGCGCCACTTGCGTTTATCATTTACAGGACCTACTGCTCAGTGATAAGAGCAGAACGTACCAATGTTCTGTGCATTTTGTTTTTACTGTATTAGGAAAAGAGTAGAACAGCGTGCAGTAAATTTTGCACAGAATAAGTGCTTAATGAATGCAATTCTTATTGGATTAGTGGGGCTCGTCATTACGCAGGATACACGAACACCTAATAGTATAAATGGATTGAGAAAAGCTTAGATGGGCTGTGGTGTCTGCCTTTATGCAGCCTTATTTTGCAAAGCTGTTACAACACCAAAACGTTTGGGTCTGCCATCACCATGATGCTGCTTTACAGAGTACAACCTCCAAATTTGGCATTATCTGGAGTTTCCCGTTATGAAGTGTGTGTCTACCTTGCTCTCTGTACTGAATTTCTTTAAACTACATTGAAAACAGAATGTGTACATCTTGACTGAACAATGTACAGAATCCCCTATTATGCTATCTATCTGTGTATCTTCGCCATACCTTGATGTGAATGTGCACAATTGCTTTTGGTTATGTTGATTCTCTCCTGAATTTGCATTAATGTCATCATATCGTGGCACATGGGAACTGGCTAGAGATCTTGAAATATTTCACATAGCAAGGCGAGTAATACAAGCATTTATTTTAGTACAGGAGTATAAACTCATTAATAACTTTCCCATTAAACCGTGGCATGTTTGTATTTTCCAGTGCACAGGGGACAAAAGCATCTCATTGTCACTGGTATTATCCTGGTGATGCCTTGATGTTCAGTGCAATAAATTAATATGATGGAAAGCCCATTTATTTCATCTTGATCAGACAGAGCCATGCTCAGAGCTACATAGCATGTTAGTGCCATCTAATACCCTTCATAGACTTAATTTACATCTTGGACTTCCTTGTTAATAAGTGTCTGTACATTAAATGATCTGTGCTTACTACATTGAACATTCCTTTAATCTCATAATGCTACTACTAAAGATGTTCTCAAGCTGGAGAATCTGTGCGTAAGGAAGAATTTCCTCTGAAGAATAAAATTGGCAGTTAAAAAAAAATCTACTATTAAAAATAGAATCTGGCTACCTTGCTGATGAAGCCCAGTCTTCTGTTGGTCATGGAAGTCCAAAACAAAAGGAAGGCACTAGATTTAACTGGGCTGTTTCATTAAAAATAAGTTCCATGAAGGAAAACCAGCATGTAGATTATTGTGCATGTGTGTGGTTTTTTCCTGCATGACACTTTTTGGGCAAAGCCAAGTAGGATTAACTGCCCAGTTGCAGTTTCTCAGAATATAGAGGCTGCATTTGGATTATCATGCCTCAGTAGTATAATATATCACTAATAGGAACAAACCTTTTGCAGCCCCTTTGCCCCTGCCTTTGCCTGCTATGCAATTAAGCTTCTAATTAACCATAGTTTCCCATTTGGCCCAAACTGGGAAACTATGGCTACCAGATTTGGGGCAAGGCATGGCTTGAAGGTGCTTTACTACAGGAAGAGTAAAGAGGTTGCATGCACAGAGAAAGGTTTATTCATATCTCAGTTTGTTGAACCAAGAGCATCCAAAACCATCTCATTCAGGGCATGCGCCATAAAAGTCCATATGCATGATAATGAAATATAACCCTATGTGCAGGATTCCTGCCTTCCCTTTAGGAGTTTCCAGTATGAAGTGTCTCCAGCTCATGTTGTATCTGTTGCACCAATTTTCTTTTAAAGCCAAAGTTTTTAGCCCTGACCGTGCTTACTGGGGAATAAGACCCAATGAAATTAAGTGTCTGATATTCTTAGGATTTGTTGTTGGTTTTTTAAAATATTTTTTATTAACAGGCCAAATCTCATTAGTTCCAAATCACATTAGTTCCAAATTATACAGCCAGATTTTTAAATTTTGTTGGGGGTACCCATACTTCAAGCTCCGAACAGGGGTCCAAGCATCACTTATATTGCTGCTTTAATTAGACAGTTCTATCCAGTTCTGTCCAGTTAGTCTCTTTATTACTTTCTTCATCTTCTTGTTGTTATCATATATTCCTTTCTTTGCGATCTCTGATAATCTTCACAAGCGGGTTGGGAACAAACATCCTCTGTGAGGGTTTTACACTCTCCAAAGATCATATCACTTAGGGACAGCCGCCATTCCACACTTCCGTAAAGAATTTATCTTCGGTCTGTCCTTTAATTTTCCCAGGCTTGTCAAGTATATCAGGAGGACTCTGCTAGGTTTAGATCACATTCCAATCATCATTCACATTCCAGTGATCCTGGTCCTCCTCCCCCCGTCTTTCTTAGACAAGCCTGTCTTAGCGAGACACCATTTAAAACTACGTCATAAAACTTTACTCCGTTCTCCATTGTTTACCAATCATCTCTTTGATATAATTCACTCCACACAGTTCTTGAATTCCTGCTTGTGATTAATAAAATGCAATGATCTTCTTTCTGGGGTGGAGGGTTATTAATACTCACATAAGGCAAAGAAAAGAAAAGTTTTTTCCTCCACCCCCCTTCCGTTTCACTCCAAACATACCAGTCTCTTAATGGGATTCATCACTTGATTTATTTGTCCTGTCCGTTGCTCCGGTCACAGAGATCCATTAATCAGCAGTCTTATCTCCCCGAACTTCACTTGATGTATGTGCTTTAGCTTCTTTCCAATTATATATTTCCAATTATATTTTCGAGCTAAAGCGAACCAGCACGCGCTGATTGGAGACAGCGTCAGGAAGAGCCAACTTCACCGAGGGCTTGTGCCAAGTGACCGGCCACCCCCTTCTTTCGAATCCGGGGGTGCATTATGGACACTGCTGGCAAGGCAGTTCCCCCCATCTCCTTAGGGGGGGTGGGAAGGCTGCATACTTCCCATAGCAGCCTCTTAATTACCTCGTGTGGGTCAGAGAGATGTTATTGTCGGCCATCTTCCAATGCGCCACCTGGTGGCCCCCTGATATTCTTAGGATTTGAATGTAAACCAATTGTTCTTCTCTCCTTCCCAGGCTGTATATGGGCCAGCTCACTTTACTGGGTCAGCTAGAGCTCTGCCTGATTCTATTATGATTGGAGGGGAGTTGAGAGGGATGCTGTATGTGGCAGGGCTGCTGATTAGAGATTTACTGCTGGTAAATGAGCCATCATAGCTGCTAGAGGGTCGTGTCATGGGCTTTTTAGAAACCAAAGAGTTCTATCTGAAACCAAAGGGGTGCATTGATTGCCAGATCTGATTTTCCCCTCAGCTCTCCTACCCTACCAGAAGCCTTTCCCAGCCCTGCTGTCTGAGATTCTTTTCAACCAAGCTGTTTGATATTTAACTTGGATCTTAAGCATGCTTTGTTACATCTGCATCCACTACCATAGTGCTAAAGTTGACCGTGGACCCTTCCCATAGAAGATGGAAGCTGGTAGGCTCCTACTCCCTCGTCTTCTTCTGAATATTGAAAAAATCAGGTGTGAAACCATCTGAGTGGTATGGTAGGCCCCTGCTTCTGCTTTATACTGTACACTTGTCGTTTAGTCGTGTCCGACTCTTCGTGACCCCATAGACCAGAGCACACCAGGCACTTCTGTCTTCCACTGCCTCCCGCAGTTTGGTCAAACTCATGCTGGTAGCTTCGAGAACACTATCCAACCATCTCGTCCTCTGTCGTCCCCGTCTCCTTGTGTATCTTTCCCAACATCAGGGTCTTTTCCAGGGAGTCTTCTCTTCTCATGAGGTGGCCAAAGTATTGGAGCCTCAGCTTCACAATCTGTCCTTCCAGCGAGCACTCAGGGCTGATTTCCTTAAGAATGGATAGGTTTGATCTTCTTGCAGTCCATGGGACTCTCAAGAGTCTCCTCCACCACCATAATTCAAAAGCATCTGTACACTAACCTTCCTCAACTGTACACTAACCTTCCTCAACTGGGAATCTTCTGGATGTTTTAGACTACAGATTCCATCAGCCCTGACCAGCCTAGACCAATGGTCAGGCATGATGGGAGTTCTTATCCAAAACATCTTCAGGGCACCAAATTGGAGGATGCTGGTGTCCAGTATAAATTTGAATGCAGTTATCAGCCCTCAACTTCCACCATATTTGGGTATTCTGTTTGTGTTTCTGTAGGCATGATGCCCTCCTCCTTCAAAGAGGTACAAAAGAAGCTGGAATTAAGAGAATAAAAGAAATCACTGTTCAGTACAGGGGTTCAGCAGACTGGCATGGTGTAGCAGTGAAGACAGCAGTCCTATACTGACTTAACATGGAGCATTGAACTTACTTCTGAGTAAACATACAGAAAACTACACTATAAGAGTGTGATGTGTGGAGTCTCTTGTTTATACCACACCTCAACCATAAACTTACTTGAAGAACCTTAAGTCAAGCCATTCTCAGACTGTTGGCAATAATACTGACGGGATTGTTATAAAGGGATAATATATGCAAAGTGTATTGGATCTTTAAGAAAAATGCTCTATAAATATTATCTCTGCAAGTTGAGCATAAATTTAAGAGGCCAGGAGATAACTAGGAAAGGAAGGAAGAAGAGGAATTCATTTCTGCCCTATGTTGAGCTGGTATTGTTTTAACCTGCATGACAAAATTCTAACTTGATCATAACTTAGGTCTGAGCTGTTAGTGTGTGATTGACATGACAGACTGTCTCTTTTCTGCCTTTGCTATCACCCAGGTAGTTAGTACTTCAGATAATCTGACACTCAGATCAGAGCAGCTTTCCACATGGAAGAATGGCACTAAGGAGAGGCAGCTGCCAACTCCAGTCCTGTGCCATAACTGCTCATTTCTCAAAAGTACTTCCCCAGATGGTCAGGGATAAAAGAAGAGCAGTCATCTAGAACGAACATTGGACAATTCCTTGTGTACTAATAATTGTATTTAGTTGAAGTGTATGCTTGCTCAATTTAACTTTCCTTAGTGGTTTACTTTTTGTGGATGTTTATTAGTCACAGTGGCAGCCAAGATGAAGGGGGCATCATAGGACTCCAATATGTGTTGATCCTTTTGGGTTTCCTTAATTTATTTTATATAGTACATTTGGCAGAAGACAATGTCAGTGACTGCTACACTTGGCATACTCACTTTGAATTCATATTAAATATTGAAAGATTGTGACAAACTTCAAATAGGAAGATCTCTCGAATGTCTGATCTTCATGTCCAGTGAAAACATGTGGCCTTGACCTCTTGGAACTGCAATGTTCCAGAATGCAAATAAGCGATAACTTGTTTGATTGCTCCATCACATCAAAAGCATATTTCCCATGGAAAGTTAGCATATGAGGAGAGGAGAATCCTTTGGCCTAGACTCTGACATGTCTTCTTCTATGTTCTAGGAAGCCTTTGAAAGGGTGGGAGGACAAGAATATGATCCCTTCCAACATTTTGGCATGGTGCAAACTCCGTAAGGCTGAATTATCACGTGTTTTTTCTGAAAGCATTGATTATCTGTTAGTTGTGGTTTTAGATGCACAATCCAAAGCTCTGTTTTGGGTTTCCATTCTTTGCTATAAAGGAGGGTATGCCATGCATCTGTGTAGATGCTCCAGGCATTGGAAAGAAGCGTGAACAAAAATTGACAAATGTAGCTCTTCTTTCTTGCAAAAACCAAAAACCAGCTAATAAAGATAACACAAGACAACTAGCATTGTGACCTTTACTGACTAAACAAAGTAATAAAAGGGATATAATTTAAAAGATTCGTGATCCCTGTATCATTTCAGCCACCTTTTTTATTTCAGCACTATCCATGCTTTCCTTTAACTATACAGCTCAAGGAGCTTCGCAAATGGTGGTAGATTCACCCCACTTGGATTGCTGTATTTGATGGGTTTAAAAATTCATGGAGAATGGTCTATCAGTGGTTGTTAACCAAACTGAAACTCCATTTTTATTATTAGAAGAGAAAATGTTGAGCTGGTGAGCTTCCCAGAGGCACCTGACTACTGGAAACAGAATACTAGACTACATGGACCTCAAGAGCTGAACTCTTATGTTCTTATTATTTCTCTCCCATATTATGTACTCCTGTGTTGCATAGCAAAATGCTCCCGTTATTTTGCCTGAAGTGCACAGAACTAGTATTAAAGTATAATGTTTGATTTGCTAATTTCTAGAGGATTAGATCTACAAATGTTTGTTGTGTTTTTAATTTGTGAAGTACAGAGAAATAACAGCAGCTTTTAATTACGCATTTTGCAAAATGCCACTCAGAATAGTTTTGGAAGAAAATTAAAATTGTGGATCAAACAGTAAATCTGAACAGAGGCTGGAGTGAACTGGAGTGTAATGCTAATGGTTTTGCGTCTTCCTGGCATTATGTCAATAATGGCTCTAATCACATTAAGTAGAGAGGCCATTAGCTTATTCTCTTCAGTAGCATGCTCCATAGCAACATATTGTTCGTTTTGAAATAACTGTTCTTATGCTGTGGGATATTTTTTCCCTAGAAGAATTTCCATGTTTGACGTAAGGAGGAGTCCAAAAGTGTGGCCTTTTTATGGTAACTTTGGTCAATTAAAATTGAAATACCTCTGGCTAGTTTTGCCTCATTTGACTTTGCCTCATTGGATTAAATACTATTTTGCTGACATGGTTACATAGCTATACTTGGAGACGGCCATTTTGAAATGGCAAGACCTTCTTGGCCTTCTCTAGTTTCTCAGTTAAGTTTCAAGAGCCTGGGACCTAGAGCAGAAGAATCATCTTGGTGGATTAAGTCAAACATCCATTCAGTGCAGCACTTTGCCTCCAGCAACAGCCTGCCTGATCCCCTTGGGGAACTTCACAAGCTGGTCATGACATGGACACCCTTTCCAGCTCCTGATAATCTGGGATACGCTGCCAATGAAAACAGATGCTCAGTTTTCAGCTATCATGATAACTGATAGAGCCATTTCCCACACATTGTCTCCCCTCTTCTAAAACCTCTGCACTAGTGACCACCTCATGGCAATTTGATTTCATAATTTCATTTTTAATTACTTAAACAAAAAGTTCCCTTTTTCTGGTCCGAACCTTCTGCCTATCATGTCTTCAATGGATGGACCCTGTTTTCTAATATTTTGCAAGACAATGTGATAGTCCCTCCTTCTCTACACAATGTAAATATTAAACAACAACATGGCTAACGACCAAGGAAGAGCCTCCAAAATGGCGCCTGCTCAGTTCCTTTGATTCCATGCTAGGAATCCTACCTCATGGACTGCTTTGCGGAAGCCAGCTGTACAGCTAGTTCATACTATCATCCGACACCTAATGTCAGCTATGTTGACTTATATGGGACTGGTGCTGGTTGAAATACCCTGGGCATGCATTCGGAAGGGACAGAGCGGCTACAGCATCGGGTTCTGTGTAACATTGCTTAGAAAGACTCTGTAGGCATTTTTTTTTATCTTGTGGCACAAGTACAGTGCACACACACATACACACAGAGAGAAACTGTTTTTCATCCCTTGTGCATGTATTCTACCAGGAGTGACTACACTGCTGCAACATCTGGTTCTGTATTATTATTATTATTATTATTATTATTATTATTATTTAAAAAACATCTTTAGATGTGCCCTAAATCTTTTGTACCATTAACTATCAGCTATAACTCTGCAAAATATTTGGATGTCCAACACTGTAGACATTAAAGGCTCTCTTAGAATTGCATGAGCATTCTTACAAATGTATCCATAAAATATGCAAGTGACTGAGTCCATTTGATACACAGTTTTGTGTCTTTCCACTGGCCTTTTCTAAGTGTATGCTTGCTTGCTATCTATCTATCTATCTATCTATCTATCTATCATCTATCTATCATCTATCATCTATCTATCTATCATCTATCTATCTGCTACCTTTTGAGCTATATATTACTAGGACATGAGGTCTGAAACGCTGCACTCAAAATAGCTATAATCAGGGTGGCATACTGCTGGAGGCAAGCCACACCTGGTACACAGTTTCCAGGCATTCTCATTAGTTATATATGTTCCTGGGAATCAAGCAGGCTTGTTTAGCCATGTGCAATGAAATTTATATTAAGGAGGTGGGGCTCTTCGGGTGTGTAGGCCTTGGAGCAAGCACATAGGTCAGCAACTCCATACATTCCCCTTGGGCCATGATCCTAGCACACACCTGAGTATCATCTTTGCAAAGGAATCACTGGCACAATGTGATTTTTATCACATAGTTTTGTAACCATGAACTCTTTGCTGAAAGACTCATGCATGCCCTCCAATAGCTATTTCCAAAAACCATTTCTAGAGTGTGGAAATAAGGCTACTTTTCAATCTCAAAAGTTCACATAGGTTCTGTTACCTCAACATTACCTCCTCGTACTGAGGATGGGTGCTGCACTCAATATTAATTCTTTTATTTACATTTTATGAATAAAGCCAGAATGTTTAGCAGTAGAAGAACATTAAACCAGTTCGGTTTGACCACAAAAAGTTATTAGGGGGCTTTGGAGTGATTTTACTATTTCATAAAAATAGCCAGATATTTATTTTTTTAAAGCTCTCATAAATACAAAGTGCCTTGACATTATTAATAGCAGCAAGCTATTAAAAACTCCTTTTGAAAAACCCATTGGATTGAGATTCTTGCACACAAGCTCAGTCCGGCATAAACTTGGTGAGAGTGCATATAATACATTTGCATGCGTGCCAAAGAATTACACAAAGGGTTCCACACACCCAAGACAGATTTGGAATTGAATTTCTCAAAAATAGGTCCTGAATGCTGCATGGCTAACTTGTTTTGAAGTGTAGAGAAGTTTCAAACGTAGTTTATGATCAGATAGGGTGGTCTCCTGCTTGAAGAAAAAAGATCAGAAACACCACTGGGCATGTTCAAGGACTGGGTCACACCTAATAATTGTTTTAGTGCATAATTAGGAAGCAAGCAAGCTCAGGCAGTAGTCTATGATTCCTTGATTAGCAGTTAATGTTGGTCTTAAGAGTTCATCAGGTATAATCTTGGGATAGGGAAAGGTGATTCACGGTGTCATTTCAACCAGAAGATAAGAGCTGAAAAATCCTGAATAAATCTTCCTCAGGTTATACATAAAATCATGTTGAACACTAGCAATCACACACCGTGTAGATTCATGAGAGATGACTGTTTTTCCAGCTTTGTGGCAGGTAGAAGACATTGTTATGGGCTGAATACGCTTACATCTGAATAAATTCCCAGGGAGGCTGAGAACCACTGACATGGTAGGTATGTAAAACCATGTATCTGACATCAAGGGCTGTTGCACTTTTGTAGGCTTATTGACTCAGTGGAGCGCTCAGTCCCAAGTGAGGGGAAATGTCACCAGCATCTGCATTCCTGACAAGAAGTTATACCTTGAGATTAAGGACACACACGTAAGCCTGTTTATCCCTATGTCACTGACTTTAACATAGGTTTTGAAAAGTATATTTTCATAGCAGTGAAATAAGAGCATGTATATAGACAAACACACGCATACACATGCAAATAGATGCATCAGGGTTATCATGAGTTTTGGATCTGCGATCCTGGAGACAAGGGGCCATTGGTCTTATGTTTCCACGTGGAACTCACTGTAATGTGGTCTTAATGAGCTACTACAGTAAAACCATTATATGATAACATCAGCCCCTTAAGAAAGAATAAGGAATTTCCTGTGAAGCTAAGCCTAATCTCGGAAGAAACTGTTGTGAATATGTAATTCTAGCCTTCTAATGTACTAACACCTCCAAGTGTCCCTATCTTCCAGGGAAAGTCCTGGATTTACAGAAGCTGTCCCGGTTTCCTATTTGATCTCAGAATGTCCTGCTTTTCCTTAGGACATCCCTATTTTCATTGAAGCAATGTTGGAGGGTATGGTAGGAGGTCCCTATTTTCAGCAGAGAAATGTTATAGGGTATGGAGTTATGTGACCTCCAAGCCAAGGAGATAACTATGCAACCTTAGAAGACATCTGAGGGCAGCCTTGTATAGGGAAGTTTTTTCATGTTTCATGTTTTCATATGTGTTGGAATATGTGTTTTCATATGCGTCCAGAGTGGCTGGGGCAACCCAGTCAGATGAGTGGAGTGTAAATAACATCATCATCATCATCATTATTATTATAGAATAGGATGTTCCTATTTTCATCTGAGAAATGTTGGAGGGTATAACATTTAGGCTAGTGGTTATGTCTTCCATTGGCTGGTTAGTCCAATCTTCTGTTTTGGAGTTTCAGTCTGAGGCTTCTGTGATTTTATGACCGCAACTGAACCATGAAGTGGAATGGAAGTATAAGATTATAAAAACCTTCCCCTTGTTGCTTTGTGGTAACACAAAGTTCTTTAAAACGAATGGTGCTCTCTTAATGCTCTCTTTCACACCGCAACTAGGAGAGTGGACTTGATAATTTTGCCAAATCTGTGATCATCACTGATAATGACTGAAAAAGTGAGTGGGGGAAATGGGTGGGAAAGCACATAAGTTTCCTTCCTAACTCTCAGTAGGCTTCCAGTATCTATCTATCATCTATCTATCTATCTATCTATCTATCTATCTATCTATCTATCTATCATCTATCTATCTATCTGTCTGTCTATCTATCATCTATCTATCTTCTTCCAGTTCCAGCTTGCCTTCTACTTTCTCTAAACCTTGGAGTGTTTTTCTTTTGTTTTGACCGTTCGCCCAGTACTCTTTCAGACCCCTAGCTGAAGGGGAAGCAAGCAAAGTGTAAACCCGACTTTTCATTCCATGTTTACACAGATTTGTAAGGAAGCTGTGGAGGTGATCACAGGGAGCCGCTTAGGGGTTCCACATGAGAAAGAGAGGCCTCTCTCATTTACTCATGCAAATTCAACAGCTTGCTTATCACAGCAGTTAGCTCAGCTGTGAGCATTTCTGTACTGTGTATTTTATCTTATTTTACTTAGGTGATTTATGTACTGCCCTTTGCACAAATCACAGGCTGGTTTGCAACAGGAAAAGTAGATAAAAATCCATAAAATTATGCAGTCCTTTTTTTAAAAAAAACCACACACATAGCAAAGAACGAAATAACCATTACTAATAGCAGCAGCAATCAGGTCTCTTCCCTCACCAAATGCCTGACTCAGAAGATCCATCTTAACCAGGGGTCATCAAAGTTTTTCAGCAGGGGACCAGTCCACTGTCCCTCAGACATTGGGGGGGGGGGCGGAATATATTTTGAATGAAAAAAATGAATGGATTCCTATGTCCCACAAATAACCCAGAGATGCATTTTAAATAAAAGGACACCTACTACTCATGTAAAAACACGCTGATTTCCGGACTGTCCGCGGGCCGGATTTAGAAGGCGATTGGGCCGGATCTGGCCCCCGGGCCTTTGTTTGCCTACCCATGATCTTAACTAACAACCTAAAGCTCTGCAGATGAGAAGCTGCTACTGAAAAGGCATATATAGCATAAGAAGTTAAAATTAGTGGATAGTGTAAGAAACTCAAGGACTACTGGTAAAAATCCCAACTCTCACTTTCCACTTGTGGGGTGTTGGCTCCCCATAGCAGCCTGGAAACCACTCTTTTTAAATGAATCAGCATTCTGATTAAATCCGATGGCTGGGGCAGTACTGGACCTTAGTTCCATTGCTTCTGCTTTTCTTTCTTTCTTTCTTTCTTTCTTTCTTTCTTTCTTTCTTTCTTTCTTTCTTTCTTTCTTTTGGAATACAAATTTATGGGCATGCATCATTGTGTAACAGGAAAGCATATTGTGGAGTAGCATTGGAGAGGCAGTCATTAGTGTAGATCCAGTTTGTTGCCTCAGACAGGCACGCTTGTTCCTATCTAGCTGTACCAAAAACTATTACTGCTTGTGATACGTAGCGGAAGTTGCCCCCAGTTCCAGTTACCACACAGAGGCAGCTTAAGGTCCAATGTAGTTTACTTCTGTAGAAGATAAGGCTTCAGTAACACAGTTCCAGACATTGATATATACATACAGCTTGCAGGCTTTGCAGATACATCTATATATGTGTGTGTGTGTTTGTGGCTCCAGAAATTCAAGACGTAACACAGACTCCAACTCAAGACTGACGCCGAGAGCAATGAGCTGACATGCCTTAATTACTTATATAGATGGCACTGGGCTGCTACTGTAGCTTGGCTGACCGCGCACCTGTTGGCTTGTCTTATTCGTGGGGTGATTAACGCTCATGAAGGAAGTTAATCCCTTCTCCAGGGCCAGTTCCTCCAGCACATCATATATGAAAAACACCATCTTCTTGCTAGGCTATCCTTAGTTTCTGTTGCTCCATGCACTGCCAATTCTACTAACTCTATTTCTGCCTCCTGCAGCATTGCAGCTTTGTTTGCTCTCCTGTGTGATCATTTCAATGCATGCAGGATTGCTTTGATGGTGTTCGCATACTATAATTTGTTTTGATTAATGGATTTTTTTCTAAGGTGTGGTCCTCTTCTTCATCCTGTGTTGATTAAGACCACCAGGTATCAGGTCATCTCGACTGTTTAATTTCCCCAGCCTAAATTAATTACAATGCACTAAGTTTAAAGCATACCATAAACAAACCTAGTCATTGATTCCATAGCAACGGCAGCGTTGCTGATTTAACATGACTTGGCAACTTATAGGACTTTCCCCACTATTTGTTATATAAAGGGGGCGCAGACTCAAATCCTTGCCAAAGTTGATGCAGCCCACATTATTTTAAAATCATGTCTCCATGTAAAGTGGGGCGTATATACATTTTTGAACTGCATAAAATGAAATTAAGAGTTGCAAGTATTGCTTTTAATTTGGCTGCATCAAGGCATAATAGGTGGCAGTATATTTTGTGATATTCAGTAAGTATTGATTGACCTTGTTTCAACAAATTTACTAATTCTGAAAGTAAAAAATTGTATATGCCATACCCCCCACCTGTGGTGGATTGCAGGCCCAAACTCAGGCTACGTTGTTTTAAATTGTGATTTGCTATGTTAAATTGCATATGAAGTTTAGTTAGGTCTGGAGTGCTGTTGTTATGTGTGAATACTAGTGATGTCCCACACACAATTTTAAAGAGGCACTTTTCAGTCCTCACATTGGTGAAGTGTGGTTTTCTGCTTTTGCATAAAATATAGTGATAAATTGCATTAACTTCACAGTGAGACTGTTCAAGGAAGGACCTTCTGTGAATGTTTTTATTGTCTTGCACAAGTAGAGTATGACTCCCCTCCACCAAGCGTATGCACACAGATGTGCACACATTGCTTTTCATACGTTTTCAATCCTGTAGTCATTCTCGTGTACTTTTTAAAAAACTGATCTACCCAGAAACAAATGAAAATAAAGCACGGGGGGGGGGAGATCAGAAAGCACGGGGGGCAGGGGAGAGATCAGAAAGCAACAAGTTCTACCCCATAACACCAGTTATTAAGCGGTTGGTTTTCCTCCTATCTATCTAAGGAGAACCCATTTGCCGCTGATTTAATTTGCAATAGATCAGATAAATATGAATGTAAAAGATGCATGTAATAGATTCTAATTGCAATTTTTCTGTAGCATTGAGCTCCACTGATTCCAGCCTCTTTCTTAGAACTGGAGTGACAAGACAATGCTTCCTTCTCTAGAAATGTGTTCACAAAGAACAAAAGTCCATTTGTATAATCACGGCCAAAACTGATGCTTCTTTTTTCTTTATATAAAGTTGCCCCTTCTTTTTCTTGCTTTGTATTAAGAGGTTGCCCATAGATATATCACTTACTTTCATCTGCCTGGCTAGCCGCTGCTAGAAACAAAATTCTGAACTAAAAGGTTTTAATTCGTATCCAGGACAACCTGGATCATGTACTACCAGATGAGCAATCCCACATCTTAAGAAAAATATTTGGGAAAGGTGTTACATATACGTGTGTGTGTGTGTTGCGCCAGAAGTGGTTTAGTCATGCTGGCCACATGACCTGGAAAAGGTGTCTGTGGACAAACGCCGGCTTCCTTGGCCTGAAAGCTAGATGAACGCCACAACCTCATAGTCACCTTTGACTGGACTTAACTGTTTAGGGGTCCTCTACCTTTTACCTTATCTCACATAGCTAATGCCACAAGTGATCAGGCTCATTAACAGTATACACATTTTGAATTTAAGATTACTTTCCTGCTCACCTTGACCTTAACCACCTGCTGGGTTTGTCCTCACAAAGTGCCACTTGGCTTTTGAATCAACTATAGATCCAAGAAACATTCTTGCACGGAGATGTAAATCGTCTCTGGAAAAACTCAGTGAAGTTCACCATTTCTACAGGCATCGTTGAGGCCCATGCAAATGAGTCCCATTTTCTCTATTCATAGTGGGTGAAATGAGGCTTGCAATTACATAAGAACTCAAGAACCGCCCTGCTAGATCATGCCAGTAGCACATCTGGACCAGCATCCCACTCTCACAGTTTACAACCGGATGCCCATGGAAGCCCACTAGCAAGACCTGAGCAGAGCCACACTTTGGTTTTAACGGCCCTGAAGTGTACAAGAGCGATAAACCCACCATTTGCTGCCTGTTGATAGATTGTCAAAGCCTTTGTTGGGCTTAATGTCAGCTGCAGGACTTCCTAACCAAAGTCACCAATCCTTGCTACATTTTGAGTGCTACTCCACTTCTTTCAGGGACATGTTAATGTTTATCTTATTAACATTAGGTTTAGCACACTTTTCAGATGCTAACTGTTGTTTAAGGCAACAGTTGTCTCTGTTATGCAAAGTACCAATAAAATTCCAAACAGGAAAGTTCAAAGGCTAAATAAAGGCCGGATAAAAAGGCAGCATTTCTTTTTACTAATGTTCTTCATCCTACTGCATTTAACTTTACTCCAAACTTTTGCATTTTACTTTCAAAGCACATTTTAACTGCTTATTGACTTGAAGGCAGGTTTGTATGTCTTTTGTCTTAATGAAAGTAAGAAACCACATGGAAAAGTAAGGGGCAGATGCTGAGTTTGCATCGACAGGTCCCCAGATGGTTCTGCTGGGATGACAGTCCTTGAGACAGCACTTACTTAAAGGGCAATAATAATTTTCAGTTTCCCCCTCTCTTAATTCCCTTCTTTATTCTGCTTCAGCTCATTCTTCCCATCTGTCCTGAAGCCATGATGAGAGGTATTGTATATATGCATGAATTTCAGTCTGGATTGTCAGTTTTAAACTTCTTAGGTTACCCATATTATTATTATTATTATTATTATTATTATTATTATTATTATTATTGTCATAATGCTAATAAATCACATGTTACTATAACATAAGCTAAAAACATCTCTGCTGTGCAGTTGTATTACCTACACTAATCTAAAGTTTCTTTTTAAAAACTTTCACTTTTCTTAACTGAAGGTAGAGCAGATTTAAACAGAGTGATGCTATTTATAACAACATTTAACAATCAAAACCTTCCCCCTAATATCACTCAGTTTTATCCCAATGTTGTGGTCAAATATTAGCATAGGTTTCAGAAGTGCATGTAAGTAAATCATAGTGTCAGATGCAATATTAGGCATTACAGGCATACATGCCATTACCTCGTGTGTGTAAATGCTATCTATATTCCAAAATGGGGTTTAAATGCATTTTTCAATGCATTCAAAAGAAGAGCTGGACTTCCTTAGTATCTTTCCAGTACAGAAGGTGAACAGTGAGAGCAGGAGATAAATCATATTCTGGGAAGAAAATAGTTTTTAGACAACCATCTACACATCAAAATAAAGTTGGGTAAGTTTTTCTTTGCTATTCTTTGTGACATAGTTAATGCTTTTTTCCAGTTGGTTAGGCCATGTATAATCCAGATAATCTATTAAATGGGCCTCTGTAGACTGAAAAATGGAGAAATCCTAAAGGCTTCTTAGGAAACAGGACTGTTATCCTGGCTGAGGTGCTGTGAATAAGACCATTCCTAGTGACACCTGTCCTATTGGAAGAGAAGGGGCTATAATCTCTATTATTGTCAGTCTGTCACCTACTGCTATTATATCGTGAAACGTTTCTTTAACAAAGACTGGCAGGTTTCAGCACAGTCTTATTAGCCACTTCACATTCAGAACTCTTGCTAGATGGCTTCCTCCTCAGAGAGCCTTCTAGAGCTTATCAGTTAAGCAGATGGCATTAATGTAGTGGTGTGTGGCACTAAAATATGGCAGTAGTTTCCCTTTCGCCAAGGAACAATTTTGTATCACTCCACAGAGTTTAAATTTGCCAATAATCAATTTTCGATCTGGACAATTGAGGTTTTCTCTAATCCCTGGCATAGAGGCAATATTAGTCTGGAGCTTGTCATTTCTAGTGCTGTGCTGTGTGGTATTTTCAGGGTGTCAACTACTGGGAAATCCCAGTGACAGCAAATCCCTGCCAGAAAATGCAATGCATTAATCTCTGTTGCGCATTAGAGTTGGCCAACTTCTTCGAGGTCATGTCAGCTTGCTTCAGAAAATAAGCTGAGCTTATTTTTCCTGAAAAAAATTAGTTTAGAAGGCATGACAAATACCAAGGTCATGTTTATAAATGTTCATGGTGTTTTGAAACTATTAATTCATCGGGATGGCCACAGGTTAGCCACCTTTTCAATAAGAAAAACAAGCCACTTGTGTTGGACTACCACTCATACAGTGCTTAGTTTTCATGGTAATAGAAGTGGGATTTTGTGGGAGGAGCTCAACCCTTCATGAACCCTACACTTCCTCAGACCAGAAGCATTGCCCCTTAGTGCTATATTTTGAAGAGGCTGGCAGCTGTAGTGACACTAGGTTTTACGGGGGGGGTGTAGAAGCGAACACAGTGGTTGCACACCTCTTTCTGTGCCCAGAGAGGGCTCTGCGGCATCTGAACCCACAATCCTGAGTAGGTCACCAGGCTAGCTTCCATCATTGGACCACGATGTAGCCAGGTGCCTCAAGTACCTGCTAATGCTGGTGCCTGACTTCAGACCAGACTTGAGTGATTGCAGTCTCACAGCCTGCCCCAATCTGTTGTTCTTCAGATGTTGCTGAAGGACAACACCCATAATACCTAACTATTCACCGTGTTGGGTGTGGCTGATGCAGGGAGTCGGGTTGAGGGAAGTGGCAGTAGAAGATGTGTCTGCCATCTAGGTTTGTCTGGCCATCAACACACCAGCAGCTGAACCAAGATCTGTAGCCATCACCTTAAGCGCTGGTCTCTCAGGAACCCCTTTGCAGGCAACAGCAGGAATAAGCTGCAAAGGAAGGAAAAAGCATATGTATCTGCAGCAGGGGAGAAGCTGGGGAATGGTTCTTTTCCAGAAGGTTTCCATACAAATGCATTAACTTCTTGCTTCAAATGGTCTGGGACTCAGCCCAGGCACTGAAACCTGAAAATTCAGGCCCTGGACTATGGCGGGCTACATTCAGTCCTAGAAAATGTGATCAACACAGCTGTCAGAAATTAATAACAGCATTACTATTGCAGCGTCTTTTTATCCCTCTCTTGCTTGTCTCCACCACTTCTGGAGCCTCCTGCCGAATTCCATCTTATTAGCCTCTCAGTACAGAAATTAAAACATGACAAATGGTTCCTAGGGAAGGGCGCTGGGTTTATTTCTTTATTTTAGTTCACCCAGCTTTTTCTCCAAAAACAACAACAATAACAAATAAATAATAAGGATCCAGGCATGGCTCTTGCAGTTTCCCCTTTAATAATAATAATAAAACCCAGAAGTGGTATTTAAGTGATGATACCCAGTAATTTGTTCATTCTTCTGTCAGTGTAATTTACAAGGCAACGACAGATAAACATAGCTATACAAGATTCATTTACGGTGACACAATGGCAGATACACAGAGCAGAACCCTGCCTATGAGATAAAGTGGACTGAGTGACTTATGCAGTAATTAGGGGATAATTGTCATTAACCTCGCAAACAGTAGTTTACCCATATTGTTTAAAAGGCTCCAGGATGCATAATGACAAGGTAATCTGTCAAAGCGCTAGGGGGAAATATTAATAAGATTTGTGCAGGCCTGGATAGAAAATATGCAGAAAGCGGCCACATTAAGCTAATTGGTGGATGAATATACACTTGTAAAAGTGCTTCTAATGGCACGTTTGCTGCTCTCCAAATGACTACTGTTAATGTGGAGAAGTGGGCTGCCTACAAAGTCAAGACTGCTGGGACAAGAGGGTATTAAGTCATGCAGCACAGTTATTATTACCTTGTCCGCCACAACACATTTCCCCCCTCATTTTTCTTTTGCATTTTAAGGTCCATAATATGTTCAGATAACTCAACCTGTGCTTCCGTGTATGTCAACATTTCACCAATCTCTGCTTTGTTTTTGTGTGCATGCGTGTCATTCTTGCACTCTGCTGCTCTTCTTCATGATCCGTCCATCCCAAACGTAACATGTTTCATTTCTGGCACGAATGTGAATGAACACCCAGGAATATTCAAGAACAGGAAGCCTCGTTGGCATGTGATTGCCAGCATTGCCATTAAAAGAACGCTAAAGACAGGAACTGGATCTCTGAATTCTCTGGTTCTCAAATTTAATCCATTCTGGGAGTCCGTTTGACTCCCGAAACGGTTCAAAAACCTGATTGGCTGCAGGAGCTTCCTGAACTCAATTGGAAAACGGGGTAGCCACGACGGACGTTAGGCTTCCAAAAAACATTCGGAAACCGGAACACTCACTTCCAGGTTTGCGGCATCCAGGAGCCAATTTGTTTGGGAGCCAAGCTGTTCCACTACCAAGGTACCATTGAATGGATCAGTGGAGAGAATTTTCGACATGGCAGTGAAACCCTGGCTATGGGTGGGCCTACAAAGTCTTTCAAAGGTGTTCCCCACTACAGCAAGCAGATCAGCCATGTGAAGATGCTCCTAGACAAATAATTATTTATTATCCTCAGTTTTCTTTGAAGCCTCTGCGTTCAATCTGCCTGCAAGTGCCTATGTGCAAATACAAATAGCAGAAGTTTCTAGGCAGACCCCTTTCAGGTTGAGGGGGGAGTGGGGCTGCCCTGACAATGACATGAACACCAGCCATACCCCTCTATGGTCTCATGCATAGCAGCTGCATGTCTTGGCACAACACACACATACAGGCATAGGAACATAGGGACTGCCCCCCATATGAGGGGGGTCCTGTTTGGCAACCCAACTAGAAGCACTTCTGCAAACACTGTGCATGGTGCCAGTACCCCTCTGGCCTGAGGACATTGTAAGGCACTTCTCTTACTCGGAGGACTCCAGTTCAGAATCTCTAGCGCAAGTTGGGGAAACCTTGGCCTTCTAGATGTTGCTGAATGACAACTCCTATCGTCCCTAGTCATTGGCCATGTTTGATGGGGAGTTGGAGGGCCAAAAGATTCCCCTCCTTTGCTCTAATACAACCATAATTTCCCACCGTCTATCAGAGTCCATAACTGTTATATCAGGATGGAACCCTTTTAATGAAGAGGATCCTCTCAGCCAAGGCAGGGCTACCTACTTTGACAGAGCCGCAGTTAAGCTCAAGCTGGGGATTACTGCTGCAGAAGCAACATCTGAGCACTGCTGTCATGAACTCTCCAGCCTGAGTCCTGCATGGAGCTGTCCAGTGTACCTTCGCCTCTGCTGAGGTCAGTGCTCACAGCAGAACAGGAAACTGAACCCATATTCGGTAATAAGCAAGTCTAGCCAGTAATGAGGAAGTCTAGTTGGAGCCATGGAGAGGATAGCAATGTTCTAATCCTTCTGTTATCCCCATCATCGCCATGTATCATCGCCACTGATGATGTTTCCTTCTGGCTGCATATCCACATATACCCAACTTTTGAAATGCTTCTCAAATGCAAAGTTCCTGAGCTGGGCTGTGTCCTTGCTGTTGGGTCCAGGATAGGGGTCAATACTCACTCTGGTATCTGCAGTTATCTAAATGCCTTAAAACAGCTACATCACTGTATCTTTGGTCCTCCATAGAGGGTGAATTACTTGTTTATCAATCTGAGTTGATGAAAGCATTTCAGATTCTCGTGATTGAGGAAAGGATGAATCAGAAACAGTTTGTAACCTAGACAGTGCTTTGGGAAACCTAGACAGCTTTTTTCTGGGAATGTGTCCATGAGACTCTTCTGCTGATCTTCTCTCCTGCTCCCAATTACTTGGCCATGCCTTAGGGTCCCACAAAGATAGTAAAGGATTTGCAGGAGATGCCATCCTTGGTTCTTGCTATGTTTAAGATAGTGGAAGCAATCTATAGAAAGCAAGGGGAGATGTACTGCTCCAATTGTTGTGATTCACTGTGCATTTAAGGATTCTTGAGGTTGTCTAAATGGAGCACTGAATAGGCTTTGGGGGGAAATCTCAGTATACTATTGGTAAAAAAGGATGGGTCTTCCTAGAAAGTTCTGTTTTTTGAAGGTGCCACCTTGGCCTGACAGGATTCAATCAAGGGAGGTCAATTACCGTTTTAAAGCCACAAATGTGTACCATAACTTAAAAAATACAGTAGCAATACAGATTAGTGCTAAAAGAAGAAGAATGCAGTCTCATCAGGCCTAATCAAGACTGTCCATACCAATGTTATTAAAAATCAAACAATATGTTTTTCAATCTTAAAACTTGTGTTTTATAAAGTTATTTGAGCTACAGAGCTAAAAACTGTTTTCTGAAAGCAAATCCTAATTGTATAAATTAGGATTATTTTAGACCTATTCGCACAGGGAGTTCCGCACCCTTGCTAACTAATTTGCTACTGTTGGCAGGAGTTTCCCTTCTCTTCTCCAACTAAGTGAGAAGTTCTGCATATATGTGCTACTATTTTATTTTTGGAAAGCAGGAAAGCTGATGGGTTTTTTAAAAAAGAAAAGCTGAGCTGCATATCTGTCCATTGTCTACTAACCCAGGAGAACAAAAAGTCTTCTGAGTGTCCACATTTTTATTCCACCTTGTGGGGAGAATTTTGACATCACTTTAGGATGCATGTTCTGTGTGAATCCTGCTTCCATAAATGACCTGAAGTACATACTGAGACTATTCTTGATTTATAAGAACTTTCCAGGTCAAGTTGACCTCAAATCAGCATACCTCTTGAACCATTGTTCATCCATTTGGATCCTCACTACAAAGTAACTGCAACAGGGGAAAGAGTCATTTGAATTGACCATTAAGCCTTGTTCGGATACTACATTTTTTCTGGATTGGAATCATGTAGACCTCAGGATTGACCTTGTTATTTTCAATGGTGCCACGGTTCTGGTATTCTCAAATATAAACCACTGCAGAAGGACTTTAGATACACAAGACCATGGCCCAGGCCTGTGGACCTACTTATATTATGGGCAGCGTACAGTTGTGGATGGTAGCTGGTAGTGGTGTTGGCATGATCAAGACCCCATGGGAATCAAGTAGAAGCTTGATACCATGAAGCATTTCTTCTGTTTGGGGGCTGTATGTGCAATTGTGACAGACACCCCCCCCCTTTTAAGCCTATTGGGTGTCTGAGCTGTCAAATCTAATCTTCTGCCTGTGGATTCCATGATGATTGCCATCACATTTTGCTCTATGTAATAATGTTTGGTGATGATGCCTATTGTTCATTTGTGTGCTGTTTGGTGACTCCTTTGTGTAACAACTTGTGTTTTCCTGTATTCTTCCATCATCTATTCAGCCCAATAAACAATGGCAGGACACATTATACTGCTATACTAGGAACTGTTCTAATTTGGGTGAAGGTACTTCCTTGTATCGAAACCTACTACTATCTCAATTAGGACATTTTCTAAATAATTGCCCTAGTCCTTCAATAGGAATTAAGGGAGCACATTTCCATATTTCCCAATTGGTTAGCATGCTGCTAGCTGGCTCCTCATTTGGAAGGGGGAAATGTACACAGCAAAGTAAAGCCTGCCTCTTAAAATTCATGCAGAATTGCACTGCCCCAACTTATTCTCTTTGTTGTCGTGTATTTTCCAACTTTTCTCTCTGCGCCAGAACTTCATTTAATCATGAGAGACACATTCATTTCACTTTGTGCATTTTCATATAATTTGTTGCAAATGCTTCACCTCATTATACCGCAGTCCTTCAGGGCCAAGCATTCAGAATGTTGTAAAGAGAGTAATTATTATGGAGATTTAAGGTAGACTGGAGCTTATGGAACACGGAAGATTCATATCAGAATGAGAATTACTGGAGACCTCTAGAGAAAATCCGTATCCTGAATGTAGTGGTATTAATTGGGGATCTGGTAGATTGTGCCTTTTGAAATCAGCATGGGACCAGTGCTTAAGTACTTTGTTAGACAGTCTCTCTGCTGCTAGGGGTGCAGAGATTTAAAGCCAAAGTCTTAGAGGTCTGTGATCATTAGAGGTCTGCTTCAGTTCTATATCATGTGTTAGCCTGATTGTGGTACTCCTTTTTTTGTTTTACTCTGTTTTCTCATCTGTTCCTCATCACCTTTTTCCAGTTCTGTAGCCCCCATGTTTATTCCCCTCAGGTCAATACTGCATCTCAGACTCTTACTGCCTGGCAATCTTATTTATTTATTTCATAACATTTACAGACTTTTTGATTGTTAACAAAAACAACATTTAAAGCGATTTACAAATGGAATGTAAAAAAAAGATCAGTGAATGAAAAAGGTAAAAAAAACTCTTTAAAACACTCAAAAAAATTAAAATTGTCTATGATGAGCTAAAAAAAATAATGTTAAAATACATGCCAACATACTACATTTCTGGGTAGGCTTGCCTAAATGAAATTGTTTTTAGCAGGTGCTGAAAAGAGTCTAGTGAGGGTACCTGCCTCTCAGTAGACTGGGAGTCCCAATGTTTGGGTGCCACCACACTAAAAGATTGATTTATTACAAATGTTTGTCAAATCCTTGCATGTCTGAACTGGTACCCAGTTTTCCCTGTGTTCTCTCGGGCATGAGTCACGAAGTAAATTAAAAATATGCAGAAATACAGTGGATAACAACTGTGCTTGCTCCAGGGTTTTCTTTTGGGGTGGGCGGGCTTTGACATAGGACCATTAGTGCCCCATCAACCAAGGAGAGGTGGGGCCTGCAAACTGAAAATGCTCTTAAGTGGCTGGATAACAACGCTACATCTTCCAAACATGGAAATGCTTGCACAGCAATTATACCAGCCTGCAGTCTGGTCTTCACAGGCCATCTGGCAGGAAACTGACTCATGCCATGATGCAGACCATGCAACTTAGCTGCTCACTAGCATGCAGTGATAGATTTGCAGGCAGAAAGTCTCAGGTTCAAACTATGGCATTTCCAAATAGGGCTGGTAAATATTCTTGTCTGAAACCCCGAACACCCACGGCAAGTTCCTACAGACAATACGGAGGTACATGGGCCAGTTCATTGATGGTTTAACTGGCCCACAGATTTCTGCTGATGTGAGCAGGGCCGGATTTCAGTTTGAGGAGGCCCTAAGCTACTGAAGGTAATGGGGCCCTTTATATGTCCAGCTGTCCTTTGTCAACAACAAATGGTCACTGGTTTTTTTGTGTTGAATATATGCTATATAGTAATTTGTAGACCTAATAGGTATCTAAAGCCATTTTCACATAACAAGATACGTATGTTATCAAAGTAATTGTTCAACTGAAATACAATTAAAAAGAAGTATGTTAATAGTGAAATAATGATTACGCTCTAACTGTATGTAGAGCTTATGTATATATGTAGAAATGTATGTAGGGGATGCGGGTGGCGCTGTGGGTTAAACCACTGAGTCTAGGACTTGCCGATCAGAAGGTCGGCGGTTCAAAACCCCGTGACGGTCCCAGCTCCGGCCAACCTAGCAGTTCAAAAGCACGTCAAAGTGCAAGTAGATAAATAGGTACCGCTCCGGCAGGAAGGTAAACGGCGTTCCGTGCTCTGCTCTGGTTTTGCCAGAAGTGGCTTAGTCACGCTGGCCACATGACCTGGGAAAACTGTCTGTGGACAAACATCGGCTCCCTTGGCCAATACAGCGAGATGAGCGCCACAACCCCAGAGTCGTTCGCGAGTGGACTTAACTGTCAGTGGTCCTTTACCTTTTTTAATAATGAAAACCAGAGGTTTTAACACCAATTACTGAAAGATCATGAGGTTACAGTGTAAACGGCATTTCCATGCGCTGCTCTGGTTCACCAGAAGCGGCTTAGTCATGCTGGCCACATGATCCAGAAGCTGTTTGCCACATGACCCGGGAAAACTGTCTGTGGACAAACACCGGCTCCCTCGGCCAGTAAAGCGAGATGTGCGTCACAACCCCAGAGTCATCCGCGACTGGACCTAATGGTCAGGGGCCCCTTGACCTTTAACTGTATGTAGGTTTTATTTTATTTGTTTTTTATCTTATATTTTGGAAATGTACATCCAGGTTTTATTTTCCTTAGTTTTTTGGGGGCCCCAAGAGAGTGGGGTCGTAAGCTATAGCTTGCTTAGCTTATACATAAATCCGGCACTGCATGTGAGACATTGTGCATAATCTCTTGCTGACTCTACACACTACAGAAGGCACAGTAGCTCTGATTCTTGTAATTTCAGCAACTTGTTGTGAACTGGTGTGTCCCTATGTCTGGTCAGCCTGAACCAGAGTTTGTCACCTTAAAAGGGTGTGGGCTACAGACCTGATTCCAGAAGGACAACCATTTAACATTTTAATTCCAAGATACTCTTAGAAAGCAGAGCAAAATAATGACATCAAATTGTAGTTTGTGGTGGAAATTATGTAGAGCTTTAGTTTGACAGTGTCTTCAAAAAGATATAGCTGGAGTAGAAACCTGGTGGTAGTAGACATACTTTACTTAGGGCTCCTGTACGTCCAGGATTTGTCCGTCAGAAATAGTGTACAGGTGGAATTTCTGAAAATCGGTAAAAATGTCTGGGAAAACCCAGGCAATCTGGCAACCATGTAGGAAGTTTAGGTTTTTTTGGCGGAAAAGAAAAGTTTAACAACTTTGCTGGGTTCTCACTTTTAGTAAAGTAGGGTTGCTATATTTCAAAAAGTTCAATCTTATGAATGTCTACTCAAATGTAAGTGCTACTGAGTTCACTAGGATTTACCTCCAGGTAAGCATGGGTAGGATTGCTGCCTAAGGATAGGATTGTGCTATAAAAGAAACGTCTTATGTCTGTTATGCATCTTCACATCATTACATGCCATGTACCAAGTAGTCACTTTGTTAATGAAATAAATGCGAAATAAGTTTAAGTACTTCTCAGAAACTATCACAACAGTGACAAAAAGTATTCCCTAAGTGCTTCCCAGAATTACAGTTTTTAAAGGATCTTTTTTCCATTTTAACCTTTTAAAAAATTAATTTCATCTCCTGTATGATTACCTTTCAGTGAATGCCTGAGATGTATGCATGTATGCATATATTTGCCTTTAGTTAGCTATGCCAAAAAGCAAATTAGAGAGATATATAACAATTAGCAGTTGGCTAAGGATATTGTAGATCAGAGAATATTTTCAAATCTGCATTAAATGGGGTGGAGGATCAAATCCAAGATCATTTTAGAACAAGCCGCAATAGAAAATGTTGCCTGGAAAACGTTGCTTGTCTCTTAAACAAGGTGTAAAAGCTTCCGTGTCGTATCAAAAAAATGATTTATGAAGCAGAAGCCCTCAGGAAATCATATCGCCTACTTTCTCGTTCCTGTCCACAGGGCACCCCCCTCCCCCAATTAAACTTCTGAAAATTACACTGAATCTTGGTGTGTGAGAGGTCATCTTTTCCAACCCAATTTGTATTGCCTGAGATAATCACTCCGCGTCCATCACTCGTTCATAGATGACCCACACGGTGGGAGAGAGATGTATCCTAACACGTCTTGGTGTGTATCATCGTAACCTTCAGCTCGGCAAAAATCAGAAGATGAATGCAAGATGATTAACTCTGGCACTGTTTCCCTGACCTGGTAATAAATGTGTACATGGTTCTGGAAATATTTGTTCATACCATTAGAGAAAGAGAGAGAGAAATGTATGTTTGTTTGGGCTGAGGGAGAAAATAATTTAGGGTTATAAGTCTTATGCTGTTGGAGGTTCGTATTACATGAGATGTCCCCCCCTTTTTTTTCTGAAATCAAGAGGGAACAACTAGTATGTAGAAATGAGTCTTAGAAGGCTCGACAAACAGAAGTATCTCCTTAAGCTGCAGGGGTATGGCATGGTGGTCTTATAGAAAGTCTCCGCCTTGATAGTCCATGATTTGCCTGCATGGTCACAATATAATTGTCTGATTCATTAAGGAGTTTGTGGAAATGATTTTGGATTGGAAACATTTGTAATGAAAAGTGGAACTGTTGCTAAAATTCATTGTCATTGAGAGAAGATCATAAGAGAAGCAAGAGACCACATACATTCCAGAAGCAATGTGAACAGCAAGCCAGGTATTACATTACACCAAGGAATTTGAAGCATAGTCCAAATAGATGTTTGTTTTTGTTTCTTACAACTTTTTAAAAATCTTGAAATATTCCTATTTCCCATTATCCAGTTCTGAATTATGACATGCTACCATTTTTTTTAAAAAAAAAATTAGTGTTTTGCAAATATTTAGCTTTTATTATAACACAGCACATGTTTGCTCTACTATATGAAATATTTCAAGCCCGACTCAGTTTTCTGAAATGAAATAGTAGCAAACAAGATGGATTCAGTGATCAGCTGCGATAAAAGCTGCTGCTTCATTTGAAGATTTCAAAATAAAAATAGCCTTTGGTTCCCATCCGTGGAAATGTTGATCAGTTCATAATTTATGTTGATGAACATATAGCATGAGCATATAGCCCTAAACAGCCTCGGCCCTGTATACCTGAAGGAGAGTCTCCACCCCCATTGTTCAGTTCAGACACTGAGGTCCTCCTCCGAGGCCCTTCTGGTGGTTCCCTCATTGCAAGAAGTGAGGTTACAGGGAACCAGGCAGAGGACCTTCTCAGTCTGTGGAACGCCCTCCCATCAGATGTCAAGGCGATAAATAACTACACGACGTTTAGAAGACATCTTGAGGCAGCCCTTTATAGGGAGATTTTTAATGTTAGATGTTTTATTATGTTTTTATATGTGTTGGAAGCTGCCCAGAGTGGCTGGGGCAACCCAGTCAGATGGGTGAGGTATAAATAATCAAAGTATTATTATTAGCATGGCGACATCTTTTTTTAAAACAAACAAACAAACCACACACACACAACTGAAGTTTCACTTGCAGAATTGTTAGCTTTCATGTTGCTATGATTCATTTGAAACAGGTGCAGACTTTAGCGTGTTATAGTAAATGGGAAGGGTGTAGACATGGAAGAAGTAGAGTAAACTCTGAATAACTCTAAACATAAATGGTGCTCTGAACATGCATGCTATATAAACAGAGCTAGGGTTCAGACATAGCATTCAGCATGGCAGTAACATAGGCTGTAATTCTATGAACACTTAACCTGGCTAACTGAACTGAACACAATGAGGCTTACTAGTAAATATACATAAGATCAAGCTGTACATCCATGGCATATTTCAAAGGCTACCCCGGGATGACTGGTCAATTCATTTAGGAAAGGAAAGAGACTTACGAACGCTTTCAGCCCATATGAGGTCATTCATTCTCAGCCGCTCTTGTGAAAAAAATGCTTCCTTTACAAGGCTATGTGGAAATAGCCTGCAGTCATGAGCTAAGGAGAGTTTTGGTATCTGTCTTGCCATGCTACACCAGAGTGGATTGATAAATTAGATTGGATATATTTGCAGTTGTTCTCTAAGAACAGATTTGGGATTGATTTTGGCAATACTCTGTGATGTTGTGCCAGCAGGCGTGACTCTGCTTCCTGTTCCACTGTGTGTGTTTGTGTGTGTGGCCAGACAGTGAGATGCCGTTTATGTTAATGGACATTTGCAGGTACATAAAGGCTGTGCTATTTTTTCTAGAAAAAAGAGGTGCCAGAACTCACCATGGTTGCTTCTCTTGTTCACTTATAATGGCTCCCACCTGAGATGTGCAGGAACTGAGTTCTGGTGAGTTCCAGCTGAGGGGGGGAAAAGCCCCGCCTACAGAGGTCTTCTGGACAAGAGACCTCTCCTTAACCACCAACAGGTACCACAGCGTAGGGCACACACCAATACAGAACACACTCAAGAACTCTCAGCCAGGTGACTTGTGGGAGTCTAGCAGCCTGCCAGACTATTTTGGAAAAAAAACCACCTTCCAGCTTTCAGTGGAATAACCCAGCTGTAGCTTTCCTGTTCTCTACTCCAGTACTGCCCTTGAGTTACACAGTGCTGTTGTCGTTTAGTTGTTTAGTCGTGTCCAACTCTTCGTGACCCCATGGACCAGAGCACGCCAGGCACTCCTGTCTTCTACTGCCTCCCGCAGTTTGGTCAAACTCATGCTGGTAGCTTCGAGAACGCTGTCCAACCATCTCGTCTTCTGTTGTCCCCTTCTCTTTGTGCCCTCCATCTTTCCCAACATCAGGGTCTTTTCCAGGGAGTCTTCTCTTCTCAGGAGGTGGCCAAAGTATTGGAGCCTCAGCTTCACGATCTGTCCTTCCAGTGAGCACTCAGGGCTGATTTCCTTCAGAATGGATACGTTTGATCTTCTTGCAGTCCATGGGACTCTCAAGAGTCTCCTCCAGCACCATACCCAGTGCTAGTTAACAATAAATGGAAGGTTAAGATCATATGATTCCTTTGTCTGAAGGCTTCGTCCATCTTCTGTGTTCCACCTGCCAGTTTTAAGATCCCACCCCCTGCTTCACCTTGCCAGGCTTCAGAGCCAGCCATGCACATACAGTTCATGCACACCCTTGCACATGTGCCTGTGTCCATCTTAATTGGCTTTCTAGCATTTCATACTGGCCTGAACACCTGATTGCAACAGAATGTTTTTCCTCCACTGGGGAATATCTCTGGGGCAGTACACATGAAAAATGTTACCTAGGAATGCAAACATGGATTTTGCATTCCATCCTAATACTCTTCACATGTATTCCTTCAGGGAAAGTTGGGGAGACATTTGTTCAGAATCAACCCTGAAATAAACAAGCTCCTTGCATCAGAATGCTGTTGCACATTTCAGCGGGACTTGTATCTCAATGAATCTTCATAGTGTTGCAACCCAGAAGCAGGCCATGGCCAGGCAGGGTTTTTTCGTGCCATGAAGCGAGTAAGGTTTTACTTTTATACTGAATGTAACAAGTGCAGAAGAGCCTTGATGGGTCAGAACAACAGTCCATCTAGCAGCGGGAAGCACTGGGGAGGAATGCAGCAGCTGCAATTTCCTCTCTAGGAGCTACACACTTGTGCAATCTCTCCCTGAGCAAAGTTTTGGCTTCCTGTGTCGTGCAAACTAGGCCCATATGTGTCTAACCACCCTTCCAATTCATACATGCTACAAAAAAGAAATAGCTCATTTATATGCTATTGTGAACCACCCTGTGGTCTTCAGATAAAGGGCAGGGTACAAATTTAATAATTAAAAACAGTCTGGCACTATCTCTCTCTCTACACATGGCATGGGCAGCCTAATTCCCCTGGAAACTTTAGAAGTAGACAAGAGGGTATACAGTGGCTTGTTCCCATAGCTTGCGAGTCCCATAAGTTAATTATGTACTTTGTAAAGGTGTGCTGTGCTTTTTAACTTGGGGGGGGGGTGCGGAGAAACATAGTCTTTGCCATCATTCTGCTTTTACTGATACTTTGGTTTGTTTGTTTTCTTGAAAGCAGTAGTCGTGGATCTTTCTGTGTTGTGTATAAGCCCTACTTAGGGAAGCATCTCAAGCAGGAGTCACTAAAACATTCCTGGCTTGGTGCTCAGGAAAAGGTTTGCTGGTGAATTATGAAGGTGGCAACATGGCTGGCAATAACCTAACTAAGAAAGTTGCCGGTGAAATGATGTATTTATTATCTAAACATTCTAGTGCTTTTTAATCCATAGATGCTGCAGTGGAGAGCCTGACATTACAGTGCGGAATTTTTAAGTCCTACCTCGAGGCAAATCTCATACTTACTAGCAAAAATGAAAGTGTGAAATGCTTTTTAATGTATATTTAACAACAGATAGTCTGGTGATTACTGATGTGTATTCTCCTTGGACTTTTCTCTTGCTGTCGGAAGGCTGTGTTAAGAGACAACATTTTTACACATTTATGTTAGCTGCAACTATCAAATGTTTAAGAAATATTTGCAACTGTCCTTTGTTTTATTTTTTAAATGGCAGAAAGCCATCATATTTTAGCTCTAACCCAACTCAGATTATAGCCAATGGCCTGTAACACACCAGCTCCTTGAGTCAAAAGGGTGGGATTTGCCAAAGCTTTTGATGTGAGCTGGTGTAAAAATCAGTTTTAAATATTACTCTAGGGAAAAAAGTAAAATAAAACTTAATATTTTATACTGTACTACCTTTTTAAATTTCTGCCTCAGACAGTTTGAATTCCTAACAATGCATTTTTTTTAATACACTCTCAGTTTCATTTAGATGCATATTTTCCAAAAAGCACGTTCTATTAAATTTATTTACTTAAATATTTCCTATAGTGGCACTATTTAATAAGGAATAAAGTGCAGTCTAGCTCTCAGCAAGAGTTCATCTCCCATTCTAATGAATGTTAAACAGTTGCACAGCACAAAGATCTTTGCTGTTAAACAGGCCCTATTGAAGGTATTTTAGATCACAAAGCCCCAGTAGTCTACATTTTTGTTTGCTTTGACATTATTAAACCACTCTGTTTCTTTAACTATGACTCTAATTAGTGCATTTGCATGGTAGCAAAGTTTGCTTTGTGGACCGACTCCTATGAACACAGTGTTTGCATGTAGTTTTTCTGAGCTTAGCGTTTGATGAGCAGCCAGCGCAGCGCTTTCAATCGAAGTCGATAATTATGCAGAATCAATAAGGTTTTCTTCTTTTGTGTTTGTCTTTGTTGTTTCTTTGATATGGCCTCTAGGATGCTGCAGGCAAAGTGCTGGACCGCTGGGCCATCATGTCCAGGGAAGAAGAGATTATTACCCTTCAGCAGTTTCTGAGGTTCGGGGAAACCAAATCCATCGTGGAGCTGATGGCAATTCAAGAAAAAGAAGGGCAGGCAGTGGCTGTTCCATCTTCAAAGGCAGACTCAGACATAAGGACTTTTATTGAAAGCAATAATCGAACCAGGAGCCCGAGTCTCCTTGCTCACCTGGAGAATAGCAACCCTTCGAGCATCCATCATTTTGAAAACATCCCCAACAGCCTCGCATTCCTGCTTCCATTTCAGTACATAAATCCAGTCTCTGCCCCTCTGCTGGGTTTGCCACCGAACGGCCTCCTGCTGGAACAGCCCACCCTGAGACTGCGCGAGCCGAGCCTATCGACCCAGAACGAATACAACGAGAGCAGCGAGTCCGAAGTCTCCCCAGCACCTTTCAAGAATGAGCAGGCATCCAGCAGGAACGCCTTGACCAGCATAACAAATGTAGAGCCCAAATCTGAGCCAGCCTCTGTGTCCCCCGTACAGACGTCCACCCCTATCAACGATTTGTCCAAGCCGGAACATACGAAAAGCTCTTTCAGAATTCATAGGATGAGGAGGATGGGGTCAGCGTCGCGGAAAGGGAGAGTCTTCTGCAACGCATGCGGCAAAACCTTTTACGACAAGGGCACCCTCAAAATCCACTACAATGCTGTCCATCTGAAGATCAAGCACAGGTGTACGATTGAAGGCTGCAACATGGTCTTCAGCTCGCTCAGAAGTCGCAACCGTCACAGTGCTAACCCCAACCCCCGACTTCATATGCCCATGCTAAGGAACAATCGAGACAAGGATCTCATCCGCGCAACATCAGGCGCCGCTACCCCTGTCATAGCAAGTACAAAGTCCAGCTTAACGTTAACAAGCCCTGGCAGGCCTCCAATGGGTTTTACCACTCCCCCGCTAGATCCTGTGCTACAAAACCCTTTGCCTAGCCAACTTGTGTTCCCAGCTTTAAAGACTGTGCAGCCTGTTCCTCCTTTTTACAGAAGTTTACTTACACCAGGCGAGATGGTGAGCCCTCCAACCTCATTGCCGACTAGCCCTTTAATGCCAGCAGCTGGCACTGTAGAGCAGCTCCCTCTGCCTCCTTCGGAATCAACAGCCCCTGCGTTGATGATGCCCACGCAAGAGGCAAATACTGACCTTGCCCCAAAGAAGAAGCCAAGAAAGTCCAGCATGCCTGTAAAAATAGAGAAGGAAGTTATTGACACCGCCGACGAGTTCGATGATGAAGATGAGGATGTCAACGATAACCGGAGTGTGACTAACGACGGTGGTCATGACAATCACTGTCATTCTCAGGAAGAAATGAGCCCTGGGTTGTCTGTGAAAGACTTCTCAAAAAACGGGAGGAACAGGTGCATTTCGAGGACGGAGCTGAGAAGGGCAGATAGCATGACGTCGGAAGATCAAGAGCACGAGAGAGACTATGAAAACGAGTCAGAATCCTCGGAACCAAAACTGTGCGAGGAATCCATGGAAGGCGACGAACCCATGATGCATGAAAGAAACCACACATCCATGATGAACCACGACAGGCCAGATGAAAACCACCATGGCATTTCCCACCAAGATGAAGTCAAGGTGAAGGAAGAATTTACCGACCCTACCTATGAGATGTTCTACATGAGCCAATATGGACTTTACAACGGGGGCAGTGCCAGTATGGCTGCCCTTCACGAAAGCTTCACTTCAACTTTCAACTATAACAGTCCCCAGAAGTTCTCCCCAGAGGGCGATTTGTGCTCAAGCCCAGATCCCAAGATCTGCTACGTGTGCAAGAAGAGTTTCAAGAGCTCCTACAGCGTGAAGCTCCACTATAGGAATGTGCATCTAAAAGAGATGCATGTCTGCACAGTGGCTGGTTGTAATGCTGCCTTCCCTTCAAGGCGAAGCAGAGACAGGTCAGTAAATACCTCATTTATTAACTGGGTTTTCTTAACTTTGGTTTTAAATTATACAAGCAAACCAAGCACATATTTTATGTAGAATATGCACACAGTACACATATATGAATGACCTCTGTGCAGAGTGAGGGTTCATTACACTTTGCTCCACACATACTAGACAAAGGTCTGGGCTTTCCAGGTCCAGGTGGGAGGTTTTGTCCCAGCACTTCCCCCAGAACCCCCCCCCCTCTGCATTTTACCACTGAATGTGAACCAATGGCAATTGCCATATGCTCCGATTCAGCAGAAAAATGCAGGTTTCCCCAAGAAAAGCGCCAGGACAACAACAACGCTCAGACTCACCTGGAAAGCCCAGACCTGTGTCTAGCACAAAAGAGTGGGTGAGCCTCAACATTATCTTCATTCCCATTTTTTACCTGGAATAAGAATACAAATATTATGTCATCAACTTATGTAATGATAATAATGCTGTGGAGATACACACAAATGTTTTTGGTGTGCTTGCACACTAGATAGTGGGACTTGCATTAAATCTCTATGTATCTATACACACTGTTATGCGTATAGATCTCCCACTTCTTCTCCAAAGGAATGATTACCTGATATTTTAAGTATCCCATATAAGTTATTTCTATACATACGACCTACAGTGTTGTCTAAGTTTAAAAGCAGGAGATATAAAACCTTTCCGCAGAGGCTGCCACTTCTGTTACATTCATTGTCTTCTTTCTTCAGCTTCCAAGTGAAGTGAAGTTAAAGAAAAGTTCCTACTTAGAATTATTGAAAATTATATGCAGCGGGCAGTGGGGAAGCTCCTACCAAATGTATGCTAAAATAAATAGTGGTCATTTGGTGAAACTGTGCAGCATTTCACGTGGGAAAGCATCAGATATAGTATTAATGCTCAATGTGCATGATTATATTGATGGAGTGCAGCCTTGGAGACCTGAACAAGGCCCCGTTGAAATGTGTACAGGAAGCAGAGCAGCAGTTTTGGGGGCATGTTCCTTTGCACATGTGCCTGAGTTTTGTTCTCTGCATGTATGCATATCCCCATTCCGTCAGGTGAGCACTATGCGCCCAGATAAAGGGAAACTCAGGCATATTTTTCACCTTAATAACAGCCTTTCATTTCAGCTGGGCACTGGGATGATATCACACTGCAGTTATGCTACGTCGGTTCTGAAAGAGTTCAGTTTAAACGGAAGCAGCTGGCCCTAAATGTTGTAGCTGCTTTTTAAGAAACAGAGTCCCCTTTTTATTATTCCAAAAATAAAAGTGTAATGTAGATGGAATTTGCCAAAGTGGGTCAGTGGCAGGTTAACATATTTATTCCATATTTATGGATTTAAACGCACACATATATCTGCATAGGGTTTCCTAATAATAATAATAATAATAATAATAATAATAATAATAATAAGGTAATAGATAGACAAAATTGGAACCATGATATGAAGACAGATACATCATTTAAATGCCACCATTTGGGCTGAATCACTTACCTCCCACATACTAAAATTCTCAAGAAGGCAATGTATTAAATCCCAGTAGCTCCTAGTCGGTTCATCCTATAACCTGCCCCGTTAAGCTGAGCCCCAGTGGGCGTCCCATTGTCTGTTCTTAGCTGTCAGAGCTGAGTGGACAGAACTGAGCAAACAAATCAAAATGGAGGACCAAACACTTCAATTCTGATTCACCACAACCTAGTTAAACAGATATATTTAGGACCTTTTCAGACGTTATGTTTTGTCACATGCTAACTCAGGGAACTGTAGCGTGTTCTAACAAACTTTGATATGGTTTGATCCTGGCTTAAGTGATTTTGATTAGAATAACCCACATTTTCCTAATGGGTGAAGGAGGAGGAAGAGGAAGAACGTGACTCCGATGCTCAGTCCATTTCATTTCTAATCATCTGAATCTTTGTTTAGATAATTTGCTGAACTGGGCAGCTGTGCAAAACTAGTTTTATCTCTCTATTTAATGTGTTAAATGTGCCTTAATTTTAAGCACAATGCTAAGCTTGGCCAGGATCCAAAGAATAGTGAAACTCATTCCATTAGCCCAAAGAAACTTTACAGTTGTTTTTCTCCAACAGAAAATCCCCATGGGCAGGGGATGTTCAAAGGAAAACAAGTTAAGAATTCCACTGAGCTCATTGTGTGACCTGAAGAAGCTCTTTGGATCGTGATCTATGCTTACTTAAGAGTAAACTCCGGTGGAATTTTGGCAGCAGCTAGGCTTCTTTGTGTTGCAAGTGTCATTGTATGAACAATGATAACCAGCTTTCTAAGATCAGTTTGGCTCTGTGGTTTTGAGAAGGTTTGTGTGGCCAATCTGCTTTGCCTCATGGACTTGGAGTCAAATGGTGTGCAAACAGAAAACGTATGTCTCTCTCTCCCCCCCTCTTAAGTCGGGGGGGGGGAGAAATAACAAAGTCTATAATATTATTGTGTTCTTTGAAACATAAAAAAGGAGAACCTCGTGTATCATAGAAAATGTCTTTGGATAATATATTTAATTGGCAGCAGTGTTGGATGGACAAAACAGAATCTGATAATGAAGTTCATATGCTGCCTATAATGTATTTGTGAAAAGTTATGATCCAAAGATTTAAAGCTAAAAAACCCCTCAATATTCTCTAGCAGCATTCTTCTAGCTAGTTTGTAAATAACAACTCAAAACAACAAATCTGGGATATGTTGAATCCCTAAATATAATGTATACTTCTGTATTATTCTAGCATACAGTGTAGCAGTTTTTTTTCTTGCTCAACCATGGAACAAAGTGCAAAGGAAGTTTGTTTCCTTAATTATTTCCCTTATAAACAGGTACACTGGAGTTCCAGAAATTAGTCTGTGAACTTCAGAATTGGAAGGTCTTCATGTAGTGTGCATTGGAAAGTCTGCAAGATGGTTTTGGCTGAAGCGCTGTCTTTCGCCCTAGGAATTATAAACTTTGAACAACAGTCCACATTTCGGTTGTCTGCACAATTTGCCAACGCAACCTGCATAAATAATAATAATTTTATAAAATTCTAGCAGGTTTCACAAAAGAGCTGGTTGCTCAGTATTTCAGTATATGGTGCAGATAAACTATGACTGAAACATGAGTGTGAAAGAATTAGTCAGCGGTCTTAGAGCTGCTTACAAGTTCCTACATTTCTGGAAGAACTCACATGCCAGTGTATAAATGCATTTGAAAATAGGGCCTGCTTTTCATTGTTAGTTCTTTATATTGACATTATGCCAGTCATTATCTCCAGATAGTGCGGTGAGCGTTTGAGGTAAAATCGTAGCCCGGTGAGCTTTTCTGTAATTTAAGGTTTTCTAGTTGACCTTCTTGGAGATTGTTTCTTAAATGAACTCTTACAGAGGAAGCCCATTAAATGCCTAGCCCTTCAGGTAGCAAGGAAGACCTTGAAGATGTAAACCAGTGTATAGTGCCTTATTGACTCCACTGCCAAATAAGTGGAATAATAACACTGAGTGGAGAACTTATTTCAGTCACCTTAATGGGCTGTTAACTTTAGAACCCAATTATAGCCATTTCAGCACTAATTGCTGTACCAGAAATGTGAAACATCCAGCCTAATGTGCACATGAAGAATGTCACATTTTAACACCATATTTAAGACGGTGTTTGACTGAGCACCTTCATGGAAATAATACTGAGTATTCTTTTAAATATTCTGGTAAACTCGCCAGCTTATGAAGTGTCCTTTAACGATGCCATTTCAAACAGTTGTCACTCTGCAAGGAAGAACCAAGGAATGGAGGTTCCACGAAGCATTCTTTAAAAATTTAGTATTCTCCTATGACAAAAGAGGCTTCGTTGTTATACGGAGATTAAGTATTTCACTTGAAGTATTTTTGTTTCTCACAGCAACAGCTAGTTCATTGGGAACTGCACAATCAAATTCCCACCAATCAAGGTATGGGTCCTATCATTCATAGCATCCTTTACCCTCTCTTCTGCCAGTTCAGGAATCAGGCAGGCAAGGGAACCCATTGACGACGATGTTTGAAATGGAATCTTTCCAAAGCTGTATCTTCTGTAAATCGTTTCCCTGGACTATTCCGTTCCAAAAAATAAATAAATGCATTTCTCTTCCCAACCTTCAGTTTTAGCCTTTCTGCCCTTTCCCCTCATGTCAAAAGGTAGCAGAAACATTATTGACAATCAGCAATAGCAAAGGACAATGTCTCAAGACTATAGAACAACCCTAAGAAAAATGAAAGAGGGACCCTGGAAGGATCATCTTTCTTGCCTATTAGAAGAGTGCTTATTGAAGGGTCATGGGGGTGGGGCAGTAGTAGAAATGGGAAAGATATGTCATTTTAGGCAGACAGATGGGGAAGAAGTATAGAATTGTAATAGCCCTCCTATCCTTTGCCTTTTGAGGCTTTTGCATGCAGAAAGACGACCATATTTAGAATACTCTTTGGCCAAGACAGTGTAATTCACCCATGGGGATCAGTGATTTCCCCCATGCCCTCTACAGGCAGGTGACGAAAACCTTTGGATCAAACTGTCAGGCTTCTCCCCTCTTATAAGAACTCAGTCCTGCCTAGTATTAAAGAAGAGCTACACGACTTTGTAGCCCATCAGCTGTGCACTTCAAAGTACAAGGAGCACAGGGAAGCTCTGTTTTTAACTTCCTGCTTGAGACTGCAGTTGCAAGGGGATTTCAGGTGAAGGACCACACTTTATGGTTTGTGGGCTACATTTGCCTTGGTGGGAGACAAGTTGTATTGACAGGCTTTAAAATGAATGAAAGTTGCTCCTTTCTTTCTTTTTATAAGCCCAAGGCCTGCTAAAGTTAATATCCATTTTCTATTGCTATCAGCAATTGGCAATGAAAATCTTTCTTTCTTTCTTTTTACTTTGGGTCTGGTTACTTCATGTTACTTCACTTTTTATTTCCTAAATTTATGTAAAATACATGCACTTCCAACAGCTCCAAGTTGCAAAGAAAGGAACTTTATGCTTTGCCTTTCTTTGAGTGAAGGATGCTAATTGTTGAAGTTTGTTTTTAAATTTTCGCAGAACCAAAAGCATGTGTGTTTGTCTGCAAGGTGGGAAAGGTGATTGAGCCCCATGAATAAATTTAAAAACAAAATAATATTTGCTCAGGGTGACTTATAAATAAATATGAGGCAACTATTGGTGCCAAGTGTGATTCTGCCATTGGGTTGCTAGTTAAATCAGTCCAGATTTAAACTTGTAAACTCCTTGATTTGTATGGAGAAAGACATCTGTATTTGGTTTATTAAAACCTGCTGATGTTTCCAGAACTAAATTTGTGTGCAGATAGGCCTCTGGGTGGTTATATCAAGAAAGCGGAAGCATATACAACTTGCTCATCTAGTTACCTGACTTCCAGCCCTGTACAGGTGTGCTTGAATAAATTAACATCAAATACCTCTGATGAGCCACTGCATACATTATCAACAAAGGTGAAGATGTGAAAACATGCTACCTGCCTCCTGTTATCACCTCTTCAACACAACAGCAACCTTCCCCCCCTTTTCCCAACCATCCCGCTATGTTTGGAAACTTATAAAGCAAACTTTTTGAGATTGCTTTTCCAAGAAATGTACGCAATTTGGGAATCCCATAGCTACAAAAAAGAAGGTACTTTATAGTAGTTTGTAGTTGCCTTAAATCTATTTTCAGTTGGCTGTGGCTTCCAACTCTGTAGATGAAGACATAGCGTATAGCTCTTTGGGTAATCATTTCATCAGACAACTTTAAATAGTTAGTGAAATTGTGTTTTTCTTTCTTTTAAAAAAGATACCTGGACTTCAGTTGGTGCCCTAACTAGTAGCCCATTCAACTGGTTAATGGGCACTGCTCTGCAGGCCTAGGAACTAGTTTCTTGTCTTGGAGAATCTACCATACAGACCAAACTTTCTTTTTATTTACTAATGTCCTCCTCAGTTAACTTCATTGCTATCTTCATGGGGGGGGGGAATTCAGAAGTAGGTTCAACCATAATGTCTATCATTATTACTACAACTACTACCATTATACTGTCGTTTTCAGAACTCGCTTGGTTTGAAAATGGCTATGAATCCCATTGTAATTTCAGACTCCCAACAGTACCAAGACTTTACAAGGGCTGGCAAATAATAAATCCAGCCCAAAGTTTTTCATCCAGTGACCTTGGCAAATCCCTGTTTCTATTGAATAAAGGCATTTCTGGTTGAACATGAGTTCCTTAGATACTTCCCATTGGTCCCCCTTGAACACTGTCCTGATCACATGGCTGCTCATTTGCAAACTGTTCTCAGGTAACATTCATATATATATTTTAAAGTGCACTATTAACTGCATCTAAAAGTGTCATATAAAATGTAAAGCACTATCACTTTAAAGGCAGCTGGAGCCCTCCTTGAAAGGGGGAAAATATCAGCGTGTTTAAGTTGGCTGAAATCAATTGTCTTCACAAAGGTATGCAGAGATATAATGAAGTTGATAGAAAAGATGATTGTTCTGTATGTGTTTGTAGTGTTAGAATAGTATCTAAATCCACAACTAGATGCAATTTAACTGTAACCAGGCAATTTTAAAACAATGCAACCCTGTCAAATAAATTGATATTGCAGGAAAGTTAAGCTAAAGCATGGCGTTAATTGCTTTTCTCAGAGAGCTTCAGGTGCCTTTCTTGAGACATAATGAAGACCATATACGCTGGTGCAGAAGAAGAAAGAAATGGGAATTGTGAAAAAAGAGGGGTTTTGCTAAGTCTAAATATATGCTATCCTGTAAAGATTAGGACAGTCAGCAGAGATAAGAGACAGATTAAAAGCACTTGTTAAACAAAGCCATGCACGAAGGAAATCTTTACCAGAATCCATGTGTTTCACACTCATTATTACAGATGAGAATTTCTTGTGTGACTGAACCATATGGTCATTATGTGGCTTTTTCCAGAAGTAGCTCCCAAGAACTGTTTTCCTCTTGGTTTTTAGCTCTGCAAATGCATCATCTGTCCCAACCCCCCTTTTCCCTTTTAAAAAGAAAATTAGCAGTTAAGGCCAGCTATGGCAGCTTTTAGAAACTCAATATTTACCTGGCAGTTTACCATTTAGTGAAGTGTGCCGTAGCAGTTATTACCCTATTAGAGAGAGAGATTATTGGATAGAGCTGTAGTATCTTCAAAACCAGTCTGAGAGAAGAATCATAGAGATGGAGATAGCAGCCTGTTTGTTGACATTTCAGTGGTGAGCACTATCCACAAGATTTGAAACCAATCTCTTTTCTGTTTTCTAGGAACAAGAATTTGTAAATAGATACTCCGCTATGAATGTTTAAAAGAAAACTTCCCTTAGCACAAAAAGCGAGGTAAATTCGGAACTCGTTTCACATTTAAGTTTGTCTTTTAAAGCCCTTTTTGATCATGAAATCATCGCCGATGGTTTGCTATGGTCAACAGACCAGAAATAAACCATACTGTACACCAAAATATTAAATATGAGACAAATGCAAAAGTGTAACTTAACAGCAGCAGCTCAGTTACATACATAATAACAAATAGCTTGGGGTAATGCCCTATCTTTTTAAAACAACAACAAACAAACCAATCCCTATTGTACTGTGTAATAATTTAGCTTTCTTGTGGGCTCTCTGGCAGAAGCTGAAATGGGGCAGGAATATCTGGGTCTGTCAAGAGGAAGAGGGCTGTGAGATTTTTGGGGGGAGGGAAGGAGCTCTGGTGGTGATGGAGAAGAGGGTCTCGTGCTACTGTGGCCAGGCTCCTCAATAAGACAAGGGGAGTTAGCTGGCTAGGTCCTGATCTGCCACCTGAGAACAGGCAGCTGGCAGAGCCAACTAAGGGAGAGGCAGAGATTTTGGACACAGATTTTGCCACCAAGGGCACACAGCCCCCACCCAGGTCGGAGCAGTCCTTTGCAAGTGCAGTCCTCTTGCCCGGAATAAGAACTGCGCAAATGACTGGTCCCATCCCACTCTTTAAAAGCAGAGAAGGAAGAGCACACCCACTCTTTGGGACAACGTAGTCACTTGTGCCTGGCTCCATGTCCTAGAATTGTGCTTACAAGTTGTTGAACCCTGTGTACTGCCCTTCTTGCTGAATCTGAGACTGTGCTCTGACTTCACCAACAAAGCTGCTGGGATTTCCAGAGCCGAGAACAAGTCTTTTGTTTGAGGACTGAAGCTAGGGCAGCTTTTTAAAATGTAGCTTTCTCCCATAAGAAGTGTTATCACTGCCTATATGAAGAAGAAAGCAAGGTTTTAAAAAGCTTTCCATTTGCCCAAACTAGTCTTACTGTAAAAACCTATCCGTAGGTTGCATTGCAAATGTGTATTTGTTTCTGAGGAGTGAAACAGAGGAAGGTGAGCAGGCTAGGATTTAGTTAGGTAGAATGTTGCGTTAGTTCATTAATTTTCACAATCTTCCTAGATTTAAACCTCTTGTGTCAGATTGTATGGTTTGAAGTTGTAAATTCAGGATAAAAAGTTGTTATACTAGGCCTTCTACATTATGAAGTTCCTCACTTCTTGTATTAACTGCTTTCCAGCTGAGCCCCTTTCTCTTATCTGCTTTCTTTCCTATGGAAAACTCTCAGGTCTAAACTTGAGAGATCTTAGCTAAAAGCAGAAAGGAGAAGAGAGTTAATGTTTATACCTGGCTATTTCAAGTCATGTTTTTTGTATTGTTGTATTCAGACAGTTAAAAAGAACAAGTCATCTTTAAATCCATTTTAAAAAAATATACTGACAGCCACCAATCTTGTTTCATACAAGTAAGGAAAAGAACAAGTTGGATCGGTTAGCTGCGCCCTTGATGTGTGACAAAGATCCATTAGCGATCACACAGTGAGAAAAGGAGCCAGGTTGTTAGTAGAGGGGACAGCCCTGACCGCCAGATATAGAAGCAGCACTAATTCTACAGCCTTTTTAGCCTGTACCGTCACAAAGAGGGCACAGCTGGGTCACTCGGCTCACTAGTAATTGTGTTTTACAGACTTCTAAAGCAATTGGCTCAGTCAGTCCCAATTCAATAAAAGTGGAGAGCGAGAGCACTTTTGTTCTATTTTTTTTACTTGAAATTATTTCATTCAGCAGTCTGTCTTTTTTATTACCAGGACTTGACATTAGCACTCCAAGCTATATTAGCATCCATTTCAGCAGTTCAGTAATGGTATTAAAAAAACACTTAACTTCAACGGTGAATGGTTGTATGACAGTGCCATAAAAATCCATATTAAAAAAAACTTATGTATTTGTCCCTGCATTTTTTCCCCCCTCACTTGTTTAACCGCTTCAAAACTGTGCTGTCATTTGCAAAAAAAACTTTTTGCTCTGACGGAAACCCAAGAGAGACGAGCTCAACTGCTCTCCTCACCCCCTCGTTTCCCAGAAGTGGGGAGAAATGAGAGCAATTTAAAGGCAAATAAAAATAAAAATCCAGGAGCCCAAATGTCTGTTGTTTAGGAACTGGAGGGAAATAACCCTCCATTTACCACATCTGTTCCAAAACATACTGATGTCAATGAGTATTTGCCTGTTGGGTTCAATAGGTAATTAAAACAGAAGCCAACCAAGGAAGGACTAATAAACTCAAAATACCTGAGGTAAAAGTGTTTGGCACCTTGCGCCTTTGTGGGACTTATTTTGAACCCAGCACTCTCTCAGTACTTGGAATGAGACCTTAAGTACCTTGGCAATGCAGGATGCTCATAAATGACAACATTAGGTTCTAAATTTTGATTAAACCTTCTGTAATTAATCAATGGTAGATATGAAGCAGTTGTTGGGGTCCAGAGCTGCAAAATGCTCGAGACATAAAACATTACAAAGTAATTAGAGCGAGCTCCTTCACCAGAGAAAGGATTGCCTTCAATAAAGAGGTAAATGATAGCACCGTGTTTATTGTGGACGTAGGCAGCCGGTGCAATATGATAAACTGCAGGAGATACACATATCAGTAATCATCTGCATTATTAGTGTCATTAATCATAATTCTAAAAATATGACAGCAGCCGCCAACTTTTGACCAATTTTCCTTCTGCCTGTTGGCCGTTATAACTTCACTAATAGACCGCAGAGCTCCTGTGTGTGTGGCAGTTTTGCATTGAGAATGGAAGGTTAATTATATTTCAGCTGCTGATTCCTTCTCTCCTTGGAAAAGCCTTAGCACTTTGACAATCCCAGGAGCTTGCTGCTGTTAAACCGGTAGAACTTCTTTATTGAAATTTTCTTTGTTGGTCAGGAGTGAGTAGATGTTTCAAATGAGATATAAGCGCCAGGCTGGGACGGTTCCTCACCATTCTTGCTGTAAAGTAATCCTTGGAAGCCAAGCTGAATTCATACTTCCTTCTTTGCTTGGGCCTCCGGTGGATAGGTTTTTCTTTTTCTTTTTCTTTTAAAAAAATGTCTCTCAGAATTTAATAACCAATAGCAATAGTTAGTACAGGACAATTTTGTGGGATCCCAGCACTTCAATCTGGAGCTGGTGCAGATCCCCTGGTGGTGGTAATCAGCCATTGAAGCACAGCTAGACGACTACTAAAAATATCATAAGAAACAGTGTGTGTGTGTGTGTGTGTGTGTGTGTGTGTGTGTGTGTGTGTAAGAGAAAGACAAAGTCAAGAAGGCACTTATAACAAGCACAGTGTGTTTAAAATACTGTCAACGTCCAACAGTAGTCCGAGACACCTTTGGACTAAGGAGGCCGCCCCCCCATCCTTCAGATAGCCATTTCAGGGAGTGTAGGTGCCTTCAAAGGGGGAAAGTTGCTAGGGGAGCATTTCCCCACGAACTTCTTTTAGTCAGTTTATCTTAGAACCCAAGCCAAAGTAACTCTGATCCAAGAATGCTTGACTTCATTATACAATAATCTTTATTGTCATTGTCCCATACAGAACAACAAAATCTACATCAGACATTCAAAAGCCAACAAGCCTGCTATCCCAGCCTGGTTAGCCCCCTAAAAACTCTGATACCCCCTAATTAAATACAATATAGTCCCATAGAGACTACCTGCGTTTAAAACCAAAATCGCATTTGGATAGAAACTGTTTCTCAAGCGGCTAGTCCTAGTCTTTATAACCCTGTACCTTCTTCCAGAAGGCAGAAGCTGAAAGAGATCTTTTCCGAGGTGTGCACTATCCTGCGCTATCTCTGCAGCTTTCTTATGGCACCTGGAAGCGTAGATTTGATCCAAGGTGGGAAGAGTGCACCCAATTGTTCTCTCCGCAGTCTTTACAACCCTGGACAGCATTGTTTTTTTCCTTGACCGTGCAGCTCCCAAACCACACACACAGACCATAAGTTAATACACTCTCAATAGTACAATGGTAAAATGCCATCAACAGGTCCTTTGAAAGATTATTTTTCTGGAGGTTTCTCAGAAAATATAACCTCTGCTGTGCTCTCTTCAGCAGGTCTTTACTGTTTTCTCCCCAGGTTAGGTCATCTCTCAACTCCATTCCCAGAAATTGGAACACCAAGACCTGTTCCACACACTTCCCCTCAACTTCCACATTCCATATGACTTCCATCATTTCAAATGCAGTCCACGTGTTATCCACGGTCCTTATCCTAAATTAACAAGTAGCCCATAGCACAATGCCAGCTTATCCAACAGAAAATGGCATCAGTTTTAGGAGTATTTCTCCAAGCTTTAATTTCACCCCTAACTCAGGGGGATTATATTGTAAAACTTGTTACCATTTTACTCATTTGGGTTTGTAACAGGAGGCCATTATCTCAGATAGGCATGCATGTTCATCACACCTTCACTGTAGCATATAGTAATAAGCTTACATTCATGGGCTGAAGTTTAGCACATAAATGTACGTTACAATCATATGATATGGAAAGCTGAACTGTGCTGTTCACCCGATCAAGCAGCACAGTTCCCCTTGTCATATCATCTTGCAACAGAAGTGCTTTTTCGGCAGAGGAAGTTCACACATTTCACCGTGAGTCATAAAAGGGAGAATAATCAACTGATGGGCATGCATGTGTGAGCAGTCTCCTTTTCAACCATTTCCTTTCAAAGTTCTGCATATATCCAGCGTTTAATTCAAAGTGCATTCCAAAGTGTGCTGCAAATTCTCCAAGCCTGCTAGGAGCAAGGTTATGCCGGAGACTTTATATGTTTTAGTTGCCTTACATGAACATTGTACTCACTCAAAGGGATTTGCACCACAGTGAACCAAAATAGCCACATAGCATCACAGGGACATCACTCCATCTATTTTTTTCTGAGGTCATCGTTATTATTTCTAATATAAAATAATAATTTTTATCTTCTATATGACCCTTTAGCAGAGCTCCTAGCAGAGCTGTTTACACACTAAAAAGGCACAAAATATATCACAGCCTATATATTTCCCTAGCCTGCTCCTTTGGAACGGGGGAAGAGGGATTGCAGAACTTGCCTAACTGATGTGTTGGAACACAAGTACATTGTGAGTGGCATTCCAATACAGCACCACAAAAACATTTTTAGGGTTTTGCTTTTCATTTTGCAATTGAGCAGTATATAAATTAAGCAAAATAATAAATGTTATACCACTGCAATAGGCAGACAAGTCAACTTAAAAATATCAAAGACTGGGATTTTGGCCATTTATTTGTTATTTGTTCGCCAACCGGTGGACAAGGTCTCACCGGACTCAGTTCAGAGATTCCCAAACAGCGTAACAAATGCCTGCTTGGATGTTCTGATAAGAAAGGGGAGGAGGATGTTTGGATTAAATATTTCATTTTAAAAATCACTCTCACTTCAAAATATGTTCCGAGAAATAAATCTCAGGAAGTTGTTATTCATTGAGAAGGAATTTTGCTTTTTGTGGATAGCCTATAAAAAAGCCACCGGAGTTATGTTCCACAGGTATGTATGAAGCTTTTGTGTGTAGATGAAAAACCTAGATAATGGCAGGGGCCTGATGATACCAAGCAATGAGGTCTGTGAAGCTGGCCTGCCTAAACTGCTGCTGTCTTCTAAATCTGAGAAAAAATGGTGGATAAATGTTGATAATTTTGGTCGATCTTTTCGTTTAAATTTTCTAGACCAGTTTGCATCCATGCAGCTGGTAAAGCGTCAGGTTGACATGTCACAATGAAACTTACAAGCGCTCCTGAATAACTCTGGCAACTAACGCCAGTGGTTGTGCTTCTTGTTTGTAATGCCTTTTGATCTTTTAATGACCAACAATAGTAATATATTTAGAACGTGCCTTGACCTTGATGCTTGTGAGCACATGCAGCTGTTGGAAAAATGTAATTCTGTTCACACCGTAAGAGCCATCTGTTTTAACACCTCAACAGGTATGTACTGAATTACCAGGCTGTTCTGGAGTGCAGCGCTCTCAGGTCTTGCTTCTATGACAGAACTGCACTAGCAGATGACATGGCAGACAGAAAACTCCACGCTAAAACCCCTTGCATGACCTGCCCAAACATCATAATATCACTATCAGCAGAAGCGTGCATTCCTTGGTGATAACAAATTGCTTTTCCTTTTACTCTGGCTCTGCATTTTGTATGCAAAAGTCTTGGCCGCCCCTGCCAGCAGCCCAATAATTCTTGCTAACATCTTCCGAGTTACAGCATTTATAAAGTTGCAAAGTGGGGTAAACAAACCATCTGTTTGGCTTTACCATATATGTCATGCTCTCTTATTAGCATATTACGATTCATTTAGTAAACAAATTTGGTGATTTTGTTCATGTCAAAGTCAGAGGGAGCTTGAAGATGATTAACATTCCTGGGACAGGCACATTAATACATTGCTTCCTCTGCAAAGTTAAGTGGCTTCTCGGGAGAATCGCCCCTTGTTGACAAGATGAGACTGTCAATTTTGTTTGCCTGCCACATTAGGGGCCATAAGGGGATGGCAAGCTCTGAGAATGAGGAACGGTGGAGGCAGCATCATTCACTGCGAATTGAGAAAAGAAGTCTAATTCTGATAAATGGTCGACCCCAATACATCCTACCTGTTATTACAACAGACGTGCCGTATCTGTGCAGTAAATTAGTTAAACCCCTAAAGAGTTTGGTGAGAGCTTATCTTCAAGTGAATAATTTGAGTGGAGAGGGAGCTGTCTTCGTGACCAGTGTGAATGATTTGTTTCATATTGAAAGGGATGGTAATGACTGGGGCTCCGCGTCTAATTTGCAAGAATTTGCTTGTCCTTTATTTCCCGCATTTAATAAGCACTTCTTTACTTCTTCTTCTTCTTCTTCTTTTCTTTTCTTTTTTTTAATAGGTGCTGAACTGTATTTTACCTTTTGGATTTTCTTCCAATGAAAGGTTAATATTTTCTCAGATTCTATGCAATTCATAAAAAAAGCTTTAGAAACAAATGTCGCTTGTGCTGCTGGAGTAGAATGTTTTGCATTTCACTGGGCAGCAGAGTAGTGCCCTGTCTACAGCCACTGCTCTGAAACGCTGGCAATGGGGGGGGGGAACTACCATTAAGCATCACCAGTTATGCACACATCAGATACTGCATGCACACAGCAAAATATGAAGATATACTCTTCAGGCCTCTGTGGTTACCCATTTTTTCAGTGCAAGAAAAGGCAAGGTGAAAGGCAGTTTCTGTGGTGCTGGGAAGATAAGATTAAGAAATAATAAAGTTTTGGTTTCCAGTTTTTAGGTAAAATCAGAATGCCATATCTGCTCACAATCGTGTCAAAGGAGTTGAGGGCTTCCTTCTGTTTAAAGGAAACATCAGGATTTATCTGTTCTTGTAAATTTGCATACTGAGACAGATTTTTCATTCTGATGTTTCCATTTAGATTTCATGCAAGACTGTAGCTGAGGGAGGGATCTTTTACACCTTTGTGGAAATTCCCTGCCTGACTTTTCAGCTTTTGGGAATAAAAGCGGCTCCCTCGCCCCCTTACATTTGCGCAAACCTAAGGAGAGGCATAAAGGCAACATTGTACCAGATTATTCAGTATAAATTCAACCTGCACCCACCTTTCATTGTGTTGGCCAATGCATGCAAAGCACTGGGTTACCTGATAAGCACTCGGTCTTGGTTTTAAATTTCATTAAATTAACTGTTGACCTTTAAAATAAGGATAGGGAACCTGTGGCCCTCCAGATGTTGTTGGACTTACAACTTCTTTCATCCCTGACCATTGACCAGGCTGGTGTTTCAGTCCAACGACATTTGGAGGGCCTCAGGGTTAGCCACCCTTGCTTCTAATCGTATTCGGCAACCATAAATTATTTTCTGGCTATTCTGTAATTATTCTCCTCCCCTTTGGGCCTCCCTCACAACAAAACATCTGACTATTGAATATTTAAATGCACAGTGGATCATAGCTTTGGCTTACACATTTTCCCACAAGCTAAGCTTTGTTTTGAATTTCAGGCCAAAGTAAACATACAAGCATAAACAAGGCAAAGACAAAACTCCATCACTTTGTTTTTTGGGGGAAAACAACGGGATGCCATTAGTTTTATATGCATATAGACAGAACCATAGACTGCTTCCAGTAGTGCTTGGAGTTTGTATGCCAAAAAGAGAAAGGATCGTTTTTGGAGATGAAGGCTTTTGCATAGCTGGTCACAGTTATGCAGCCCACCTGAATGCATCTTCAGATACAGGGTACATACACTCACAGAAGGCAAAATAAGAAAAAATTAAATTAAATCCCTAAATACATCAATATTAAATACAAAATAATAGTGCTCTGTCAATTTCTTTCATGCAGTACATCAAAAGAGTACTTTAGTAAGGTTCTTACTAATAAAAGTGGAAAATTACCTAGGAGTGTATTTTATTTCCTTATTTACTCTTGTGGGCTGAAGAATCAGACACTTCCAAGGACAGCCTCTGGAGGAAGAGATTTTTGAAAGGCCTTGCCGGCCAAATGGAGTGGAGGAAGGCAAATGATTATTGGTTGTTTGGTTTGGGGAGGGGGCGGGCAAAGGTGCCAGGAAGTCTTTTCATGGAGCATAGAAATGTAGATGTTTCACAGAGTGGGGAACCTTATCTGCCCTCCCTGCTGATACACGACCCTTGCATTGTGTATATGTACCATGAGTAGCTGAAATCGGGTGTCCATCTTTAGTTAGCAAAAATTATATACTGCTTGATTGTTTAAAAAGAAGGCCTCTTAAGCAGCTGAAACTTCTTAAGACTGCTGATAGTCTCAGGCAAGTTTTGTAGCTATCTGAAATCTCAGAGATATACCGATACTCAGCTAAATGTGAGCAGCGGCCTTCAGACAAACACTCTTTGGCGTATGTTGGGGTTAGGGTTAGGGGGTAGCTTCGGAGAAATATATGAATACTTATGAATTTATCTGAAATTGTCAGTATCCATATGTGGATGTCACATTCACTCAATTTGTGGCATTTTCTGTAACACCTGTATTATTAAAAGATTTGATGAAATGGCTAGGTTAGTCTCGGTACAAAAAATGTTATAGTCTCCAGTCTTCTTAGAGGCTTTGAATTCATAGACACTAAGGATGTAAGACAATGGAACTATTGGAACTGGTTTTGTAACGATGCTGACAATCTCTAGTAGATTCCTTCCATCATATAGCAGATTCCAGCATTGTAGGGCGAAGGAATAGAAACAGGAGCCAACTGCTAGGGACCGTGGTTCCTTTGCCTCCCCCCAAAAAAAAAATTTGAGGGAGCCAAAAAAACAAAACCCAAAGTTGATGGACATTGCCATTCAAATGGTGTGCATGTGCCAGGTCTTGTGATCGATTATGTGGGGCGGGGATTATCTGGGTCCCTCCAGTATTTTATACTAGTTGACACCCCTGGGAGTACATGATGCTTGGGTCCCTTTCCAACTCTGCAATTCTGTGGTTCTATTAATCTTCCGATATCCTTCTTTTATTTCATTGTGGGACCTAAGGCCACATACATATGGTTCCCAGGCAGTCTCCTAGCCAGGTGCTGGCCAGACCCAGACAGGTTTCGCATATGTGCTTTCAGACATGCTCTGGGATAGTTTACTTGGTCTATTGTAGCTAGATGACATTTAACCATTGCATAGTCTAGTTAGATCAGGCATAGGCAAACTCAGCCCTCCAGATGTTTTGGGACTACAACTCCCATCATCCCTGACCACTGGTCCTGTTAGCTAGGGAGGATGGGAGTTGTAGTCCCAAAACATCTCGAAGGCCGAGTTTGCCTATGCCTGAGTTAGATGGACTCATTTCTCCTGCATTGGAACCTGTCACAGTTAATTAAGTGGGGCTGCAGCAGGGAACATTTTTTCATAGACTGTATATATTGGCTATCATTGGGGGGAGGATATCACACACACTTCCAAAGCAGGGTGGAGGGGGATAAGCTCAAAAATTTTACTTATTTCACACAATAAATATGATGTAACCAGTTGTCAAAATCAGTAAGAATTGTAGGTCATATGGCTGAAGAATGGCCAAAGTGAAATCTTTATAAAAGGCAGAAAATGTTTGACCATCTTTCTTTGATGTTCTCTGATATTTAAGGAAAAGCTTTAAAATATATTTAATGTACCAGTGGGGGAGAAATTTGTTCAGTTCACTTTTCAATGTGAGCCTGCTAAATTCACACTTCTCATAACATTGCACAAGCCAAGCTGGAAGTGCTACAGAATAATTGGGGGGAATAATAATTGGGGGGAATAATATAGTATTGTCTTCGTTGTGTACACAGTAAGAAGTAAGCCGTTTCATCTATATACTCTTAATCTTTTTTAAAATCATGTATTACATTGCAATGAGTGTGGTTTTATTTATTTATTTGTTTGTTTGTTTGTTTAAAAATGCAGCGATTCTTGGAAATGCGTTTCTCTGAATTTTGCAACGCATTTCTAAACAGAAAATGCATTTGAAATGTACACATTATGAAAAAGTGCACACACAAAAATGCATATACATCAGTGAACATAACACCTAAAGATCAGCACATTAGGGGTGGGGGAATTGCTTGCAAAAAATATGCACATTGTACAAAATTGCAAAGTTAAAATGTGCATATTAGGAGAAAATTGCATGAAAGTGTATATGAAACCAAACTGACCCAAACTGACAAATTAATCCATCTCCCATTTTATGGACATTTAGAAGCAGAACTTCCCTACAGGTGTTTCCGCATGCCTGAAGAGGAAAGAACTAAGTAAGATTTTCACCAGATTTTTTTTTTTACCTAAAGTGAAATTTAAAGATAATTGGGGTGGGCAGAGAAGCCAAAAGAGGTTTTGTAAGACTGATGACATTTCTTAGGGCAATTCTGACACTTTTAAGCTGTCTGATTTTTGCCTAAAGAAAGTAACTTTAGATGTCTGCCCTCTGGTGCAACATTTGATGAACTTCTGTAAGAGTAGTAGCATTTCTCAGGAAGATTTTACATATCTCTAGATGTAAGGTAGAAATGGTCAGTCTTAGGGCTGAAGCTAGATTTAAAGCCTTTTAAGTATTCAACATGCACCCTGTCCCTGTTGAATGTACTTATCATGCATTTATATTGCACTTATCACTGAACATTTGAGTATAATACTAGCATATCTGCGCTGCACCCACCCAGCCCAGTAGCTCCAGGCCTATAACACGTCAACTCTCTGAACATTTCTTTACATTTGAATAAAGCATCCCCAGTCCTAATGTATCTTTGAACTCCATTATTTCACTATTAATCTGAAAATGTTTTTAAAAAATAAAAATCCAAATGAATAATAGTATGCCCCCCACTAACACACACAAACACAAGGTATCCGATTATATTTTCGCATGATCTTGGAGAGGATTCTCCAACATGAGTGATATAGATTAAGAAATGAATGTAACAGAATCAATTCTTTTGAACTGTGGTTGCATAATGGAAATCGACTGCTATGAATGAACCCATGTTCAGAAGTTATGAACAGCAGGGCTAATGCACTGCAATGAGTTCATCTTTATTATTGCATTACACCTGAATCAATTGATAAAGCAAGGGTTTTTTTAAAAAAAAAGCTAGGAATGGCACTTAATTGAATAAAAGTCAATGTAATTATATTAGGAGAAGCCAATGGTACTGCTGACAAACGGATAAGGGACTTTGTCGACGAAAGTGCCAGAACTTGTCCACACATTTCTGCACATCATTTGCCTGACAGACATTAACGGCCAGTACATAAGTTTAATTAGATTACTGATAGCTACTGCTATAAATGATAAGTGAATGGATATGGCATCATTTCCTATTGATAGCTGAAGCCAGCTGCAACTTTTAACAGGTCACCAATCAGGAAAGCAACTTTCGCTTGGAGAAGAGGATGAAACAATATTAATATTTCTTTGCATTGTATTGCATTCAGTATACCCTGATGTTATTTGCATGACAAATCTGGCTGTTCTAGCAGGAAACCAAGGAATAAAACAAGAGAGAATTGACAGGCTTTGCACTTCCTAGCTACATTTACACAAAACTCAGCTTGTAGTGTATTTTAGTGGGGCATGGGGGAAATTGGGAAAAGGCAAGCCTAAGTTCGACTCAGTGCCATGCTGTTAGGCTGCTCTACATAAAGGCAAGGCCAGTGCAGTGCAGTGCAGTGAACAGCATGGTGGGTTTGAATGTCAGAAACCCCCCTAGTTCAATTATCTGCATAGCTACGTAGTTCAGTAGTTGGCAGGGCCGGATTTCAGTTTGATGAAGCCCTCAGCTACTGAAGGAATGGGGCCCTTTATATGTCCAGCTGTCCTTTGTCCACAACAAATTGTGGCTCTGTTGAATATATGCTATATGGTAATTGATGGACCTAATAGGTATCTAAAGCCATTTGCACATAACAAAATACCGTCTTTTTTGCTCTATAAGACTCACTTTTTCCCTCCTAAAAAGTAAGGGGAAATGTGTGTGTGTGTGTGTGTGTGTTATGGAGCGAATGCAGGCTGCGCAGCTATCCCAGAAGCCAGAACAGCAAGAGGGATTGCTGCTTTCACTGCGCAGCGATCCCTCTTGCTGTTCTGGCTTCTGAGATTCAGAATATTTTTTTTCTTGTTTTCCTCCTCCAAAAACCAGTCTTGTGGTCTGGTGTGTCTTATAGAGCGAAAAGTACGGTATTTTATCAAAGAAACTGTTGAACTGAAATACAATTAAGAAGAAGTATATTAACAGTGAAGTAATTATTAAGCTCTAACTCAAAATGTTTTTTTTATTCATAACAAACTTAATAATGCAAACATTGTCATTGACAATTTTCTTCTTTAATTTTTTTTTTTTGGGGGGGGGGCTAAGCTATATAGCTTGTTTAGCTTATATGTAATTCCAGCACTGGTAGTTGGCCTTACTTAGGCATGTCAGACTCCTTCCCTCTAAATGACCACCGTGGGCTGCTGCCATTAGGATTGCTGGGTTGCATCCCAGAAAGTGTGTGTGTAGCTCTACGTGAATCAGAAGACTGGACAGCCATCTCTCACCCATTCCTAACCCAGTCCCATTGTTTACCAACCCTACGGCTCCATGGCACACCTGGATCCCTGCTTCTTAGAACAGGCAGGTGTGTGTCGAGACTGGGAGATAATTGGAGGGAGAAACTACATGCATGTTCTCTGCAGTGTGTTCTGGCAACGCTAGTCGTGAGACTAAAATGTTGCCACCGGGAGCTTCTCAGAGAGAGGGCGGGATGCACACATTTAAAAGAGGGAGTTGCTCAAGTACAATAGCTGACTATGTGCTCCTGTTTGTTTTTGCCATGAGAGTTGGCAGTGGCATGGCAAGCTCCTGCACTCAGATAGCTTGTTCATGGAACAACCACTTAACTGCCGCAGCCAAAGCTGCCACATGTTTCTGCTTGCTTGTAAGATGCAGTCAGGGAAGCAAGCAGACATCCTAGATATGGTTTCTTGGTGTCAGTAACTGGACCATGAATCTCAATAGCACTGTTACACATGTGCAATAACTAGCAAAAACAACTGCAGCTTGTTAACATGCAGGCGTTCACAGCTAAGTGCTTCCTGTATTTTGCTTAGAAACTTTCCCTTTGAATCATTTGCCATCTGACACTAGAATGGGCAAGAAATAATTCTGTCTAGGAGCCTGTACGGCCTTTTTTCTGTTTATTTATCATTCATGGATGTGAATACAGCATGCATCTGTTCAGAACAAATCTGTGGATGATGTGAATTTGCCTGTGTCTGATTTGATTTATGGTTTTAGATTGTGCAGTTGGTCCGGTAACCATCAGGACAACAGTGTAAGTGAGATGATGGGTGACAGAAAATGATCTCATGGCCGAAGCATTTTTAGCCTGTATTTTATTGTTTTAAGATTCTCTTTTCTTTTTTTCTTTTTTTTTAAGCCAGATGTGACTGGATTGGAATGTGAATTTGTTCTCTTTCTCTCTTTCTCTTTCTCTCTTGTCTCCTTCTTTCTATCTCTCTCACTGTCTCCCTCTTTCTTTTGTGATCTCGATTTAGCAAAAGATTAGAAAGCTGATCTTATCACAAGGTAAGCTCAGCCTTCGTAAGCGCAGTGTGGGGTACATGTGTAACACACTTGTGTGCTTAGAAAGAAACAGTAGTACAATAGTTTCTGTGAAAGGATCGCTGTCTCGTTGGGAATGAACGGACAGTATATGCCTTGCATCTCTCCTTCCCCACCCCTGAAAAAAATATCAGACATATTTCTCGCTAGTTCTTCTCCATAGAGAGAGCTCCTATGGGACCCAAATTTACTTCCCCTCAATTATCAATCATCCTTAAACCAGCAACAGCCACCTGCCTTCTGTCAAAGGGGAAAGTAGGTTGTTATCCTACTTTGCTATATTTAATAAGGTAAATGAGTTATGACAATATATGATGAATCATGTAAATAGATATGGAAAATCAAGTTTACATTATTCTACACCCTCCCAGCCCGCTATAATGCACACTTGGGTTATTCTGCTACTTTTGGGAGCCCAGCTGGTTGAGAGAAAGGCTCTCGGTGAATCCACTGTTTGAACCAATGACGTTCAAATGATATAAAGAAATCTTGCATTGTCATCTTGGGTTTCCTACACTCAAGTCACACAAATTTGGAAGGCGCATCCATGTACAGAAACAGTTGGCTTTGTTAGATTGGGAACTGCACACCCAGAATGCACCCAGATGTGCATCTTGCCTCACAATGCACATTTGAGCAGCCAGCATCCAGCGCAGCCCCCATTTGAACTGCAGGGAGAGAATGAGGGCAGGCATTTCCACCCACATGGCAAAGCACATTGCCCACCACTTCCTTAGACAGGAACACCATATAAAGGTAAAGGGTAAAGGGACCCCTGACCATTAGGTCCAGTCGTGGACGACTCTGGGGTTGCGGCGCTCATCTCGCTTTATTGGCCAAGGGAGCTGGCGTACAGCTTCTGGCTCATCGGGCCAGCATGACTAAGCCGCTTCTGGTGAACCAGAGCAGCGCACGAAAATGCCGTTTACCTTCCTGCCGGAGCGGTACCTATTTATCTACTTGCACTTTGACGTGCTTTCGAACTGCTAGGTTGGCAGGAGCAGGGACCGAGCAACGGGAGCTCACCCCGTAGCGGGGATTCGAACTGCCGACCTTCTGATCGGCAAGTCCTAGGCTCTGTGGTTTAACCCACAGCACCACCCGCGTCCCCCGGAACACACTGTAGTGTGCAACTATAACTGGATTTGAAACTCTTCTTATTTTTTTTATTTTAGGACATATTTCCCCCACCCCACTCAGATTTTTCAGCTGTGCATTTGCTTTGTGTAAATGCACAACTGAAATGTTGAGTGCTCTACTGTCAGTTGGAGCAAGAGTTTGTGGGTTCACATTGTGACAAGGCCAAGCTCAAGCAACCCCACCTCAGCCTTTACTGGCTGCATATAATAAAATATCATTGTTCCTCTTGGCTGTGCATGTTGAGTGACCCCCACAACCCTGCAAACTCATGCTTTTCAAGGTATTCAGTAACCTTGTAGCCCTCCCAATTGCTTTTTGCCAAATGACACCTGGAAACAGGAAGATATGTAAACCTGGCAATTAATTGAGCCCATAATGAGAGATGTATTGTGGCCCATGCTGTCTGTTACAGGACTCCAAACTTGCTTTGCAGACAGTGACAGATAATCTATGGAATTTAAAACATTAAGTTTCAGTAATGAATTTGCATATTCCACTTTTCATTTATTATTTTCTGCCCAAACCCTGAGGATTTTCTGGGGTGGGAGGGAGAGGAGAAATCAATGGATTTAAATGAACATAATAAGGGCATTGAAACGATCATGGCCCAATTTGTGTGGACATGGCTCAGTTTTAAGTTGCACATATAAAAAGGCCCAATTTGTGTGGACATGACTCAGTTTTAAGTCGCACATATAAAAAGGCCCAATTTGTGTGGACATGGCTCAGTTTTAAGTCGCACAGAATCACACGTTCTTCCACTACTATTTTAAAACAACAACTCCTCTTATAAGTCATTCCACTCAACAGGGATTTAGTTTTTCAGTTACTCTTGCAGCCCCAAATTTCACTGCATGCGCAACTTTTAAGCCAAAATGCCTGACTGGAATCTGTGGTAGCCCTAAGCAAGGATTATATTAAACACTTGTTGAATCAGGCTCAAAAGACCTCATCCATTCAAAGATTTCACTGTTTTATTCCATTTAAGATTGGTCTTGACCAGAAACATTTATTGGGAAAAAAGATAAAACTAGCCTAACTGCTTACAGAGTCTCTCCAGTTTATACTGGTCTTTTTGATTACAATCCCAATCTATAACCAGCAGCTCCAAAGTTGTGTATATATAGAAAGAGATTCTACTGATTTCTCTCCCTCTTGCCTAGTTCTTTTTGAAAGAGGCTCCTTTTGTAAGAGCTGCAGTAATCTGTTGGTCAAAAACCAAAACAGGTTACGTTGCTGAGTAGCTGAAGTTCCTTGTAATCCTAAATGGGGTGGGGCAGAGACCAGGCTAGTGTGGATTTGTAGCATTTTTGCCCTGCCTTTGTGCCCATTATAGTAATGCCTGGATTTCCGAGAGAAGAGGCAATAGAAGTAGGATTGCATGAAAATCCCCATCTTGCTAACTTATGTTTTGACCTGCAAGTTTTGCGTTACAAATGTAATCAGCGATACGGTGTGTTGTTTTTTCCTCCCTCCCCGCCCCCTCTTCCTATTTCTTTCCTAGACACAGTGCTAACATAAACCTGCACCGTAAACTCTTGACCAAAGAACTGGATGACATGGGCCTGGACACTTCTCAGCCCTCGCTTAGCAAGGACCTCCGCGACGAGTTTTTGATGAAGATCTACGGCGCCCCGCATCAGATGGGCTTTGACATACGGGAAGACACCTCCTCCCCGGCAGGTACTGAGGACTCCCACCTGAACGGGTACGGAAGGGGCATGTCAGAAGAATACATGGTGCTAGACCTCAGCACCACCTCCAGCATCCAGTCTAGCAGTAGCATCCATTCCTCCAGAGAATCCGACGCGGGGAGCGACGAGGGGATTCTCCTTGATGATGTGGACGGCGCAAGTGACAGTGGGGAGTCGTCACACAAGGCAGACGCCCCGGCCTTAGGGGTCGGCGTGGGCGCCGAAGTCCCGGGCTCCCTCATGTTCAACAGCGTTTCCATGAGCAATGGGGGGATCGTGTGTAACATTTGCCACAAAATGTACAGCAACAAGGGGACTCTCAGGGTGCATTACAAGACTGTGCACCTGCGGGAAATGCACAAGTGCAAAATCCCTGGGTGCAACATGATGTTTTCTTCTGTCCGCAGCCGGAACCGGCACAGTCAGAACCCAAACCTGCATAAAAACATTCCCTTCGCTTCACTAGACTAGTTCAGAGATGGACGTGGCAAACGCCAGTAGCTCTCGCAGAGGGTTTCCGCTACTTTGAACTGCCATTTACAGACTATTATATAAATATATATATATATAAATATAAATATATATCTTTTTTTTTCTTTTTTAACAAAACAGAAAAAAACAAACACCAGGTGCTTTTTTTTCCTTTTCCTTTTTCTATTTTTTCTTTCTTTTCTTGTTTGTCTGTTTTTATTTTGTGTGGGTTGGGGTAGTAAGTTTAACCTGGGAGGAAATTTCCACTGCTTCAAAGAGAACAAACGAACGCACACACACACACGAACACAAACAAACTTGCATTTTGAAGCCCCACTTTTGTTATAAAACCCGTGGTCATCTCCAAAGAGACTGTTTCTTTTACCTTTGACTGTCGCCTGCAATCTTGAGGAAGGGGAGAAATGCAGGGGAGGGGGGCACAAGGAAACACAGCACTGCAGAGAGAGGGTGGGGGGAGAACAAGTACAATTGTCTTTTGTGAATGTTAAACCTTTGAGAGGACCATCAACTACACATGGCTGTTACACTTGTATATATTGAGCCTTGAAGGGCCTATCATGTAAAACAATTGTATTGATGGTGGTTAACTTTTTGTTTTATTTTTATTTGGGGGGGGGTTGTTTTTTGTTCGGTTCGGTTTTACATTTACATCCAGCTGTTAGATATGCGGGGAAGGGGGGAGAATAGTTTGCTGGCTAGCTCTGTTCATTTATATTAGCTTCAGTGCACATTTAGAAAAAAAGAAAAAAAGAAGAAAACACAAGGTCTTGTTTTTTAACTACCTGCTAGAGATGCGTAATGGGGAGGTGCTGGCATGCTTTAGAGCACCTGATCTGATACAGGTTTTTTTTAAGGGATTTTTTTTTTTGTCTTGTTACTATTACATAAATCCAGTCATGCACTTTTTTCTTACACAATGTGGGGATGTGTAATAATATCCATACCCTTTTTTCCCTTAAAAAGTATTGCCATACTTTCAGTGTCTTATTGATTAAGAAAAAAAAGAAAGGAAAGAATTAACACTTTGTTAGAAGTGGTCCGGTCAGTATGGGGCGAGAATGCCGAACAAATAAAATAAAAAATAAAAGTGTTAAATGTTAACACGAAACTGCCAACTTTGCACAAGTTTTCAGTAACCAAAATATAATCAGCTGCTGTGGCCTGCGGGGAAAAATATCCTAGGAATTTGGGAGCAAGGAGAGAATACACATGAATGTCCTTCTCAGGTTCTAAATATTATCCACAAGTGAGTCTGTAGGTTTATAGACAAAAAAAGCAGAGCTTCACAGTGTGAGACATTTCTTCAACTGAGAAAGGATGGGCTTCCAGTTGAAATTGTCCAGTTGAATTGTGTGGGACTTACTTTTGATCTGCAGTAGCTTAGAAGGAGGTCACAGTGACTTAAGGGCCAAATCCGAATTCCTGAAATGAATTTGTATGTTCTCTACTGAAGACTTGGGCTTTAGTTGCATGAAAATGAAAAACAATTCTAACCTCTGCAAAGTTGTCTGGTGTGCACTGGAAAGTGCCGAGGTATGATCAAGGCATGGTTTTTGGTTTTTTTTAATAGAAGCAATCGAAAGCCATTAATGGCACAAGCACTTAAAGCTTGGAAACGGTGTGCCATTCATTAGATTGGGTAACTTCCCCTTTGGAGAAATCGGAAGCTGGTGGCTGCGTATAGGGAGGGACCCAAACCGAAAATTCATGTTTTCATCTTTTGTACTTTCCCAACATGATTTGTCAGAGAACAATTACAGTAGAGTTGGGAAAGAGTGTGTTAGAGGAGAGGCCAATGATTGAGGAAGACAGGGAGAAGCTGCTCACCAAATCTTTTTTTCTTCTTCTTTTTGTTTCTGGTGTTTACATGTGTTGTCTGAGCATGGCAAACCGCAATGGCAGCCTGCGTTACCACAGCATACTGACTGAATGATGATATTTACTTAAGCTCAGCCTACAGCCAAGACCATTATGGTGTGTGTCATATAACAGATCTTTTCTCTCTCTTTTTTTTTAAAGAATACACAAGGAATATTTCCGCACACAGTGCATTGCTAACTCAAAGAGAGTGCTTTTCTTTCCTAGAACATTTCTCTTGTAACTGCGAAACCAGAAATACTTGGGTTGCTTTCAGCTTCCAAGCTGACTCTGTTGTGCAATTTCAACCACTGTTCATTGCAAATTGGCATTAGCAATCCAGTCTTAATTTTACTAGCGGAAACTATTCCAGTTTAATAGATTCCCCCGTCTTCCTTGGCCCTCATCCACCTCTAGTTAGTTGTGGCTGAGTCTCATTTGAACCAACAGGAAGACGTTAGTCTCAACTGAACTAAACCCTATCCTTTCATTGGGACTTAGGCTTGTCTAACTTTCCCTTGTTTGAAAGCAGTATATGCTACAGTACTTTTTTTCTCCTAAAACAAAAATATAAATACTAGTTGCAGTATCTCCATGTGTGTGTAAAAAAGAAAAAGAAAAAGATGTCTTTATTAATTGAAATGCCTTATCTTAGGCCATATTTCTTTGTTTTCAAATAGTGGACACAACTTCTGACATTATTTACAGATTTCCTACAGACTCTTTTAAAAGTGTTACCGACCAGTATGTCAAAAAAATATGTTTACATCAAAAACCTCCACAATTTTTGCTGACTTGATTTTTTTTTTCATTTGTGCTTTGTCTTTTTTCCAAAGTCTTAATTACTTTCGTTTATAAAAATTAAATGGAGAGATGCTTTGTTTTGTTTTATGCTACGTATGTACGGTATGCTTGTGAAAGGGAACATAGAAAAGTAAAGGTTTGTTCTTCCCAAACAAATTAACTTTTGTAGTGTTATCTGTACTGCACTGTCTCTTCAAACCCTGCCCTCTGCCCAGCTATTAGGAACCAAGCAAGAAGAAATGTTGAAAAAGGCAAAACAAACCTTTAAAAAATGGCTAAATGATATCTAAGGAACATTTTTTTAAAAAAATTAAAAAACCCAACACTGTTTTTGAAGTATGTATGGTATAAATAAATATCGTTTTTAATGAAAAACATATTTGAGGTATATAAATAATTCTTTCCTGAATAAATCACTGTTCTGCATTCTCATTTTACTTTTGTTTCTGCTAAAGGTCAAATGGCTTTGGTAAAACTAGATTGGAAACTTAAACATCATCAAGTAGGCCTTATTCAGCAAATGAGTTGCACAGGCAACATCTGTTTGTTACACAAAACGAAACAGGATGGTAGATAATTGTAGTGAATCAGAGAAAAACAGACACACGGTTTAGGCATTAACATTCTTTCATACCTACCAACATTTGAAAGTATGGGAGAAGCTTGTGGTGAGATAGGCTGCACACACTAAACATAAATATGGTTTAAAATTACTTAACTGCCTAGCTTCTGCCTAAGTCAGTGATTCCCAAACTGTATGCTGCCGGAAGAACTAATGTGCGTCTTGAAAAATGAAGCCATCATTTAGGAAGCAAGTGCCACCCTAGGGCCCCCCCCCCAGACTAAAGAAACTATACAGCGTTTGCACTGTCTTGGTATAGAAGAACCACCATCATCATCTCAAGGGCTTTGCATGCAAAAGGTTCCAGATTCAGTTCTTATCATCTCCAGGTAGTGGGTGGGAGAAACACCTGGAGAGTTACTTCCAGACAGTGTAGGCAATAATGAACTAGAGGGACTAATGACTTGACTTGGTCTAAAACAACTTCCAAGTAAGGGAGACAGAGTGGGATTCCTTGGTGTAACTCAGCAAGTAAAGGTAAAGGGACCCCTGACCATTAGGTCCAGTCGTGGCCGACTCTGGGGTTGCGGCGCTCATCTCGCTTTACTGGCTGAGGGAGCCGGCGTACAGCTTCCGGGTCATGTGGCCAGCATGACTAAGCCACTTCCGGCAAACCAGAGCAGCGCATGGAAACACCGTTTACCTTCCCGCCAGAGCAGTACCTATTTATCTACTTGCACTTTGACGTGCTTTCGAACTGCTAGGTGGGCAGGAGCAGGGACCGAGTAATGGGAATTCACCCCGTCACGGGGATTCGAACCGCCGACCTTCTGATCGGCAAGTCCTAGGCTCTGTGGTTTAACCCACAGCACCACCCGCGTCCCAATTCAGCAAGTAATCACTGGGTAATCCCAAATAAGTCACCTGTGATGGACAGCTAAGCTAGACCAATGTCTTGTGATGCAGGGCCTTGGAATTTCACCAGAGGGCTGGTCTGATGGGCTACCAAAACAGCTAGTCAGAGGGGGGTGGAGCCCGCACTTTGGGAGGGAGAATAAAAGGAGCCGTTTTTGAGAGAGGGTTCAGATAGGGAGAAGGTTAGAGAGAGAGAGCAGGAGGGACTGGAGAGTTGGCTCTGGTCTGTGTGTAACACCCACCCTGAGGAAAGTACAGCTAGAGAAAGGAGTTTCTGAGCTTAGATTCGAAGACTGGCGTTTTGGGAGAGAATATTCAGAGAGGAGTTAACGGGAAGGCTTGAGTTTGAGCAGGAGAAGTAAACGCTGTGAGGAGATTGTCTCCTTGGGTTTCATTTCAGTCAGGAGAGGAGAGATCTCCTAGAAAGAGAAGACTTCCAGACTAGTTAGGGGTGTGGGAATCCCTTGGACCTGCTACACTGCTAGAAGTGCCTCAGGAATGTGGTTGATAAAAGGCTGGAAAACTGACAGAAAGTACCACCTTGCTTAAGAACCAAAGTATTAAGCTGCAACACCTATGCAAATAAGTTAATGAAGTGAAGTGAAGTACCGTAAGTGGAAAGAAGCTGAGCATTTACCATCTAGTTTAGAAACCTGCAACACCTAATGGAAGAGTAGTAATTGAATTAAGCAACCAGCATTTAAACGAAGCTGTGCGTTTATGACCCTGTTAGAAGCCTGAAACATCCACTAGATTTAGTGTAATTATTAATGAGTTAACTGTTTCCTGAAAGAACATCTCCTGACACATCCTTTGTTTTATCAACTTTGTTCTGCAAAATAAATCTTTTTGTATTGGTTCAACTTCTGCCTGAGTCTCCAAGGATCTAACTTTACCTCCACACAAAGCCCGTACGATAACCCTGGGTGCAGAGTGTGTACCTAGGTGGGATCTACCGCAATCGGTGACAGAGCGGTGCGATCCGCTACATTTTGGTGACAGAGTGGTGGGATCTCCTAGTAAATCGCCACTGTCCGTTGCCATTATTTTTAAGCCCTGACTGACCAGGCAAAGAGGAAGGTGGGATACTGGGAAAGTGCCTGACCATTGTTCTCAATGCTGATGACATTTAGGTGGTGTTTTTTTTTTTTAAAAAAAATAGTGAATTGTACCCACCACTTTCATTCAAAGAAGCTGTCTCCCAGGTACCAAAGGGTTTGGAAAACACTGTCCAAAGGGCACATCTATGCAGTCAGAAAAGGGTACAACTCTCATAGGAGCTGCAGTTTCTGAATTTCAGAATATGAATGCCATTTCCCTTAAGATTGGTGCACTCCAGTGCTGAAGGGAGAAGCAGCAGCCCCAAGTTTCTGGGGCAATCCTGCTGGGACAGGAGGGCAAATGAGTTTATGCTTGTAACTTTTTTTATTGACATTAGTGGTGAAGGAGCCGAACAGCACAGGAGCAGTCGGCCTGTTAGGAAGTTTCTGAAATGCTAATAATAAAATGCGTCCTTTGAAAGAGTCACACAATGACGCTGGGCTATGTGGAGTTGTCATCCATCTCTTAATTTTGCAGGTATGGGGGTAAATCACCGTTTCACTGGCATTTAGATCTTCAGCTTCAAAAACTGAAGACGGATTCATTTTGAAGTGTCTCTGGCTCCCACATCTCTTATGAAGCCTTTTTTTCCACACCCCAACTACTAGTAACATTTGATAAGTTGTTTTTTGTTTCTTTAAAGACCTAAATAATGAAACCCTTTGTAGTCCTTTTTTTAAAAAAAAACCTCTAACTTATTAGGAGAAAGAGGAAGTTACAAATGGTTCCTCTGACCCAAAATTGGTAAAGAAAGGAATGTTTTCTAATCATTGGCTTTCAACATCAAAATACAGATGTTTTTCGCCCTCAGCACTTTTTTTGTATTTAGGATGAATTTCTGCCTAGCCTCGTTTAATATTCCCCAATGCATTTGCAACAGACATTTTGAGAAAGTTTCCCAGAGCCTTGTTAAATTTAGGGTGGTACTTCAGAGCTAACAATCCTGCGTGTGGCAAAGAAAGCCAATGATGGGAGAGGATTGTAAGGGAGAACTGTTGGTCAGATGGGGGCACAGTGGTGTCAGTCGGTCTCCTGTGCACTGACTCTCCTTTCAAAATCCCCCAAGCCAGGCCATTTTTAAATAATCCCTCCCTTCACAGATGGGTGTTATAAATACATGCTAAATCACAAGAAGTGGGGCAGCTTCAGGAGACATTTGCAGGGGATAATCAGAATAGAAGAGCAAAGCGCTCTTGCCTCTTCTCAATTCACTGTTCTCTGAAAGCTTGCATTTGCTGCTATAACCTGTAGTTCCACCACGTCAATCAGGTGCGGCAAAACGTATGGCCCTGCAGATGTTGGATTCCAACTCCCCTCAGATCCAGTGTGAATGGCCCATGGTTCAGGATGATGGGTTTTGTAGTCCAGCAGCATCAGAATGGTCACAGGCGGGCAAGTAAGTAAATAAATAAAATTTGTACCCCACCCATCTGACTGGGTTGCCATCCCTACTTATCCTTGCTGTGATTTCTATAGCTTTGGAGAATTTTCTCTGACAACTGAAATAATAGATTTGTAGAGTTGGAAGGGACCCCTCCAATGAGATGGTTTGTACACTCAGGACAACTCTGTTTATTCTGAAATAAATAAGTTCACTATTCAAAGGATGGTACCCCCAGGAAATGTACATAGGACTGCAGCCTAAATCCTATATATGGTATAGCCCAACAGAGAAAGCAAAGTATTACATGGCCCAAGCACATTAGGCTCCATTCACTGGTGATGGCTCATATGAGTATTGCGACAGCCTTTCCAGCATGAATTGCTATGTGATCACTTAGCAGTTAGGATCTTAGGTTATCTATTTAGGTATCTGTATGTATTCTGCACTTCACATGAAATACATCAAGGCAGTATATGCCATATAAGAATAAAATCGGCAAAAAGCAACCTTAGAAACATCATTAACATTAAGAAAACTTCCTCCCAGTATGGCTGTGGAGTCAACTGGGCTTTTATGTATCTTGGATTTTAGAGTATACAGACGAACTGTCTAATAGGGATAACAGAGATATTTAGCAGCCTTCCATGCCATTTTGTTGTATCTGAATGCACCTGAAAACATCTCTTTCTGGCTGTTTATGTTGTGGTTTCTGAATTGTTTAACTATGTGTTGCCTTTATTTCTTTTTAAAACTATACTTTGTAAATATAAAAGGACTCTGATCCTCAGTAGGAAATAATACTGCTTGCTGATACTTCCCTGACAGATTAAGAAAAACATTTATTTCCACTGAATTCTTTTTTAATGTGTGCTTCAACAGGTATAAATGCCATTTCCTATTTATGCTTAATGGGAAATTTAAAGGGGTGATTTTATTAAACTTTGGTATGAAAAAAATAATGAATTGTGTATGAGCATGTGTGTGATGAGCCAGTGTTACTCCTCACTGCATATACATGCTCAGTGTGTGTGGCCTTCAACATTACACTGGAAATAACTTTGCCAGCAAAATTATTATTATTATTAATGCACATTGCTATTTAATGGATTAGATCCAGACCTCACCTTCTGCAAAGACAGACCCATGGCCTGGAAAGGATATTTCCACCCATGGAAGGCTTTTGATCCAATGGTGGGATCGCACTGGAAGAGGGTAAGGAGATGTTTGCCCTTTGACATTTGTCCATCGTTGCAGCCGTAAGTGCCATATCCCACATTGTTCTGGGAGCAGGAGGAGGAAGAATAAACAAAATTTGTCCTTCCTTGCCAGTAGAAGCAAAGTCTGGATCCAATTCTGTGTCACCCAGTTCTTAAAAATTATTACACAAGACCATTTTTTAACAACGTGAAGACAACTTGAGCTAATTTTTCAGCGGATATTTGGCATGTTTAACCTGTCTTGTGTCAAGTAATCTTTGGTCCTTGTTGTTTTAAAATCAGAATGCTGTGAGTCACAAACTCCTTTTCTAATACTTTGCAAGAAAAAAAGTACCGTATTTTTCCATGTATAAGACTAGCCCCCCCCCAAAAAAAACAATGTCCAAAATTTGGGGGCATCTTATACACAGCAGCCATGTCCCCCCATTTTCTTAAACCGGAGTCCCCAGAAACATGGGGGCATCTTATAGACAGAAAAATATGGTATTTGCGATCTGGACATCTGACTGGACCATTTATTGGTTCAGCATTCTGGAATCACTGGAAAATGCAACTGGTTGTGAGAAGCACACCTTTGTCCTTATGTAACAAGGGATCTAAGAAGCCAGAGACCACTTTGGCACTGCTGTGCTGTGCAAAGACTAGATTCAAACATTTGGATGAAGGACTTAAATGTAGATGTGCATTTGAACTGCAGTGCATCTCCAGACCTGAGATATTGAATGCCCCCCACAACTATGCATACCTCCAAATCCTATCTACATATTTTTTTAACTGGTATCAGCTGTACATGTAAATATATTTGAGCTGGCAGCCAGATATTTTAGAAAGGATGTGTTGGCCGTTACACAACTGTGTGTGGCCAGCAGATATGCAAACATTAGGATAGGGGTACATGTGCCTTTAAATCACAGTTATCTATTTTGTTTCCACAGGATGAATGTAAAAATGCAGCCTTCTCGCCAACCTTTGCCCCCTGAAGCAAAGGGTCAAAATGCAAAATACGAGCATCAATTAACCTGCAGCAGAAACCACGGTGACATTGCATGCAATCTAAGTGTTCAGTCATTAAATCATCATTTAATTTAGAAAATGTGGAAGACGTGAGTTTTCAGGCCCTCTTTAGTACCTGCCAATATCTACATGAGAGATGAAATGCATTTTTTTTTAGGAACCAACACAATAGCACACATTCCACTAAAGGCATATGTTAGCCTTGCTCTCTGTTCCTTTTCAAGCTGAAATGATTTCCAAATTTCTCCTGGGTTGATGTTAAACATTCTTAGGATATTATTTTGGTATCCACATATGCACCAAATGCATATACTTGTATTTGGTATCCGGTGATACATGTAAACATTTGATATTTAATGTTTGAATGAAATATTTAATATTCAGTATTATTCAATATTCAATAATGTTATTGAAATTTTGGGCACCTGGCAGATTTTAATAGCTATTTAGCATTCTATAGTTAACTACTTATAACATTTAATATTTTGGCACCTTCTAAACAAACAAGTTACCAAGCCTGAAACACTTGAACGTTGGTATAAAAAAATCAAATTTCACGTCTGCAATTTTGCATTTTCATATTTTATGGCAAACATTATTATGACTTTGCCAAGAAGTTAGCAATAGTGCAATGGATTTCTCCCTCTTCTCTCGCCATGTGCACCCCATGCCATCCCCAGATCTGCTCTGGAGGATTGGGGAACCCCCAGAAAAAAATTTGGGGGGTGCAGGGGAAGGAGAAGGGAAAATTTCACACAGAGAAATTCTTGCACTGACAAGACTCTTAGCCTTGGTGCTCTGTTGAACATAATCTACAGTTTTCAGCTTTGTTTTTCAAAAGAACGAACAAGATTTTGCTACTGCCATAAGGTTTTAATTCATTCTTTTCTCCTTTCTCTCTTCCTGTAGAACTTTAGCGTATATGAAGCCTGATTAGAAGAGAATCGGCAGTCTCAAGCTGCTCCCTAGTGCAAGGTTGGTGCCTAGGGCTCTTTTGCCCAACACAATTTACTCCACAGACTCCTGTGCAACAGAACGATGTGCATGTAGGGCCATCATCTGGAAAGGCACATCTTTTGATGAAAGCTAGGAGATGAGCCATAGCTCAGGAGTACAGCATTTGTGTTGCTAGGTAGACGGTTCCAGGTGAAATCTCTGCCACCTGCAGTGAAAAGAATCCCAGGTAGCAGTCAAGGATGGCGAAAGGGGATCCCTGAGACCTTGGGGAAGAATTACTAGATGAACTAATGATTTAATATGAGGCAGTTTCTTATGCTCCCCGGAAAGGTGTGTTGATGGTAAAGCACAGAAATACAATGCACAAAAGATGATTCAAAGCTGCACAAAATATGCATTAATTCAAGTTAGCAAATCCCTGATGTTCTGTGGCTATGCAGCAACCTCTCTTTGCATCACTGCTGATTCCCCAGGGGCCCATTCCCTTTTGGGGCATGCTTATATCACAAATACAGCAAACTGCAGTGTTTGCATGGTGATGTTTAAAATCTGAAATGAAAGACCCTTCTCTCTTGAGTTCTTTGGAAGGTAAGGTTTTGAATTGTCACATACTACTTTGCGGGGGGGGGGGTGCTTGGCTAAAAGAAACTAAAAGAATATCCAAAAATATTTTCAGTTACTTAACATCTTCCTGAAGTATCCCCCCCCCAAAAAAAAAAAGTTTATAGTATTCCTCCTGGCTGATTGTTATTCTAACTGAAAGCCACCCATCACTGTCATTTTCTACACCCCATCTTTCTTTTGTTAAGTACGTGATATAAAATAATTATATTCTGAAGGGGAGAAGGGATACTATTGACCATTAGAAGATACAGAAGAGGGCCTTGTCATCTTCCATGGGGAGATGGTGAGTGGAAGATGCTTCACAGCAGCCGGTGGGGATCAACTTTTTCCATGTCACCACTCTACACCCGCCCCCCCACCGGAAACATAGGAAAATGCTTCCGTTGAATGCAATGATCTTTCTCCCTCAAACAGACTTTGATAGAACTGATCATCTGTTGGACGGAGGGAGGAAGTGTTTCAATGAGTCACCCATCTCCCCACACGTGTGCCCCAAGATGAACAAAACAAGCCATCTGTTCGGAAGTGCATGCGTGCGTGATTATGGGAGCTGCCCCTTTTGTGAATCCAAGGTCCAGAAGGGCAAGTCATGCATAGATCAGGATGCTAAACCAATACTGTGCCCTTGAGCTTGACTCAGTCCTCCGTTTGGGCTATATTTTGCCGCAAAATTCCCTGGTGTTTCACAAATAAGTTAGCAGCTAACAATTTCTCAAAACTCTCTTCATGTGTTTTGGTATTAATTATCCCTGAGGAAAGAGAGGGGTTTCAAAAGGCAGTTTTGAGAATCCAGCTGTCCCTTGTCAGTTACGAAGCAGCAGCGTTGCTTTTTAACTTCCGACGTACTAGTTGTCATAAAACACTTATTTATTTCCTCTCTTCTATTGCGTTGTAATAAATTCATGTGACCTTTCCTGCAGAGAACAAATACTTCTGTTACATATATATATAAAAGAGATCAAGCCAAGGCTCGATTTGTAACAAATAGCAGGCCATTACCAAAGAGGAAAAAGCCGAGGCAAGCGACAAGAAGCTCCTGTTCAATTTCGCCTCATATCTTTCTAATAACTTGCTTGTCACTTTATTACCTTCCGCTAATGCGAGCGCCGCTGACAAAACTGTCACGCTTAACAGCAGGCTACACCCTCTGTTCGCCGCCCCCATCTCTCCCGGCTACTTATTGCCCTGGCCCTGAAGGGACACAAACTAATAGTCTCTTCTCAAGTTCAGCACTTGGCCATCAACTATTAAAGGATACGTAATTGCCTGTTTATCCCTTGCGAAGGGGAAATTGAGTACAAGAACCAGGGCTTCCCTTGGCGGCCCCCTCCGAGTACGCAAGTGCGCACTCTCAATGCCTGCGGTAGCGAGGGCAGAGAGGCCCCGCCAGGAGCGCTTCAATTTGTCTTTGGGAAGCCCAAGGCTGCCACAGGCTGCTCCGTTCCGCTATCATTAAATAAGTTGGAGTTCTTGTTATTAAATATACCAAGAAAAAAGCACACCAAGAACTCAGGCCAATATAAGTTTCAGTACTGGGAATCTGACTATGGACTAACATGAACTTATCTCTATTCATAAACTCATCTCTAATTCTGTAACGAATTATTGTGTTATACATATGCTTATGGGTTTGAGTTTGTAATCTCTGAGTTTGTAATCCTTGTCAAAATACATACTTTTGAATGGATTAGTTTTTGTTACAACTGACTATTGATTTGCGAGTAGGGACCACTCCCGTTCTGCTATCAGGCAGACAGTAACAAGGTGCCTTCTTCAACAAAAGGTCAGCTGAGAAATGCTGTCGGTGATGGCACTTTCGCCTGCTTATGGAGAAACTAATTGCCTTACAGCTGCATTAAGCGACACGGCGCTTGCTGGAAGTTGAACAGAGGGAGGAAAACAGAAAGGCCTGTGGAAAGAAAGGCCTGTGGAAAACAGAAAGGCCAGCTAAAGAAGATTGGCAAGTGAAATTAATGGAATATGCCGAAATGGCAAAATTGACTTTGAAATTAAGAGGAAGAGATGACAATGAATTTAAAGAAGATTGGAAGGATTTATTGCATCTATACAGAAGCAATGTACACAGGTTAATACATTAGCAGGATTTTAAAAATACTTGTAAAGACATTATGACTGGACAATAAGTAATTTTAATGATTTTATAATTTAAAATGGACATGTGGTGCGATGATAAACAATGGAACTAGGGAAGGGAATGGGGGGGAAGTAAACTCTATTTTTTCTATGTTTGAATATGTATTGTTTTTATTTTATTTTTTGTTTTTGGAAAATTCATAAAAATAATATTTTTTAAAAAGAAAATAGAAAGGCCTAGTTCTCGTTGCAGCTCACTTTTGCTGTCTAGGACAGCCACTGGCAAGCAGGGGAGGGGGGGACCTAATTCCAGGCAGCGGCGATGCCATCAAGGCAAGACTGTCCAGACCCCCAGTCCGCAGAATGAACAGGAGGGCACCCAAATGTAGCATTTTAAAATACATCATGTAATACACATGGCAATCAAGTGGGGGACGGTGTCACCCCCACTTATAGGGACCTAATGTTGCAGGCTACTGCCTGGGATATCAATGAAAGCAACATAAAACACAGCTTGCCAAGGGGGGTTGAAAACCGTTCGTCTCATCACTCCTGATCATAGTAACAGTGGTAACAACAACAACAACAACAACAACAACAACACTTTTATTATTTATACCCTGCCCATGTGGTTGGTTTTCCCCCAGCCACTCTTGTTGGCTCCCAGCACACAAAAAATGACTATGTGCAGAGGTGTGTCAAAAGGTGAATCTGTTTTTGCCCAAAGTTGTTGAACTTTTTCTACAAAATCTCGTTATTTTTAACTCGCCAAAATCTAGACTTACAACATTGGTTGCCATACACCCAGATTTTCCTGGACATTTCAGGAATTTCAGCCTGGACACTGTCTCCAACTGCCATATTCCAGCTTTATCTGGGAAATTCTGGATATATGGCAACCCTAGGTCTGATGCACCCAATGTTAATGTGGATTGGGAAAGAAGATAGTCAGCAGAGGCTCCTTTGAGTGCAATGGAAGTTTCAGCTTCAAGGCATTTAGCAACGGCCAATTCCCCATCTCTGAAAACACAATAACTGGCTAGGTCCATCTCTATTGACAATTTGTGTTTTCAGAGATGGGGAATTGGCCGTTGCTAAATGCCTTGACAATGGATGCAGGTGGTGCTGTGGTCTAAACCACTGAGCCTCTGGGCTTGCCAACCGGAAGGTCGGCGGTTCAAATCCACATGATGGGGTGAGTGCCCATTGCTCGGTCCCAGCTCCAGGCAACCTAGAAGTTTGAAAGCACACCAGCACAAGTAGATAAATAGGTACTGCGCCAGCAGGAAGGTAAATGGCGTTTCCGTGCGCTGCTCTGGTTTCAACAGAAATGGCTTAGTCATGCTGGCCACATGACCCGGAAAAACTGTCTGCAGTCAAACGTCGGCTCCCTCGGCCTGAAAGCGAGATGAGCACCGGAACCCCAGAGTCATCTGCGACTGGACTTAACTGTCAGGGGTCCTTTACCTTTACCTTATTAAATGCCTTGAAGCTGAAACTTCCGTTGCACCCCAAAGGGCCCCTGTTGGCCACCTTCTTTCCCTTCCATCTTAACATTCTCACCAAATGGAGACTCACCTGTTTCAGCATCAAACACTCTGCACCCCCCCCTCCAATTTGCTCTGTTTACCATCCATCCTGATGAAGAATTCTGCAGATCCTCCAAGGCTTGCACACTACTTTGAGATATTCTGGTTGGCCTAATAAAGGTTTTGCCCTAACATGAATGATTTAGGTTGCAGTGTGGTGGCTTTTATCAAAATGAGGAGTTGCTGTTTTGAAGTTTCAGGTGTCCGTCATCCACATTGGCTTGGTGTCAATGGCTCTAAATGTTCTTTCACGATTATCACCTCTCTGGCTCCTGCTCCTGCTCCCATGAATGCTGCCATTTACACAAAAAGACAAATCTAGCTAGTCCAGTCGGTCCCAGGTTACAATATAATGATGCAAATGCACATCTATATCAGCTGCACATATGGAAACCTTCTGCATATTGATCTCCTGTATGGATTGCACCATTATTCCTAGGTTTTGTTCTTTTAAAACTTGGGGACCAGATGAAAAGCTAAGCAATGCTGGGTAAGATAACCTCGAATTAAACACATACCTGTCATCCTATGATTTTTAATACTATAAATTCCTATGGTTCTATTAAATGTGTTAATACAGTTCTGCAAGGAAACCAGGCACACTTATGGTTTTTTCACCTGCTGCAGTACATTTACAATTGGCAGGAATTCTCCCAGCTGTGTGGAGCTGTTCTTTCTGCAAGAGTTTTTAATAGCAGGAGGCGAGAGTTAAGCAAGCACCCATAAAGGCGGCTTGTGGTAAAGGCCCCTGCTTAATCGCCTGGTCACTGGGCTACTTGCACCCTCGCTGTCTGCTCGTTCACTCCATGCGGGTCAACAATGGCAGGCAATTAAGTGCTATTAATTTAATAAAGCTGCTCCTATAATGATGTTGATCTATCAACAATGTGTGACTTGTGTTAGAAAAGGGGGAGGGAGGGAATATTCAACAGCCTGAATAATACAGGATGGGGGAGATTCTATTGATTGTTTATGAGGTGCCATTATTTCTAGTCACCTGACCAACGCTTGCCCAATCATTATCCATATCTATCAGAGACAGCATAATGAACAAAGGTATTGATTAACTGGGGCAGCTGGAGAGATTTCCCAACAGTGCTAGCTCACATTGATAGGTCTCCAATGGGAATATTCGCGCGAGTGTAGCGCTGTAACATAACTTATTGTGTTCTAGGTCCTTCAATTGATTTTTGTTTCCGGGGGGGGTGGGGGGGTGGAATAAGACAGTGGCTCTCCCTTGACCTTTAGCTATAACCTCTCTTGAAAGTAGAACAAGAAATGACAGGGCGAATAAACATTAGCCCTTGTGTCAGAGCGCAGCTTCGGCAGTGGTGCCTCAACCTGACCTGTTCCACAAGAGCATTCAGCCAAAGAGCAGAGAGCTTGGCAGCTGGCACAATTAGCCCCATACCCCTGGAAGTAGAAGCTAAAGAGCACCATATTTTCGCTCTCTCTGTGTCACTTTGGCTTAAGACAAGCCAGGCAGAATGTAACATGTCTCCCTGTTTACAGCCGCAGCCGAGGGGAAGTGTTATCTCATACAAGAGTTCAATGTACAGTTTAGTAGCTTTAATAACATTGTCACTGCCACAGCTCCTCTAGGCAACACACAAGCACAAAAACCTTGTGTGCGCACACATATTCTAAAGGTTAACTTGAGTCCTTTCTCACTTGCACCAAATACAGCATGCTTTATTTGTTTTATGCATTTATATACTGCCTTTCAGCCCTGCGGGTTTCAGGATTTTCCACAGCAAAACAAAATCCTAATAACGTCAGTACAAATCACACGAGATACAAAGAGAAGGGAGCAAGGTCATTTCGTAGTGCTGAAAGGACAGCAAAGTAGGCACCAAGCAAGCCTCTCTGAGGAGGGCATTCTACAGACAAGGTGCCACTAGCAAAAAGGCTATATCCCCATTCACCACCCAGAGGAACACCCGCCTTGATTAACTGAATGTATGGGCAGGCTGATGCGGGAACAGACTTTCCTTAAGATACTTCGTTCCCAAAATGTGTGGCGCTTTAAAGGCAAACAGAAAGCTAGCCAGGGATCACTACCCTATGCTGGGGTACTTCAGATGCTGGATTCCCATCATCCCCAGCCAGCGTGGACAATGGTCAGGAACAATGGTAAAAAGGTAAAGGTAAAGGAACCCTGGATAGTTAAGTCCAATCAAAGGGAACTATGGGCTTGCGGCGCTCCTCTTGCTTTCAGGCAGAGGGAGGCAGTGTTTGTCCACAGACAGCTTTCTGGGTCATGTGGCCAGCGTGACTAAACCGCTTCTGGCGCAACGGGACACCATGATGGAAACCAGAGTGCACAGAAATGCTGTTTACCTTCCCGCCACAGTGATACCTATTTGCGCTGGTGTGCTTTCGAACTGCTTGGTTGGCAGGAGCTGGGACAGAGCAATGGGAGCGCACCCTGTCACAGGGATTCAAACCGCCGACCTTCTGATCGGCAAGCCCAAGAGGTTTAGTAGTTTAGACCACCGCGCCACCCCCATCCCTTTCAGAAACAATGGTAGCTGCAGTAGAACAACAGCTGGAGAACCGCAGGTTAGCTACCCCAGTAGGGTTAGGAGCCTAGCAAAGTGTTATGAAATGAATTCTGGACAGTCTTGAAAAGGCAAGTCTCACATATAACACATTACAGTCAACCCTCAATGTTAGCAGAGCATGAGTGGTCATGGCCAAGCTATTTTTCTGCCTAGGAGAGATTGCACCTGGAGCACCAACTTCGTCTGAAAACAGTGCATCTGTAAGAGACTTCCTCCCAATGAAAATAGCAGGTGTGGGGAAGAGGATATAGTGCAGAAGCAGAGCATCTGCTATTCATGGAAAAGGTTTGATTTCAGGAATCTCCAGGCAGGGCTGGGAGTGTTGTCTGTCTGAAACCCTGGAGCACCACTGCCAGTCAGTGTAGGCCAGGTGTGGGAAACCTTTGTCACTGAACTACAACCCCATCTGTCCCAGCAAGCATGCCCAATGACCCAGGATTGAGAGCTGTAGGTCAGCAACATCTGAACGACCAGGTGTTCCCCACATTTGTAGAAGACAGGAGATCTTCAACCTTCTCAGCCCCAGGTCCCACTTTTAACCCAAACATACATTTGGGGACCACCTTCACCTTCTTCTTCTTCACCTTCACCTCCTTCACCACCACCACCACACCTTCTTCTTCTTCTTCTTCTTTATTTATACCCCGCCTATCTGGCTGGGTTTCCCCAGCCAGTCTGGGTGGTTCCCAACAGAACATTAAAAAGAGCATAAAACATCAAACATTAAAAACTTCCCTAAACAGGGCTGCCTTCAGATGTCTTCTAAAAGTCAGGTAGTTGTCTATTTCCTTGACATCTGATGGACGGGCGCCACTACCAAGAAGGCCCTCTCTGCCTGGTTCCCTGTAACCTCACTTCTCACAGTGAGGGAACAACCAGAAGGCCCTCGGAGCTGGACCTCAGTGTCCAGGCTGAACGATGGGGGGTGGAGATGCTCCTTCAGGTATCCTGAACATTTGAGACCATTTAGGGCTTTAAAGGTCAAGACCAACACTTTGAATTGTGCTCAGAAACGGTACTGGGAGCGTTTCTTAATCTTTTACAATATATTTTATGGCGCTGGTGGATAAATTGATTAGCTATCCCTTGCAGGCTTCAGCTGCTCCTGCACAACCCACCTTGGAGCAGGTCATGGTCCTGACCCACCCGTTGAAGATCAGTGGTGGAGAAGATACTGAGATAGGTGGACCAATAGCCTGACTTAGGCAGCTTCTTGTAGTCACAGCACAGATCTCCAAGAAGTTGTCTTCTCTCTAGGAGAGGCTGCAGCTGGAGCACTAACTCTAGCTCACAAAAGACCCCAGTGAGAGATTTAATCTCAATCCAAGTAACAGGCCCGAGAGGGAGAGTTCAAACTGGGATTGCAGTAGAAAGCAAAGGTGAAATTCCCTTGCCTCTCTTGCACCAATATGGATTGACTCCCCTACACCTGCTGATGTACTCAAACACAGTCACACACTTGACTAATTGCATGGATGTTGTCACATCTAAGGTCCCATCTTGAATCTAAAGTTCTGTCTCAATGTAAAGAATGTTAAGGGCCACTTGACATTCAGGGACAGTTAGGGGGGGAAAGTATGTGCCTCATCGCAACTTCCCATCAGACTTTAGTAAACGATTGCTGATTAAGTGGCTCTCAACACTAAGAAGTCCCACCAAGTAGCCAGGGCTGCGTATGCCTAGCCCAGGGGTCAGCAACACTTTTCAGCCATGGGCCAGTCCACCATCCCTCAGACCATGTGGGGGGCCAGACTATATTGGGGGGGGGGAATGAATGAATTCCTATGCCCCACAAATAACTCAGAGATGCATTTTAAATAAAAGCACACATTCTACTCATGTAAAAACACCAGGCAGGCCCCACAAATAACTCAGAGATGCAGTTTAAATAAAAAGACACATTCTACTCATGTAAAAACACGCTGATTCCTGGACCGTCCGCGGGCTGGATTTAGAAGGCAATCTGGTCCACAGGCCTTAGGTTGCCTACCCCTGACCTAGCCTGTGTCAAATTGCCACAGTGACCACCATCACTGATAATATAACGAGTGCTCCACACAAACAGCACATTTTACCAGTGGGAAGATGCAGTCCACAGCTGAAGTATTCCTGGGGACCGCTTCATTAAAAAAACACATTTCATTCATTTCATGGTGGATCAAACTATCAGAATTTTAACTTTTTTAAAAAAATAATCAAATATATGTGTTGTGAAAGGTTCTTGACACTTCATCAAGTGGTCTTCCTAAAAATAAACTTCAATACTGTATCAGTTTGTGGGCTCTTACTCTAAGCAACCAAACCTTGTTTTTGCTAGTGTTACACCCATGTACAGTACAAGTGATATGGAACTATTAGTGATGCCAACAAAACTTGCAACTAGTCGGTTGGGAAATCAGATCTGATGGTTTTGAAAAAGGCTGCATTTGCACTGAGTCCAGGTCTCTCTCTAGCAAACTGTAATATTCTCATAGTTCAGACTAAGACTAATTCTGAGTTAATGTGCGGTTTGTGTGCATGTACATTCAGCATGACTAAGGATATATCACCACTATCTTTGTGCAGGATCAGATGTGGGTTGCTGTAACTTGTAACCCTTTACTTGCTGAAGGAACTGTGCATTGTTAACTCACAAGTAGGAATAATGGGAAAATTCAATTCCATTTGTATTTAAAGCTGAATCTATCAAATCTGAACTTCCTGAGGCAGTAGGGTAACTGAAATGTAGCCACCTTTTGAAATTCACACATCTGAATTTTGCAATGCAATTCTCCAACCCAGCAGTGTTTACATAAATGTATATATCAGGTAAACGTGTGCATAAAATGAATATATTTGTGAAAATAACATCCCGTATGCATTGTGTTGGGAGAAGCTGGTTGCAAAAATGTGCATATTAGTCAAAACTGCATACAAAAGAATTAGGAGATAATGTTGAAGAGCTATCCACAAGCTAGAGAAATGCAGAGAACTGCATTTAAGACTGAGAAGTGGAGAAAACCAAATTTCACAGACCCTGCCATTCGTCCTCTCACGTAAGCGGCACTGAATTCAGTGGGACTTAACGTCTAAGGAACTGGATAGGAAAGATGGTTCCACAGCGACACGGCATCCCCTTGCACTGAAAAAATCTAGGACACTAAAAACTGTATTACTTAAGACGGACTGAGAACTAGTGTCCCATAGGGGAGCAATAATCTCTCACTGAGAAAGTCTGTGCTGTGCCTGCAGATGGTTAAAACAGCCAGTAGCTGATAGACCTCTATCTACAAACCTAAAGAGCTGTTGCCTGTCTAGGCAGATCTCGTATAATACTGCTTCCTATGTTCCCAGTTCAAACTTCACCACTGAGATAAGCCATTCCATATCTAGTGCCCTCCCAACATTTTGGACTAAATCTATCAGCCCCAACCAGCATGGCCAATGGCCAGAGATTCTGGAAGCTCCATTCCAGAACATCTGGAAGGCACCGGGTTAGGGGAAAACTGAACTAAAATGAAGGCAATTTTTAAAATAAAACCTTGAAAAGTAGCTCATTTGGTACTGGCTGGGTAAAATGGAGTTTCTCCCTTTCAAATGCCCTATGCTGAACTGCATCAATAGCAGCCTGTATATTATATATTGTACTGTATTATAATTAAATATTATATTACCAGCAGCTGAGGCTCTGGTAGAATTGCAGATGTTGAGAATGGTGTTCTAAGTCATTAAACCCAGTGTATTTTAATCCATAATTGTAGAAGATTTAAGATATTTTATTTTATCATTTGATTGGGATTGTAATGTATTTTCTGCACTCTACGCTGAGATCTGTCAATTTTTACTGCAACTTTTAATTGTGTTCTCATAGTCCAGGTGCCAGCAGTTTTCCAGAGCTGGCTGGCTCACAAGAATGCCTTTTGCTTATTCAGGCTGATGAGGAAATACAAAAAAAAGTCAGCCTCTGATCATGTCATCCTTTAATGGATATGGCCTCACAGTCTGTAGCATCAGGAAAGTAATTCAGTCTAACTTAACGGTCCTGGAAGAGTGAGTGCCATTACAATTGAGATGCAACCTTCAGCATCTAGTTCTTAAGATGAGAAGAGTGGAGCTGAGGGAACTTCCATAATTATAAACACAGAGGCCCACTTCCAAGTGTATTATTGCATTTGGTACACAACTGGGTACCAAAAACGTGGCTCTTAAAATTTCCGTTTGCACAGCCTCCAAAGGGGCAGGTTCCTTGTAGATCAATACTTCCGCTCCATATAGCAACTAACCTAAGACATGGAGGGATGAAGGGATGATTGTCCTCCGCTTCTGAAGAAGAACGAGAGAAGTGCCTCTGAGCTTCTCTATATATTTGCAATAGCATTTTTCAATTGTATTTTCCATGTGCCTGATGAATGGTATAACAGAGCCACTTCCTTTAGGAAGTGTTTGCATTTCTTACTATTAGGTCCTAGGGACCGATTGCTACTTCCAGGTATGATGGCAAGTAATGTCATTAGGTCTACTGGATTTACTCTAGAACTGCACCACTTTAAATTATCTTATACCCTAAAGAACGCCTAGGCAAATACATGAGGGACCAAGAAAGAGAATGAGAATATGAGAGAGAGAGAGAGAGAGAGAGAGAGCGCACACACACACGCACACACAGAGAGAGAGAGAGAGAGAGAGACCTGCTCAGATGCTAAAATAAAATCCCTGGGTTATATTGTTCAACTACTATTTATTCCCTAGATCCTGGCTTTCATCATGTACCAAGCTACTGTTCCAGCAGGTCCTCCTACCTTCTCTGTGACCAGCGTTTATTAAAAAACAAACAAACAAAAAACTTCTGTATTATTCTTTTATCTTCAGTGATTATTTTACTTTTACCAGCTTAGCCAGCACTGCTGGCAAAAAGCAGGAGCAATAAATCTTAGTCAAGGCATCTCAGTGTGGGGTGAATAAGCAGCGCTGACGCTGATTCCTTAAAAAAACTCATTTCTTGTAACGTGAGCCCTGCTGAGGATGGTCATGTCAACTTATTAGACTTTTTACTTGGCTGTATCGATTCTGTTCTACACTGATGCGGCCCATAATGCTGGCTAATGTTATTGACGAGCCATCAGTCTTGCAGAGAAGTGTGGGGCTTGCAGCTCTTTCTGAACCACAAAAACCTATCCGTGGACAATGATGGAGGGAAGGGGGAAACTGCAAGCCAAGCACTCAGGCCGGCTTCATTCAGCCTATGATACATTAATGAAAGACGTACACTCTGTTGGAAGAGACAGATGTGGCTCTCTGGCAGCCATTTATTTATAAAATAATTATGAATGCACAGCCGAATCATGGATTTTCATTACAGCAGGCACCCAACACCCATTTCTTCTTCATATCTTGCTGCAAATGAAATCCTGGGATAGGCAAAGGGTGTTCATGACAGATGTCCCTGTCTCCGCTGCCCCACCTTTTGTGTTAAGTGTGAAGGTCAGGAACAGAGTAGAGTTTGTTGCCGAGGAGAGCGTAGCAATGTTTTTGCCCGGATGTTGAACTTCAATCATGACTCACAGGACCAGCCTCCTTAGGAGTGCAGTGCAAAACTGGCTCCCAAATGCCGGAACTTATCTCAGCAAGAAACAAGCACTGTTCCAGCTGTGATTTGCTCTATCGTCTATTAACTTAACGCCCAAAGTGCCTTCCTCTCTATTATGTGTGTCTCAGCATATTTATTACAGAACCTTTTTTAACACCAGTTTGCCTTTTTCATCCTATAGTTGTGAATGAGTAGTCACTCAGCACAGTGGGAGACAACCAAAGGAGGAAAACATAGTGAATCTGAATTATTTGTTGCCAGATTTTGTTAAGGTGGGAGAGAGCAAAGTTTAAGGACACACTTTTGGATAGTCCTGAAGGCGCCACAATATTATTTGCTGCTCCTCTGAAACCTCTTTGATATATATCAAAAGAACATTTCAAATGTCATGTTGTTTAGAATTTGCTGTGGTTACACTTTGTACCCAAGATAGTGAAGGCATTGCCTTCCAGATTTTTCTGGACTATAATTCCCATAATCCTTTACAATTGGCTATGCTGGCATGGGCTGATGGGAGGTAGAGTCCAATGACATCTGTGTAGCTTGACTACCTCTGCTTTATACTTCCTCTTGACTTGAGCAAAGTAATCTACACACTTTTTTCTTAAGCAAAAGGTTTCGTTCCTTTGATTTGAACACCTAGAGGCCCTGGTCATTGTTTCTCATACTGGCATTGTACGCCTATGTCAGCCATCACACCAGCACTGAATCCAGCCATTATATTATTATTATTATTATTATTATTATTATTATTATTATTATTACAGAGGTACCTATCACAGATGGTTCAGGTTACGGACGCTTCAGGTTACAGACTCCACTAACCCAGAAATAGTACCTCAGGTTAAGAACTTTGTTTCAGGATGAGAACAGAAATTGTGTGGCGGCTGTGTGGTGGCAGCAGGAGGCCCCATTAGCTAAAGTGGTACCTCAGGTTAAGAACAGTTTCGGGTTAAGAACGGACCTCCAGAACGAATTAAGTTCTTAACCCGAGGTACCACTGTATTAATTATTATTATTATTATTAATTATTATTATTATTAATATTAATATACTGCCCAATACCCGTAGATCAAGGCAGTATACAAATAATACACATAATAGTACACAACATAAAAGCACAATATATAAAAAAGAAAATACATAATAGAAACAAAAAACCCACCCAATAACCCCCCCCTCCACAAAACTTTTAAAAAGAGGATTGGATGTCAATCAACAGAAGACCTGGTTAAAGAGGAACATTTTCACCTGGTGCCTAAAGGTGTATAATGAAGTAAGCCACCCTCAGGAGAGCCTTCCACAAATGGGGAGCCACTGCAGAGAAGACCCCGTTCTCGTTTTGCCACCCTCCAGACCACTCCTGGATGAGGCACACAAAGGAGGGCCTCAAGGATGATCTCAGGGAATAGGAGCCAAGTCCTAGGAGCCATGGGGAATTTGGCCAGCACAATAAAATATTTGTGGGGGCTTAGCCCACCCCTGTTGATGGGCATTCCCATTCAAATGGTGTGTGTGCACTGTGTCATGTAATTGATTATGCCGGGTGGGGCTTACCTGGGCACCCACAATATTTTATTCAAGTTGGCACTCCTGTCTCAGGGTCTGGGTAGGTTCATATGGAGAGAATGGTCCTTGAGTCCTGAGCCATTTAAGGCTTTATAGGTCAAAACCAGCACTTTGAATTGGAAACTAATTGGCCGTGCAATCAAGTTTTATACAGTGGTGCCTCGCAAGACGAAATTAATCCGTTCCGCAAGTCTCTTCGTCTTGCGGTTTTTTCGTCTTGCGAAGCACGGCTATTAGCGGCTTAGTGGCTTTAAGAAAAAGGAAACAAACTCGCAAGAACTCGCAAGACGTTTCATCCTGCGAAGCAAGCCCATAGGGAAATTCGTTTTGCGGAACGACTCAAAAAACGGAAAACTCTTTCGTCTTGCGCGTTTTTCGTCTTGCGAGGCATTCGTCTTGCGAGGTACCACTGTACTAACTAAGTTGAAAGGGAGCTAACTTTGCCCTTTGCCTAAGAGCTCTGTTCACTACTTGGCTTGTAAGTTGCTTTGAGTTCCCATGGCAAAAAAGTGACTAATAAATTTAATCGGTAAAAATAATTATTATTTTTATTTAGCCCCTCACTCAAATAGCATTTTCTCCAATATTACTGAATGGTGGGCAAACATCCCTATGAAAACCAGCACTATATTATGATATACTTTTGTAGTAAAGGGGGGGGGGTATCTTGTAGACCTCACACGAGGTGGTCTAATCATTTTTGGCAGGAATCTCAGATGAAGGTGCATCATGTCTGTGCTCAGGACAGAGACGTACGGCACCTGGCAGGATTCCTTGCGATATATAAGACTCCCCCCCCCCCCGCCTCCATAGACACTGTTAATAGCTTATGTATTCAAAGCTCACCTGCTGCTAAGATATTGTGGTAAGTGGCCTTCTAACTGAGGGCTTTGTGGTACTCCAGAACCTTATGCAATCTGATGGGACACATTCACCCAGAGTCATGCTCACGCTGCAAACCGCTTGCACCCCTCACATGATAATAAATAATAATAATTTTTTATTTATACCCCGCCCTTCCCGGTTCAGAAAACTGGGTTCAGGGCGGCTAACAACAAATTTAAAACACTTAATTGATGCATCAAAAAACAGCATAAAATACAGTATAAAACATGAATAACAATAGATTCAGAATTCAAAAATCAATTTTGGGGGGAAATCCATTCAATAAACATTAGATGATCACCAGGGCTAGCTGGCTAAATTAGTCCTATTTGGGCCAGCGAGGAGACCAGGGGAGAATTAGCTGTGGGTAATCTTCATAAAAAGGGGAGGGGGAGGGAAGGGAAGGAAATAAAAGATCAGGCTGAATTCAAATTAAAAGCCAGGCAGAATAGCTCTGTCTTACAGGCCCTGCAGAAGGAAGTTAAATCCTGCAGGGCCCTGGTCTCATGGGACAGAGCATTCCACCTGGTCGGAGCCATCACTGAGAAGGCCCTGGCCCTGGTGAATAATCTGACTTCCTTAGGGCCCGGGACCGCTAAACTATGATTATTCATGGACCTTAATGTCCTCTGTGGGGCATACCAGGAGAGGCGGTCCCATAGGTACGGGGGTCCTAGGCCATGAAGGGCTTTAAAGATCAAAACCAGCACCTTAAACCTGACCCAATACTCCACCAGGAGCCAGTGCAACTTGTAAAGCACTGGGTGAATATGCTCCCATGGCAGGGACTCCGTGAGGAGCCTCGCTGCAGCTTTCTGCACCCGCTGGAGTTTCTGGGACAGTTTCAAGGGTAGCCCCGCGTAGAGCGAGTTACAGTAGTCAATCCTGGATTTGACCATCACATGGATCACTGTGGCCAGATCGGGGCGGGAAAAGTAAGGGACCAACTGCTTAATGCGGCAAAGGTGGAAAAAATGTCGCCTTGGCTGTTGCTGTAACCTGTGCCTCCATGGAAAGGGAGGTATCAAGGATTACACCCAAACTCTTAACGGAAGGCACTGGCACATCAGACCTTGTTACTGAGAGGAACTTCTGCTGACACAGGTCAGGCTCTTTTGCTGATGCTACTCATAACAGCAATTTTAAGTTAGTTCTGTCGGTCAGGCAAGAGAAGTCAAAGATACGTCAGGACAGGAACGACGTGATAATATAATATTCTCTTTGTCTGATAACAAGGCAGACATTTTACAGATTACTTTGGTGCTCAGTATTTTTTTGTGCTGCAGGAAAGAAATATGCTCCAGGGCACTCCCTTTAAACCAAAAACACAAAACCCTATGTCAACTGTATTTTAATTTCCTCTCTCTATTTTAATGAGGCACAGGACAATAAGGAGGCACATATTTCTCTTGCAAGTTAACTCAACATCAACATGCAATGTGGTAAGGATTACTCAGGGCTCACTCAGCGCTGGAAGCACACAATTGTGTCGATTCCTATTGATCTCTCGTGAAGTCTGCTTCAATATTCACCACATATAAATTTCCTTGCCTTGCTTCCTCATTAAGCAAAAGGGTGGCAAGTGTTGGAATTATAAGGCACTTTTGCTAGCGTAGAAGTTGGCAGGTCAGGCAAATCAAACCATACGTAAGAACGGGTCCGAGAAATATTCAGATGGCAGTATTTGCTCATAATTTGAAAAGGTGCCGCTAGAGGCCTTTGCCGCTTGGTTGTGAATTATTACTAGGTTAGGAAAGAGCAGGTGGAAACCAGAGGGAAAAGGAAAGGCTGGGTGAGTTGATAGAGGCATATAAAATTATGGATTTGGTGGAGAAAGTTGATAGAGAAAAGGTTTTGTTCTTCCTCTCTCATAATACTAGGTCCCAGTACAGCCTATTGAAGCTTGAAGATTCAGGACAGACAAAGAAAGCACAGCAAAAAGCTAACATGGAATTCATTCCCCCACAAGTGGCAATTATGGACACCATCTTGGATTGGATTATCATGGAGAATAAAGCTATCAGTGGCTACATGATGACGACGACGATAAAATAACAACAATAATTTTAAAAAATTATATCCTGTCCATCTTGCTAGGTTTTCCCAGCCACTCAGGGCAGCCTACAACATATATAAAAACACAACAAAGCATCAAATATTAAAAAACCAAAATATCCTATATGAGCAACAAACAAATCAATAGAAACCAACAACAACAACAAACAGTTTGCAGTTATACCCAAATTAAAATAACTGCCAATCCCAATTAAATATTTAACCAACATCAGCCCGACAAAAGCAAAACAGAGGACCCAGAATTCAAACCGTTTAAAACATTTTAAAACATTTTAGCCAGTTGCCCCAACCCAAGAGTGTATGCATGAGAAAGCAATGTGGGGAATTTCTACACGATGGCTATTGCCATACCCTCCACTGTCAAGACTATGTGGCCTTGCCTGAGCTCAACCAGCTTCTTTCTTTGGATAGCACCGAAGGCAGTATTTTCTGGAAAGGGTTTGAAGTTGGTGTGTGTCAAAAATATAGGCCAGAATCAAGGCATGAGATTTCTTGTATTGGTTACTCAAAACACATGAATAGGGAGCAGGGCTTGCTGGGTAGCCCTGCCACTTAGCCTTCACACAAACATTGCGATACTATTGAGGAAGTCCTCATGCATACAGACGAAAGCTTCCATGTACCCTGGAATCAGGCACGATCAGAGCTGTATGTGTGAAGACTCCCTTAATACAGACAGCTCCCCCAAAATGCTTGGACGATCAGTGCATCCTGCTCCTATGCTGAGGAGGAGTTCAGTAATATATATTTGAACTCTGCCGGGGCTGATTCCAGGTTCGGGGTAGGTGGATGGGAAAGGTTTGCGCACACTCGGCCCTCCAGATGTTTTGGGACTACAGCTCTCATTATCCCTAGCTAACACGACCAGTGGCCAGAGATGATGGGGATTGTAGTCCTAAAACATCTGGAGGGTGAGTTTGCCTATGCCTGGGTTTGCCAATGGGGCCCCTCCTCAGTCACTGGACCTTTGGTGGGCTTCCTTGGCAGCAATCCAAGCATGGCTGGGTCTAGCCCGTCCATTTAATTTCCTGCAAAGTTCCAGAGCAATGCTAGATGAAGGGAGGGGCATTGTAGAAAATCGAAAGATCAGCCAGAAAAAATGTAAGAGGGCCCCACAGTTGACATCTGCCTTGGGCCTACCAGAGCCCTGGCAGCTTGAACAAGGATGCCAGCTCCTGACACCAGCCCTACTTTTATAATGGGTTTTGTCAAATTTCCCATCATCTAGCAAACAAGGAGATGTGATGCAATGCCATTTCTTCTTCTGTCCGCTCTATGGTTGTCATAATCTCATCACTGTCTCTCCCACCCACCTGGATATCTGGTAAAATAGTTTTACAGTGGTACCTTGGTTCTCAAACTTAATCCGTTCTGGAAGTCCATTCCAAAACCAATGCGTTCCAAAACCAAGGCAAGCTTTCCCATAGAAAGGAATGCAAAATAGATTAATCCGTTCCAGACTTTTAAAAACAACCCCTAAAACAACAATTTAACATGAATTTTGCTATCTAACGAGACCACTGATCCATAAAATGAAAGCAATAATCAATGTACTGCAGTCACACAATCAATAAGTAGCCGAACTGGGTTCCACACAGCCACAAAAACAAAACAAAAAAGAGCTGCGAAAACAAAACCTCAAAATAAATAGCAAAAACAGACACCCTCAGCGTAACACTCAAAACGGAAGTGTGGCACTCAAAATAGAGCATATTTGGCTTCTGAAAAAAGTTCACAAACCAGAACACTTACTTCTGGGTTTCCAGTGTTTGGGTTCCAAGTTGTTTGAGTACGAAGGCGTTTGAGAACTGAGGTACCACTGTATACAGTGCTTTTTTTCTTAAAAAAATGTTTAGGGGTACTCTCATTTTCCTGCTCATATTGAAATACTGCCCCTCAATGAGGCCAAACTTAGGTGCACAAAATGTTTAGGGGTATGCGTCCCCCTGCGTCAACCCCCCCCCAAAAAAGCACTGGCTTTATAAGATGGAGAGTTTAATAGTTAGATAACATTCCTACTTACCAGGGAAGGGTTGTGGCTCAGAGGTGGAAGACATGCTTTTCGTACCAACGGTCTCAGGTTCAGCCCCTTGCATTTCAAAGTAGGGCTGGGAAAGACAACATTAAACTAGGCAGGCTTATAGTCTGGCTTAGTACAAGGCAGTGTCCGTATCTTCCTGGCTCCTGTTAAAGAAAGATGACCAACAATTGTAATAGACGAAGATTGCCATTCACCTGAAATATTTTCCCCAATACAGTACACCTGAAATATCCATTCCCAATTACAGTAACACACCTGAACCTCAGTAGCCTCTAAAAATTAGGAGAGCCCTTAACTCTCAACCCTACTGGACAAAAGTTGTGCTCACAGGTTGAAACTGCACTTCAATCAACTAATAGTTCAGTTGGTTGCTCTACCATTAAAGGCTCTAGAAGTAGACATGATGAAGATTTTGTTTGGGATTTAATGCTTCAAATCCATTCAATTTTAAGTTCATTTCATCCCCTTGGAACACAACATTCCCTTGGTTACATGTACCATGATTATTGTAAGGTGATATTGCAAGGTGATATTGGCTGCTTTATAAAGATTGCTTGGAAGCTTCAGCTGGTGTAGAATTCAGCTGATTGGCTGTTTGCTGGGGCCAGGAATTCTGATCAGGTAACACCTGTTTGGGACGCGGGTGGGCTGTGGGTTAAACCACAGAGCCTAGGACTTGCTGATCAGAAGGTCGGTGGTTTGAATCCCCGCAACGGGGTGAGCTCCCGTTGTTCGGTCCCAGCTCCTGCCAACCTAGCAATTCGAAAGCACAAATTGCAATTGTTTACCTTCTGGCGGGAAGGTAAACAGCGTTTCCATGCACTGCTCTGGTTCGCCAGAAGCGGCTTAGTCATGCTGGCCACATGACCCGGAAGCTGTCTGCGGACAAACGCCAGCTCCCTCGGCCAATAAAGCGAGATGAGCGCCACAACCCCAGAGTCAGTCACGACTGGACCTAATGGTCAGGGGTCCCTTCACCTTTACCTTACTAACACCTGTTTGGTATCAGTGGTACTGGCTGCCTGCGTGTTTCTGGGTCCAATACTGCAATACTGGTGTTGAACCTTAACCTGGCAATGGGGAAGGTCTGAGCCTACAGACATTGTTGCACTCCAGCTACCACCGTCCCTCACCATTAGCCATGCTAACTAGAGATGGTGGAAGTCAGATTTCTACTTGTGGGCTCTCCAGAGGCATCTGGCTGGCCATTGCAACAACATGTTAAGTCTTTGGTCTGACCCAGTGAGGATCTCTTCTTTTGCTCTTGGTGGCACCCTCCCCATCTCTGCCTGAAATTGTTTAGAACCAGAAACCTTAAGATTGGCTACAGAGGCACACCATCAAGGTCTGTGAGATTGGTAAGACACTAGAGACAGGGTCTGCTTGGTGGTAGCACTATATATCTTTCTCAAGGAAGATATGCATGGCCTCATATTTGCCATTTTTTACACGGTGCTTAAAGACTCACCTAGTTAGTTTGAATTTAATATGTGATGTGTGCTAAATTTTGTATTATTTTAAGCTGAGGCAGATTTTAGTGTTGGGAAAAGTCTTCATTGCAATATGAATGCTACAGTTTTTTAAAAATTATTCAGGTGAGCCACCTTGAGAGGGCTTTGTCCTGAAAGGTGGCATATAAATATTTGAATAAATAAACTCTCAGAATCTTCCAAGAGCCAAGAGCTTACAAGGGGCCACTTCCCGCTCCCACTCCTTCTTAAAAAGCATTTAGAGAAGTAGCTGGAATACAGCCAAGGATGTGTCTTTTGCTAAAGTGACATTTGTCAGACACAAGTCTGGCAAAGTTTTCCAAAGCTGCCGCTTTTAACACACGTCTCAGGCACATGTCTGACTGTCTGCTGATTTAAAAGTCATGGGTGTCTTCGAGTTAAGAAAAGGAGCATGGAATGTTGCTCTCACATATTCTGATTTGGAAATGTAGTCATTTTGTGGGTGGTTTTCTTAAACCAGGTGAAAAATATGCTTGGGAGAGTTTTATGTGCGATTGATTCTCCTTAGGCTGTCAAGCTGCAGGGAAACTTGAACTCCTTCAAATCTCATGGGAATCTGTTTATAGCTGCAGATTAGATATATTTAACATATACATACTGTACATACAGTGTCATGGGGAGACAGAAAAGCATGTCAGGATTTTACGTGGGACACACAAAAGCTAGAGTGGGGGGGGTTAAGAAGGGAGAGAAAGAGTTTTGTATGTTTCTTTACCATGTGGGTTTGGGTATAGAGTACATGCGGGTGGCGCTGTGGTCTAAACCACTGAGCCTCTTGGGCTTGCCGATCAGAAGGTTGGTGGTTCAAATCCCCGTGACGGGGTGAGCTCCCACTGATCGGTCCCTGCTCCTGCCAACCTAGCAGTTCGAAAGCACATCAAAGTGCAAGTAGATAAATAGGTACCGCTCCGGCGGGAAGGTAAACGGTGTTTCCGTGTGCTGCTCTGGTTCGCCAGAAGTGGCTTAGTCATGCTGGCCACATGACCCAGAAGCTGTATGCCGGCTCCCTCAGCCAGTAAAGCGAGATGAGCGCCACAACCCCAGAGTCGTCCGCGATGGGACCTAACGGTCAGGGGTCCCTTTACCTTTACATGCCTCACCACGCATATCGGAGCCAATGTGAAAATCTTATTTTAAGGAATACAGCGCTGAGTATTTGCCGACAGGAGGCACAGCTGAACCGACTGTGGTGGTGGTGGAGGAGAGAGTTCTCGAGTCCCAGGAGAGCTGGAATATGAGGTCTCCGGGTGCAAATTGCAAACTTAGCCCCAAAGTCTTGCACTGGTCTCTCCTCGCCTGTTGGAGCCAGTAAGGCTACACTATTATTTGATTCAAATAAGGATAATTGCAGTAATGATTCTAGAACAATTGCACGATAAAAATAGGAACCAAGGTGTTGAATTTATAAAACACTGGTACACCAACTAAGCACATCCTGCTTCACTGCAGAACATAGTTATAGCTGATAGCCTGCTGGGAAAACCAGATGTGCCTTGATATTTATCACTTACATTTTTGCCATATGGGCAGATCTGGAAAGCTCAAAAAGCACATGCAGAGATTGCCATCAATTCACGTTTTTACACCAAGACGACAAACTGTATGTTGGGAGTATTTTTTATGAGGATGATCACATGTTTTGCTATGTGGCAAAACTCCAGTGCTAAATTCTGTACATTCCTGCAAATGTTTGCATGTGGTTTAGGGTCCATTGAAACTTCTCTGTGCAGAACTGTGAAAATCATACATATGTGTGCTTGGTGTGCTTATGTTAGCATGTCACAACTACTAGAAATAGCTGTGACAGACATGGAGCAAACAGGCAAACTACATGGATGATATTTACTGGCTGGACTTTGAGAGATCTCGAGAGAGAAAATGCAGCATACGAGTGTCTCAGATTATCCCTCAACAGAAATTTCTAGCAGCATAGCCATGACTAAAATGTTGGTCTTCATTTCCCCTTGTCCCCACTTCATCAAAAATTGGAAGCAGCCTGTAGTGCTTGATGAAGGAGACGTCGGCAGCTGTATATTATTCAGTAACAGTATTTCTGTTCAGATATATCCTTGAAGTTATTTGCGGTACACTGCCTTTTGTAGTGTTTATTGCTTGTCACTTTGAATATTATTGTAACAAAAACAAAACTATCATTGTCTGTCTGTCTTTCTTCTTCTTCTTCCTCTTCTTCTTCTTCTTCTTCCTCTTCCTTTTCCTTTTCCTCTTCTGTTGTTCAGGGAAAACTGAACATTTTATTCATAATAGCTCACAGGGCGAGGAAATACCTGAACTGGTGTTTACTCAACACAAGACATCCAAGCTTCAAGCAGAGATACATTGGTGAATTAGTTACTTTCCATCTTTCTAAACCAAAAATCAGCCTGAAACCCCCTGATTATCATCATCATCAGAGGTTTTCCTCTCCCAATGTAGTCATCCTTATTCTGTGCCTGTACATTGGGAACCTCAGAAATCTTAGATATAAGGTGTGAAGCTTTAAAACAGTGGGCAGGTTTAATATCTCAAGTTCCATAAAGGCATGAAGCTCTTCTTCCAAAAAATGTATTCTGACCGACAACTGTAGTAGATGGCCTAGGATAGACCAGCTGAGATTTGGGGTCTTTTTGGATCATGGAATGGATCCACCATACAGTGACATCCTTCTCCTGTTGCCATGGGTCCTGCAGGGACACCTAATTTCCTAATACACACATGAAAAACATCCATGGCGTTTCCTCTTCTGCCACCAACAAGGAGCATAGGAAGCTGTGTTACACTATTTCGGATGGGGATTTCAGGCAGGGGACATTCCCAGCCCTACTGGGAGATGCTGGAGATCAAACCCAAAGCAGATGTTCTGCCACTGAGCTATAACCTCCCTCAGTTATTTTCAAGTCCCATAGACACAAACATTGCTCAAGTCTTTTTGGCAGCCATGTTAGGTTCTGATTCCTCTTTGATGCTTTGGGACTATAACTCCCATCATCCCTAGCTAACAGGACCAGTGGTCAGAGATGATGGGGATTGTAGTCCCAAAATATCTGGAGGGCCAAGTTTGGCCATGCCTGGTCTAAGTGGAATGCTGTAGTGGACAGAAACAGAAACATGGATGGACACCTTTCATCTTGAGAGATAACCCTACTTAGGCCCAGCGAATGGTCCAGGAGCATGCAATGCTGTGACTGTGATATTAGGAAAATTAGATAAAGTGTGGGCATCATCTTATACTTATTACAAGTGCTTATGATGTGCATGTTTTTAATGGAACAAAACAATAAGGTTATGGCAAAGCATCAATCCTTATGGTGCACACAAACACTATTGTCCTATTTTTCTCTTTGGTCAGACAGGGGTATTGGTACATTTTGCGAAGACCTGAGAAGCTGAGACAATACTGGGATGAGAGTGGACCCCACTGGCAAGAATGCCTCTTTCATCCTACCTTAATCTTCCTTTTAAAAACAACTGTTGCCTGTCTCCAACCCACAAGGCATCTTGTGTATTGTGTAAAATGGCGTGTGTTGCTCACTTGACCCTGCTAGTTCTGTGTGACCTGTGTGTGAGGAACGTGGGTTGAAGCACCTCAAGTCTTGGCTGAAGGAATCGTAAGTGATAAAACGATGCACCTGATCTACAAAACATAGAATTGCCTGGATATAGCCTTGAGGAAAAGGAATATCCTTTTTTAAAAAAAGAAAGAAAGAAAAAGAAATAAGCTTTGAACAACTTCAGAGAGATTCTCCAAGAGAGGAACACATCTGGCTTGAGGTGAAAGAGATGTTGGTGTCATCTGCACAGAAAGGAAAGGGGGAACGAGAAGAAAGATAGTTTTCTTCAAATGTTTCTCCTCTTCTTATTCTTATTCTTTTTTTTCTAGTAAAATCGAAAGAGCAGCAAACCTCCAAAAGTCACACAGGAGATGCGAGCAACTTCAACGGAAGGGAGGGTGGGGAGAACCCAAACAGAGCTTTAAAAAATTAACAACTCCTCTGTAATATTTTAGGAGGGCTTATTAGAGTGAAAATGAAGTGTCATGCTGAGATCAACTTCAGAAATGGTATCTTCTATTCAAAAGAGCCATCACCCAGTAAACCTGTTTTAACAACTCCCTTCAGATGAAATATAAAAAATTAAAGACATTTACAGCCCAGCTTAGTAGCAGATGTAGTGCTATTGTTAGGGTTTAGATCAAAAGGTGAGGTAACTCACCCCCTCTCCCCTGCCCCCAGAAGAATGGAGTTATGGAGCTTTTCTGAAAACCTCACTGGGGAAAAATCTTGGATGTCATACAAAATGTGAGGATTTCTTTAACTATTGTTTCCCATCCTCAGATTGGCTTGCTTCTCTCCCCTCCCCCCCCCCATCCCTGCTGTTTATTTCAAAAAGGAGGTGGGGGGGTCAATTTTGTTCCTGGATGTTTTTCACATTTTGTAATCCTCCTTTAGGGCCCATGCAAAGCTATCAAAGGAACACTAAAACTTTACTTGATTGGCGACAGAAAAAGAAATTGTGCCCATATACCAGTATGGCAAGTCCACAGTTCCCAACTTTAAAAAATGTAAATTATCAAAACTGCACTTTAAAATGTGGTTTAAAAACAAATGAGATTGTTTTCAATATTTTTGTTGACTGCAGGCATGTTTTCTATCACCGTGTTAGAAACCTGCTTTGTAAAAATGGAATGGTGAAACTCTTTACTTTAGCACCATTATTTCTTTTTATGACCTCTAAGATCTTGTAAAGTGGTGAGATTATATACCCCCCAACCGTTAATAAACAGACATTTCTGAACTCATGACTTGTGCTTAACACTGAACTTTAATCACCTTTATCTTTAATCTTTAACACGTTTGTATAGGAAATATGTTTCAAAGAGAGCGCATTGCGATTGTTCTGCCTTGCTCTGTTACAGTAGCCCAGTCTTCTGTCCTTGCCTCCTTCCCACCATAGCAAGTGAGTCTCTTGTTTTGTCCGTAGAAGCAGAGAAGGAAGGTGGGCAACATTGCAGCATCACAGCAGAAAGCACACCATCTTAGTGCCTCGGAGTCTTTTTAAAGGGGCATTTATCATCTGCAGTTGAAGGCCGAGCAACATCAAAAGGATGTGTGTCAGATTGGTCTAATAATCCAGTTCCATACATGTTTCAGCAGAATGTACTTCCTAGATGTTCTAAAGGTTACAGTCTAATATTACTAGCTCTGTATCTCTGAGTAGTGTGCAGGCTTTGCCATAGTCACAAGAAATGTGCATTTGAAAGTGATACTCCTGACTGTGTCATCAGTATTTGCAAAAAAAAAACAAAAAACTGGCTGTTTGCTCCCCACCCCCCTTTCAATGCTCAAAGGAAGGCTGCTTATGTTCTTAATAAGTACTTCTAGAGGTAGACTTGCCCAGAGGCCAAGCACTATTCCTTTCAGACACCCAGAGAAGTTTCATGATAGGGTGGCCAACCTATTGTAGAAATAAAGAAATGAAATTAACTCTCCCAATTGGCATCTAATGACTGAATTTAAGAGATGACACCAGCAACATCAGCCGGGTTTTATCCCATTGTTCATTACTAGTACAGTGCTACCTTGGGTTACAGACTCCACTAACCCAGAAATAGTACCTCGGGTTAAGAACTCTGCTTCAGGATGAGGCCCTATTAGCTAAAGTGAAACCTCAGGTTAAGAACAGTTTCAGGTTAAGAATGGACCTCTGGAATGAATTAAGTTCTTAACCCAAGGTCCCACTGTAGTACAATTCATTTTTCTTCAGTAAGGAAGATAGTGGAGAAAGCAAGGGCCATTAAGATGCTTATCTTTACCATTATTAAAAATGTTACACATCATTTTTTTAAAATGGACCAACCGAACTCTAAATTGCATTTTCATTACTAAAGGAAAGGTATGTTTTAAAACCGCCAGTTATCTTAGACATAAAGTGCATTAATGTATACATTCCACAGATGAGATCCATGTTCAGGATACTACTGATATTCTAATCCAGAAAAGGAAGTTGACAGAAAAATGATGACTTATTAAGACCCTGGCAAGAAAGGAAGGTGCGTCTCCAGGTACAGCCTGAAGTATAAACTAAAAGACATGATTTGTTTTTTGTTCCAAAGTTGGTTATTTAGCAAACTTCACAATTTGGATGCTGTACTTTGTCAACCAACAAATAGACATCATCATCAGCTGATGATAACGATGATGATTTTAATCCAAATATCAGTAACCACTATACAGAATATGTTTACAGTATGGAGCGTTGGCCCCCCAAAAAACTGGTTCCACAGATTATTGATACGACAGCTGAAATGTATAATTCTACAAGCTGTATTTGAAATATTTCATCCTAATGTTTAATCCAAAGCTAACTGCCTTATGTCTCAACCTACTTATTGTCCGGTCACACATTTCATGGGGAATTATTTTTCTCCCTACTCCATGGTAGCTATTACATCATTGAAATCCCCCTACCCATCAGCTTGTCTTTGAACAAACAGTTCTTTCCAGCTTCTCTTTTTCTCCTGACTTCTCATGATTGTCCTTTTCTGGCCCACATGCAATGTTAGGGTTGCCCTAAGATACTTCACTCCCTGAGGTGTAGGACAAGATCCCACCCTCCCATTCCAAGTAGTACAACTTGATGGGCAGATGAAGTTGACGTCAACTCTGGTAGCAGGATAGAAACCTCCACTGAACCTGAGGGTAGCAGACAGACTTAATGGCCACAGGTGAGGCATCAAGGCCAGCAACAAGCAGGCTTTGCTACCACTGGGCCTCTGTCTCAGCTGGATGGGAGTGGCTGGGTGTTGCGGGGCTCCAGCCAGGGAGCACTTTGAAGGGGAGCTGCTGTCCCACTCTCCATATCTACTGCCTGAGATAGTTCCTCACTCTACTGACACTCTGTACAGAAATCTGCCTGTGCATGAAAGTCTTCTGCTGAAATATTATTGTAAGCTACACTTCTGTGCCCACTTAACCTAGATATAGGTATTCAGCAGGACTTAGTTCTTGTGCTATAAGTCTACTAGAAATGAGTCGTGCTGGTCTAAGTCCAATATCCCTTTTGAGAAGATAAACCAGTTTACAGACAAGGGAAATGTAGTCAGTCAATCTAGTCTATTTGGTTTCCAGCGAGGCATTTGATACAGTACCACATGGGAAATTACGACCTAAATGGGAAAATATGGGAATGTGGATATGGTAAGATAGACAAGAAAGTGGTTAAACGTAAAAAGAAAAAAAGGTGATGCAAAAACCAAACAAAACCCCCAAAATCTTCAAGTTAGTAGAACTTCTCAGAAAAAACATTTCTGCTACTCAATTTAGTTTTGACTGCCGAATCTATTTCACTCCGCTGGCTGGCTTTCTTATATTTCCTTTCGTGGCTGATTATTAATAGTGGTTGAGAATGGGAAGACTTGTGACCATTAGCCACTAAAGGAGTGATAAGATAAAGAGCAGAAGGACATTTAGCAGTCCCTGTATCGTTATTTGTTTGTCTATGGGCAAGATCTGGTGTGCAGAGTTCTGTGCACGAACCTTAGCTTCACAGATTCCCTCTTTCCTTGTATTGGAGGGGAGAGGAGCCTGAAGGGGAATGACTCTGGCCCTGTGAGTGTGAAGAAGCACTCTGTGCATGTATATAAGTCCCTTTAGATCATGGGAATCTTGAGTTCAGTCCTCTCTGCCCTGACTGGCACTGTCTCTCCAAGGTTTCAGCAAAGAGTTTTTCCCAACCCTACCTGGAGAAGCGAAGGATTGAACCAGGAACTTTCTGCGTGCTAAGCATGTGTTCTTTGATTGAACTATGGTACCTCCCATTATATCTGTCTTCTGAATAGTATTTTCTGTTGTGGACTGGACTGAAAAATAGCCAAACATTGCCAGATTCCACACCCCACCACAATTTCAATAACGCAAAACTCTTCTATGCTGAGAATGTAAATTTTAACACAAGGTTCAAAACTTTTACACAAGATTTCAAAATCTCAAAAAGTGTCAGGTCATACTTTGGACCCATGTTCAGTATCAGTACTAAATTATCCTGATGATGAAGTAATAAAGCATGAAAAAGGTGCTATTGATTCCAAGGTGACGACTTCAAAAATTCTATGTTCTGAATGAAACCTAATCAACAGAAGTCTAGTGTCCAGATCAAGGGAAGTAATAGTACCACTTTATTCTGCCTTGATGAGGCCCACCTGGAATACTGTGTCCAGTTCTGGGCACCACAATTTAAGCAGCATGTTGACAAGCGGGAACGTGTGCAGAGGAGGGCAACCAAGATGATCAAGGGTCTGGAAACTAAGCCTTATGAGGAGCGCTTGAAGGAGCTGCATATGTTTAGCCTGGAAAAGAGGAGACTGAGAGGAGATATGAGAGCAATCTTCTTAAGGGCTGTCACATGAAAGAAGGAACATGCTTGTATTCTCCTGCTCTGGGGGGCAGGACTCAAACCAATGGCTTCAAGTTACAAGAAAGGAGATTACTACTAAACATCAGGAAGAACTTTTTGATAGCAACAGCTGTTCAACTGTAGAACGGTCACCCTCAGGAGGTGGTGGACTCTTCTTCCTTGGAGGGTTTTAAGCAGAGGTTGGATGGTCATCTGTCATGGATGCTTTAGCTGAGATTCCAGCATTGCAGGGGGTTGGACTAGATGACACTTGGGGTCCCTTCCAACTCTATGATTCTATCATTCTAATCACCAGAAAGTCCCAATGACCATTACTAGAGAGGACTTTGTGCCAGAAAAGAAGATACTTGGGGGATCATGACTGATAATGAAGTAACACATGCAGGTAGTAAGATGTTAATACTACTTTGCAAAATACTGGCAGGAGGGTGGCGGAATCCCTCCATTTCAGATTGTTTATACCATATTGTTTAAGTGTACACTTAAACAATATGTGTACCATATAACTGTTAAAAACGCGAAAGGTCATAAGTTATTTTAAGTATGCAGTGCTGGTGTGTCCGTAAGTTATATTAAGGGAATGGTGACAGATTCTGATGTTGATGTTGTGTGGTGATGATCCCATGGGAACTTTCACATAACAGTCCAAACTATCGCATGAGTGACGTGATTGACATAAAGCTATAAATCACCTTGCATTTAAAATACAATTTTGATGCAAAGACATGTCCTAAGTGCATTGAGATATTGCTTTAAAAAAACCTGGGAGAGCATTAGGAATGTGATCTCTCACCTGCAGTCTAAGGGACCCTTGCCACCTGATTTTGCTGAATGTCATGCCACCCTAATCCGACTGACCATGTGGCTCTACATTTTGTTGAACAGGAGACAGATGGCACACCCTTTTATATCCCTGGCCGACCCGATTGTCAAATTAGGAAATCGGGAGGGATATTTTCCAACACCGGTTCTAACACCTTCCGCTGTACTGTACAAGCCCAGCTTGTTTATCCGAACCTAAAAATATTTATTGCGATCCTTGCCTAGATTTAAAATAAAATTGAAAACATTGCAAACAAATTGAGGTGCTTTAAAAAACAACAACAACAAAGAATCACAGTGCAACATTTGGTAAGTTGACACCACTCTGGGGAAATAAGTAGCGGCACATGGAATCCTGAAGAGGATACAGAAAACGTAAATGGATTTGGGATATTCCCTCAATGTGCAGAAGTAGCAATAACTGTGGTGACAGGACATTTGTATCCACACATCACATTTGATGAAAATATTTCACTGGGGAAGCCTGCCTTTTATCACCTCATTTGGTCTCTTTTGTTTTACTGCTCTACCAGTCTGGATTGTGAGCGAACTTCACCTGAATCACAGCTGGAAAGAGTTGGTTCATTCTAGGTTAGGAAAGGTCAGGATATAAATTGATGCCAATACATAAGCTATAGGAGAAACATGCATTATATTATTAAATCCCATACATCACACGCTGAGGTAAATACATTCCATGGGGGAATTGGACTCGTTCGCAGTGAGCTAGATCTATCAACTTCTAAATCAGGTACATCAGCCAGTGAATAAAAAATGTCACCTTTGAATTAGATGGTGTTAAATGCATTGCCTACTGAGTCAAAAGGCCTGGACGCCACCCAGTAAATCATGCAAATGCTACTCGTACCGCACAACGAGCAGAGGCATCATCCGTAAGTTAAATAAGTGACATGCTAAAGGCTGCCACATCACTCAAACCATCACTTTCGAGGGTCAAATTCAACCTGTCAGTCAGTAGCCTTCCTTGATCTGTTTCCCCCCAGGAAGTTTTCCTGCAGTGTGCTGCTAAGCATTGTATATGTATCGTATTGCTTTATGTAACTAATGAATGGGATTTGCCAAAGTGCTCTTACTTTGTTTATCCAACAGGATTTAAGGTAAAGGTAAAGGGACCCCTGACCATTAGGTCCAGTCGTGGCCGACTCTGGGCGTTGCAGCGCTCATCTCGCTTTATTGGCCGAGGGAGCCGGCATACAGCTTCTGGGTCATGTGGCCAGCATGAATAAGCCGCTTCTGGCGAACCAGAGCAGCGTACGGAAATGTCGTTTACCTTCCCGCCACAGCGGTACCTATTTATCTACTTGCACTTTGAGGTGCTTTCGAACTGCTGGGTTGGCAGGAGCAGGGAGCTCACCCCGTTGCGGGGATTCGAACCGCTGACCTTCTGATCGGCAAGTCCTAGGCTCTGTGGTTTAACCCACAGCGCCATTTGTGTCCCAACAGGATTTATATACCCCTTAATAATAATAAAAAACCTCTAGGCTGTTTACTTAAAACAACACAGAATATTCATCAAGATACCAATAAAATCAAAGTCTGAAAACAAACAGGTATAAAATTAATGAAACCGAAAGTAAAATCAGCCATTTTAACATAAATGGGCACAATTATATTTCATGATAGTAAGAGAACTCCATGCCTGGCCCTTGAAATGAATGGGAATGGCCTCAAGAAACCAATGGTACCACAGGGCAGAACTGCCATCTGCCGAAGTCCATTGAGAGGGCCCAAAGCGATGTCCTCACGTCACTCCACACCCAACTCCGTGTTCAGCCTCAACAAGGGGGGGGGACCCCCAGCTCCCTCTAAAAAATATTGAAAAGGCCCAGAAACGGCCTTGGCCCCTTGTATACGGTGCCTATATGACAGGGAATTTACATATTCTGTTAGAGAACATCTTGGGGAGACAACCATCAACACCAGGGGTCAGCAAACTTTTTGAGCAGGGGGCCGGTCCACTGTCCCTTAGACCTTGTGGCGGGGCTGGACTATATTCTGAAGAAGAAGAAAAAATAACGAATTCCTATGCCCCACAAATAACCCAGAGATGCATTTTAAATAAAACGACACAGTCTACTCATGTAAAAACACGCTGATTCCTAGACCATCCACAGGCCGGATTCAGAAGGCAATTGGGCTGGATCCAGCCCCTGGGCCTTAGTTTGCCTACCCATGATCAACACCATTGTCCCAACCCTGCAGACTATCTAGCTGCCTCAAGAGGAGGTGTCTCTCCCCCAAGAACAATAGTTGTATCCTGGGCTTGGATTCTTCTTCTTCTTCTTCTTCTTCTTCTTCTTCTTCTTCTTCTTCTTCTTCTTCTTCTTCCTCCTCCTCCTCCTCCTGCTGCTGTTGTTGTTGTTGTTGTTGTTGTTGTTGTTGTTGTTGTTGTTGTTAGAATTTATATACCGCCCTATACCCGGGGGGTCTCAGGGCGGTTCACAGAATAAAATCAAGATATAAAACCACAAAATACATAATAATAATAATAATAATAATAATAATAATAATAATAATAACAACAACAACAACAACAACAACCCAATAGCCCGCCCCCGAAGGACATTTTAAAAGGGCATAGGGTGTAAACCAGGGCAACCAAAGGCCTGGTTAAAAAGGAACCTTTTAACCTGGTGTTTAAAGGTGTATAATGAAGGCGCCAGGTGAACGTCCCTGGGGAGAGCATTCCACAGATGGGGAGCCACTGCAGAGAAGGCCCTGTTCTCATGTTTCCACCCTCCGGACCTCTTGAGGAGGAGGCACACAAAGAAGAACCTCAGAAGATGACCTCGGGGTCTGGTTATGTTCATATGGAGAGAGGCAGTCCTTGAGGTATTGCAGTAGTGGGAAGTTCCGGAATCAAATCAGAAAATAAGGACACTTGGAGGGTCTGATATTGTACTTCTTAGACTTTATACAACACGCTCCAATTTCTGTACTGCAATTCATGACTTGCATGTGAACTTGGGGAAATAGTGTCCTGTTGAGATCAGTGGATATAAAAGATCAATGTGCCAAGCCCTCATCTCTAGAATATGGTCAGTCTCACCCTAGACCCAAGGAATGACTCCCTCCCCATTCAAAATTATAAATTAAGCTTAGCTACACAAGCAGTATTATTATTATTATTATTATTATTATTATTGAATAGGACATCCCTATTTTCATCAGAGAAAAGTTGGAGGATGTGCAGTATTCTATATTCTAACCTATATCAACATCACCAAGATTTCTTGCCCAACTTTCACCATAAGGTCCCAGGAGAGGTTACAACAATGTAAAAATGCAATATTAAAACCAGTCAAAGTAGTTTACAAGTTGTATCAGAGTCAATGAATCAGAATTGCCAAAGACTGACTGACTGATTGATTCTATTTCTATGCTGCTTTTTATTCAAATAAATCGCAAAACGGCTTACAAACAAAAGATGAAAATAACATAATGGAACATCACAAATGTGAAATTGTATAGAATATTTAACAAATAATCAGTAAAACAATCCCAAATAAAACAATTACCATCTATATGAAACTATTAACAAAACAACTAAAAAATAAGATAAACACCACAGTTACACCAAAAATCACATTATAGGATTCACAAAGTATGACAGCATTCATAGCTATAAAATAATATCAAAACATTAACAAAATAGCAACAAAACAAACGAAGAAAGCCCTGTTGAATTTGTACACACACTCTCACCTCCGCCATGACTCATAAACTCCCTTTTGGGTCTTCTTTGGCACCTGGGCACTTATTACCAGAAAGGGAATGGGTAAAATTATTTTCTTTAACTGTTCACTCTGCTACTATGAGTTGGTACCAGAAGGCTACAGAAGAATAAACTAGAAGCAAAGGTGGATGCAGGAAGCACAGGCCAATAAAAACAGCAGCATCTCTGTACAAATTCGTGGCCCACGATTCTACCGATCTTTTCATTATAGTGGCAGAGGAGGGGAAATGAGTAAAAGGAAAATAAGCAAAAGGAAAGCCAAATGGAACAATCCCATCAGAACAGTTAAATTGAGCGTTAAACTTAGCATGATCTAGAGTAGACACCCCTATGCAACACTTGCCTCTTTCTGCAGTACAGTATTATAACTGGCGTACTCTCTAATTTGAGCCCTGCTCAGGCTATAGTCAATAATGCAATTCTCGGGCAGAAGTCTATAGAGGGAAAACCTATACAGCATGCGCCTGGCAAAAGCTCTTCTATGCATACTGTAGAGAAACGAAAAGAAAACCCCGGGCGGTGAAGTCCTTAATGAGAATGACCTGAGCTTCCTCATCCATTGTCATCCTTGTGACAATCATTGTAAGGAGGTATTGAAAACAAGACATCCGAATTTCAAAGCCCAGTCGGCCGTAACAGACAGAAGTTGTACGCTGTACTCCTTAACCTTTGAAATATTCTGTATTTTTGAGTGGCTGGCTGTTCCACCTTTTCTCTTCCCTCCCCTCCCCAACCCCCCTCAGGTTCCCAAGGCTGTAAAAATGGAAAAAAGAACAGGAATCAGTCAGCCAGTCAATCCAATTACAGAGTATGGAGTCTATTGCTGTCTTTCACGGAGGGCAATGAGTGAAGAATAGAGAAGCCTCATTTGTGCGACAAAGGTTACGGTGAGAAAAGGACAAGCACAACAAGAATCTTTTGCTTTGCCAGTGGCTGGAACGGAAAGCGGGGAAGAGCAAAACCATATGGCCACGATCTCTTTAGTCTTTACCTGTAACTATGCAGAGGATTTTTACCTATTCAGGACAACAGCAACAAAATACAATAGTAGCACCGCTGAGGCTAAACTTCTAACTGATTTCGTGATACTCTTCGGAAGTCGTTCTATATGAGTAATTCCGAAACCACTCATAAGGATGTGGTCTTGTATGTTGCATCAATTCTGGATCAATTTCATGACGTGTGGACTCATTCCATCACTAGGAGTAAAATAGGTCGACTATCCAGAGATATTGGTGTTTCCCTCTCTTCATATATAGCTGGTTTGTGTCACTTTAGGGAGATGGTTTACTGATTTTCTAAGCTGCAAGCAAGGTTGTGCGTCAGGACGCAAAGTGGAGTTCGTAGACAGCTGAGCTTGCTTCTTGACACACGTGACTTTGCTTGCAGCTCAGAAAATCAGCAATAACTTGTAAACCATTCCCCCCAAGTTGAGATGTATCTTTTTCAGAAGGCAAACTCTGCACCACAGAGTAAACCAGTGGGAACTTTTTACAGGTTCTTGTACTGTGTGTGAACATGTATACTGCATTGCGTTGGTGGGAGGAAAGGTATGCTTTGGTTGCACACACAAAAAATCCAGCCACTGGTATGAAAAGCAACACCTGGCTTGTCTATTCTGCAAATTTCTTAGGATAAGTGTGAGCTAGCATTTCTACACTACCTTTTATTTTCCATTAAAATCTCACATTTTCCCACTGGACTGATCTCATGTACTCTATCTTCTGGATGCACAAAAAAAACTTAATTCACACCTTGATGTGATTTTGCGTTTCATTGGTTAGGAGATCCTTGCAGGTGCTGATCTTGAAGAAAAAGGCCCAACATGCATTTGCCTTGTGAGGTGACATGCAAATAGTATTTCAGGCTTGCCAGCTGCACATGTGCAGAGCACTTAGAAAACAAACAAACACCAGATTCCGCTTGGAGATCACCAAAGGGTAGGATAACTTCTGAAATCACACTGCCATGAGTAAAAAGATGTCTACAAAAAGTATTGGAACTTCCATGTCAATTTGGAACACTTAGGAATGGTGCTTAGATTACACTACAGCGGTAAAAATGCAGAATATGCACTAAAGTCAGATGCACTAAAACCAAGTTGGGTAATATATCTGTGGTTGGGGGTTTTGTTTCTGTTTTTAGACAGTCAGTTACATATGCTCTGTGAATACTGAATAGATGATAATCAGCAAACAGATCTTTCCACTCCTTGCCCATTTCCTCATTTGATGCAATTTATAGGAAAATGGCAATTCTGCTCACAATTGTTGTACGTAGATGTTGCCTTAAAAAAACATAAACAAAAGCACTGAGAGATCCAGGGGCTCCATCTTCCCCATCTCCAAGTGCTCCCTGGAGAGGGGCTGTTGGAATGTAAGAGTCCTAGTCTCCATACTTTGCCTCTTCCATGCCTCTAAATGGGATCAGCCATCACTTCTGATTAGTACCAGCAGCCTTGCCAGCAATGATGTTACACAATGTGCAACCCTCTGATTACTTACAGTCATCAGCCTGGAAATAGCCCTGCGTCCCACTCTTTGCTGGGGGAAGGCAGAGACGCATTTAGGTTCATAAAAGCTAATGCAAAGGTTTTGACGTCTCAAGTGGGCACAGAATGGAATGTGGCTTGTCTATGGAGGTCAAGATGTCCCTACCATCTGCATCTCTAAGTTAGGAATGTGGGTGTTTGACCTCACTTACTCCTCTGTCTTTTCCACTGAAATAGGCACAGAACACCCAAGTTCTTATTCCTGCCAGAACAGTTGTCCTTGAAGAAGCCCTTGCAGGAAGCACTAGAAATTATCCACCTGTGCAACTTGGAACCTCTGGCAATTTCATAGTGAGCTCCAAGAAGGATTGTATTTCTTATACCCATTATAGGGTCAGTGCTTTTTGATGAATTAATATGCAACTTATCATGTATAAGAACTGTTCCATAGAACAGTGTTTTTCAACCACTGTTCCGCGGCACACTAGTGTGCCGCAAGATGTTGCCTGGTGTGCCGTGGGAAAAATTGAAAAATTCGAAAGAATAAATGTCAATTTTTCTCCCACTAGGCAGGCGCTGGACTGTGTCCACCCTATTTTCCCTCTGTCCTGGGTGGGGATCAGATCGGATGGGATCGGATGAGAGCGGACAGGCGGTGCGCTCTCATCCGATTCCCCATAGAGAGCAGCGGGGCTCTGACATCTCCCTCTCCGCACACAGTGGTGGTGTGCCTCGTGATTTTTTTTCATGAAACAAGTGTGCCTTTGCCCAAAAAAGGTTGAAAAACACTGCCATAGAATACTGTTTCATCCTTCTTACCTCCTCCCAGTTCATTAGCATAAGACTATGATCCTGTTTATTTCCTGACTTGACTGGAATACAGAAGCTGATTTTTTTTTAAAGCCAATGAATAGGGAACCTGTACTCCTCCCAGATGTTGTTGGACTCCAACTCCCATCAGTCTCAGCCAGAATGGTTAATGGTCAGGAATAATGGGCTGGGTCTTGGAGTCCAACAACATCTGAAGGTCCTCCCATCCTTGCTTTAAGTCTTCTGCTAAATTTGGCTTTGGTTCTCTATGACATCTTCTAAGATACCTTGTATTACTTATTCCTGGCACAAACATACGTCATCATGAATTTGTCAGATTAAATTTAGGGTCACTTAAAATAGCATCTGTTACAGGTACAGGTGGAGTCTTTAGTTTTACTGCTCTATAATGGCTTCTAGATGCTTCTTGAGAACACTCTGCATAGATCCATTTAGAAATGGTTCAGGTGTGGCCTTTATATGAAGAGGAAATTTTGGGTTTCATCCATGAGGAGTATCGCCAGACTCAGATCCCGATGCTAGCCTGGAGTTTGATAGGTACTTGATTTGGTTTTGATCCTCATCCACTGATGGACTTTGCATATTGGCAGAATTCTGAATTCAAAACCAGCAGCATACTTAAAAATAAATAAATTAGTGATCTTTTGACCATACCCCAGTTAATCAGAAAATACAACAAGTTTAAGCCTTTTGATCTAAAAAGTTTGTTTGTTTATTTAGAATATTTGTACCCTGCTCTTCAGCCAAAAAGGGGGTGAACTGGGCCTATATTAGAAATGAATTTGGTCACATCCACACTATACATTTAGAGCATACTTATACCACATCAACAGTCATGGCTTCCCCCCCAGAGAATCCTGGGAACAGTAGTTTGTCAAGGGAGCTGACCTCACAGAACTACATTTCTTAGCATTCTTAACAAACACGGGTCATTTTTGACACAGAAGAGGGAGAAATGGGAAATGAAGGGGAAGCAGGGGCAGAACAGGGTGGGGCCGACTTAGTGCGCTTTGACCCAGAATGCTATCCCTCCCCCCCCCCCCCCAGAAATGGGACAGCAGACTCAATGGCACACGGATCACCTTGTCATAGTCTTCACGGTGATGAGACACATTATATTTCTATTTGAAGTATGGAAATTATGTATAAATTAGCATGTATAAAAATTAGCATGTTCAGTTAGCACAGGCTTCCTCAACCTCAGCCCTCCAGATGTTTTTGGCCTACAACTCCCATGATCCCTAGCTAGCAGGACCAGTGGTTAGGGAAGCTGGGAATGGTAGTCTCTAAACATCTGGAGGGCCAAGGTTGAGGAAGCCTGAGTTAGCATGTTATGCATGCTTTGTTTTGGTATTGGGGTGTAGATCAGTGTGCCACCTACTCCCAGATCCAGTCTTGCTGCCAGGATAAACCTACGTAGACCCATTGACATCAGAAGGGGCTCTTCACAAGGCACTTTGCTAAAGGACCGCTCAAGCTTGGAAGCAAATTCTTCCCATAGGGTACTATTGCTGTAATCCCAGCTTCTTTGATGGTGTTTTTAATGATGACGATAATTTACTCACCCTTAAGATCCCAGCAAGGGCTACAGCAATGAAAACACTCCTGCTCAGGATCTGTTGTGGGGCTGGGGTGAGGGGAAACCTAGATAGTCCTAAACCTCTTCTGGCTCTTGTTTTCAAACACCCAAAAGTTGGCTTCAAGCTGGATTTTAGCACCCTTAAAAACGTCTGATATTTTCAGGATCCATCTCGAATTAATAAATTCACATTCCAGTGTGCATACGGCAGCCTTGCTCAAAAATTGTTTCCAGCATTGGTTGCGATGAGGTGAACTTTGCCTTTTTGAACCACATCCACATAGATTCATAAAAGCCGTATCTGCAGCCGCCCCGACGAGGCCAAAAAACAAGAGGGTTTGGGCAGAAACTGCAGGAGGCTGCAGAGGAATTCAGTTAACTCTGCTGGGATCCTTGTTCTGAGTATGGAGAGGCTAAGTGCTGGGAAAGCCATTTGCTACTTTGCCCTGGTGTTATATTTGGGGAGGGGGGTGGGATGAGGTGGAGGGGGAGAAAAGGAAGGAACCAAAAGGAAGGAAAGAATAACCACCGAAAACCCCTAGCACTGCATCGACACCAAAGGAAGAAGGGAAAGCCAGGAAGAGATCAAGTTCCTGTGTTTTCTTTTTAAAGTGTAAGGTAATGGAATCCAATAGAACTGCTGAAACCTCCCTATCCTTCCTATCAGAGGGAGCCTTTGAATAAGCTAAATCCTTAATCAGTACAGCCTAAGACCCAAATGACTACGTGTAGAAGTGTTAGGCCCGATAAATCCTTAAAGGTTTCAAAGATTTGAGGAGCGCTGGCACTTCTCTGTGTAGTGTGTGCCCTTTGTCCTTTCCACCATGATGTCATTATTGAAGTTTTACACTCACTATGCACGGTGTAAGTTGACATTGACAGTTTCAACACTTTCACACCGACTCCAGAGGATTGTTAGCTTTGAAGCCTATTTGGCCTTGAGCAGTGAATTCTTTTCTTGAACTCACACTGGCTCGTAATGCAGCCGAGAAGGTTTGCTTCAGCACGGCCCCAGCTCCGACTTTAATAGGAGGCAGTTTGGAACTAAGACTTGAAGGAGGTAAATATTAGGGGATGGGATCCTGATTCTCACAGACAACAAAAGTTAGTGTTCTTGAGCTCCCTCGGGACTGTGCAGTGGGCTTCCACTTTTAAAGTTTTTTTTGGCTAAAGCAGCATCTCTCTTTAATTTCAGTTGCCATCTTTCGGAAGGATATGAGAATATACTTGTGTCCATTTGAACAAAATCTGTTTATTATTAGGCTCAGCAGAGAGAATCGAAGGGTCTCGAAGCATGTTTCAGATGAATCTAATTAAAATAATTCCCGCAGATGACTTTAAATATATATATATACGTATACACGGGGGGGAGGGGGTTTGATCACTTATAACCTGATCCTTTGCATGTTTACTTGGAAGTAATTGCCATGGAATTCAATGGGACTTACACCCAAATTACAGAGCAAGTATATCAAGAAGGCTTCTGCTGTCAGGGTCAAATCGTAGAACTGTAGAGTTGGAAGGGACCATAGCTGACAACTTTTCCCTTTTCTTGCGAGGAATCCTATTTGGAATAAGGGGATTTCCCTTAAAAAAAGGGAAACATTGACAGCTATGGAAGGGGTCCTGAGGATCATCTAGTCCAACCCCCTGAAATGCAGAAGTATGCAAATTTCCCATACAGGGATCAAACTTGCAACCTTGGTGTTATCAGCACCGCGCTCTAACCAACTGAGCTATAGGTGGGGACAGGCCCCCTTCCCCGAGTGCTTTTTGCTGTGATAGCTCCAGGATGGCACAGCTGAGGGGCTAAGGATAGGGAAGAAAATTGGTTCCATTCACATTTAAAGGCAAGCCTACCTAATTTTCACTTTCTAAATCAATATGGCAACCAAAACACAGCAACTCTTAAAAATTCACACATTTCTGAATTTTTCAATGCAGTTCATCAGCCAAGAAATGAAAAATGCATGTGTGTGCATAAGAATGCAAAATTATCCATGGTTTCTTGGAAATCCAGCTGAATTCAATGCTTATTGTCATGTAAGTGTGCACAGGATTGCAACTGGCACATTAAGCTCTTCATTTGCGTGTCATTTTACTTTTATTTTTAAAAGGGTCTTTGGACTGCATTCGAATGCTACTTCACCACTGCAAAATGCCTCTCGTCAAAACTACGTTCTTATCTGATTTGTTGCAAACATGGTGTATCTTCATTCAAGCCCATGGATTCCTGTGAATTTTATACAGGCCTCATTCAAGTTCACTTATTCCCACAATGCATCTGTCTCAGTGGACGGAGGCCAGAACAAGTGGAATTTCATAGTTTGAAGAATCATGGGGGATGTTCAAAACAAATTGATTACCTGAGCTGATTATTATTTCATTAAATTCCAAGTTTTGCACTGGATTAAATGGAATAAAACCTAATGCCAAAAATACTTCAGGGCAGAACCTCAGAAGATGTGTCAGTGTAACTCCTGAAATCAATAACACAGGTCTTGCTAAAGACATAGTTGTCTAGATATAAAGTATATCTGTACAATATCTTAAAATTGCAGTGAATTGCCCCTTGTATAAGTTAGGCATATTTGTAATACTGTTAATGTAAGTGTACTCACTCATTGCTTCTGGCTATCTTTCCAGCACATCATCTGTTATATAAAGAAATCATTATTGGGAGGCGGGGGGGGGGGATGAATCTCCTTGTTGCTTAAAGCCTTAGGAGTCCATCAGAAGAATTCCTTTGAGGCTCCAAATCATGATTTTCTTTTTTGAGAAGTTAGTAGTTCAATGCCAAAGCACTTCTTACAGTCTGAAGCTGCGAACTTCTAAAGCACAACGATGCATTCTCTACCTTGGATATTCCCTCCCTCCCTCTCCCTCTCTCTCTTTCTCCAGAAAACCAATTGCATTTCTACACTGTAAAGAGACTCCCGACTTCTGGAGAGTTATGGCAATGAATCCTCAGACAAGAATGCTTTTACAATGCTGATTTGCACTGGTGGGCGAAGATCCTTAGTTATGCCAATGACCTTTCAGCATCTTCATCTCTGCCTTTCGAATGGCAGCAAAAAAATTTAAGCCTTAATGTCTTCACTGTATAAATTGCTTTTGTGTTTTGCTGGATTCCCTCGCAGCCTGTAAATTCATATACAGCCCTCTGAAAAGAAGAATCTTTGCAAGGGTGAGCAAGTGGCTCTGACATCTTTCAGACAGAAGTGAGTTCTGCAAGCAAGGATCCACCATAGGACCCCTGCAGAAATCTGACTATTTATTTATTTATTTATTTATTTATTTATTTATTTATATCCTGCTTCTCAAACCAATTTCCCAAAGCACTTAAATTCAAATTAATATAACAAACGCAATGCCAAAAAAATCAATTGGAAGTGCTAAAAATGCTCAGCGCTGTTAAAAACACAACAGCAAAACAATGGCAAAAACTGTAGGGTCACTAAAAAAATTAAAAAGGGCATTGAGGATTGTGTGATAGTTTGGGGAAAGCTTATTGGGCTTCCGTGGGAAAAGAATTCCTACAGTTGTCATCTCAACATTCTTGTACCCACCAATCATATATTTTCTAATGTTGAACTACTTGTTGTTTAGTCGTTTAGTCGTGTCCGACTCTTCGTGACCCCATGGACCAGAGCACGTCGGGTACTCCTGTCTTCCACTGCCTCCCGCAGTTTGGTCAAACTCATGCTGGTAGCTTCGAGAACACTATCCAACCATCTCGTCCTCTGTCATCCCCTTCTCCTTGTGCCCTCCATCTTTCCCAACATCAGGGTCTTTTCCAGGGAGTCTTCTCTTCTCAGGAGGTGGCCAAAGTATTGGAGCCTCAGCTTCAGGATCTGTCCTTCCAGTGAGCACTCAGGGCTGATTTCCTTCAGAATGGATTGGATTGATCTTCTTGCAGTCCATGGGACTCTCAAGAGTCTCCTCCAGCACCAGAATTCAAAAGCATCAATTATTCGGTGATCATTATACAGATATTAAGGAATGAGCAGGTTCGTATGACCACTATGTGAGAAGCAGTATCACAGACAGAATTTGAAAGTCTTAGAACTGTAGAGTTGGAAGGGACCCAGCCCCCTGTGAAGCAGGAATCTCAACTACAGAATCCACGACAGATAGCCACCCAACCTCTGCTTAAAAGCTTCCAAGGAAGGAGAGTCCATCAACTCCCAAGGAGACCTTTCCGCTCATGAGCAGATCTTACCATCAGAAAGTTATTTCTGGTGTTTAGTTGGAATCTCCTTTCTTGTAACTTGAATCCATTGGTTTGGCTCAGAAATATCCCAGCTATCACGATGATTACGATTACAATCACTATGCAAAACCCATCGTTTGAATAAGTTGCATGGTTACATTGCAGCCTGATGCAAAGCAGGTTCACTCAGAAATAAGTTGCAGGTTGTTCAACTGGGCTTCCTCCTCCCATCGCATTGAAACTATGACGACACTGTAGTCCTGTTATTGATGCAGAAAGGTTTTGTGGATTGATCTGTCATTCTTAGAAACTCCGTTGCCATTCAGAAATCAGAGTGTATTATTCCGTTAATGGGATTAATTTAGCTTGGCACACATTTTTTTCTTCCTGTGGTTTTCTGTATAAACACACATAATTCACTAAGAGCAGAAACTAAACCAAGCAAGGGTACACATTGGAGTTCAGCAGCATCATTTGGCCACAGAGATCTGTTTCTCCTGCCAATCGGAGGAACGCTTTTCACACTTAAACCACCAACTCTTTGTCAAATGAGGACAGGGTTTAATTTTCTCTGTTCCCGACAAGGCATGCCTTAGCCTTTCTAAGATTGCCACAATTATCTTATCCCTTTAAAACAACAACCCTGAGATGCAAATTGCTTTCAGAAACTCAGTGGCCCACCTGATTTTTTCCCCACCAGAGTTCTGAGGTGCCTAAGGGAAGTGATGTAGGGAAGAAAGCAAATGCCACTGTTAATACGGAAAAACTACCCCTCTTTCTGACGTATCCTTGTGGGATAATCTTGATCTATGCGCACGTGTGCTCAAAATGTCAGCCATTAGTTTTCAGCCTCCCCCTAGAACACTCCTTTTCCGTTGCGAAGGTACATGTCAGAGTCTTGGAAGAGGTAAGATCCAAATTATACAGCCGTCAGGGTTTGTCATTTGGAGTAGGGCTCAAGGAATCAGTCATGTTAATTCCTCTTTGCCCCCCTTACCACTAATGAGAAGTGCGAAACTCACGCTGTGTTGCTGCTCTCCAGTGCCCACCAGGCAGCCGAAGGACGAAAGAGGCCTGTTATTGAGCCAACCCCTCCTTCCTTCAGTTTAGTACAGCATCCAGGCAAACGGAAAGAAAGAAAGCGAGAGACAAAAGATTTGTAAGGAATACTGTCAACTTTGGGTAATTAGAATATACTTCAGTTGAGTGCCTAAACAAGCAGGATTGAGGTCGGGTGTGTGTGTACTAAATCACCTCAGTGCTAACAACAACAACAACAACAACAAATTTATTTATACCCCACCCATCTGGCTGGATTTCCCCAGCCACCCTGGCCAGCTCCCAACAGGATACAGTGGTACCTCGGGTTACAGACGCTTCAGGTTACAGACTCCACTAACCCAGAAATAGTACCTCGGGTTAAGAACTTTGCTTCAGGATGAGAACACAAATCGTGCGGTGGTGGTGGGAGGCTCCATTATCTAAAATGGTACTTCAGGTTAAGAACAGTTTCAGGTTAAGAACGGACCTCCAGAACGAATTAAGTTCTTAGCCCGAGGTACCACTGTATTAAAAGACAATAAAACTTCAAACATTAAAAATTCCCTAAACAGGGCTGCCTTCAGATGTCTTCTAAAAGTCAGATAGTTGTTTATTTCCTTGACATCTGATGGGAGGACAGGGCAGGTGCCGCCATCGAGAAGGCCCTCTGCCTGGTTCCCTGTAACCTCACTTCTTGCAGGGAGAGAACCACCAGAAGGCCCTCAGCGCTGGACCTCAGTGTCTGGGCTGGATGATGGGGGTGGAGACACTCCCTCAGGTCTACTGGACCGAGGCCATTTAGGGCTTTAAAGATCAGCACCAACACTTTGAATTGTGCTCAGAAACGTACTGGGAGCCAATGCAGGTCTTTCAAGACCGGTGTTGTGTGGTCTCGGCGGCTGCTCCCAGTCACCAGTCTAGCTGCCGCATTCTGGATTAGTTGTAGATTCTGGGTCACCTTCAAAGGTAGCTCCACGTAGAGCGCATTGCAGTAGTAAGCTCTAACCCTGTCAGTTCATAGGAATAACATGGCTAAGAAACAACAGGTGCTTTAATAGTGCATACCCTCCAATATTTCTCCAATGAAAACAGGGATGTCCTATTCAACAGCAACAACTTTATGATTTAAATCCCACTCATCTGACTGGGTTGCCCCAGCCACCCTGCACAACTTCCAACATACAATTTTAAAAAAAAGAAAATTAAACATAAAAAGTTCCCTATACAGCGCTGCCTTCAGATGTCTTCTGAAGCTTGTATAGTTACTTGTCTCCTTGGCTGGGTTTGGGATGCAGACTGCCACACTGCATTTCCCACAATGGATTCAGCTACATTAGTTTAAAAAAAACAAAAAGCGTTTTGAATATGTTATAAACATGCAACACCAGATGGCGATGGAGAGAACAAAAATTCTAGGTTATTTTTGCGTAGTTTTTTTTTTGTTATAATGATTTAATTTATGACTTACTAATAGCATTTTTCTCCCTGCGTGTAGATCCACCCAATGTCCACAACTGCTCTGCTTAACATGATGGACAGTATCCCAGATCCAAAGCCTTTGTTGCCAGGTAAGCTCCAAAGGGGGCGGGGCACAATGGTTACCTTGCCAGCCCCCCCCAAAAAAAGCCTGGAGCCAGCACTGCTGGAGAGGGTGGGGAAGAATGCATTAAATTATGTTGCTTACAAACCAGTCCTAAAAATAACCAACTACAGAATGCTCAAGAAGCCATTTAGCTCAGCTGTAGATCAGCTGAATGATCTTTGATGAGCTCCTCTCCTCAATTTCTGTCCATCAGCCACAGCTCATCATCTGAAAAACCTTGGGGATAAAAGGACCCAACCTCGTGGAACTTTTTGTGAGAGAAAGCAAGTTGAAGTTTTAAAGCACTTTATCTATTAAGCTGCCACATAAACGATAAGTCATGGAATCATTCTGTGCCTAGTAAGAGCACTTTTTAATAGCTAAATTCCTGTGCATGTACCAAGAAGCCGATGTGAAAAATGAAATAATGTCTCGCTAAGATTGGTACATATTTGTGGTGCCAAATTCCTGAGGCTGTCTTAATCACAGGCCTATTTTCAGCTATTTTGCAGGGAAAGGGGCAGGGGAAATCAGGATTTCCTGGTGCTTTGTCTTCTCTGATCTGAACTGTCTCCAAACCCAAATTAGGAAAGCCAGCCATCAGTGAAGTAATGAAACACGCAGCTGCAGGCGGTACCCATCCTTGCAACTGTGACAGCTCACAAGTGCAGAAATTCCACAAGGCCATGAGAAGACCACTTTATGTACCATTCTGTTAAAAGGTAAGGACCCCTGGATGGTTAAGTCCAGTCAAAGGCGACAATGGGGTTGCAGTGCTCATCTCACTTCAGGCCGAGGGAGCCAGCGTTTGTCCACAGACAGTTTTCTGGTCATGTGGCCAGCAGGACGAAACCACTTCTCACACCATGACAAAAACCAGAGCGCACGGAAATGCTGTTTACCTTCCCACTGCAGTGGTACCTGCAGGGAGGGAACTGCCAGAAGGCCCTCGGAGCTGGACCTCAGTGTCCGGCTGAACGATGATGATGGAGACTCTCCTTCAGGTATACTGGGCTGAGGCAGAGGAGCTGGATTCATTTCAATAAATCAATCATTTATTTATATGCTGCCTTTCCAAAGTTTGAACCATGTGCAAGGTAGCTTACAACATATAAAACAACAACATAACTACAAATGTAACAAAACGAGTCATAATCAATAACCAAAACATCAAAAAGCACACAACCAAATTGGAAAAAAATGTCCCACAGAAATCATAAGATCATACACACACACATCAACAATAGCAACCCATCCCCAACACCCCTAAACACCAGCCCAGCATCTCATACAGTTCCAGCCAGGATACATCCCTAGTTCCTGTGTGTGTGTGCATGCCGCAGCCATTGAAGGAATGAACCAGCTCCGAATGTGAAATAAAACAAGGCCAGGTAGGAACCTCGTAAGAATAAGAACACTCACTACGGTCTCAATCAGTTGCACTCTTTCTTAGATGGAGCAGAAGAAAAGAGCAGAATATCACTCTGAGATTCCAACACAGGCAAGAAGGCAAGAAGGGACTGAAGCCTTTTGTCAGCCATGAACAGGAACTCTCCCCACAGAGCCCACTAGAGGCTATTCTAAACCATGGCTATTCCCGCCCAGTTACTGATTTTGTTCAAAAGCCATGTCTAACTTGCCTTACACCCAGAGACTGAGCCACTATCACGCCCTGGCAGTGCACAATGCAGGCTTCTTAATTTGGAATAAATCCTCACATGGCCACAACACAGAAGAATGAGGTTATGTACTGTCCCCTCGAGGAAAGCCATCCTCAACTAAGATTGTACTGACAGATGAGCAGAAAGAGAAGGAGGCAAGATGAGCAAACAGGTGATGCATCAGCTGCCAAGGGCCAGAAGAAGGGAAAATAACTATGGGGTGGAGATGCTCAATGTAGCTGTAATTGCAGAGGGGTCTGGGGAACTGCTTTGCAAGTTGCTTCTTGCAGCAAGGAGAAAATTAGCTTGCGGCTGGGGATCTTGCAGTGTAGGACCAGGCTTAGGTTACGGTAGGAAAGCACTGTTTGTCTGTGAGTAAGTTTGCACGTGTATATATTATATTATATTATATTATATTATATTATATTATATTATATTATATTATATTATATTATATTATATTATATTATATTATATTATTCAACTTATACACCACCCTATACCCAGAGGTCTCAGGGTGGTTCACAACAAGACCACAACATATAAAATCAAACCAAAAGCAGTAACCCAATAACCGCCCCCCCCAAAAAAGCCACATTCTAAAAGGATGTTGAGTGTCAAGAAGATCAACCAAAGGCCTGGTTAAAAAGGAACATTTTTGCTTGGCGTATAATGAAAGTGCCAGGCAAACTTCCCTGGGGAGAGCATTTCACAGACCGAGAGCCACTGCAGAGAAGGTCCCGTTCTCATGTTGCCACCCTCCGGAGCTCTTGAGGTGGTCCTTGAGGTATTGCAGTCCTGAGCTGTTTAAGGCTTTATAGGTCACAACCAGCACTTTGAATTGGGCCCGGAAACTAATTGGTAGCCAGAGCAGTTGGACCAGGAGCAGTGTAAAATGCTCAAACCATCTTGCTTGGGTGAGCAACCTGGCCGCTGAATTCTGCACTAGCTGAAGTTTCCGAACCGTCTTCAGAGGCAGCCCTACATATGAAAGAGATAGATATATTTGATACCTATACATGCATGAAGCATGGAATCTGTATACGGTGCTGGAGTCTTTGTACTGGTTTCAGTTTGGCTTAGAGTCTGTGCAATAGGTTCACAGGTAAGTGATTTGGGCTTTGAGATAGGAGAAGCATACCTGTCTCAGTGGGTGCTTCACTCATGTATCTCCTTATTTATCCATTTCGTTACTCTACACTTGATGAGCCACAGCAGAATATGTGAACTGACTCCATTGCAAAACGTTGCATTTGAGCTGATGCGAAGAGATATTTACATACTTCCTCCAGTGTTAGGTCTCTAGCGGACAGCTCATTCAAACATGCAAGTCATCACTTGCTGCAGCAGACTTCAAGTAAGGAACCAGCATGTCTGAGCATACTGGGCGGGTGTCATAAGAAAGGGGCAGGGGAAGGATGGGAGGCTGGAGCTACACAGTCTTAGCAGATGTTTAGTATAACAGCCCCTGCTAGAAGAGGATGAAGTGTCTCATTTCAAAACAGCAGGGCTGCACATCAGCATTTTAGCTGGCTGGATGGGCAGAATTAAGTGGACTTTAGCAAGGTCTTGGTCTGAGGAAGGAAAGACAATGCACGGCATTTTAGAAGCAATCACAATGAGCATCCATGAGGACAGTAAAATTAATACTGGGGATGGAGTCAAGATAGCACAGATATAAAATAATAGGGAGTGCTAGAGAACAAACTAGAGACGAGCATTGGAAACAGTAAGGAATGAATGGATCTTCAATAGTGTGTATAGACCTTCCAAGTGTCCCTGTTTTCCAGGGACAGTCCTGGATTTACAGAAGCCATCCCGGTTTCTGATTTGATCCTGGAACGTCTCGCTTTTCCTTTGTTGTTGTCTAGTCGTTTAGTTGTGTCCAACTCTTCGTGACCCCATGGACCAGAACACGCCAGGCACTTCTGTCCTCCGCTGCCTCCCGCAGTTTGGTCAAACTCATGCTGGTAGCTTTGAGAACACTGTCCAACCATCTCATCCTCTGTCGTCCCCTTTTCCTTGTGCCCTCCATCTTTCCCAACATCAGGGTCTTTTCCAGGGAGTCTTCTCTTCTCATGAGGTAGCCAAAGTATTGGAGCCTCAGCTTCAGGATCTGTCCTTCCAGTGAGCATTCAGGGTTGATTTCCTTCAGAATGGAGAGGTTTGATCTTTTTGCAGTCCTTAGGACTTCCCTACTTTCATCAAAGAAGTGTTGGAGGGGATGGAGTTATGTCACTTCTGAGTCAAGGAGATAAGTAACTAGACAACCTTTAGAAGACATCTGAAGGCAGCCCTGTATAGGGAAGTTTGTTAATGTTTAATGTTTCATTATGTTTTTATATATGTTGGAAGCTGCCCAGAATGGCTGAGGCAACCCAGTCAGATGGGTGGGGTATAACTAATAAAATGATGATGATGATGATGATGATGATGATGATGGAATAGGACATCCTTATTTTCATCGGAGAAATGTTGGAGGGTATGTGATGTATGATACCAGGAACAGCTTTGAAGACAATGGAGCTGACACTGAAGGAGACCAGGGAATGAGAGACAGAAGAGCAGCGATTTAGGAATGGAGAGGGGAGGGATTAAGCGTGAATATCAACTACACAGAAAACGAGCTGAGAATCACATATTTCTCACAACAAAGCAAACAAGGCAACCAGCAGGGTCCTATAGGGAAAATGACATCACTGCACATTTTTAGGGATAATCATTTAACTGGATTAGCCCCAAAGTGCTGTGTCTAAAATCAGCATCCCTGTCTCTTTATGTACTCCAGATGAAACACATTAGCAGAAATATGGCAAGGGACATTCACGATGCACTGTTCTACACTCTCAGCATTTTTTGCAAATCTGCAATTAGTCTAAAGGGCCTGGGTAAATTAGGCCTCTTGATAAATGAAGCACCTAGACAGGTCTCAGATTTATTGGATCGAGCTGTCCTGCTGTCCAGAGCCTGTCGGCTACGTTGCGGCTCAAAGAGGGTACAGAGGGAAACATGGTGAAGCCAGCAGAGCTGGGAAAAGTACTAAGCAAATGGTGAAAAATCCAGAGTTGCTAAGCTTTAAATATGCCTGCCAGGAATGCTAGGGGTGTTCTGGGGGAACATTTGCCATAATATTAGTCCTTTGTAGCCCTGTGGCTCCTATGCGCGTGGTGTACAACATACAGGAACACTCCCACTGACAATCGTGCCACACTTGTTACCTAACATTCACACCGGAGCACAAACACACTTTTGCAGACAAATTCATGCGTTTCCTTTTTTATACCATCCAAACGTTCAATGGATACCATTGTGACATGCTATGCGCAGGATGCGAGGGGTGGTCCATTCCAAGTACCCTAGGTAAAGGTAAAGGGACCCCTGACCATTAGGTCCAGTCGTGGCCGACTCTGGGGTTGCGGCGCTCATCTCGCTTTATTGGCCGAGGGAGCCGGCATACAGATTCCGGGTCATGTGGCCAGCATGACAAAGCCGCTTCTGGCGAACCAGAGCAGCGCACAGAAATGCTGTTTACCTTCCCGCTGGAGTGGTACCTAGTTATCTACTTGCACTTTGAGGTGCTTTCAAACTGCTAGGTTGGCAGGAGCAGGGACTGAGCAACGGGAGGTCACCTCGTCGCGGGGATTCGCACCGCCGACCTTCTGATCGGCAAGTCCTAGGCTCTGTAGTTTAACCCACAGCGCCAGCCGTGTCCCTTGCAAGTACCCTAGGGGGCAGTTAATCTCCATGCACAGATGTCTTCCCAGAGACATCTGTTTGGCCACAGTGGGAACAGGATGCTAGGGTATAGCTAGGCATTTGGTTCACCTTACGTCAACTCAGGACCAAGGCACCCATTGTCAGTGATTTATGGTCACAAGGTGGTTTACGCTATGAAAACAGAAAATGCTCCGAGATTCACTTTTTCATCGGCACACAGCCCTACTTGGGCTTCTGCCTCTTGGTTACACCAGTGTGGCCAGAGGTTGGGAAAGGGGGTGGAATCTTCTTGTTGTTGTTTTTTAAATGATATTTATTGAGAATTTAAAATTACAGAGAAAAAAAAGAAAAAGGAAAAAAGAAAAACAAAAAAGGAGTTAAACAGTACAAGTAAATAAAAAGAAAAAAGAGAACAAAACACACAATACATCAAAACCAAAAACAAAAGCAAACAAAAAATTAAAAACAAACCCAATATTCCCAAATCTTTATCTTTCGTTAACTTGTTTCATCGACCTCCTCGCACCTCCCTTTTTTTATTCTAGTTATTAATTATCTCAGCAAATCCTTTCCATCTTTCCCTATATTCTGTCATTAAATTGTCTTGATTTATTTTAACCTTATCTTACCATAAAAAGCCCTAAAACATAAAACTTATTTATACATAACTCCTTATAGCATTTCTACTAAAGCCAAATATTTTCATTCCAACATTTTTTCTAATACTCATTAATTTTACAATAATTCTCTAAATGAATTTTTAAACTTTCTTCCAATCTTCATCCACCGTCTCTTCTTCTTGGTCTCAGGTTCTGTCAGTCCTTTCTATCCATTCCATCTAGTCCATTAACCTGGTGATCTTCTATCCGAGGCCCTTAACTCTTTTCCATGTCCCTTCTGCAGGTCTTCTTCATATTTATACCTGCACTTTACTTTGTCTTCTGCTGGTCTTGTTCTCGATTTCCTTCCTTTATCGCTGAGAGGTAGATCTCGTGGAAACTCCAACCTAACAATGTCTTTATCCCTTCTCGACAGGTCAGCCCATTCTCCATAGTCAGCACTAAAATCCAAAAGGTATTTGAAGGCATGTTTCAAAATCCCTCCAGAGTTAAAGGCCCCCACAACTCCAGACTCCCCCTGGCCCAAAACCAGATCCCAGAAGCCAGAACATCCCTGCATAGGGGGGTCTATCCAACTTCCCATCTCCAAACCAAACAAGACTCCATCTCTCCAAATCTGACTTTCTCCAGATTCAGTCATCAAAGACAACAGCTTATGTTCCTGCAAGGCCACGACTCTTTCCACTTGTATTACTTGAGGTTCAACAACAACCTCCTCCTTTGTCTTCTGCACAACTTGCCCTGTCAAAGCAGATTCCTGATTCGGTTCCTGAGTGGTTTCTATATAAGTATTCACTGTTTGTCCAAAATTTTTAACTGCAACAGTCATCAAATCCATCTTCTCATGTAGCTGTTCCAGTAAAGCACTTGTCTTGCAAAAAGCAATCACTAAGGCTTCTCCTGTGCACATTCTTGTCTGGTTCTCACGATCTTTAATCTCTGCAGCTGGAGAATTCCCCAGATCGACTCCAACAACAGTTTCAAAAGCTCCCTCTAGAGGAAAACATTTTCTATTTGTATCCGTCCTTTTGAAAGCCAATCCAGCAACAAAGTTACTTTCGTTTTTCAAATATTTTGTTCCTTTTAAGTGCAAAAGGAAACATTGGAATCAATATCTGTCAAAGAACGTTTTATTCTCAGTCAGTAAACTTTCCCAAAACGTCTATCTTCCTGGCACCCCGTTCCCAGGTTCAAGACGGTGAAAATTTATCTTTCTTTACTCTCTCTCCTGCAGGCTTAAACAATTTAAGATTTCCCCCCTCTTCTCCTGCTTCCAAGGGGGGGTTAGTAGTTTTAGCCGATGGAGATTTAGTCCTTTACAAAAGATTTTCCAGACTTTAGCTTGCAATGTCTTTGCTTCAATCTATTTACAAAAGTGGAAGGTGGACTTCCTGTTTAGAACCTTCCCGCTTCGGTGCCAAATTAAGATGTTTCAAAGTCCAATTTTCCATTCTACTCACAGGTAGTTGTTTAAAGTCCAATTGTCCACAGGAAAAAGTCAGTGCTCTCCGGCAACAGCAATGCGGCTTCACTCCGTGAAAAGAGCAGTCAATTCGAAGCACCGCGCCGCTCACCCCACGTCACTCCGGATCCCCGAAACCGGGTTTCCCCATGAGTAGGGGGGCGCAAAAGGTGCCAGCCGAATCCCACGTCCACAGGCTTCTCCCGCCTGTGGTTTTTGGTGGGTCTCCGCCTCGCTGCGGCGGTCCAGACCCTATTTTCCACGAAGTGGATTCCTCGCGATCAGAGGAAATCCGCCATTGCCGGAGGCGCTAACCCGGAAGGGTGTGTGTGTGGGATCTTGAGAACTGGCTTTTAAAAGAGTGAAGGGACCCCTGACAGTTAAGTCCAGTCGCGAACAATTCTGGGGTTGCGGCGCTCATCTCGCTTTACAGGCCGAGGGAGCCGGCATTTGTCCAATCCGCAGACAGTTTTTCCGGGTCAGGAGGCCAGCATGACTAAGCAGCTACTGGCGCAATGGAACACCAAAACCAGATCAGTGCACAGAAGCGCCACTTACCTTCCCGCCGGAGCGGTACCTATTTATCTACTTGCACTTTTTGGTGTGCTTTCGAACTGCTAGGTTGGCAGGAGCAGGGACTGAGCAACGGGCGCTCACCCCATTGCGGGGATTCGAACCGCCGACCTTTTGATCAGCAAGCCCAAGGCTCAGTGGTTTAGACCACAGCGCCACCCGTGTCCCATTAAAAAGAGTCGCAAGTCATGAGTCAAATTATCATTGAATTTGTCTTAGAATGTGAGACCACATTTATGAAGATTATACCTTGCAATTTTGACCACCACACTCATTAATGGTTAGAATGGTTTCTACTGTTTTCCTGGTCAAGACGCAGGAGGGAAACCCCTACTGGTGGAATTTTAGAAAGAGGGTGATATCGATAAAACTTCTTCTAAGTGACTTTGCACCCCAGAACTGGCTTGGGATTCCACTTCTACAATGAAAAAGCAAAAACTCCCAAAGTTCTCAGCATGGTGGAAAGTAAGATCTCTCCTAAGCTCGAAGCCTTGATGAAACCTTAATCAGTTTCGCAGTACTGCTACTCTGTATTCAGTGTTAAAGAATTAAGTCTGCAATCAATGTACACTTACCGGGGAGTAAGTCCCGTTGCCTGTACATCTTAAACATGTTTATGACAGTGCTGCTAGTTTATGACCCTAAGCACTCTTAATGGTAAAGGTAAAGGGACGTTTACCTTCCCGCCGGAGTGGTACCTATTTATCTACTTGCACTTTGACATGCTTTCGAACTGCTAGGTTGGCAGGAGCAGGGACCGAGCAACGGGAGCTCACCCCGTTGCGGGGATTCAAACCGCCGACCTTCTGATCGGCAAGTCCTAGGCTCTGTGGTTTAACCCACAGCGCCACCCGCGTCCCATAGTAAGCACTCTTACTAGGGAGTAAATTCCAGTGAAATCAGTGTGACCTATTCTAAGTAAATCTGCTTAGCCTTGTGCTGTCCAGCTTCAGTCCATAAACCACCCACTAGCTGGTGCCATTCAATGCAACGCATAATGTTCCTCTGTTAGTAATATGCGCCTTTCAATTACATGTGAGCAACATTGGTTTTACCGTATACAGACCAAGGTATGTACATTTTAATAGCTCTGAGGAGATGGACAGAAAGGGTGTTGTTTTTTTAAAAAGCATCTGTACCTGTCTCGATTATCTGATTTACATCCTCAGTTCATCTTCAGCAATTTCCAGCTAAAACATAGTGACACCTGCCAACTCTGCTGCTGTTGCTGCTGCTGCTGAACTCAGCTGAACAGGCCAGTCAGGATTTTCTAGCAGATGTTCAGCTACTGCTGCTTGCTCTTGTTCTCTGCACGGTTCGGAAAGAAAGAAAGAAAGAAAGAAAGAAAGAAAGAAAGAAAGAAAGAAAGAAAGAAAGAAAGAAAGTCACTAATAAGTTAACCTTCTATCCTTTCCCTATGAAACTCTACCTTAAATGTAGAACTCTTCTCTCCCCATGCAGGGAATCAAATTTACCTAGGTAGAAGTTGAATCCAAAACTGGATATCTATTGTAAGGTCTGAGTAGATCTTTCAACTTTGACTGCTCCCAGTTTCTCATTTTTTTCAGTCTTAAGCTCAGTTTTCCACATTTCCACCTCAGTTTGTAATTTTGAAAGAAAGCAAACATATATCTTCACGAAAATTCACCAGCATTTTAGTGCAAATTTCTCCTAAAAGACACATGTCCACATGCAGTCTTACCTAATATACACATCTTTGCAAAGCAGTATTCCCTAATATGTTTGTACATGGTATTTTCACTAATATATGCAGATTAATGCACACCTATATGCAATTCCCTGTCTAGACAACAGGGCAAAATTCAGAGAAGTGTGAAATTCACTAAATGGTTGCATGTTGGTTCTCAGATTTTTTGGGAAATGGTGAATTAGGTAGATTCGCCGTCAAATGTGAACCGATATCTCCAGCATCCCTCTATTTCACTGAGGAAATAAACAAAGAATGCCCTAAAAAATACCAGTGCCCCTTTGTTTTCTGAGGGTGAAGAAACGCACTTCTCCTGAAGAGCGTTCATCCTCATCGGTCTCTTCAGAGACACTTCTGAAAAACCCTCTATTGATTTTTCTGTAGATGATACCTCTTGCCAGTCAAGAAGAAATTCTGCTTGAAGGGTCTGTCATGACAAGGTGGGAACTATTTGCCCTGAACTATAAAAGGCACTCCCTGCATCCTATTTCTGAATCATTCTTTCCCTGTGTGAGCTGGAACAGAGACCATCCTTGCTTACCAGGGAACAAATCCACCTTAGAAATGCCTAATTACGTTGCAGTTTGATCCTTCTGTTTCCCAAGGTCTTCTAAATAATGGAATTAAAATCGTTTTAGTTGGGTGGTAGAGAAGCAACAGTGACACTGGGAGAGTTAAGAATTTAAAATGTTCCTTCTCACGGTGTAAAAAAAAAAAAAGGAGAAGTCTCTTTGAATACCATCAAAGAGATTTCGCAATTTTTATGCCTTATAAAAATTGTTTTAGAAATGATTAGACTTTTCTCCTATAAAAGGCTACACCACGTAATATACTCCCCCCCTTCCCTTTTTTGCTCATGCACTGGTTAAACGGACTTTTCTTTGCTAACATTAACCACATCTGCCAAAATACCATCACTGGAAGGGCCAGTACTAAAAACCCTGGTGTTGGACTTGGGCAAAGGCCTCCTACACACTGTCATTGAGAAAACAGAAAGGAATCAGCACTTTCCCAACCACTTGCCCTCTCCAACAGCAACAAATTCCCTGACATTAGTCTTCAGGCACCATTACGAAACCAGGGGAAAACCACAAAGTGGAGCTGAGTGCTCTGGTGGCTCCCACACTCAAAAACCCATAGGAAGTGCGCGAGTGTAATGTCTGGGGGTGTCTGGATGTACGTCACTGAACTTCTGTGCATATAACTGAGGGTGTGTGTGTGTAAATATATAGTAATATCCATGCTCTTGCCATCTGAAAGTAATTAACATTGCCGTGGTATGAAGACTATTCCCTAGGCTGGGAAGGCTCCTAATGATACAGCATTAATTACTTTCAAATGGTAAATGATGGTCATATCCGTATATAAGGGACCGTGCCAAATATGTTCACCTATGTGCAAATGATGTGCATTAGGGTTTCAGGATTTCAGCTACATCTCTATATTTTTGCATTTATATATATGGCTATATCCATGTGTGGAAGGATCTCTTTTATATGCAATTGGAATCAGGGGGTTTTAATATCTATTACCATTTTATATATGCACAGCTGCACAAAATCCTAGAGATGGGTGAATCTGGTCCATATTTCTGGTCCGTATCAGTTTTGGCATATCATGAGTCTATGCTGTCCATTTCTGCATTAATCTGCAATTAATTTATTATTATTATTATTATTATTATTATTATTATTATTATTATTATTATTATTAAAACGTTTAAATATGCATTTAAATATTTTCTCCAAAATATGAATTTGTAAATATATCTTCTCTCAAAATATGCATTATAGAGATAGTTAGATGATAGATAGATAGATAGATGATAGATAGATAGATAGATAGATAGATGATAGATAGATACAGAGATAGATGATAGAGATAGATAGATAGATGATAGATGATAGATAGATAGATGATATAGATAGATAGATAGATAGATAGATAGATAGATAGATAGATGATAGAGAGAGAGATAGATAGATAGATAGATAGATAGATAGATAGATAGATAGATAGATGGTAGATAGGTGGTAGATAGATACTATTTTCTAGCCAAAAGCGGTATCAGAACATCCATGCCATACATTCAACACACATTTGAAACACATTGTTTTCCCTCAAAGAATCCTGGAAATTGTAGCTTGTTAAGGGTGCGGGGGGGGGTGCGGGTGGCGCTGTGGGTTAAACCACAGAGCCTAGGACTTGCCGATCAGAAGGTCGGCGGTTTGAATCCCCGCGATGGGGTGAGCTCCCGTTGCTCAGTCCCTGCTCCTGCCAACTTAGCAGTTCGAGAGCACATCAAAGTGCAAGTAGATAAATAGGTACCGCTCTGGCGGGAAGGTAAATGGCGTTTCCGTGCGCTGCTCTGGTTCGCCAGAAGTGGCTTAGTCATGCTGGTCACATGACCCGGAAGCTGTACGCCGGCTCCCTCGGCCAATAAAGCGAGATGAGCGCCGCAACCCCAGAGTCAGTCACGACTGGACCTAATGGTCAGGGGTCCCTTTAACTTTAAGGGTGCTGGGAATTGTAGCTTTGAGAGGTAAACTACAGTTCCCGGGATTCTTGGGGGTGGCAACCGAGTACTTTAAATGCATAGTGTGGATGTGACCAAAGAGAGCATTTCAATCTGCACTTAGTCTGGGTAGTACAGATGAGATCAATTCGTACCAGGATTTTCAATTCCCCAAGCACACCTACAACATGATGGGTCTTGGAAACACTAATACATTTGGTTAGTATGCACATTTGGGGTTGGCATAACAGCCACACGCTCAACTATTTCACTCCCTTTTTATAACCAACAGACACAGCCGGGTTCAGCTTCCAAAGTCTAGCTGTGGGGCGGCGAAGGTGGGGGGGAACCCACTGGTTTTTAACTGGCTTTAACTAAAACAATGTCTCTGTGCCCCGACTGTCACTTTTCATGTGTGCTCTGCTCTGCTTTCAGTTGCATTACATTTCTGAGCAGGTAAGCCCTGTGGAAAGCAGTTCCTGCGGTGATTCCTAACTGCTTTGGCAACCTTGTACAATATGGCAGCTAAAGATCACAGGACGACTATGTCGACGTAGAGAAACTGCGCGCCGGCGTTGTCCTATCACATGGAGATGAAAACGCGTGCCTTCGGTCTTTGTGCTGTAATAGCAGAGGCGTTCTGCGGAATGTTTAAAGAGCAATTCAGCCCCACGCTGCCTGTCTGCTGTGCTTGTGCTCACCTTCTTCTAAAGGGATGGAGGGGGGGGGAGAGAGGGGGAAGCCTAACATCTGAGCTTGTCACAATCGCTGAGAAACAGCACTCATATTCCTCTTGTTCCACTTACTAGCTGCCTGCCTGCGCTACATTCAGATGCCAGCACCAGCAAAGACTTTATAACTCCCTAACAATATGCTGCCCATTTTGAAGTGCCGGGAAACATGGCTGAACAGGGAATATCGGAGGCTGTTAAAACGTGCTTTAAAGTTTGTTAATTTGTTGTACCCGTATAATGGCACTTTAATAAAAAGCAATTTTGTGCCTTAATCGTCGTACAATCAGCCGTTATTTATTTGTACGAGCCAATGTGCTGGGGATCAAACTTCCAGGTGTGTCCCAGATTTTCAGTCACGGAAGTGATCCACAGGGATGGCGTTCTTTCGAAGAACTGAAATCAGGCTTATTAAACAAGTACCATTCTGCCTAGTCACATCTGACCGTGCGCAGCCTGTAGGAAGCTCTTGGCACGCAAACATGGCACTCTGGTTTATTTGCGCATTACATTTAATTGTTTCCTTCTTGTTGAAGCCTTAACATGCCAGGCCTGTAAATACAACCCGACCCTTCCATATGGCACTCTGGTTTTTTTCCATTTTCAGACGCAACCGGCCTGGAATAATGACTGTGGTATAACTCAATTTGATTTCTGCTGCTGGGGACTTTATTACATAATGCTTTCTAATTGACCCTCGTAGTTTAATAAGACAGAACATTTCACCAGAACATTGACAAAAGTTATTAATTTTCACTTCAGCAGAGACCAGTGTCCCAATTAAATCCCATGATAATGCCTGACTGACTCACTGACCTCATTTTGGCTAATGCTTATTAGTCCTGCTGAGAGGATAACATCACACACGGTTAAAATGGCTAAATGAGCACATACAACTATTCAGCGTGATTATAATTTACATACATGACTAATTTTACTTCACTGGTCCTTGCCTGGTGAAGTTAAGGCTGTAAACTCCTGTCACACAACAAGATAGCTGTTGAGAATACCGAGGAAGTCATAAAAAGAGACCAAGGGCCATTTTTAATTACAGCCACCTCAAATGGAGGTGGCTAGAAATCTTTCCACACCCCAGCAAGGCCTCTATATTATCTTGAGCCAGTCCACTCCCAAAAAGAATTTCTGTGCCAGTGCAGAATTGTGTCCTTTTAGAAGAATGACACAATTGCTTCTCATGCAACTTCCACATCAGGTTTATTATTTAAAAATAACAAAGCAACAAGCCTGAAACTCTCTAGAAAAAGTAAAATGTGCCACCATTACATTGAACACAGTGGCACTTAAAGAGGGCTCCATTCACATTGATTTTGTTGGGGCTAAGCCCAGGTCTGTAGTGAAGGAGATCCAGAAATGATCATGAATTGTTTGATAACAGTTATGGACAGGTGCTACAATCGACAGAATGCCTTTGAATGCCAGTGGCTGCGAATTGCAGCCACAGGGAGTGTTGCTGTGGTCAGGTCAGATGCTACTTGAGGGTTTCTCATGGGCATCTATGAGACCTACATTGGCTCCCAGTACGTTTCTGAGCACAATTCAAAGTGTTGGTGCTGACCTTTAAAGCCCTAAATGGCCTCAGCCCAGGATACCTGAAGGAGTGTCTCCACCCCCATGGTTCAGCCCAGACACTGAGGTCCTCCTTGAAGGGCCTTCTGGTGGTTCCCTCACTGCAAGAAGTGAAGCTACAGGGAACCAGGCAGAGGGCCTTCTTGGTGGTGGCACCCAACCTGTGGAATACCCTCCCATCAGATGTCAAGGAAATAAACAACTACAGTGGTGCCTCTGGATGCGAACGGGAACATTTATCATCATAACACGTGAGTGCACATCTGCACGTGCGTGGGTCACGTTTCGCTGCTTCCGCACATGTGCGTGACGTCATTTTGAGCATCTGCGCATGCGCAAGCGGCAAAACTGCATTCTGTTACTTCTGGGTCACTGTGGAGCATAACCTGAAAACACTCAACCTGAAGCATATTTAACCCAAGGCATGACTGTACCTGACTTTTAGAAGACATATGAAGGCAGCCCTGTTTAGGGAACTTTTTAATGTTTGATCTTTTATTATGTTTTTAATATTCTGTTGGGAGCCGCCCAGAGTGGCTGGGGAAACCCAGCCAGATGGGTGGGTATAAATAAATAAATCATCCTCATCCTCATCGTCTGATTGGCCACTGTGAGAACAGGACCCTGGACTAGATGGGATCATTGCCCTGATCCAGCAGAACATTTCTTAGGTTCTTAACTGGAGATGAAAGATGACAAGCTTAACATGAGTCAACAGTGTGATGCAGCAGCTGAAAAAGCGAATGCTGTTCTTGGGACAGAAGTCTAGTGTACCGATCAAGGGAAGTAATAGTACTGCTCTATTCTGCCTCTATTCTAAACACTGTGTCCGCAATTTAAGAAGGATATGGACAAGCTGTAACGCGTGCAGAAGACAGTGACCAAGATGATCAAGGGTCTGGAAACCAGGCCCAACGAGAAACAGTTTGGGGAGTTGGTGATGTTTAGCCAGGGATGTGGAGACTGAGAGGAGATACGATAGCTATCTTCAAATATATTGAGGGATGTCACACGGAGGACAGGACAAGCTTGTTTTCTCTTGCTCTGGAGGTTAGGACCCCAACCGACGGATTCAAGTTACAAGAAAATAGATTCTGAGTCAACATCAGGAATAGCTTTCTGACAGTAAGACCTGCTTGACAGTAGAACAGACTCCCATGAGAGATGACAAACTCTCCTTCCTTGGCTGTTTTTAAGCAGAAGTTGGAGGGCCACCTGTCATGGGTAATCTAGTTGAGATTCCTGCATTTCAAGTGGTTGGAAGAGATGATCCATGAAGTCCCTTCCAATTCTACAGTTCTATGATTCTATAATCCCCTCCCTCCGTCCTGTTCACCCTCTGGCAGTGTGGGGCTTTTTTTATGAAGTACTGAGAGACCCAGTGGGATGGATGTCAGTGGACTGGTTAGGATGTCAGACTAGGACTGTGAGACCCAGGTTTGAATCACCTCTCAGCCGCAAAGCTCACTAAGTGACCTTGCGCCAGTTGCTACCTGTCAGCCTCACCTACCTCACAGAGTGGTTGCAACAGTAAACTATGTGGATCACTTTGAGGTAAAGGGAAGATAAAGGTAAAGGTAAAGGGACCCCTGACCATTAGGTCCAGTCGCGGTCGACTCTGGGGTTGCAGCGCTCATTTTGCTTTATTGGCCGAGGGAGCCAGCGTACAGCTTCCGGGTCACACAAATTAAATAATTAAGTGTCAGAGAGGGGATCGAGGATATAGAAACAGTGCTGTGACACCTTTCTCTCATGTGTTCTCTCCCCACCAGAGTTATGCAAAAGAGAATTTTCAGTTTTGGAGGGAGGGTGAAAGAAATTGGCAGCAGCAACTGATTCCAGCTGGAGGCTTCCAACCACAAGGAAACTCTTTTTCGGCTCCTATGTGAAGTGGACCACTTTCTCCAAATCACTTTCCTTGAAGAGGTTTTCCCCCTTCTGGATTTGTTTGTTACTGGTCTCAGAAGCACTCTTAATGAATATCACCTTAGGAATGGGCTGATCTGTAAATTTCAGTTTCTTGTTCTTCTAGTCTTTCAGTCACCCCATTTCTGCAACGGTTTGAGATTTGTTTTTCGGGGTTTTTACGTCTCCATGAAAAATTCGCACACAATTTTGTGGCCATTCTCATTTTTGTATTCATGTATATATACCATATTTTCCCATGTATAAGACGATACTTTTTCCTTAGAATTAAGAGGCAAAAATTGTGTGTCATCTTATACACGGATAGCAGAGGGGGGACGGGCGATTGGTAGCAGCAGCCAGCAGGGGAAAGGCAGCGGCGAATGGGCTTGTGATTGGTTTCTGCAGCAAGGCTTGGCGATGATTTGCTGTGGCTGCGGGAATTGGGTGGGCTATTTACGGCAGCTCAACAACTCTGGGTAATCTCCCCCCATCCCCCAAAAAGCTCAACAACTAATGTTTCTTGCAGTCCAAAAAAATAGGGGTTGTCTTATACATGTCTTATACAGAAAATACGGTACATATTTGCAAGTAATGTTGCCCTAATACTATGCATCTTTGCATATTATTTCCATTAACGGGTACATTTTTGCAAGAAGTTACACACACACACATTTTTGTATGCATTATTTGATTGGAGAAATGCACCCCAATATTTGGAGCAGTGTGATTTTGAAAGAGATGTGCTTTGGTTCCCATTTGGTCAAGGAAGTGCAAATTTGGTGGGCCCACATTAAAATAATAATAATAAATAATAATAATAATAATAATAAACCTGAAGCATTCCCTTCCCATCTTACCTAGATGACATCACACTCATTAGGCTTTCTCCCTTCTCTCTTTCATTAGCAGAAAAAAAATATTTAAGACCAAACCCTTTATTAACAATTCCAGTAACTGCATATTGAAAATGTCACCTCTTTTGAGAGCACCCTTCAAAAAGGTCAACCAGAGCAGACATATTTTTATATGCTTCTAAACAATGTATGTCAGGGATGGAGGAGAGAGGAGGTTATGTTTATGGCACTCCTGAGCTTTTTGTGTTTTTAGCCTAAGATGCATATATGCACACACACTGAACAAATGAATTACTGTAGCTTAGTCAATAAACCAGGGATCAGGGAGAACCAGATTCATTGCTTATCAGTGAAGCTTGTTACGTGTCAATGGGGAAAAAATTTAAGGCACCAGTCAGGGAACTGCCATCGGAGCCAAGAGTGGAGGTAAGGCTCCCCGACGATGCGGGAGACGGGACCAGCAGAGGGAGAGAGAACACTTCCCTTGGGGAAGGAAATCAGCGTGACACCTGGGAGGAAGGGGAGCAGGGAAGGACTTTGGAGAGAGGGCTCCAGGACTCTTCCACAGAGACCAGCGGGGAGAGTCCAGGACCTCCGCTGGCCACGCCCACTCTGCGCAGAAGAGTCTAGGCGGAGACTTGGTGTCAAGGAGTTTTTATGTTGGAAGAAGTTCAGGAAACACCCACTGACGGATTCTGCCAGTGATTGACACAGCCACGGAGTAAAGGCTGTCCAGCCAGGGAAAGGTTTAGCCAGGGAACGTTGCCTAGAGCATACGCACCCTCTGCGCACAAGCAACCCCCAATTCCCTTTACAGCACCTCACAGGGTTTTTGTGTGTGCTGCTTGTTGGAGGAAATGTGGGGCAACAATCACACTGAAATAATAATAATAATAATAATAATAATAATAATAATAATAATACACATACCCCCTGGCTGTGTTTCCCCGGCCACTCTCAGCCCTGATGATTCATCCATTTCTGTAAGAATGGTTTCACAGTCAATCCTTCTTCCCAACTCTGCAAGGGGAACAGGGATCTCCTACAACTCTCACCACCCTTAACAAACTACAGACCCCAAGATTCTTCCAGGGGAAGCCATGACAGTTCAAAGTGGCATGGGGATCCTTAGTATAACTGCAGATAGGGCCTACGTCCGTCTCCAGTGATTTTTATTCAGCCGCAGCCTGCCTTATTATTAAATTCTTTATCAAGAGGTTCTTTTTTTGTTTTATTATTTATCAGCCAGTCCAGACTCTATGATTTATTTATGTATTTATTTTTACTTATTTGTTTATTTGGAAATCCTCAGAGCCTGTGTGAGAAGAGAAAGAGAGGCTGTTTCATATAGACACTGCAGTTTGCTACTTGATCACAGTGCAAGTGGCAAAGCATCACATATGCATTTATCATCATCATCACCATCATCATCATCATCATCATCATCATCACACAGCTACACATCTAGTGTTAACAAGACAGCAATTTGGGGTCCTGCTTGTGGAAAAGGAGCAGGCACACCCAGCGCAGGTACCAAGTGATTCCCCCTCAAACAGACCTGTGCAGGTCTCCCAGAATAAAAGCAGAGATTCTGGTTCCTACAGCAGCAGTGCAGAATGGACTGGCTTCAGTCAGAGCTGAGCATCTTTTCGGTTCTGCTAGGGTTGCCCTATTTCAAACAGTGAAAATCCGGATAGGGAAGTTGTTGCAATTTGGCAGGTTTCTTGGAAGCAAGAAGAAATTCCGACGAAAGAAGAATGGCAGACAAAATTAATGGACTACGCAGAATTGGATAAAATGAAAGGAAGGATTTGAAACGTGCGGGACCAGAGATTTACAGAAGATTGGAACAAATATACGAACTATTTGAAGAGCAACTGTAATCAACAAATTATGCTAGTAGGACTGCAAGAAGTTTTGTAAGGAGAAATATATGAAATACTGCAAATTAGAGAAAGAAGAGAGATATTAGAGAGATTTAAATGTAATAGTGAAAGTAAGAAATGTAAATTAAGTGAATAGATTGGAAAATTTTCAGATGTGATTGATGGAAGTCAAAAATTTTATAAGATTTAAATATGTTTAATTATTGTTTAAAAAACTAATAAAAATTTATAATAAAAAGAATAATTGGCAGGTTTCTTACCTACCTACAAGCCCCTTTCATAACAACTGCATACAAGGGGAGATTGAGTTAATGTCTGATGTTTATGTTTCTATATATGCTGTAAGCCGTCCAGACAGATGGGCGGGGTATTAATATTAATTATTATTATTAATCCAGATGTGGGGAAGACTGTAGTGACCAGAGGTGCCAACTTGAATAACATATTGGGGGGACAGGTAAGCCCCGCCCGACATAATTGATCACATGACACAGTGCATTTGAATGGCATTGCCCATCAGCTCTTTTGGGGGGGGGGACTGGCTCCCTCAAATATTTTATTGGGATGGCTGAAGCCCCCTCGGCCCCCAGGAGTTGGCTTCTATGGTAGTGACTTTAAGATACCGTACTATGCCATGTATAAGACGAGGCTTTTGTATTTTAAAAATTATGTTAAAAATTGTGGGTCATCTTATACACAGATTCTTATCTTATGAAAACAAGCCGTAGAGCTTTGTTTTATGACGTCCAACACTGCCGAAGTGGTCCGCAAGCAGACGTAGTGAACAGTGATTCCGGATATACCCACTGTTTTGTGGAATTCTTCTTCAGCACAGCAGAAGGATACAGAAATGCTTCATAAAGCCATCTATATGGTGAATGGAATTGTATAACAATAGCTATGGAGCAGTGGTCATAAGGTTATGTTGCCTTGGATATTACTGATAATTGTTTGCAACACAGGGGTTCAATTGTTGCTTCATAATGACTGACCTCCACCTAGCTCAGCCAAGCTAGTTTGCAACGTTCTACACCCAGGAGAATGGGTGTAGCCTGCATTTCCCCCTTCAATACCCCAAATATTTGCTAGACCCTGACGTTCATTAATTTCTTGGACTGAAGGGGTTTCCACCCCCTCCAAACTCATAACAAGATGATTCATTAAATCTCCTATCAATCTGAAATAATAACCCATTCTTAGATCTCCACTCATGTTCTATTTTAAATCTTGCACCTTTGCTTGTCTGCATGCAGACACATCGGACGTAATACGATGCCTCGTGGTGTAAAAGAAGTCTAGACACTGCATCTGCTCCCACCATCCCGTGCATAAACATCTTCTCAACAGACACGCAGGTGTTGAAAAATGGGTATTTGAGGGTCATGGAAGCATCATGCTAAGGCATGGTGGCTCACTATTTTTAAATCCTTATTGAAGGTCCCAGGAAGGGGCCTTTTGCAAATGAACTCTGGATAGAAGTGAGAAGTTTTACTTGAAACATAAGCTGTTGGCTCAGTGGTTGTTTTCAGTGTCAACTTAATCACATCACTCATCTTTCTACTTCAGCTACTTATAGAGTGGTACTTTTGAAAGTCAGCACTTCAGTTGTGTACCCATTTACATGCTGACCTAAAAGCATATTGAAGATAAAAATATAGGCATGGTCCTATCAGATCTTCCAAGTATCCCTATTTTCCAGGGACTGTCCCAGATTTACAGAAGCCGTCCTGGTTTCTGATTTGATCCTGGAATGTCCCGCTTTTCCTTAGGACGTCCCTCTTTCCATCAGAGAAATGCTGGAGGGTATAGAGTCATGTGACCCCTGAGCCAAGGAGATAAGTAATTATACAACCTTTAGAAGACATCTGAAGGCAGCTCTGTATAGGGAAGCTTTTAAAAATGTCTTACTGTGTTTTTATATGTGTTGGAAACTGCCCAGAGGCGGTTGGGGCAGCCCAGTCAGATGGGCAGGGTGTAATATTATTATTAATAATAATACTAATAATACTAATAATACTAATAATACTACTACTACTAATAATAATAATAATAATAATAGAATAGGGCATCCCTATTTTCATCAGAGAAATGCTCCACGGAGGACCTTAAGGTCCACAAAGGACAACATTTTGGAGGTCCCAAGTCGCAAGGTGGTTAGATGGATCTCATCTAGGGCCAGGGCCTTTTCAGTACTGCCCCGACTTGGTGGAATGCTCTGTCACAAAAGACTAGGGCCCTGCGGGACTTGACATCTTTCTGCAGGGCCTGCAAGACAGAGCTGTTCCACCTGGCCTTTGGTCTGGACACAGTCTGACCCTTATGTTTCCCTCCCCTTATGATTTTGATCTATGGGCTACTTTTAAAACGAGGCTGCATTTTAAATTGCATTTTAGCCTGTATTTTAAATTGGTCCCCCCATTATGTTTTTACTGTAATTTTACTAGTGTTAGCCACCCTGAGCCTGGCTCTGGCTGGGGAGGGTGGGGTATAAATAAAAATTATTATTATTATTATTATTATTATTATTATTATTATTATTAAATGTTGGAGGGCATTTCCTATTCCAGCAGCAAGTTCCATTGAAATGAACAGCACTTATATCCTAGTAACGATAGTTTTGGTTAGTGGGATTTGTGAGTTCAGTTAGAATACTTTCTGCATAGTCTGTTCAGGTGCGAATAAATTCCACAAACGCAGGGGCTACTTTTACTTCAATAGCGAGAACACGCATTGTATATTCTTCACACTGAAAGTAATGGGGAAATCCCATTTTCATGGAAGCTTTCTGTGTGTAGCAAGAGACCCTTTGGAGCACTAGATAGGGCACACTGCATTTACATGGTACATTGCTCTTATAAAGGTGCAAAGAGGCATTTTAAGCTTCCATCATAAATGTACAAATTACATAATAAAGCTATACTGTGATAAATGTATTCGAAAATTAAATGCACTTTAAAGAGATTTAGCACTCCCTCCAAGGGAGCCACAAAGGGTGTTGGAATGAGAACAGGGCCTTCTTGATAGTGGCTCCCTGCTGATGGAACTCTCTCTCCAGGGAGCCACATGGTGCCATCATTACTTATCTTTAGAATCCAGGCAAAGGTGCTTCTTTTCTGCAAAGCCTTTGGCTTTTAATAGTCTGTGGCCTCCTTCAGTGGGTGGGAGGTTTCAGCTCTGCTTTCTAAAAATATCTATGAGTTTTAGATGTGACTCTGTTTTAATTTTATGCTGTTTTTCATGGGTTATTTATTTTCTTACTGTAAGTCGTTTTCAGTTACTTGGGGGGGAGTTACTAATAAATTTAATTAACTAATTTATTATTTATTTTTATTAATAAAAATGTTCAGGTTTCCTATATGTCAAAGTTACCAGGAATTTGATACGTTCTGCATTCTCTGCTTTTCTCCAACTGAAATCTCCATTTTATGCTGAACTTAGAGCATGAAGATTATCATTATCTATATCTATATCTATATATCTATATCTATATCCAGTGCTTTTTTCTGGAGGGATGGAGGGGTACACATACCCATAAACACTTTGTGAATCTAAATTTGGCCTCATTAAGGGGTAGTATTTCAATATGAGTAGGAAAATGAGAGTATCCCTAAACATTTTTTTAGGAAAAAAGCACTGTCTATCTCTATCATCTCTGTCTCTATCTCTCCTTTTGCTGTGATCTCCTGTTCTTGGATATTTGAAATCTATGAAATTTAAATCAGAGTCAATGTGTTGATTATTATTATTATTATACTTGTATCACAGATTGCCATAAATTATGAGTTGTGTATTGCACTGTGCAGAATAATGTATTGTGTGAGTTGCTGTGCGCACAATGCATTGCACGTTTGATGCAAATTGTGGCATCTCACTGTGTATTAACAGGGTGAGGCAAACATAGATAATTGCACAACCGTGTACACATATTCTCTTTCTACACCCATGCACACCCATTAGCAAAATGTCAAATGTGAAATTACTCTGAGGGCAGAAATAAATTTTACAAGAGGCACGATTTGCTTATGTCTTATATTTATACCTCACCTTTCCTTCAAGGAGCTCAAAGGCTTTATATGCTCTGCATGATAGCTCCCAAGATCAAGGAGCCAGATTTCATCTGTGTTTGGATGCAATTGGACGCCAATCAAGATGGCAGAGAGAAAATTTCGAAACTGCCTTGATTCTAATCACTGCGCTGTATTCTTTGTTTCCTTAGAATTTCTGTGCAATGCCTTGAACCCAAATTGGTCCAAAAGGACAAGAAAGGTAGAATCTTAATAATACAAATTAAAATTCAGGGAGAGAAAGTAATTCTGGTTGGCATTTATGCACCCAATGATAAAAAAGCAATCCTCTTAAAAAAATTAAAAACAGAACTACTCGAATTCGCAAATCAAAAGATGATCTTTTGATTGCAGCTCCATGTCTCTTGAAGCATCTAGTTCTCTTTAAAATGCTGATGTTTGTGCTGCTGATAGAGTCAATTGTCCCGAGGAGGTGACAGAAATTTTCTGAATGATCTTGATTAGCCAGATGTTTTTCCCTGCCTCTTAATTTTCTTTCACAACAGACTAAGCTGTCGATTGTTGAAACCACTGAGGTTGAGACGAGTCAAAGGTTTGTTACTGTGGAATTAATGATTTTGTACAGAAGTCCCAAGTGGGGATTACAACCCATTTTGAAGCTATTGGTCTCATTCTGGATCTTCCCAAATAGCAAGTAAGCACAGATGAGGCACTTCTGACAAGACTGTAATGATCATGAAATAATGAAATAAAGATGATAAGCTTCAAAAAACCCACACTTTGAAAATTACTACATGTGCCTATAAATCAAGGAAAGGGCTCTCGCCAAATTCATGCTGTTATAAAGGCTATACATAATATAGTGTGTGTGTGTGCGCGCACACACACACACACACACACAACCCCCACCCACCCAATGTTTTAGAAATCTATTTACAAAAAATAATGTTTTGAATTTTATAATATAATTCTTCAAATTGTCTTTCATCTAAACTATTTCGTAATATAGTATAAAATTAGTAAAATGAAACACAGGCACACACACACACACACACACACACACACAGATTCCGCTACTCAGGGGAACAATACAGGCCAATATTTAACAGCCATTGGCAGTGGCATATAGTGCGAATTAAGACAGACTTTGAAAATTAGTGTGTCTGAAATGCAAGGGAATTCAGGTAGACAGGATGTAATCACCCATGTTGGAATTTTGCCAGGGCACAGGGTTAAAAATACCTATTCTTGAAAAACGTATTGGGAGATTTTTTAATGAACGCAAATGGTTCAGGACCCCAGTTTCAGTTTTTCTTGAGAAAGTGTCACTATTCCTCTTAACATCCTTCAGGGGCCATGGTTCAGGAGGACACAGAGTCAGAGGAAATAGTGACACCTGCAGTACTGAATTACCAGCACTTAGAAGCAACGAAGAAGTGAAAAAGGGGAGAAAAACACACACACACACACACAAACGTCAAGCACAACAACAGGCGATGGGGGGAAATGTAAAGATTCTAATGTAGTGCAGACAGGAAAGGAGAAAGTTTAAATGGAAACTGTAGAAAATTAAGGACAAGGAATAAGGAGATTTCCACCTAGGCTAAAATGTTTCAAGACCTTAATATAAGAAATAGGAGGTCAGCGAAAGTGGCAGCAGGACTTCCAATAGATGCTCAGAGTAATTTGCTGACCAGAGAAAGCTCGGGGAAAACATTACATACATCTTTTACTTTCTTGTTCGCAAAAGGTCTGAGATAAAAATCCAAAGCAGACATAAATTTCCCAAGAGTGGGGGGTAAAGTTATGGAAGGAAATCAAGATCATGTCAGATCAGGTTCTCAAGGAATTAGAACCTCGAAAGACTGACAAATCTTCTCAGTTAGATTAGGTCACTCGCAAACATGTGTGCAAGGCAGCAGAGAAATGAAGGCAATTCTTAGCAGATGGCCAGCTATGATCCACTCTGTCATTCATTTATGAACTCCTGAGCTGGGAATAGAGATGAAGCGTGGATTGTTAAATGCAGAGGTCTCCGGATTGAATGGGAGGGGGTTTCCTGAGGGCGCTAGGAGCAAATAGATTGGCAGATTATTGCTACTATGTGGGTCTAAGGTCCAGTGTATTGAACCTTTCCCAAATACAGCTTAAACCGGCTTCTGCAATTCCCGAGTCTGATAGGGTGAAAACCTACATCACTGAGAATATGCATTGCCAAAATTGTTTTCTTCTGTTTCTGTTGCTGAATGAGCAACATTCACCGTTGAAATGTTTCCAAGTGAAAGGTGTTCTTCACTTACGAAAAGATCTCCTGTGTTTCAAAAGAAGAGTTTACTTCCCCTCCCTGCTTTGATAACTAACAGGGAACCAGGCAGAGGGCCTTCTCGGTGGTGGCGCCCACCCTGTGGAACGCCCTCCCATCAGATGTCAAAGAGATAAACAACTACAGTGGTACCTCGGGTTAAGTACTTAATTAGTTCTGGCGGTCCATTCTTAACCTGAAACTGAAGCACCACTTTAGCTAATCTGGCCTCCCACTGCTGCTGTGCTGCTGGAGCACGATTTCTGTTCTCATCCTGAAGCAAAGTTCTTAACCCAAGGTAATATCCTGGGTTAGCGGATTAATTCTGAATGAACACTGTGCCACAGAAGCCATAGAATTGTGTGATTGCTTTGTAATTCATTTGCTCCTTGCTGGGCTGGGGGAGAAGGCTCCCCTCACGGAAAAAAACCTCCCCCTTTCCCCATAATAATATGTCTCTGGCTCCTTCACCACATTCTGCATTCAGCTGCTTAGTACTCCTGTTGAAAACATCTTCATATTTAAAAGAAAATTTAAAATAGTTTTTTTAAAAAACAAACCAACAACACTCACATACACTAAGGGATGGAACAACCCGACAAGCAAAAACAGGGCGATATATTTTCCTTTAGATGTGCTAAGAATGTAAACACGGCTTTGGTTTCACCTCATTTGGACTACACTGCTTTATTAATGATGTTTATGTAATCCGGTCACAAAAAGAATCTGTAAGTGTTTTCATCCTCTCCTAGGGCGAAAATACACATGGCATGGGGGATCTGTCATTAAGGTAACAGCAGCCACAAGGGAAAACCAACAATTCTGATTGAAATGCTTGGGGAAGGGGGAGTTGGCACTGTCCCCCTGCTGTTTTTCCAGTCACAATCAACCCCACCAAGAGCTATTTGCCAAGGGAGGGGCAGATACGTATTGTACATGTATGCGGTGCTATTTTTTCTAGAAGCTGAGTACCTACACTTTCGTTGTTGCAGAGAGGGTAGGTATTCTAGAAGTGGACTTTTTAAAGTAGGTTATTGATGCTTTTGAATTATGGTGCTGGAGGAGACTCTTGAGAGTCCCATGGACTGCAAGAAGATCAAACCTCTCCATTCTGAAGGAAATCAGCCCTGAGTGCTCACTGGAAGGACAGATCCTGAAGCTGAGGCTCCAATACTTTGGCCACCTCATGAGAAGACTCCCTGGAAAAGACCCTGATGCTGGGAAAGCTGGAGGGCACAAGGAGAAGGGGATGACAGAGGACGAGATGGTTGGACAGTGTTCTCGAAGCTACCAGCATGAGTTTGACCAAGCCGCAGGAGGCAGTGGAAGACAGGAGTGCCTGGCGTGCTCTGGTCCATGGGGTCATGAAGAGTCGGACACGACTAAATGACTAAACAACAACATTACTTCCTACATGAAGGACTTCAGAGCAAAAGTCAAACCAATCCACCAAGGAGGGGAGCTATAGCTCCCTGGTTGTTGCTGCACCCCAATTTCCATCAACCCCAGCCAGCAGGGCCGGTAATCAGAGATGATGGGAGTTGTAGTCTGAAGAGCCACAAGCTAAGCACAATGTTGGGGACAGTGCTGTTTTTTAGAAGTAGAGGTTCCAGAGTTCACCATGAACACCTCCATTGTTCTCTTAGAATGGCAATGACATCCACCTCAGAGGTGCTGGAACTGACTTCCAGAGAGTTCTGGCTGAAAAAAAGCCCCGCATGTATGTACAACAAACTTTTTGCACTAGCGCAAAAGATTAGTGCTAGTGCAACAAGACTTTCTCCCTCCACGTGTGCCCCATGCCACCTCCAGATCTGCTCCAGAGAGTTGTGGAAAACTCCAGAACAACAACTTAGTGCCAAGTTGAATAAACATCTATGTTTTCCCTTGCAGGGCAAACAGCAGCTTCAGAGGGGCATTTTAGGGGGTGGGGAGTAGAAGCAGAAATGACTAATCTCTCACACTACAGTTCCAGTCAGAATCACCACCACACACAGATGTTGTTGTTATTTCTTTAAAGAGAGATCCTCCAATTTCAGGTGGAAGTCCAGTGTTACACCTAGTTTGGCCACTAAAACATAAGTCACCAATATAAGGTAGAACCAGACAGAAGGAAATGTAACCTGCATGACAAAGCCTTCTTTTAACGATGAACTCGCATAAGGTAAAGGTAAAGGACCCCTGGATGGTTAAGTCCAGTCAAAGGCAACTACGAGGTTGCGCCGCTCATCTCGCTTTCAGGCCGAGGCAGCTGGCGTTTGTCCAAAGTCAGTTTTCTAGGTCATGTGGCCAGCAGGACAATGGAACACTGTGACGGAAACCAGAGCGCACGGAAACACCGTTTACCTTCCCGCCTCAGCTGTACCTATTTATCTACTTGCACAGTGGTACCTCGCAAGACGAATGCCTCGCAAGACGAAAAACGCGCAAGACAAAAGAGTTTTCCATTTTTTGAGTCGTTCCGCAAGACGAATTTCCCGTTTCGTCTTGCGAGTTGTTGCGAGTTTGTTTCCTTTTTCTTAAAGCCGCTAAGCCGCTAATAGCCGCTAAGCCACTAATAGCCATGCTTCGCAAGACGAAAAAACCGCAAGACGAAGAGACTCACGGAATGGATTAATTTCGTCTTGCGAGGCACCACTGTACTGGTGTGCTTTCAAACTGCTAGGTTGGCAGGAGCTGGGATAGAGCAACGGGAGCTCACCCTGTTGCAGGGATTCGGACTGCCAACCTACCGATCAGCAAGCCCAAGAAGCTCAGTGGTTTAGACCTCAGCGCCACCCGCGTCCTTAATGAACTCGCATAGTAAAGGAACGCTTGGAGGGTCTGCAGAAGAGGGAGTTTTGACCTACTCATCCTCCCCCCCCCACCCCAAGTCCAGGTCATCTTGCCTGTTTCCCCAGGAGTCCACAAGAGACTATCATCCAAGTCAATGTTCTCCCACTGGTTAAGATCCATCCTTCTAGCCTAAAATATTATCCTAATTCCATTTGGGCAATATGCTTAGGAAAGTCTCTCCCTCCCCTCTAAAAAAAATATGATACAGATATCTGTTTTCTAGAAAATCTGGTACAGAGAGGCACCTCAGCGCCAGCCCATCTGCAATATGGATATGAGATTTGAAAACAATGGGATCCAGGGTGCCACAGCATTATATCATCAGAGCACAGAAGGGTAGGGCGGACTGGCAGCCTCTTAACAGCAGAGCTATAACGGAGAGGAAAGGGGGAGCCTTAAACCGAGAATGGAGAGCAATTGACTCATGCTAATGGAAACATATGCAATATTAAATGAAATTGAACTGCACCTTCTTTGCAAGGTGGCACGTGGGACTGGAGACTCTGTGTACCATGGGATCCATTTTGAGCTTAGTATAGCGGGGGGGTGGGAGGAAATCAACTGCACCACTCCAGCTCTGCCTAATGGTGGTTGCGCTCCTAATTCACTCTGCACTGTGTAAAATATTTACCTATGCCTCTTTAGCGAGGCTCCTTGTGAGACTTCAAGGGAGTACATAGCCAAGGGGGAGTTGCTTCATACCAGTTAAATGGACGGATATTAGAGGGAGAGCAATTCAGCAGGCTCACTCCTCGTAGGATGCTCTGTACTTAAGACACCTCGGCGGGGCTCTTTTTAATGAAGAATCAAATTGCACTATGTGGCCTCCTGCACACCTGAGAGAGGTTCCTGGGGCCCACGGCCCTGAATTTCCCCTCAAAGAAAGGAAGTCAGATGTGCGGCAAGGCCTCCTGCTGGGTGATAGATTTCAGGCTGACCAGCAGTGGGGAACAGGGTGGGGAAGAACACATTTTCATAAATCTCTTTTCTTCTTGATTGGTGAGGAGGGTTCACCACTCGGAAGAAGCAAACCAACCATGGCAGTTTCTTTGGATTCCTACCCAGATTTAATTTATTGTGCATCATACGTCTCTGTTTTGCTGAACTAATCATCACTCAAAACCTTTTTTAAACACACACACACCAAACAATAAGGCATATATGGGGTCTTATTGGCTCAAAGTTTGGCTCTGTCTGGGAGATGTTTTCTCTCTTTCCTTTATTCAGCCTGAGGGCCGCCTTCCCTTCTGAGCAACTTTCAGGGGCCACATGGTAGGCTGAGCCAGAGGTAAAAGTAGGCGAAGCCACCAATGAGAATTTACCTTTGTATAGTAGGCTAGTTTGTACAAACACTCACCCCTCTCTATCCTCCAGCAAGGACAGAAAAAGTCATTATCAGAGTTCAATGACACATGCCAGCCAGCCAGCCAGAAATGGCTAGGATGGGAAGCAGGAACAAAGAGAGGTGGAACCTGGGCAGAGTTGCAAGCCCAGATGGAGAAGCCTGGAGGTCCACATTCCTCACCCTCCTCATCTCCAGCCTGAAGTTTCCTACTTGTACAAGGCGCATTGCACGCTACCATCTAATATTCTGTCCTGAAATGTTATGACGAAAGGCGGTATATACCGTATTTTTTGCTCCATAAGACGCACTTTTTTCTTCCTAAAAAGTAAGGGAAAATGTCTGTGTGTTTTATGGAGCGAATGCGTGGTCCCTGGAGCCGAATTGCCCAGGGGCAAAAAGCAGATCATGCTTTTTTTCCCTTTTTTTTTTTTTTGAAAGAGGGAAGTGGGTGTTGAAACAAAGCTGCTGATCGCAAGCGATTGGAAGCGAGATAAGGGACACTAGCAATAAAGGAGGCTGCCTGGGAGGGGGGAGGTAATAGCCCATGGATCCTCAGGATTTTTACATTGGGTCACCCCAAATTCACCATCAGATCACATAGCATGTCCATGGCTACAGCCTGCACCAAAAAAAAATCATGCATCCACTGTTTCCTGGGTAAATAAAATAAAATAAAATTCACCTCTGTACAAGCTTGCTTCTCCTAAGCAAGCCTACCTTAAAAGTATGTCTCAAATTATATTGCATTAGAGACATAATATAATACAATGCAAACCTGAACATAACATTTTCTAAAAAGCTATAACATATTATACAATGTTGCATAACACTTAAACTTCTATTAATTAAATTATGATGGCAGTGGAAAAGCTTGGAACAATTCTAATGGATGCTCGTTCCACATTCTCAAGGGGCAGTGGGCACTGTTTACCTGCTTTTCTGTGCCAGTTTGCATCACACTAAATTGTTCTGCCTATCAATGAATTGCAGACCGAAGGAGAGCCCTGGTGGATCAGACCAAGGACTCTTTTAATCCACTATTTTATTTCCCACCATGACCAACCAGGTGCCAATGGGAAGCTCACAGCAGGATAGAGATATACTGCCTGGAGGTAGCAAAACAGCCCTTGTGACAAGTGGCCATCGTTTTTATATTCATGCTAGATAATACACATAAAAGCCCTGTGCCTTCACACACTTGCCACAAGGAATGTGCACTTGCACATGCAGGGAGAGCTGGAACTATGCCCACTGGTCCTTCCTCCTCATGGCCCCTGACCTCTAAGAATTAGAGGAGCTGTCTGCACAGGCAAGGAGACATGTGTACCCCAACACACATACATAAACTCTGTAATTGCCCCCTGTACCTCTGAAAAAGGTAGGGCACACAAATCCAATGTCCAGAGCCTGCTCATAGGCGTATATGAAGGTAGGGCTTCCACCGTCCAGTGCTTCCTGTCCAGTGCTTCCAGAGAGGAAACCCAATGTCATGAACTGGCAGGACAACGGGAAGGAGGAAGAGGTTCCCAGCAGAAAGTGTAGCCAGGCCTGGGACATGTTGAAGCAAGCTGGGGATGGGGAAGGAGAGTTTGGTGTAGGAAGTACTCACCGGGTGATGGAGGATGACAAGGAGGTGGGAGTCAGTGCACAGGAACCAGAGCAGCAGGACCCATCCCCAGAGCCACAGGGGCCCCTGTCTTCAGGAGCATGGTGGGCTCTGAGACGTGGGAAGCAGCAGGCAGCGTGCTCCAGGAGGCTGAGGCAGGCAAGAGCCCACAGCCCATCTCCCTAGCTGGCCAGGTGGGGCTCGCTAGCTCTGGGAGGAGATGTGTGATTGCTCAGCTGCAGTAGCCTTGGAACAGGTGAGGGCCATCTGCCTCGTCAAACTTAAGTTTCTAATCTACAATAGAGGATTAGTGTGAGGATGCAAAGGAGAAGAATCACAACTGCCCTGTTTCTGCTCATACACTACAATCTGAACACACACAGGTGCGATAAGTACAGGATCTATTTTGTATTTCAAAATGTAACCAGTAAACATGATCTGAGCTGCTTATTCAGTTTTGTATGTGTCTCACAGTTTTCAACACGCTGTGTTGTCTTCTGTTGGCTGAAGAACTAACATTATTTAACCTTCCTTTGTAGGGTAACATATAGATGTGCTTAATTTAATGCCTGTGTCTGAGGTAGGGGCAAGGGTCTTTGTTCTTGGCATGACAGCAGAAGTCCAGCAGGCCTCTGTTGCCCCCCCCCCTCAGACTTAGCCCTCCAAGGCTCAGGGCAAGTGTACCCAGCTGCCAGGCACCCCTCCCCACAGGCCCCTGTGGTCTGTGATTTATGGGCTCCCTAGCATGTTCCCCCACAACAATATTCATTTTACAAATTTGTGTTATGATTCACTGTCAAATATACATTCATGGGCAAACCTAGATTTCCCACTATGGATTGCATAGCAAATGGCCATTTTGGGTCACTTCTGACAATGCCATTTGTTGAAGACGACAACTTTGCCAAGTCCTTCCGTTCTGCTGACGAACTGGAACACCCTCTCTAAAAATGCTTTTGGTTCAGTTTGTGAAAACTGGTGAAAACCTACCTGGAGCTGTTCAGGATAAAGAATTGTGTTGTTTGTATTTCTCAAACAGAGTGGTACCTGCTTCCCACTGATAGCCAGCTCTGATTGCAATGATGGTGCAGCCATATACTCTGCTCATTACATCCCCCCCCCCCATTTCCTGAATTTTTGATCATCAGCATTGCAGTTCAGTGCTAGAGGGGTGTTGGAACTTTCATTCTCACATGCTGATTTCCCAGGGGTAGTTCTCCTTATATTGTAAATAACAAGAGGATTGATCTGTTCTATGATATGAAAAAGAGACCGAGTTTAAAACAGAGGAAGGAACGAAGGAATACTAACAAGAATCTCATCAGCATCAATTTATTGGAGTTCCCTTTATTTTGAAATACAAATCCTTATCCCTCGGTCTTCGTGAGAAATGTATACAAAGCCTTGGTTGGTAGATATTTCAAGCACCAGGATAATGAGCACTCACACTTTACATTATGGATGCTCTTTGCGGGATCACGCACGGCACTTCAGACCCCAGGGAACTCACAGGTGGTGTAGGCTGGCCTGCCTCTCAGTGTTATTCTTTGGAGGTTCACACCCAGCCTCAGTTAGTCAATTTACACTTCTAGGAGGTGGGCCAGTCACATACGGTAAATAGGGATCCAGGGTCCCCTCTTAAAGGGGTTGTAAAACAGGTGTCACTGGCCATACACTGAAAGGTTGTCAGTGAACTACCCTGTGTGCAGGGATATGGGGTGGGCTTCCTGCATACACATATGTCTTGCATAGCACCCCCATATCCCATTTACCCTGAGGAGCCTTAGTTCCCCCAGCTGTGGGGCTGGGTGGGATACATGCCCAAGGCCTAAGCCAGTGTGGTGTAGTGATTAAGAGCAGTGGACTCGTAATCTGGTGAACTGGGTTCGCTTCTCTGCTCCTCCACATGCAGCTTCTGGGTGACCTTGGGCTAGTCACACTTCTCTGAAGTCTCTCAGCCTCACTCACCTCACAGAGTGTTTGTTGTGGGAGAGGAAGGGAAAGGAGAATGTTAGCCGCTTTGAGACTCCTTAGGGTAGTGATAAAGTGGGATATCAAATCCAAACTCCTCCTCCTCCTCCTCCTCCTCTTCTTCTGCATTTGAAAGTTTAATAAAGTTGTGGCCAAATTTTAATTCCATAACATGTTGTCCTGAGTCCTTTCTAGTGGTCCCTGGGAGCTGGGGCTGTCGCCGCTTGGCCATGTAAATGTCGAATTTGCACTTTGTTACACAATCCTAGGGATGCGGGTGGTGCTGTGGGTTAAACCACAGAGCTTAGGACTTGCTGATCAGAAAGTCGGTAGTTCGAATCCCTGCGACAGGGTGAGCTCCCATTGCTCGGCCCCTGCTCCTGCCAACCTAGCATTTCAAAAAGACTTCAAAATGCAAGTAGATAAATAGGTACCGCTCTGGCGGGAAGGTAAACGGCGTTTCCGTGTGCTGCTCGGTTCGCCAGAAGCGGCTTAGTCATGCTGGCCACATGACCTGGAAGCTGTACGCCAGCTCCCTCGGCCAATAAAGCAAGATGAGCGTCGCAACCCCAGAGTCGGTCATGACTGGACCTAATGGTCAGGGGTCCCTTTACCTTTACACAAACCTAGGCCTTAAACTTTGTGAACATATCCACACACTGCATCCAAAAACCTATGAAGGCCTGCCACGGACTCTGGAGTTCCACACCCACTGTGGGGGGGGGGAGCCTTTTCCTACTATGTCTCCTCAGTGAGGAGAAGTGCCTCAACAGAGATAATGAAAGCGTAGCTTATAAAGGCAGGAAATGCAGCTCTTGTTGTGTTTCCATCTGGGGAACATACTTGAAAGTGTTTTCTGTAGTACCTAGAAGGGATAAAAGCAAATTAAAATGATTGGTAGGGTTGCCATCATTGCTTTCTTTTAGGGTTATTTCAAACTGGCTGTTGACACCTTGCTTCCAAAGTTGGTCCTAGAAAACGTGGTCCTAAGCTTAATTCTCAATGTACTGCAGTGAGATACAGAGAGAGCATCTTTCACTCGGCATGAAAGATGACAAAAGCACTTGGGAATGTAACAAATGAGTAGGGTGTTACGGCTGCGGACCCACATGCAGCGACTCACTCCCCCAGGGAGCAAGGCTCGAGCCAAGAAGGGAAACATACTGGACAAGACAACGTTCTGGGATTTTAAAATTGGCCAAAACTTTATTGATTCCAGATGTAGGTTGGATTTGGCTTAGGCATGTCCCTCACAGCCCCCCTGGTGGGAGGGCTGTCGCATGATTAACGGGTCATCTGCAAGCCACAGTTCTACACATATGACCCTCCCAAGCTGCTGAAAGAAGCTTTCTGTTTTCCCTGAGCAAATATGGTTAGGATTATGGAGCAGTGAAGCAGTGAAGAATCAAATAGCCCAGCTGATGGGCAACATGCCTGGGAGAGTGCTATTGCTAACATGTTCTGTTCTGGGAACTTCCAAGATGCAACTGGTTGGTCACTGGTGGGAGCAGAATGCTGGACTAGAGAAACCTTTTGTCGGACCCAGCAGGGCTGTTTGTGTGTTCTTATGCTCCTCTGCCCTAGGGAAAAAAAAACCCCTTCGAGTGAGCAAAAGGCTCCTTTCCCGTGTGAAAAGTAGTCGAGAGGCTTCTGCCCAGGTGGAAGAAATCAGGCTCTCCAAAGAAGCTGACTTTATGCAAAGCAGGCAACTGCAGTCAAAACACTTACAGCAATCAATTGAAGTTGTTGGGTAAAGTTTTTTCTTCCCTTCCCTTCCACGTCCCATAAATTATTGAGCAGTTAATTTCGTCTTTGTGCCTCCAAGACATTCTAGCTTTAGGGATGACAGCTTTATCCATTAAACCGAGTGTGGTGACAGCGGAGAACTGCAAGGAAAGGAAGCCCCATTCTCAACTGCATTACCACCGAGAAATGCTGGGACACATCAACATCTTAATCAATATGCAAGAGTCAATTACAGAGGAAGCACAAGCTTAAGCAGGGGCTGATTATTAGGTTCACGTTCAGGCAGCCAAATGGGTTTAATCCATAAGGGCTGAAACATCAGGCACTATACGTGCCCCTTGTGAGTATACGGAATCATGGAATTCAGATGGACAGGGTATAACTAATCAAATTATTATTATTGAATAAGACCTCCCTATTTTCAAGATAGGGAGATAATGGGGTAGGCCAGCGGTCGCAGGTTACCACTGAGCTAAGTCCACTTGCCGTTCCTTGTTGTTGTTTAGTCATCTTAGTTGTGTTCAACTCTCCATGACCCCATGAACCAGATCATGCCTTGGAAACTCTCACTTTCTTCTAAAAGCTTCTCCTTTTTTATGTCCATGGAGTTTTCTTGGCAAAATACTGGAGTGGGTTGCCAGTTCCTTCTCCAGGTGGATCACATTTAGTCTAAACTCTTGGCTATGACCTGTCTGTCTTGGGTGGCCCTGCACAGCATAGCTCATAGCTTCTCTGAGTTATTCAAGCCCCTTTGCCACGACAAGACAGTGATCTATGAAGAGGTGCCATTCCTTAGAACCCTACTAATAAAGTTCCTTTCTTCCAAAAAAGCTTCCTTTTGGGGATAACGCTGACTTATGCTGCAAGAATCCAAAGAAAACAACACGCATGGATAAGAAGCAGGGAGACAGGTTGGGGAGGGAAGAGAAATAGGTCTAGCTAAATTGAATGAGAATTCTGCCCCCGGTAGGCATCCTACAAAATGCCTTGGATAAGGCTTGAAGAAGAGTGAACCTCCTGGAGAAGTTCAGGAAGCTGAACAAACTGGGGACTTAGGGATACCCAGTTAGAGGGAAGAGATTTCCTGCCAGCGAGTAGCTCTGACTCAAAGAGTCATCTCGTTAAAAGAGGAGCTGTATGCAAGGAAATTAAATGACAACAGGCACGGGGCGTGAGCTGTCAGGAAACAACCCAAGACCGCTGGGTTGTTGAGCGGGGGAACAGTCATGAGCAGTCTCCAGCTAATCAAAATTCACAGCCAAGTGACTAAGATGTTCGTAGGAAAAGGGGAGGTGTGGATTTTTGCTTAATTCAATTACAGGTGGAAGATGCTTGCTAGAAGATGCCTTATTGTTACATCCCTAGGTCAGTGAATAACTGAATAAGGACATTTACTTAAATATGACAACGGTTCTGGTAAAGGACCACTGTCCCCAAGATGTAGCAGTGGGAAGCAGCTGAACGGAGTATTTGAATACCCTATAACTGGTTTGAAAAGTGATTTGTGGATTTAGTTTACAAAGCCAAACCAGCCTGATCTGGGCCTCTTTCGGAGGATAATGCATGTTTTGACTGCAAAATAAGCGTGATAATGGCATCCAACCCAGGAAACAGCAAACGTGATCTTTGAGAGTTAGGCATGAGGTTAAGCATCTGAGAGGGGCGCGCATGTTGAGTGTGTGCACACAGGAAAAAAACCCACACCTATACTTGGAAAAAGTGTGTCCTGCTAAGCAGAAAACACAAATTGGCCCCAGCCACTGCCACAAGTCTCTCTCTAACCTTTATTATTATCAGAGACACAGAGGGCTGGTGAGGGGGGAAGAGTGTGAAAAAACGGTCTGTGTAACAGGATAGTGAAAGAATGACATATTTGTCTGTTAAGTATAAATATGAACAGCTATGGAGATCTGGTGCTGTGGTGCGGCTAGGTTTTAACTTCAGCAACATTCATCTATTGCCAGGAAACACTAGATTTAGTACCTGAGGGATTGCAGTCTCAAATACCTTCTGCATTTCTTTTTTAATATGCTGCCAAGAATTTAAATTGGTAAAAGCTGGGGACTGACAAAAAAAAAAACAACCCCAAAAAACACCCTGATCCCCAAGAGCTTTTCTGGCACTGGTTTCTCAGGGTATATGGCACCGTTATTTTTATTATATTTGTTATTTTTTGGTGGTGGTCGGAGAGCTCATCTTTAACTCTGCAAGTTTGACTCCCAAATGCTGTTTTTCTTTTTTAAAAAAAGAGTTAAACAAACAAAAGGGTTTGATTCTCTTGGTGACGCTAGGAGCTGTCATTCATTTTATATGCAACATGCCTTCTTGGATTAAACCAATTTTAGCATATTTTTTGAAAGGTCAGGAACAGGCAACAACAACAGAAAAAAGAGAGCTGACTGCAGGGTACACATTTGATCCAAACAACCTCCGCCCATCCATCTTTCCGGCCATCTGGAGTCTTTCTAGCAGAATAAAGGAGGGCTCACACTGGAGCGTTGTGGGGAGTTCGCTGGCTTACAGCCTCATCCTCAGCACACTGCCCCATATACAGGGAGTGCCAAAGGAGCTTGGACCTTGTGTTCAAAGGCAGAGATATCACTGACCATGCTCAGATCCTTGAGCACCCTAAAGTAGCTCTTTGGAACCCAGTCATTACGTGGGGGGGACAGGACAAAGGAGCATAGGAAGAGGTCACATGCTGACTGAGACCATTGGCCTGTCTAGTTCAGTATTGCCTTCACCCAGTGTTGTTGTTGTTTTCTGGGGGTACGCATATCTCTAAACATTTTGTGTTGCCCCGACCAGCTGACCATGGACCAACATGCCAGCACTGGCGGAGGAAGAGGAGTGCGGGGGGAGCACACCGCCCCCGGCAGCGCGATCCCATCAGGGTGCCATCGCGGCTGCCCCCTGCCCACACTGGGTGCCATGCCCCCACAGACGCCGCACTACGCCCCAGGACGTGCACCAGCCTTGCCACACCTCCTCTACACCCCCCCATCCCCGGTGCCAGAGCATGAAGCTCCGCCACTGCATGCCAGCTGTCTCCACCAGGGCCGGATTTAGGTTTGATGAGACCCTCAACTACTGAAAGTAATGGGGCCCTTTATATGTCCAGCTGTCCTTTGTCAACAACAAATTGTCGCTGTGTTTTTGTGTTGAATATATGCTATATGGAAATGAGCAAACCAGTGATATTTTAGGGAGCAGGCTAGCAGGCGGGGCCCATGACTTACATCATAGGAGCCTACACAACACAAAACACTGTTGCTGTATGTTGTTTTTTATCATATACAGTGGTACCTCGGGTTACATACGCTTCAGGTTACATACACTTTAGGTTACAGACTCCGCCAACCCAGAAATAGTGCTTCAGGTTAAGAAGTTTGCTTCAGGATAACAGAAATCATGCTCTGGTGGCGCGGCAGCAGCAGGAGGCCCCATTAGCTAAAGTGGCGCTTCAGGTTAAGAACAGTTTCAGGTTAAGTACGGACCTCCGGAACGAATTAAGTACTTAACCCAAGGTACCACTGTATTTTGGAAATGTACATCCAGGTTTTTTCCCTTTATATTTTTTGGGGGGCCCAAGAGAATGGGGCCCTAAGCTATAGCTTGCTTAGCTTATACGTAAATCCAGCACTGGTCTCCAGAGCAGCAGCGCGGACTGGAGCTCCATCGCTCTCCCTGCCGGTGCCCAAGGAGGGGAGCCTGGGGCGGCCATGGTCTTGCGAAGCACGGCTATTAGCGGCTTAGCGGCTATTAACGGCTCAGCAGCTATTAGCGGCTTAGCGGCTATTAACGACTTAGCGGCTTAGTGGCTTTAAGAAAAAGGAAACAAACTCGCAAGAACTTGCAAGACGTTTCGTCTTGCGAAGCAAGCCCATAGGGAAATTCGTCTTGCGGAACAACTCAAAAAACAGAAAACTCTTTCGTCTTGCGCGTTTTTCGTCTTGCAAGGCATTCGTCTTGCGAGGTACCACTGTACTTGACTGTAGGTAAGCTCAAGGCTCTGGCTGATCACTGCTATTACTATAGTGTATTTAACTAATATCTGTGTTAATAGATGGCTATGCAGCAATAGCCTTAGACTCATTGCTCTCAGCAACAGTGATTATGCAGCAGTCACAGTTCTCACAGTCTCTCAAGAGGGTTGCACTCCACCTTTTCTATAAAAAAAATTGTTGAATTTTTTTTATTTAAAATACAATGAGAACCAGACTTCAAAACAAGAATAAAAAAAAATTAAAAGTAAGAGGGGAAAAAGAGACAAAGCGTGTTCTCACTAAAGGAGAGCACGTGTTGCGGATGGGTCAGACAAAGCACCCTGTCGTGTTAGGTGGATTGGTTTGAGGGGCATACTTTGGCTGGAGTTGGTGTTGTTGGGCAAAATTGGATGTTGCAATTTGTGTGGGAGCGGTCAGAGGTTATTTAAGGAAGGTCCACAGCAGAGTGCTTTCTCTTTCGCTGTGGACAACGGATCTGGCTGGACACAGTGAAGGACTGGTTGTATCAACACTGATCTTCCTTTTACTATCCTTTCTTCTTTTGGTTTGTTTTAATTAGTTTTCTATTTAATTTTCTCTAGCCCTGCTATACCTCCACTGGCTTAGAGCTCCAGGAGGCTCCTTCGGGGCCGGGGAGTGGGGTGGGGCCCTGGGCTTCGGCCCCGTTCTCGGCTGAGGCGCTGGTCTTCCCTACCTTGTCCCGGCACCTGGGGGTGCTTCTCAGTGGTTGGTTGGGCAGGACTTTATTTTAATTTGTTCAATTTTACCCTTGTTCAATTCCCCTTTTAATTTTATTGCTTTTGTTCAACTTTAATTTTACTTTTAATTAAGTAACCCCCTCCCTTCCTGCGGGCCCCGTAGCGTCTGGAGCGTGGCCTAGGGGGGAACCGCTGCGTCCTTTCGCCTCCCGCCCGGGGAGGCGGCTGCCGACGGAGCGCCTCGGCGCGCTCCGCTCAGGGCGGGGGCCGGCGTGGGCGCGCCCTGCCTCGGCTGGGCCACGCTGATTGTGCGGCTTGGGGCCTTGTTTCGGCCCGCTAAAACGCGGGCCGATAAACCATCCCCCTCCCTCCCCTTCGGAGGCGGCCGGGATCGGCCGGGGGAGACTGTGCGCGACGCGGGGCGGCTTACCTGGGGTTGCGAGGGCGGCCTGCGTCTTCTGGCCCCCCTCCCTTCGCCGGCGCCTGCTCGGCCTGTGCTTCGGTGCGCACGGCGTGGTCTGGCTGACCGCGGCGGCGGCGGAGCGGCGGCGGAGCCGCTTGGCCCCCCGATCGCGCATAGCGCGTTCGGTAGGGCTTGAGGGGCAAATTTTAACCGTTTGGCTTGGCCGGGGCCTGGGGCCTCCTGGGTGAGGCTAGGCCAGGCAGGCCTCTATTGTGGGCCGTTCGGGCGGGAGCGCCATTTTGTTGCCTTAAAATTCTGTGTGCTGGCCCCTAGTGGCCGTGATCGGAAGTGCAGCCTTATTGGAATTTCTTTCCAGATTGCGCCACCTGGTGGCTGTTTGCATGATTACTGGTCTGACAGGGCTCTAGCCTGCTGGCCCCCAGTGGCCATTGGAGGAAGTGCGGCCTTCATTGGAAACTTTACGGGCTGCGCCACCTGTTGTTGAATTTTATAACCTTTCATTGAAGTGTCTCAATAAATTGTACTACTTACCTGGCTGGTTTAATTGCCTGGTTACTTATTGTTTGTGTTTAACTGTTATTTGTTCTTCATTGGTAGTAGGTATGGCTCCAAAGCGAAGAGCATCGCAAAGGCCCACTCCGGTCTCTTCGTCGAAAAGGCCTATTAGAGGCCCATCCCAGGCTTTGCGATCTCCTGAGCCGAACCAGTCGATGAATCGCATACAGTCCATGATCTCCGGCCTGGCTGATGACCCTGTCGCGCTAGCCCGTGTCGAAGCCGAAGTGGACAGCCTGCTGCATAGGCGCTCAACTCCATCGACATCCACTGCAAGGCCAGCCCCTCCTGGAGGCACAACGCCGTTAGTTGCATCATCTAGTGATGATGAGAGTGATTTTATAGCAGCAGGGGGCTTCCTGCCTGCGGCATCTCCTCAGCCCCCGAGTTCACCTGAGCCTCCGGATGCCGCGGCTAGGGGCCGTAAAGGCCCCAAGGGTTCTTCCAGGGGAAAGGCGTCTGCCCAAGTTCGTGCAGCCCACACCTCGAGAGTGTCACCCCCTCTAACGAGGGCGGCTGCTGGTCATTCACAGGTTGTCTCTTTTCAGCATACCTTAACCGCAGATCAACAAGGTGACGCCTCCGAGTCTTCGGTAGAGGATAGTCTCCTTCCCCCTCCAAGAGCTTCTTCCGGGGGACGCCGCCGCCGCAGGAAGAACTCAAGGAAGCGTGCTAAGAAGAGGCGGAGGGACACTTCATCCTCCCTTTCAGGTACCTCGTCCTCTAGCTCTAGTAGCGATGAGGAGGCTTCCCTGAAGCTCTATTGGGGTTTTGGGGAGGCTTCGGGACTTCCAAAATGGGCCTGGGAGCGGAGGGCGAACTCCCACAGGGCGAAATACGGGGCAGTTCAAGAATGTCGTGATGGTGTTTTGGTTCCCGATGTAAAAGTTGCTACTAATTCAGCCAGAGACATCATACCTGGCGCCCATTTGGCTACCAAGCTCCGCTCGAGGATCTTGGATGGCCGTTATGTTGACATATTTAGTCTTGCCCCCCCATTGGAGGGCCAAGACAATCTGGATAAGGGTTTCCCCACCTCTAAAAAACGTCAGGCGGTAGCAAAGGTGGACCGTACGTTCGAGCGGTGGCTCGATAGCTTTCAAGTTTTTGCCGGAGTGGTCTCTGCAGCTTATCCTCGGAGATCCTTGCACCTGTGGGTGTATTTGTCCATTGTCCGCTCGGCATTTACGATGGCGGGAGAGGCTGCCGCGATATCGTATGATGAGAATTTCAGGCGCAGGGCAGCCAAAATTCCCACGGCCCGATGGGATCGGAAAGATCTAGATGTGTGGACCACGTATGTGGCACCGCGCATTGACAAAAAAGCTGTGGACCCAGTGAAAGCCAAGATTATTCCCACCAGGATGGGTCGCAAGTTGTTTTGTTGGGATTATAATAAAGGAACATGCCTGCGACAATATTGCAGGTTTTCACACGTGTGTGAAAAATGTTCCGGTAACCACCCTTCATCGGCTTGCACAGGAAGCCGCCGGTCCTTTCGGAAGGGTGGGGGCTCTCAGCAGCCCCCAAAGGCCGCCCCCCCGGCTCCTGCCGGCGGAGCAGCTAAATAACATTCTGTCCTCATTAGCCCATACCCCGGTACGGTTGCAGCCGCTATTAGCGTTGCTGCAGTCGTACCCAGATAAGAAGGCGGCCTCTTATTTGCAGGACGGTTTTTCGTCAGGTTTCAGGATACCAGTGGTTTCTTCCCCGGTGGCAAGGAACCCAGTAAATCAGAAGTCGATTTTGGATATGCCGGAGGTGGCCCGGCGTAAAATTGAGAAGGAGCTGACCTTGCAGCGTATGGCAGGCCCTTTTGTAGAGCCCCCAATTCTGAATCTGCATATCTCTCCGTTGGGTATTGTCCCTAAGAAGGCCCCGGGTGAGTTTCGCCTAATTCACAATCTTTCACACCCCAAGGGTACATCAGTAAATGATGTTATTCCCCCGGAGCTTTGTTCGGTGAGGTATGCTTCCCTTGATCAAGCGATCAAGATGGTTCGGAAATTTGGGCCAGGGGCTTTGTTGGCGAAATGCGACATTGAGTCGGCATTTCGTCTGCTTCCTATTCATCCTGACGACTTCTGGTTATTGGGCTTCCAATTCGAAGGGGGATTTTATTTCGATAAGGCCATGCCGATGGGCTGCTCTGTAGCCTGTGCAGCTTTTGAGTGTTTTAGTTCATTCTTGGACTGGGCTTTGCGCAAGAAGACTGGTTTAAGTGGTGTCACTCATTATTTGGATGATTTTTTATTGGCCTCAGCTAGGGACACGGGGCACTGCGTTGTACTACTGCAGGCCTTTGATGAGTTGACACAAGAATTGGGTGTGCCATTGGCAGCCGAGAAGACAGAGGGTCCTACTACACAGTTGACTTACTTAGGTATTTTGTTGAACACCGTGACCCAGACGTCTAGTCTACCGGCGGACAAGATAATTGCGTTGAAAGCAGTCATTAGGGAATTGTTGCCGCTTAAGAGGGTAACTTTACGTCAGCTCCAGTCGTTATTAGGCCACCTGAACTTTGCCTGTAGGGTGGTCGCCCCTGGGCGCCCCTTTTGTTCCCGTTTGGCCAGACTTATGTCAGGCTTGAGAGCCCCGAGACATAGAGTGCGCCTGTCACATCAAGTGAAAGCTGATCTTCAGATTTGGTTGGAATTCCTGGAGGAATTCAATGGGGTGTCCTTGTGGCAGGACACACTAAACCTTCGGTCGGACTTTCAGGTGCATTCTGACGCGGCAGGGTCCTTAGGGTTTGGTTTGTATTGGGACGGTAGGTGGTGCGCGGAGCACTGGCCAACTGCTTGGCGTGGGGAAGCGGTAGTTCGGGACTTAACGTTTTTGGAATTTTTTCCCATTGTAGTGGCTGTTCATTTATGGGTGGAGCATTTCAGGGACCGTCGAGTTTGTTTTTGGACCGATAACTTGGCAGTGGTCAACGTACTAGCCAAGCAGTCTTCACGGTCTTCCAGGGTATCAGCCCTGTTGCGGGCTTTTGTCCTGCATTGCTTACGTTTTAACATTGTGTTTTCTGCCCGTTTTGTGCCTGGTGTGTCTAATGTGATTGCCGATGCTCTGTCCCGTTTTCAGATGGAGCGGTTCAGGTCCCTGGCGCCAGAGGCTCGAGAACGTCCGGAATTTTTCCCGGATCACCTCTGGAACCTTGGCAACACTTAGTTTTACAAGGAGTAGCTGCATCTGTTGCCCCCTCCACATTGCGGTCTTATCAGAAGGCTTGGTGTGATTTTTTAAAGTTTGGGCAGTCGGAGTCGGGAGGTGAGGGTGATCCCCACTCTACGTCGCGGGTGCTTCAGTATCTGGCGCACCTGTTTCAAAAGCGTCGGGCAAACAGGACGATCAGGCTCCATTCTGCAGCAATATCCTTCTTTAGTAAGGCACTCTTTAACAGGGACCCTTGTGAGAAATTTGTGGTAAGAAAGGCACTTGAGGGCTGGGGTCGGCTTCGCCCCTCCAGGCCTATTCCACGGCGGCCTATTACATTTCACCTACTGTTTCAGATGCGTGGTAAACTGAGGAGCATCTGTTGGTCCAGGTTTGAAGCCCGGCTGTTCTCTGCAGCCTTTTCTTTAGCCTTCTTCGGGGCCCTGAGAGTGGGTGAAGTGGTGCTTGAACCTGACCGGGCTGGCGGTTCAAGGGGATTATTACTGGAGGACGTGAGTGTGTCTCCGTCTGAGGTACAAGTCAACGTCAGGAGCTCAAAAACTGATCAGCGTGGTAGGGGAGCGGTGATTCGGCTCCCTGCCACTGGGAAGAGGGGCCCTTGTCCGGTCAAGGATCTCCAGCGATATTTGGCTTTACGTCCCCCAGGTATGGGCCCCTTGTTTATTCACGAGAATGGGCGCCCATTGGCTCGTCATCAGTTCGCGAAGGTGCTCCGCAAGGCTATTGCGGCCTGCGGCCTGGCTGCCGCTGAATTTGCACCTCATTCCTTCAGGATTGGGGCCGCAACAACGGCCACTCATTGGGGTTTATCGGCAAGAAGGATAAAAGACCTGGGTCGTTGGAGGTCTGACGCATATAAGGGGTATGTACGTAAATGATGCAATTTCGTGTACTTATGTATCTGTTTCACCCTAGGTCGAGCACCCACACGTATTTGGATTGTGGGGCACAGTATTGTGCACTGGGCGGCTTGCAGAGCTCGACAGTCTGGTTTGGGTGTCGATCTTGGCCTTCCGCAAGAAGTGAAGGTGTCCTGGATTGCAAGAAGGGGAATGCTGTGGAAAGAACTTCTGCCGCTTATCCAGAGGCGTGTTCTTTTGGAGGGCCCTCCTACGGCAATTGTCATTCAGTTGGGGGAGAATGATTTGGTATCTTATTCTTGTTATGTTCTGCGTTCTATGATATTGGGGGATGTGAGGGATGTGGCGGCCTTGGTGCCGCCAACGAAAATAATTTGGTCAAAGTTATTACAACGTCGTAAGTGGAGGGGTAGCCCTTGTGTGGAAGCCACCGAGCGTTCCAGGAAACGGATTAATGCTGCAGTAAGCAAGTTGGTGGTTGATTTGGGCGGGTTTGTGATCACACACCCTTTGATTAGGTTTAAATCCACTGAATTGTTTATGAGGGATGGGGTTCATCTTTCATCCGTTGGGAATGATGTGTGGTTGAGTTCAGTGGTGGATAAGTTGAGGGTGTGTTTGAGGCTGTGAGTGGTTGGCGGCGAGCGTAAAGGGCTCGATTGGCGGTTAGGCATTGGTCTAAATTGGTTGGTGGAGGGGTAAGGATTGGCTGTGCCTGCCCCTCCAATGAGGTTGCTGCTTGGGAATTCCGTTAAAGGAATTCAGGGTCTTACCATCCCCCTCGTCCAAGCCCCTGGAATCGGGCTTGGGCCGCGTAAGTCCCTAGGAGCATGCGGGGAGAAGCTGAGGGTCTGTGTCGCAGCTCCGCCTATCCCTGAACTTGTTCCTCCACACTGGCTTCCGCTGGAATCCGGGAGTCAGTGCTGTCCCCAAGGCGGGAGGGACAGCTAGTCGTAACCAATGCCTACGCAACCACTCATAATTTGTATGCAAATAAAGTTGTGGCCAAAATTATGCCAAAAACCTTAAACAAAATTCCATGTGTGAAGTGTGAGTTATTGGGGTTCAGGGTGTCTTGGGGACCTCAGCACGCAAAGCGTGTTCTCACTAAAGGAGAGCACGTGTTGCGGATGGGTCAGACAAAGCACCCTGTCGTGTTAGGTGGATTGGTTTGAGGGGCATACTTTGGCTGGAGTTGGTGTTGTTGGGCAAAATTGGATGTTGCAATTTGTGTGGGAGCGGTCAGAGGTTATTTAAGGAAGGTCCACAGCAGAGTGCTTTCTCTTTCGCTGTGGACAACGGATCTCCCGCCCGCCCTCCCTTGTGGGCTTGCGCTTTGACCTTGCTTTGCCTGTCATGGGGTCGTCCGCCTTGGTGCGGGGGCCCAGTAGGAATTTACCATTTGGCTGATTAGTGCGTGCCTCTTGGGTTTTGCCTACTGCTTAGCAATACGTCACAACTTGTAAGGTTGGCGGTTAGGCATTGGTCTAAATTGGTTGGTGGAGGGGTAAGGATTGGCTGTGCCTGCCCCTCCAATGAGGTTGCTGCTTGGGAATTCCGTTAAAGGAATTCAGGGTCTTACCATCCCCCTCGTCCAAGCCCCTGGAATCGGGCTTGGGCCGCGTAAGTCCCTAGGAGCATGCGGGGAGAAGCTGAGGGTCTGTGTCGCAGCTCCGCCTATCCCTGAACTTGTTCCTCCACACTGGCTTCCGCTGGAATCCGGGAGTCAGTGCTGTCCCCAAGGCGGGAGGGACAGCTAGTCGTAACCAATGCCTACGCAACCACTCATAATTTGTATGCAAATAAAGTTGTGGCCAAAATTATGCCAAAAACCTTAAACAAAATTCCATGTGTGAAGTGTGAGTTATTGGGGTTCAGGGTGTCTTGGGGACCTCAGCACGCAAAGCGTGTTCTCACTAAAGGAGAGCACGTGTTGCGGATGGGTCAGACAAAGCACCCTGTCGTGTTAGGTGGATTGGTTTGAGGGGCATACTTTGGCTGGAGTTGGTGTTGTTGGGCAAAATTGGATGTTGCAATTTGTGTGGGAGCGGTCAGAGGTTATTTAAGGAAGGTCCACAGCAGAGTGCTTTCTCTTTCGCTGTGGACAACGGATCTCCCGCCCGCCCTCCCTTGTGGGCTTGCGCTTTGACCTTGCTTTGCCTGTCATGGGGTCGTCCGCCTTGGTGCGGGGGCCCAGTAGGAATTTACCATTTGGCTGATTAGTGCGTGCCTCTTGGGTTTTGCCTACTGCTTAGCAATACGTCACAACTTGTAAGGTTGGCGGTTAGGCATTGGTCTAAATTGGTTGGTGGAGGGGTAAGGATTGGCTGTGCCTGCCCCTCCAATGAGGTTGCTGCTTGGGAATTCCGTTAAAGGAATTCAGGGTCTTACCATCCCCCTCGTCCAAGCCCCTGGAATCGGGCTTGGGCCGCGTAAGTCCCTAGGAGCATGCGGGGAGAAGCTGAGGGTCTGTGTCGCAGCTCCGCCTATCCCTGAACTTGTTCCTCCACACTGGCTTCCGCTGGAATCCGGGAGTCAGTGCTGTCCCCAAGGCGGGAGGGACAGCTAGTCGTAACCAATGCCTACGCAACCACTCATAATTTGTATGCAAATAAAGTTGTGGCCAAAATTATGCCAAAAACCTTAAACAAAATTCCATGTGTGAAGTGTGAGTTATTGGGGTTCAGGGTGTCTTGGGGACCTCAGCACGCAAAGAGAAAGAAAGAGAGAGAGAGAATATAATTAAACAGTGGTACCTCAGGTTACATACGCTTCAGATTACATACGCTTCAGGTTATACACTCCGCTAACCCAGAAATAGTGCTTCAGGTTAAGAACTTTGCTTCAGGATACGAACAGAAATCGGGCTCCAGCGGCGCGGCGGCAGCAGGAGGCCCCATTAGCTAAAGTGGTGCTTCAGGTTAAGAACAGTTTCAGGTTAAGAACGGACCTCCAGAACAAATTAAGTACTTAACCTGAGGTACCACTGTAAAGTCTTTTATCATATTTATATAATATATATCCTATCACTCTCTCCTCTCCCACCTGGGAGCCTACATCTCTCATCCTGGGGGGAAGAAGAAGAGGAGGAGGAGGAGTTTGGACTTGATATCCCACCTTTTACTCCCCTTAAGGAGTCTCAAAGCAGCTAACCATCTCCTTTCCCTTCCTCCCCCATAAGAAACACCCTGTGAGGTGAGTGGGGCTGAGAGACTTCAGAGAAGTGTGACTAGCCCAAGGTCACCCAGCAGCTGCATGTGGAGGAGCAGGGAAGCAAACATTTGTGGCCTTTGAGTCTCTTCTCTCAGCTGCTGCTGCTGCTGCTGCTCTAGTGGTGATTCCTCCTAGGCAGAGATAACCTAACCCCTGTTAGCCATCATAACACTGGTCACCTTCAGATTAGACTATTGTAATCAAAGAATCAACCTTAACTATGTTTCCTTTTTTTTTTTTTTTTTTTTAATGCTTTTATTAAATCCAACTCATTATACATTATCCATTTTACAACAAATCATATGCATTTTCGACTTCCTTCAACGTCGCTGACATTCTTTCATAGTTATTCTTTTAGTACACATTCCATTCTTCCATATTGCCATTTACACCTCCTTTCCTCCTATATTTCTATTAAACAATATTCATTAGTTCTTTACAAAGCCTCTTTAAACCCCACCAGCGTTGTATTTACACCATAGTTATTTTCCAGATAACACACAAATTTCTCCCAGTCTTTTATAAATTTTTGATCTTTTGTATATCTAATCTTCCCTGTTAATTTGTCCAATTCTGCGTATTCTATTAACTTTGCTCTCCATTCTTCTACCCTTGGAATTTCCTCCTGCTTCCACCTCTGAGCCAATACTATTCTGGCAGCTGTTACAGCGTACTGGAAAAATTTTTGGTCTTTTCTTCTGATGTCCTTCCTTACAATACCTAATAAAAAAGCCTCCGGTCTTTTCACAAAAGTGTACCTCAATATCTTTTTCATCTCGTTATAGATTTCTTCCCAGAAGCTTTTAACTTTCTTACACTCCCACCACTGGTGGAAGAATGTACCTTCTTTAAGTTTACATTTCCAGCATTTGTTATCTACTTTGTACATCTTTGCCAGTCTCACAGGTGACAGGTACCATCTGTAAAGCATCTTCATCATGTTTTCTTTCAATGTCATACAAGCTGTAAATTTTATATTCTCTTTCCACAACCTTTCCCAATCCCCCAGTTGAATATTGTATCCCAAATCCTTTGCCCATTGCACCATCGCTGACTTCACCTCCTCATCCTTCGTGTGCCACTCTAACATTATTTTATACATTTTTGATAGGTTTTTAAATTCACTATTTATTATCTCTTTTTGAAAAATTGATTCCTTTTCTACATACCCCCTTTCCTTCAAATCTTTTTTAAACATTTCGTTTACTTGAAAGTAGTGCAACCAATCGTATGTTAATGCTTTAACTTGGTCATATGATTTCAATTTCCATTTCCCTCCTTCATTAATGACCATTTCTCCATATGTTCCCCACTTTCCTCTCATATTAATTTTCTTAACACACATAGTTTCTAACGGAGATAGCCAATGTGGGACTCTTGGTTCTAAAATGTTTTTGTATCTATCCCAGACCTCTATTAATGCTCCTCTAAAAATATGATTTCCAAATCCCTTATGTAACCTCTTTTTATCACACCATAGGTACGCGTGCCACCCAAATTTGTTATTGAACCCCTCCAAATCTAATAGTTCTTTGTCTTCCAATTTTACCCAATCTTTCAGCCAACACAGGCACGCTGCCTCATAGTATAATCTCATGTCTGGGAGGCCGAAGCCTCCTCTCTCCTTTGCTTCCGTCAATAACTTGAATCTAATTCTGGGCTTCTTTCCTTCCCAGACATATCTTGATATTACCTTTTGCCATTCCCCAAAAATTTTTGTGCCTTTTAATATGGGTAAAGTTTGGAATAAAAATAATAACTTAGGGAGCACCATCATTTTTACCATTGATATTCTTCCCCATAGTGATAGTTTCAATCTATTCCAAACCTCCAGATCCTTCTTTATATCTTTCCACATAGGGATGTAATTGTATTGGTATAAATCTATATTCTTATCCGAGAGCCAAATTCCCAAATATTTGATCTTCTTGACTACCTCAATTTCCGTTTGTTGTTTTAATACTTCAATTTTGTCTTGGTCCAAATTTTTTACTATCATTTTAGTCTTCCTCTTATTCAATCTAAATCCTGATAGTTTCCCAAATTGTTCCATCTCTTCCAGTACTTCTTTTATACTTTCTATCGGTTCTTCCAGAGTTACAACCACATCATCCGCAAAGGCCCTTACCTTATATTCATTAACACCTAATGTCACCCCTTTAATTTGCTTATTTTGTCTTATTGCATTTAATAAAACTTCCAGGACCACTATAAATAGTAATGGCGAAAGCGGGCAACCCTGCCTTGTTCCTTTAGATATTTTTATATCTTCCGTGATGATGTTATTTATAATCAACCTTGCCTTCTGTTCTGTATATATTGCCTCAATGCCATTAAAAAATTCTTGACCCACCTCCATAGCCTCCAAATTTCTCAACATAAATTCCCAGATCACGTTATCGAAGGCTTTCTCCGCATCTACGAATATTAAACTTGCTGGTTTGTTACACCTATCGGACAAGTATTCTATAACATTGACTATGTTTCTTATATTATTTCTTAATTGTCTGCCCGGTAGGAAACCTTCTTGGTCTCTATGTATAATTTTTACTAGTATCTTTTTTAATCTCTTTGCTAGAATTCCTGTGAAGATTTTATAATCTGTGTTTAATAGCGATATGGGTCTATAGTTCTTAATTTGGGTCAAGTCCGAATCCTGTTTTGGTATTATTGTAATAAATGCCTCTTTCCATGTTCCTGGGATGTCCTTTTCTTTCAAGATGTTATTCATTACTTTGATTAACGGGGCCATCAACGTGTCTCTCATTTCTTTGTAATAGCTTGAAGTAAACCCATCCGGGCCCGGTGCTTTCCCTCTTTTTAGTTCTTTTATGACTTCCTCTACTTCTTCTTTGCAAATTGGTGCGTTCAACTGTTCTTTTTGATCTATTGGGATCTTCCTCACCATCTTCTCTTTCAGATATCTTTCTATTTTCTTCTTATTATTCCTTTCTTTATTCCTATATAGTTGTTTATAAAAATCGACAAATCCTTTCCTAATTTCTTTTGGATTTGTTATTTCTTCTCCATTCACTTCAATTTTGTTGATTGTATTTTGTTCTTTTCTCTTCTTGACTTGCCAAGCAAGCCATTTTCCTGATTTATTAGCAAACTCGAAATTTTTTTGCCTTAACCTTTTAATATTCCATTCAACCTCTTTATTTATTAACATCGCAAACTGAGTTTGAAGAATCTTTATTTCCTGTATTATCTTCTCGTTGTTAGGTTTTTTAATCAGTTTTTGTTCCTTACTCATAATCTGTTCTAAGATCTCCTTTGTCTTTTTTTCCTTATTATTTCTTTTCCATACATTCTGCTGAATACAAAGGCCCCTCATCACCGCCTTACTCGCATCCCACACCACACTCATTTTTGTCCCTTTATCCATATTGTCTCTGAAGTAATTGGATAAATTTTTTTGTGCTTTTTCTACAAATTTTTGATCATCCCATATATTGTCATTCAGCCTCCACCTGAAAGTTCGCTCTTCAAAGCCTTTTAACTCCATTTCTATTGGGTTGTGGTCTGAAATCACCTTTGCCTGTATTTCTATTTTTTGAATTCTTGAAGTTAACTCATTTGATACCCATATTTGGTCTATTCTTGACATTGTTTGATTTGATTCTGAGTGGTATGTGAATTGCTTCTCCAGAGGGTGTCTGAGCCTCCAAATATCTACTAAATTACAATTCTTCGTCATTGCAAAGAACGTTTTAGGTAGTTTTCCTTCCTTATTTTTCGTTTTCCTCAATCTGTCCATTTCTAATGAAACCACCCCGTTCATATCTCCCATTATTATAATTTTTTGGTCCATGTATTCAAGTAGTTTCTCCTCCAGTAGTTTAAAGAACTCCTTCTTACTCCCATTTGGTGAGTAAATCCCAACAATTATCAACTTTTCACCTTGCCACTTAATTTGAACCATTATAATTCTACCTTCTTGATCCTTAAATAATTGATGAGATTCAATTTTATTTTTAATATATAATACAACACCTCTTTTTTTCTCTTTGTCCGAGGATACAAATTCATTTCCCAACCTTTTGTTTATTAGAATTTTTCTGTGTTTTTTAATCACGTGGGTTTCTTGTAAGCATATGATATCTAGATTTTTCTTTTTTAACATATGTTCAATCCTATTCCGTTTTCTCTTATCATTCATTCCGTTCACATTCCAGTTCCACAATTTTAACGCCATTCTTCTTGTCCCTACTTGAATTTAGGTTTACCTTATAGTCTTTCTATCTCTTCTCCTACCTCGTCCTCTTCCTCTTCTTCTGATTCTCTCTCAACCTGTTCTTCTTCTTCTCTTAATTCGAATTCCTCCCTTAAATTTAGTCCTCCTTCTGCCCCTTTGACCTCCTCCTCTTCTACTTGAAGCTCTTTGTATCTCCTTGTAAATTTCCCTATTTCCTCCGGGCTAATCAATCTTCTTTTTACCCCTTTGTAGAAAAACGAGACCCCTTCCGGAAACTCCCATCTAAAATCAATCTTATTTTTCTTAAGCAATTGCACCAATGGTTTATAAGATTCTCTTCGTTTCAACAGTCTTATTGGAATATCTTTGAATATAATTATATAATTCCCATCAATATATAATCTTTTCTCTCTGTTTCTTTGTAAAATCTGATTTCTCATCTCTCTATCTTTAAATGTTATTAGGCAGTCACCTGGGAATTTTTTTGCTTTGCCTGATCTTATTTTCATTCTAAAAGCATTTTGTATTGTTTTCCCAACTTCTTCCTCCGATAACCCCATCCACTGCGCAATCTCTTTTATCAATCTTTCTTTTATATTTTCATTTTGCACTTCCGGTATCTGCCTCAGTCTCAAATTCACTTCTCTCTGTTTTAATTCATTCATTGCGATAGAGTCTTTTATTTCTTCCTGTATTTTGTTTAAATCTGCAATCTCATTTTTCATCTTTTCTTCTTCCCGTTTCATCTCTTTCATTTCGTGTTTTGTTTTTTTAAGACCCTCATCCACTCTCTTTGAGACCTCTTTAATTTGTCCCTTTAGTTCACTAACTGTCTCCTCAATCTTTTTGTCCATTTTTCCAATTTTGTTATCAACCTGTTCTAATTTTATCTCCAAATTCTTTTCACTCTGCTTGATTTCTGCAAACATCTTCAATATTTCTGTTTTAAACTCTGCTTCCTGTTTTGAAGCTCTTCTATCTGTTGGGGTCCCCCCCTCCGCCCCCTTTTTTTGTGTATGCGACATTCCCCCAAATATCGGGTATCAAATATCAAATACTAAATTAAGTTGTACAATTTCTAAACAATTCCTAAATAATTACAATTACAATTGTTATTATCCTTAAATGCTATTTAGAATATCCGTTGCAAGTTAGCACTACCAAACAGAGGGATAAATTATAATTTACAAATAACTTAGCAATTCCTCCTCAAGGGCTTATGTAAAATATTGTCCCGTCTTCCACTATGGTTTAGAGGAATTTATTTGTTAATCCGTGTTCTTCTTGCCCCCATTCGGGCTAATCCAATTAGAGTTTTAATTAATCCATTTCTAGTTTAAGGGTCCAAAGGCACTCCAAAGAAGAAGAAAACAATTTCCCTTCAGCTTGATGGTCCAGAGATATTCCAGAAGGCAAAAGTAATAGAAACAAAATTCAGATTTCAGGGAGCAAAGATAGCAAATATAACAACCAACTATACTTCCAAATGAGTTCAAGTTCCAAATGTGTTCAGATATATTCCAATTTCAAATTCAGATTTCACATCCAAATTTCCAGGTATCTTTATGTCCCTTAGAGATAAATTTACCCCTTGGAAATAGGTTTCTAAAATAAATAGTTCCAGGAGGATTTTCCGTTCGGTGTTAGAGAAATTTTAAAGGTAATCTTCTTCTATTTCACAGTCTTAGATTGTTTCCACACAGGTTTTCTACTTTAAGTAGTAATACTTAGTTCAGACCCCTAGAGGGAGTCTGACTCTACCCAGTCTTGAAGAAAGTTCTGAGGAAAAGGAAAATCCTAAAATGGTTCCTTTGCTCCGGCAATTTCTTTTTAAAGTCCAATTTTCACCAATTTAGTGTCCCGAACAAAGACAGAAAATGGATACAAAAATTATTAGGCTAATCACCAAAGACCAGCCTTCTTTATCAAAAACAAAAAGCAAAGCAAATATCTTAGAAAGTTATTTAGTATAGCATCTAGATACCTCCTGAACTTAATATGGCGTCAGAGGTTTTCTTAGCATGAAGTTCACTCACAGTTTTTCAGTTATTGGCTATAATTAGTCACTCACAGAACTCACAGGGATGTATTTATACAGCTCTCTTTATCTTTCCGATGCTTCACCCACACTGGGAACCCTCTTCATTCACGAAAGTTTCTGCCCCCCTTTCTTCTTTTGGAGAGAGTTACTTCTCCTACCGTAGTCCACAAAGATAAATTGTTGCAGGGGAGACGAAGACGGTAACCGCTAGCGGCAACTTACTTTCATTTTTAGGCTCCGCATACAGCCTGTGTCTTTTAACGAAGGCAGACGACCGCTGAACTCGAGCTCCTCTCTTATTAATTCGAAGACTTCCTTGTTTTAACTGCTCATTCGTTCCAGCCAATTTAGATGTTTTGTGTCCGAATTTCTTTGTTTCGAGAGCGGAGCGCTATCCCCCCCAGGCTCGGGGCTTCGCTTATTAGCCGTTGCAATGGTCGCCCGATCGCCTACTGCTCGTTCCGCCGCGCTCTTCACCTCTTTTTACGGAGGCTACCTGACGGCCGAAACTGGCAGCTTCCAGGCACCGCCGGGAACCTGAACCTCTAGACACCCTCCAGAGGTAAAACCAGAGGTTTTTGCGCCCTAAAAACCTCTTTTTTCGGCTAAAAAAGCTAGGGCTCTCCCACCGGAAAAAACCCTCGCCTGTAGCGGGTTCCGCGCTCCACCGGAAGTCACTCTTAACTATGTTTCCTGGCTCGTTTGGAGAGAGACAACCTGTGGCCTCAGCCCCAGACGCTACGTTAAGCCAAACCATGGCTGAGCTCCCGGTGGCACTACAACACTAGGAGCAGGAGAGGAACAAAGCAGTTTTGACATTCTTCCCATACACCAGCACACTGCATGTCTACCTTTAAACCAGAGTGAAGTTTATGCAGTGTGAACCAAGCCAATGGATGGACGTCAGTGGCAGCATCCCTTACCCCCACAATCCTAGTCTGTTTCTCTTTGACTTAATCTTTGTTACAGCGCTAGATTTTGTCCCTAGGTAAGCACCACAACCCAATACAGTGGTACCTTGGTTTATGAACTTAATCCGTTCCGAAAGTCTGTTCTTAAACCAAAGCATTCTTAAACCAAGGTGTGCTTCCCTATAGCAGCGGGGGACTCAATTTACAAATGGAACACACTCAACAAGAAGCAAAACATGTTCTTATTCCAAGGCAAACTTCACAAACCAAAACACCTACTTCCAGGTTTGCAGCGTTCTTAATCCAAGTTGTTCATAAACTAAGATGTTCTTAAACCAGGGTACAGTGGTACCTCAGGTTACATACCGCTTCAGGTTACAGACGCTTCGGGTTACAGACTCTGCTAACCCAGAAATAGTACCTCACCTTAAGAAGTTTGCTTCAGGATGAGAACACAAATCGGGCGGCGGAAGCGGGAGGCCCCATTAGCTAAAGTGGCACCTTAAGAACAGTTTCAGGTTAAGAACGGACCTCCAGAACGAATTAAATTCTTAACCAAGGTACCACTGTACCACTGTATTTAAATCGCACACATACAAAATTTTTCTCATTTCAGACTTTTCTCTAGATTTTGGGGTTATGTGTGAGTCAGATTTCAGATCAGTACAGATTAAGACTGGAGGGAAACAGTGATTTGGCAAAAAATAATGGAAAAAAATCACGGTATTAGCCCAGTAATGGAATCCTCCCCCCACCCCACCCCAATGCCAAAAGCACCTCAGAACAGTGCTGACAGAATGAAGCATAATTCAGCCAACACAACTGAAAGCCTCCCTATCTCTAGATATTTCCTGGGTGCAGAAGGAAATGTGCATGCTTCACCAATGGCTGGAAGCTGTTTTGACTCCCACCTCTCCCATCAAGGTTAGACAGTCTCTATCATCAGTAAGACCTTCTCCTGTTCTTCTAACCCTTGTTGATTGGACTACCAATGTCTTTGGAAATGGGGAATCGCTTTAAGAATACAGGGAAATATAAAATTAGTTCTTCGAGGTTTTATTATTCTCTTGAGTTTTTTGCTGCCAGAACAAAAGGCACAGCGCTTTCCTCATTAAAGTAATGATTGCCTGCCCATGTATAATGGCTCTCATTCTTTTTTCCTAATTCTCAAGAACCACAAAGAACGCTAATAAATGATAGCCTTGATTTAAACTAATCTCTGCTGTGTTCAAGAGAACCTTGTCCTCATGTGGGGACCTCCATTAACTCCAACATTACTTACGAAGCTCCACATTGTAGGACATCACTTAGTGGTTCCATGGTAGAAGGTCAACCAGTGCTACAACCTCACTGGTTTCCCATACTGATTAAAGCAATTCCATCAGAACGACTCGTGGTAATTAATGAATGAGAAGTCACCAATTAACCGCTTTGTTAACAAAACTTGGTAACCTGGACAAATATTTAAATTATTTAAAGCAACCCATGTTCAGGTGCTCCAGCTTTGAATGATGTAGTCACCATGAAGTTCCTCAGCAACTTGCTGTCTGGGAGGACTCCCCTCCTGCACGCACATATACACCTTGATGGTGTGAGATAAATCAGCCTCATATAATCAACATGCTTAACTCTAAGTAATGCATGAAGGGGTTAAGACCATAGAGGAAGATGTCCTGCCAGGCTTAGCTAGGTCACACCCAGCCTTTGGAAGGGCTACCAAATTATTTATTCTCCCACTTTCCACTTTCCTCCCCGTGCGAACTCTACAGTACAGAGGTCCAAACCGGATGCTCCAAGCTTAGAGTGCGTAGCTTAAGCAAGCCATATTTGTGCTTGTATGCAAATAATTTAGAAACACTGTTTTGGAACCTAAGTTATACGGCCTGCCTATTCTTGCTGCTGTATGGAAAAGCACATGAATCTGACCTTTGAGAAGTTTGTAAATAAATTTAACTTACTAAACGTGTGGTCTCTTTCTAGGATAAAGGAAGTGGGGAAATTTGGAAGCAACCTAGAAGGGGATATTTCAAAGGTCTAACAGCCTATGTTTCCACGATTTACTTTGCTGCATGTTTTGTGATGTCAAATCTTTACTGGGCTCTCTTACCAAAGACTACTTGCCCCCAAACCTGGATGTAGGCATCCAGGACATTCTCATTCTATTTGACCTGTAGCATTTCCCTCTTAAACCAAATTACGAACATTAAAAACCAACAATGGGCCACTTTGATGGGCTTAACTTGGTGACCATGACATTACCAGCTGGTGGCACCAGTGTGATTACTACAAAGCACTCAGCAGTACCGTTTACATTGCCAACAATGCCCCCCTTATGTGGCGAAGTAGGTGCCAGCCCAGTGATGGGCTGTGTTCATGCCCCAGCAGCTACCTGAAGGTGCTGCCTGGAACCTCTAGGCCTTGGGCAAATTCCAGTTTTGCACACCAGGGCCATCAAGGCGAAAAGTGGGAATCTAAACCATTCATTTTTCTTCTTCCATCTCTTGTTTGCAACAAGCAAATCCATCCATATTTCAGTCTGCAAAAGCACAACTGGTCAGGTGCCAAAGCTCAGTGGTAGACCACATGCTGTGGATGCAGATGGGCCCTGGTTCAAATTCTGCTGTTGGAAGGATTTTAGGTGTCAGACTGGGAAAGACTTCTACCCTCAAGGTTGGCAAGCAGCTGGCTGCATTACCTGTGGCTGCAGTCCTAACCATATCTACTGTGTACCTTCCAACATTTCTCCAATGAAAATAGGGACATCCTATTCCATGATAATAATAAAAATAAGAATTTTATTATTTATACCCAACTGACTAGGTTGCCCCAGCCACTTTGGGTGACTTCCAACATATATTAAAAACACTAAACACAATTTTTTCCCCAATACGGGGTTGCCTTCAGATGTATTCTAAAGGTTATATGGTTTCATATCTCCTTGGCTTGGGGTTGCAGAATTCCATATCTTCCAACATTTCCCCGATGAAAATAGGGACGTCCTAAGGGAAGGCAGGACATTTCAGGATGAGATCAGAAACCGGGACGGCTTCTGTGAATCTGGTACTGTCCCTGGAAAATAGGGGTACTTGAAGGGTCTGCTACTGAGAAGTACAGCTGTATCCCGGAAGTCAAACAGAATCCATTCCGGAAGTCCGTTTGACTTCTGAAATGTTCAAAAACCAAAGCGCAGCTTCCGATTGGTTGCAGGAAACTCCTGCAACCAATCAGAAGCCCTGTCGGATGTTTGGCTTCCAAAAGAACATTTGAAAACTGGAACACGCACTTCCGGTTTTCTATTGTTCGGGAGCCGGATCATTAGACTCCCAAGGCATTCAGGAGCTGAAGTACGACTATAAATCCAATTGAATTCAGTGGTGGTTATGCTCAGGTAAGTGGGACGAGGACTGCAGACTAATTGCAATTTTCTCCATGGTACCACTGGTGATGAACCCTGGTGATGAATTGTGAATAGCCCTATTCAGCACACGAGAACAAGTCAGCTTATCCCAGCCCACAGGTCAGTGCTGATGTCTTCCCCGGTGTGGCACAAGAAGACCAACTTTCCAAGGCACAGCAGGAAGTCACGCCCCTTCTTCAGCTGTACCCACTGTACCACTGTTCCTTTATTTATTTATTTATTTATTTATTTATTTAGTGATGACATTTTATGGATTCCCCGCCTCCGCCCGCCCCCCTCAAATTAAGGACCTTTATGAAACTGTGGCATATGTTGTGTGGGCTGCTCTGGCATTGCACAGTTCTGAAACAATGGTCAGTCATTATATTCTTCAGGGCTATGAAATGTGGGGAGGGGGGAAACAAGGAGCAACTCTTGAAGTTTAGGGAAATAACTTAAAATTAGAGACATCTGGCAATTCTAGCTAAGCCTTCCAAATTAAAGGTTGCTTGAAAGACAGACCTTGGATCTGAATTTTATAGTGTAGGAGTTTGGGGTTGTTGATTCTCCCCCCCCTGCCCTCTGGTTTTTTCAGTTTTTTTCTTTTTTCTACCACTTTGGGAAAGTGTGTTCAAAAGAGGTGAAAAATACACCACACACACAAACAAACACACACACACACGTTTAGAAAACAGTTTGAGCACCAGTGCCAAATACAGCTGGCTTGTGGACTCATTTCCAGGCAAGCACAACAATTTAGCAGTCTTTTTTTCCTTCTCTTTTCTTTCCGTCTGCCTTCCTTTTATTTCAGAGGTTCGAAGGGTGGGTTTCATTTCCTTCCTATGGGAATTTTTATTAGTTTTTTCCCCCTTAACTGTGTTGCTTTCCTTCTGCCGGTTTACTGCCTTGTATCTATCTACCCCCAAGGAGTTTGAAGCCTCAAGTAAGGATTATTAGATTTCTTAAAAAGTGTATATTTTCGGATTTGTCTGTGCATGCAAGGAAACAGAGTGAGAACAAATGCTTCCTCGTATGCTCATGCTATTCTTTTTGTGAGCTTCTTCTGACATAGAACCAGAGAGGAGAGATATATACAGGTCACTGTTTGCGTGTTCAGACCTTTAAACCTCCCCCTTAAATAAATTCAGACAAGACTCAAATTTTGGTTTGGTTTTTGGCATAATTTAGGCCACAACTTTATTGATTACAGAAAGTGACTGGTTGCACAGGCTCTGGTTCAACTAGCTCCCTGCACCATAGCAGGTAGTGCTGACCCAGGGCACCAGCATAGGTCAGCCAAGGGTGAACACCTGGATAAGCGGAAAGCTGGGAACAGGCTATCTCTGCCACCCAAATGCCCCCAAGGACTCAGGCACGGGCACAACCCCTTCTCAGGGATTGACCAAACCATTGAGTCAAATTTGCAGATGACACCAAACTGGGAGGGGTGGCTAACACCCCAGAGGACAGGATCACACTTCAAAACGACCTTGACAGATTAGAGAACTGGGCCAAAACAAACAAGATGAACTTTAACAGGGAGAAATGTAAAGTATTGCACTTGGGCAAAAAAAAATGAGAGGCACAAATACAAGATGGGTGACACCTGGCTTGAGAGCAGTACATGTGAAAAGGATCTAGGAGTCTTGGTTGACCACAAACTTGACATGAGCCAACAGTGTGACGCGGAAGCTAAAAAAGCCAATGCAATTCTGGGCTGCATCAATAGGAGTATAGCATCTAGATCAAGGGAAGTAATAGTGCCACTGTATTCTGCTCTGGTCAGACCACACCTGGAGTACTGTGTCCAGTTCTGGGCACCACAGTTCAAGGAGGACACTGACAAACTGGAACGTGTCCAGAAGAGGGCAACCAAAATGGTCAAAGGCCTGGAAACGATGCCTTATGAGGAACGGCTAAGGGAGCTGGGCATGTTTAGCCTGGAGAAGAGGAGGTTAAGGGGTGATATGATAGCCATGTTCAAATATATAAAAGGATGTCACATAGAGGAGGGAGAAAGGTTGTTTTCTGCTGCTCCAGAGAAGCGGACACGGAGCAATGGATCCAAACTACAAGAAAGAAGATTCCACCTAAACATTAGGAAGAACTTCCTGACAATAAGAGCTGTTCGACAGTGGAATTTGCTGCCAAGGAGTGTGATGGAGTCTCCTTCTTTGGAGGTCTTTAAGCAGAGGCTTGACAACCATATGTCAGGAGTGCTCTGATGGTGTTTCCTGCTTGGCAGGGGGTTGGACTCGATGGCCCTTGTGGTCTCTTCCAACTCTATGATTCTATGATTCTATGATCAAGTCCCAGGATTCCTTTAACAGAATACCCTTCGCATAGGGATGGCGAGAGCTTTCACCCAGCCCTATCACCTGAACCAGAGCCTATCCGCAACCTTACAAGTTGTGACAATTTGCTATACAGCAGATGAAACCCAAATGGCAACAGCCAATCCGCCAAGTGGGGAAAATTCCTGCCGTGCCCCTGTCCCAACAACAGATGACACACGATGGCATAGCAAGGTCAAGAGCACAAGCCCTAAAAGTAGGGAGAGGTGGGCGGGTGTCCCAAATACACATGCCAAAAGAGGAAGCTCTGGGTCACATGCATGGGCATAAATAGGTACCTTGATCCATTTAGCTTGCGTCCCATTGGTCTGATTAAACCCTGCATCAAGGGACCTACCAATTGGGTGTTGTGGCCATCCAATCTTACCCACCCACAACACAGGGTTTGGTTGCCAGGTCTCACCGCAACACGTGCCCTCTTTAAGGGAGGACCCAATTTAGTAAGGGGTACATTGCCTTGGATATAGGCAGGGCTAAGTTCCAGCACCTCTCAGGTGGACGCCATTGCCATTATAAGAGAGCAAGTGAAGCGTTTGTGGTGAGTTCCGGCACCTCTTTTTCTAGAAAAATAGTGCAGGATATATACAGTAAGTCAGTCATCAGTACCATCCTCAGTGGCTTAGCAGGGTGGGGTGGGGGACAGGGGCAGTTGCCCTGGGCGCAAAATTGTTAGGGGCACAAAATTTCAACCTCCGGTGCTGCCTCAATACAACTGCATGTTTCTGTCTCTAGGCTCCATTGAAAATGGTTTCTCCATGAGAACCAGGAAGTGGCCTCTCCAATCAACAGAATGACTCTTCTTTTCTTATCTCTGTGGCTGCGATCTCCAGTTGAATGCACATGCATACTCCATCTGTTTCCCTCCCTCCCAATCTCCCCAGTCTGCACAGCCCCGGGCACTGGCAACCCACGCTATGCCACTGACCACCCTGCCAAGCGGTGAGAATAATTTTTACCACAAACGGGGTCAAATGTATGGTGAAATATTCATTTCTATGCATGCAGATGAAGTGGCACAAAATACGCACAGTTTTGCCCAGTACAGGCATCCTCCCGCTTTCTACTCGCTTGCGACCGTATAAATGCACAGCACCAGGAAATAATTCAATAATTCAATTCATACCCGGAAATGGTGGGAGAGTCCTCTTGGCTCATGAGGAGACCCTCCCCGGAGCTTGAAGAGGATGTCAGTGAGGGCAGAGGAAGCCCCGAAGAGAATACAGCCTCCTTGAGTCCCATCAAAGGGTGTCTTTGTGCTTTTGGGTTGTTTCTATTATGATTATGTATTTTGTGATTTTATATTGTGACCTCCTCATGAGAAGAGAAGACTCCCTGGAAAAGACCCTGATATTGGGAAAGATAGAGGGCACAAGGAGAAGGGGACGACAGAGGACAAGATGGTTGGATAGTGTTCTCGAAGCTACCAGCATGAATTTGACCAAACTGCGGGAGGCAGTGGAAGACAGGAGTGCCTGGTGTGCTCTGGTCCATGTGGTCATGAAGAGTCAGACACAACTAAACAACAAAATGACAACAACAACATATTGTGATTTTATCCTGTGAGCCGCCTTGAGACCCACAGGCACAGGGTGGTATACAAATTTAATAAACAAGAATAAAACCATAAAAAGGCAGCGTATTTTCATATAAGCGGGTGGCGCTGTAGTCTAAACCACTGAGCCTCTTGGGCTTGCCAATCAGAAGGTCAGCAGTTTGAATCCCCAAGATGTGGTGAGCTTCCATTGCTCTGTCCCAGTTTCTGCCAACCTAGCAGTTCGAAAGCACCTCAAAGTGCAAGTAAATAGGTACCGCTGTGGTGGGAAGCTAAACAGTGTTTTCGTGTGCTCTGGTTTCCGTCACGGTGTCCCGTTGCGCCAGAAGCGGTTTAGTCCACATGACCTGGAAAGCTGTCTGTGGACAAATGCCAGCTCCCTTGGAATGAAAGCGAGATGAGCGCCGCAACCCCATAGTTGCCTTTGACTGGAGTTAACTGTCCAGGGGTCCTTTGCCATATATATATATGGTACAATATATGCCATCTCACATGTCAATAGGACATTAAAAAACAACATTAGGTTGGGTAAATCAGTATTCTAGGTGGGGTTTTGCACACACTGGTCTCACGCTGGCTATGGCCCTGCTTAAAACATCCACTTCACATGCCGTCTTCAAAAGCATCCCAAAATTTCCCTGGGTACCTGGTAATGAGAGTTAAGGCTGTGTGCTCCCAGACCTAGAGAATTTGAAAGGAGACCCTTTGTAGGGAGTTGTACAAGTGCCCCCCTCCCCTCCCCTCCCCATGCTAAAGTTTTTAATCGCATGATTACATGGACACCCGTTTTTATCCAAGGCCCTATGTGATATAGCATAGCTAACATACTGGTTAATCCAGTTTTATGGATTGGAACCTTTCTGAAGCATGTAGTCTTTCTACGACTGTTTTTCAAGCATGCACGCTATAGATTTCCCCCTTTTAATCTCAAAAACAAAGGAAAAAGACCGCTGGGGAGAAAACTTGATTTGTTTTGAAATGCTTGCTGTTTCACATGATCCTTTGGCTTACAGTGAGACGTGGTCAGGGTGCGCACCTTATTAACTTCATACGAAGTGTGTGTTTTCGTTCTTCATCAGTTCTGCCTTACTAGTTGTTATATATATTTCAATCTTTTTACTCGATATAAAAAAAAAACCAGCCAAAGAAACTCCACAGGCATCACTGTGACTAATTACATTTACTAAACACATAGGTCCTAACACAGTACAATCTCGTTCTTTGGAAAGGAACGAGGTGGAGGGAAGGAGAAACCCCAAAATGTTGGCGGTGGGGAATGTCTGAGCAACTGGGCACACTCTTTGGCACACGGAATGTGTTTGTTCAGTCGCTGCAGCAATGATTGCACAAAGCAAGGAAGGGGAAAGTGATGTGGTTTCCACATTCCAAGGTTGCTCTGAAAACTCAACCTCCCTATGAAAGAAGTGCTACCTTTGGGAAAGGGCTGTAGCTCATTGGTAGAGCACATTCTTCACATGCTGAAGGTCCCAGGTTCTAACCCTGGCGGTGCCTCCAGCTAGGCTGCGAATATCCCCTACCTGGAACCCTAGAGGGCTACTGCCAGTGATCGCCAATGGTATTGAGCTCAATTAGCTTTTTTATGAAGATTACCCGCCCTGGATCCCACAGCTAATTCTCCCCTGGTCTCTCCACTGGCTCAAATAGGACTAATTTAGCCAGCTAGCCCTGGTGATCATCTAATGTTAATTGGATGGATTCCCCCCCTAAATTGATTTTCGAATTCTGAATTTATTGTTATCCCCATTTTATACTGTATTTTATGTTGTTTTTTGTTGCATCAATTAAGTGTTTTAAATTTGTTGTTAGCCACCCTGAGCCCGGATTTCTGAACCGGGAAGGGCGGGGTATAAATAAAATTTATTATTATTATTATTATTATTATTATTATTATTATTATTAATTAATATTAATGAACTAATGGCCTGATTCAGTACGCGGCATCTTCTTAGCTTTCTATTGTCACCTGACAATGGGCAAAAGCCCTACAGACATCTAAGTTGACAATTCTGCGTTAAAGGGGCACATAGCAAGACCAGCACATTTCCAGGAACAATTCAAAGTGTTGGCACTGACCTTTAAAGCCCAAATGGCCTTGGCCCAGTATACCTAAAGGAGCATCTCCACCCCCATCGCTCAGCCACTGAGCTCCAGCTCTGAGGTGGTTCCCTCACTGTGAGAAGCAAAGTTACAGGGAACCAGGCAGAGGGCCTTCTCAGTAGTGGCACCCTCCCTGTGGAACGCCCTCCCATCAGATGTCAAGGAAATAAACAACTATTTTACTTTTAAAAGACAATTGAAGGCAGCCCTGTTTAGGGACGTTTTTAATGTCTGATGCTGTATTGTTTTTAATACAGTGGTGCCTCGCAAGACGAACAGAATCCATTCTGTAATTCTCTTCGTCTAGCGGTTTTTTCGTCTTGCGAAGCAAGCCCATTGACGGATTAGCGGATTAGCGCTATTAGCGCTATTAGCGGCTTTTAGCGGCTTATCTGCTGATCGGATCAGCTGATAAGCGGCTTAGCGGCTTAGAAAAAAGGGGGAGGGGAAAAAACCAGCAGGAACTCGCAAGACATTGTCGTCTTGCGAAGCAAGCCCATAGGAAATTCGTTTTGCGAAGCACCTCCAAAACGGAAAACTCTTTCGTCTAGCGAGTTTTCCATCTTGCGAGGCATTCGTCTTGCAGGGCACCACTGTATTCAGTTGTAAGCCTCCCAGAGTGGCTGGGGAAACCCAGCCAGATGGGCGGGGTATAAGTAATAAATTATTATTATATAAATAATGAAATTGTTGTTGGCCCCTGTCTGACCTTCAGGCCTGCTTCTAACCTTGCCAGGACACTGTACGTATTCTTGTCCAAAGTGATTGGTCTCCAGCAAAGTTGGAAATGGCCATTCCAGTTCCAAAGCTGTGTTTGGAGGCTATCACTTATGGGGCCGGGAGTGGAGCAGAGGGAGAAGCTTCCCCCTTTGGTTTGCTCCTTGACCCCACCCCAAAACCCCCACTGGTAACAACAATTGGTTCCCAGACAAGGACTAGCCCCAACATGGTCAAGAGGACCCTCACAACCAGAACGACGCCTGCTGCACACCTGACATGGGTCATTGTTCTCCATCCCTGCATCTCTACACAATGCTGCAAATTGCATGCATTACGCAGAGAGAGGGAGAGAGAGAGAGAGCACATGAGGGGACATGGTCTTACAGTGGTACCTCGAGTTAAGTACTTAATTCATTCTGGAGGTCTGTTCTTAACCTGAAACTGTTCTTAACCTGAAGCACCACTTTAGCTAATGGGGCCTCCTGCTGCTGCCACACCACTGGAGCACAATTTCTGTTCTCATCCTGAAGCCAAGTTCTTAACCTGAGGTAATATTTCTGGCTTACTGGAATCTGTAACCTGAAGTGTATGTAACCCGAGGTACCACTGTATTCCTTGTCCTAAGTCATTAGCCAGAGCCGGCTAGAAATGCAAATGCATAAACTAAATATAATTATAACCCCAACCCCAGTGCTTTTTCTGGAAGGGACATGGGGGATGCAGATCCCTAAACATTTTGTGAATCTTTGTACTTTTGTCCATTTACTGTATTTATTTTTCCTGACTTGAACTGTAAAATGGTGATTTTCTTGAGTCAAAATGAGAGTGCCCTTAAACATTTTTTTTTTTGGAAGAAAAAAGAAGTACTGCCTAACCCTAATCCAAATATAATTTGATTTTGAATATAGAGCACTTTAGGACTATCATAGGATTCATCCTGAAAAAAGAAAACAAAATTTCACAGAGTGTGGATTTGTGGATGAAATCCAATGTCTTTTCTGGCATTCATCTACCCCATAGTGAATGTATGGAGAAACAGGATTCGAATCCAGCTCTTTATACAACGTACAGTGCACTAACTCTCAATCTGCCTTTTTGAAACCTCGTTGTTATTGTTGTTGTTATTAAAATGCTTCAATCCATTTCGTTTGGGTTCACAACTTGGCCCGCATGCAGATGTTGAAGAATCCCACCCCCTCATTAAGATCCTTTGTCCTTCAGAGATTATTTGGGCTGGGGATGCTGGGAGACTTCTGTCCCTTTGTTCTCTGCTTCTTGATTTGTGTGCAAACAAAACACGACGACAGTGCTGTGCCATCAGTTCCATCACTATTGATCCCTGGGAAAAAGCAATGGTGTGAGTGTGTGTATATATAGAGATAGATAGATATATAATTTATAACCAATACATTAAAGGGGGAGGAAAAGAAAAGGCAGAAAAGCATGTCAAGATACTCTCTTTCTTTCTTTCTCTCTCTCATCATAAAGCCTCAGGGATCATTGTACTTACTTAGCAGTTTTTAAGCACCTTCCTTCAAAGGATATCCAAGTTCTTTGCAAACATTAATTAAACCTCACTGTATTCGCTCGCAGGAGGTAAGGATTATTAATCCCAGTTTACATCTGGGTAAACTGAAGTCTAGGACATTAACAGGTATATTATGCTTGCAGGTAGAGAGAGCTATGAGTTGTACCTCTTCCGCCTTGGCAATTACTGCTACTTCAGATTTCCTTGTAGGCAAGAAAGTGCAGATCCTGAAAAAATAAAAATCTTTCAGGGGATGGGGGGGGGAGGAGAGATGGAACTTTCTCTCAAATTAAAGACCGTGATTGTTTTGCTGTCTCTCTTTCTCTTTTTAAGCATGACAGAGGTGTCACCCCAGGGGGGAAATAAGACAACAACATCCTTAGAGATGTCATTTATACAGAGCTTGCCATACAAGTTCAATTTCTGTACCAGCAGCTACAAAAATGGGGTGGGAGTAAAGAGGTTGAAGGCGGGTGGGTGGCGGGTGGGTGGGGGGACAGGGGGGGCAACAAACTGCCAGAATAAGAGCAGGAGAAAATTCATTCTGAAATGTAACAAACAGTTGAGAGATGAAGAAAAGGGGAAAGAGGCAAGGATTGAGATTCCACTCTCTTTTTTCAGCAGAAGGTGTTTTCTTGGCACCCGGGTTCTGATCTTCCATGTTAACATACTTTTTCTGAAGGGTGGGGGGCAAGTCCAGATAGGTCATTGGAGAGAGAATTTGGGCCCTAAGGAAGAAGAGAAGAAGAAGAGTTTGGATTTGATATCCCGCCTTTCACTCCCTTTAAGGAGTCTCAAAGCGGCTAACATTCTCCTTTCCCTTCCTCCCCCACAACAAACACTCTGTGAGGTGAGTGGGGCTGAGAGACTTCAGAGAAGTGTGACTGGCCCAAGGTCACCCAGCAGCTGCATGTGGAGGAGCGGAGACGCGAACCCGGTTCCCCAGATAACGAGACTACCACTCTTAACCACTACACCACACTGGCTCTCCAGTAGGGACACAATCAAGCATCTCCAGCTCTCAGTCTTTGGCCTCCATCCTTACATTACTCTATAGCTCATCCCTCCATCATTGAAGTTCTGCAGAGCAGCAACAACTGGAGGAAACTCTGTAGAGAATTTTGCTTGCAGGGTGAGTTTCTCTGGGGCTGGGCTTAAATTCAGACCAGTGTGGGTGTCAAAGGATGGCTGTATTTCAGTTGCAGACCCTCCAAGTGTTCCTATTTTCCAGGGACAGTCCCAGATTTACAGAAGCCATCCCGGTTGCTGATTTGATCCTGGAATGTCCAGCTTTTCCTTAGGACGTCCCTATTTTCGTCAAAGAAATGTTGGAGGGTGTGGTTATGTGACCCCTAAGCCAAGGACATAAGTAACTATACAACCTTTAGAAGACCCCTGAAGGCAGCCTTGTATAGGGACATTTCTTAATGTTTAATGTTTTGTTATGTATGTTGGAAGCTGCCCAGAGTGGCTGCGGCAACCCAGTCAGATGGACAGGGTATAATTAATAGAATTATTATTATTATTATTATTATTATTATTATTATTATTATTATTATTATGGAACAGGACATCACTATTTTCATTGGAGCAGCGTTGGAGGGTATGCAGTTGTATTGTTTGCCATTAAATGCTACTGTCCTGATGAGCAGGATAAAAAAATATGCATTTTTTGGATAGGCTGTGTGTGTGCGTGCGCGCATCAAATAGCCTTATTCCAACGATTTTGATCCCCTTGTCCTTGTCTTTGACTTTGACATGTCTGGACAATACAACAGGTTGGTTTATGCCACTCCATCGATGCTTAATCCCCCCTCCCCCTTCATATTGCATCACGTGCCCCGGCCATTGACCACGGACTCGTATATCCTCATTTCCTCTTCAGCATCTTCTTCTTCTTTCTCACTCCCTGGCAATTAAAGAAAGTACAAATCTAAGCCCAAACAAATCAATGTTTACGGATTTGTAATAAGTTTCTTTCCTCCTTATTTATTTATTTCCTCCTCAGTCACTAAAGAAGCAGCAGCAACTTGCAAGGAGCAGCTCTTGCCAGAGGGTGAATCATAGCTCTATTGATTTGATTATGTAAAAGCTCAGAGGAACCTCAAGCCAGATACAGAAATATCTCATAGCCGAAACCCTGTGGGACACACACTAGTAAAAAAGCAATCTTTATATTGTTCCTGATAAAAGCATCATTAGTTTCCTCACAGCGAAACCATTTCTCTGCTGATACAGTGGATGGTTTTTCTTCTTCTCTAAAATCCACTCAGACATAATTAACACTCAGTTACTCGACTCCGGCTTCCCTCTGGATTGTGTAGCGTTTTGAGGGCTGAGAGAGAGAGAGAGGAAGGGAGAAAGTGAGTGCCGGAGAGTCTATCAAACAGTTGCCTTATAGGGTGATCTTACTTTATGGCAACAGCGATGCTGCGGAGCATGTCAGACTGTGAACTGTGGCACCCTCTTCTGGGCCCTCAGCTCTTTCAGGTTTCTTGAGTGAGCCATAAAACAACATTTCTCCCTCTCCATTGCTCTCTCTCTCTCGCACGCACTCATGCACACACACAACTAACACTATAAACTCTTTTCCTTTTTCGCTTTGCGTAATTCTATTCCAGCCGCTTCGCCACAACAAAGGCAGGGAATCACATAGACACACAGACCTGCAAAGGCAGACATGCTTCCTGCCTGTCATAACAAAGTGAGCGGGGAATGGTTCGCTCTTTTTGGTGAGCTATCCCTCACAAACATTGCTAGCTAAGCCAGACAAGAGCTCTCTATTCCTGTTGTCAGTGGAAGGGTGAGGCAGAGAGAGGCCGGGATACTTTTTCTCTCTCTTTTTAAGCTGAAAAGTCCCTTTCCCTCCCGCCTGCCCGCTCTCTGGAAAACCACACACAGTCATATGTATGCTTCTGTTTCCTCAATACGTGATTAATACTTGGCCAAAAGTGATCAGCACGGGCAAACTTGTTAACCTCACACAGGGAAAGTCTGTACATTCATGAAGTGGATTTTTTCTTCTTCTTTCTCTCTCTCTCTTTCTCTCTCAACATGCACACCAAAAAGGAAAATATGATCCCTTCATCCAGAGGCCTCTCCTGTGTGGATATGACTTCATGATGTAGAAAGGGCTGATTGTGAGCAAGTTGACTTCACTTGCCTTATGTTCCTCATTTAATTCATCTTGGCCCAGCTGAAGGAAGGGATAGATTGATTTTTAATATCTTGGCTTTGAGGTTGTGCAGAACTCTTTGCAGGGAGAGATGGTGTTTGTGGGGCCAGAAAAACATTACCCTGATAATTTGTAAGGCACACAAGAATGACTGTAAAAGGAACAACATGTCAGAGGATGAGCCTGAACGGGGATTTTTTGGGAAGGGATCAAAAACTGGCCCACCCCATAGAGGCAAACCTGGCAATCACCCAGTGTGCCAAAATTTTAGGAATGTTTGCTTCAGATAGGTAAATGTTTAGGACAGAGAGAGGCAGGGCCTGCACTTTGGAGGAGGTGCACAGAGAAAATTTAGCCATTCTTCTGCTGAGCGATATATCCTGCATCCCAGGGGAAAGCAGCTGAGGGCAACCTGATCTCTTCTGGACACCCAGGCCGTAGGCAAAATAGCAAAGGGGAAGAAGTCAAGCAATGAGAGACGCTGAAAATGAAAAAGAGAAAATGGTATTCTGGTCACCTCTTTGTCATCTAATGTTCAGGAGAAGGGATTTTCATTGGAGGGGGGCGGGGGACTTTGGCTGGTCCTAAAGAGAACATGGGGACGCGGGTGGCGCTGTGGGTAAAAGCCTCAGCGCCTAGGGCTTGCCGATCGAAAGGTCGGCGGTTCGAATCCCCGCGGCGGGGTGCGCTCCCGCTGCTCGGTCCCAAGCGCCTGCCAACCTAGCAGTTCGAAAGCACCCCCGGGTGCAAGTAGATAAATAGGTACCGCTTACCAGCGGGAAGGTAAACGGCGTTTCCGTGTGCTGCGCTGGCTCGCCAGATGCAGCTTGTCACGCTGGCCACGTGACCCGGAAGTGTCTCCGGACAGCGCTGGCCCCCGGCCTATAGATGTGAGATGGGCGCACAAACCCCAGAGTCTGTCAAGACTGGCCCGTTCGGGCAGGGGTACCTTTACCTTTACCTTTAAAGAGAACATACATGCTTATTCAGCAACAGTCCTGGGAGTGCTCTGCTGCAGTTTAGAAGAAGAAAAAGACCCATAATCCAACTCAAGCCACACTTTTTACTCTTTTAGCAATATACAGTGGTACCTCAGGTTAAGAACTTAATTCTTTCTGGAGATCCGTTCTTAACCTGAAACTGTTCTTAAACTGAGGTTCCACTTTAGCTAATGGGGCCTCCCGCTGCCGCCACTGCACGATTTCTGTTCTCATCCTGGGGCAAAGTTCTTAACCTGAGGTACTATTTCTGGGTTGGCGGAGTCTGTAACCTGACGTGTCTGTAACCTGAAGTGTATGTAACCCGAAGTACCTCTGTAGACTGATCCATAGTACCAGCAGTCAGAAGATCTACAAGACCAGGTCAACATATTTTGTGTGGTGGGGGAATCAACTCATTATGGCTTCACTGAAGAACCACACTGTTTAAACAAGGGTGGCCCTGGGGGTCATAGACTCAGAAGAAAAGTCCTTGCTTTAAACTCTCTACATCTCAATAGTCTGTGGAATAACAAAGAGAAATGGGTGGTTAGATTACATACCCTCCAACATTTCTCCGATGAAAATAGGGACGACCCATTCCATAATGATAATTTTCTATTTATACCCCACGCATCTTACTGGGTTGCCCCAGCTACTCTAGGCGCCTTCCAACATATATAAAAACATAACAAAACATTAAACATTAAAAAAAAAACCCCCACACACTTCCCTATATAGGATTGCCTTCAGACGGCTTGGTGGGTCGGATAACTCCATACCCTTCGACATTTCTCCAACGAAAATAGGGACATCCTACCATACTCCCCAACATTTTTCTGGTGAAAATAGGGACGTCCTAAGGAAAAGCAGGACATTCCAGAATCAAATCAGACTGGATAAGATATAAGGATTTATTTGAAAATAAAACCCCAAGGTGGTTGTCACTGATGGAAGCGAAGGCTCAGAAAAAGCTCAATATGGAGGCCAAATGGCCGAAATATTGGGAAATTTTGGAACAAGAGGGCCACAAATTGAAATTGCAGAGTTTTGAAAAATTAAAAAACAAAGTGCGAGACTGGCTTCATTATTATCAAATAAGGGAGGCATACAATTTGGACAAAAAAATTGGATTCCAGGTGGAAAAATCAAAATTGGAAACAGAACTGTTAGAACCCAAAACAAAGATTTTGTCAAGGATGTATAACTTGCTGTTGAAATGGAATACTCAGGATGAAACTGTGAAATCTGCTATGATTAAATGGGCACAAGATGTTGGACATAACATTATGATGGCTGACTGGGAACAGTTATGGACCACAGGTATGAAGTTCACGGCATGTAATGCCTTAAGAGAGAATATTATGAAAATGATATACAGGTGGTACATGACCCCAGTCAAGCTTGCAAAAATTTATCACTTGCCCGACAATAAATGTTGGAAATTTAAAGAAACTGAAGGTACATTCTTTCACCTTTGGTGGACGTGCCCAAGGATTAAGGCTTTCTGGGAGATGATTTATAATGAAATGAAAAAGGTATTTAAATATACCTTCCTGAAGAAACCAGAGGCCTTTCTCCTGGGCATAGTCGGCCAATTGGTGTTAAAGAAGGATAGAACTTTTTTTATGTACGCCACAACAGCAGCAAGAATACTTATTGCAAAGTACTGGAAGACACAAGATTTACCCACTCTGGAAGAATGGCAGATGAAGGTGATGGACTATATGGAATTGGTGGAAATGACTGGCAGAATCCGAGACCAGGGAGAAGAGTCGGTGGAAGAAGATTGGAAAAAAGTTTAAAGACTATTTACAGAAATATTGTAAAATTAATGAATGTTAGAATGATGTTGGATAGAAATTAAGTGGTTTTTAGCTGTAATACTATAAGGGAATATGAAAAATGGATTATTAATAGGTGAAAATTTAATGTCACAATATTTTAAGATTAAAGATTAGGATAAATAAAGAGGGGAAGGATTTGCTGAATTAACAAACTGAACTGGAATACAAAAAAGGGAGGCGTGAGGAGGTCCGGGAAACAAGCTAATGAAAAATAAGTAATGGAAAGATTGAGTTGTTTTTAACTGTTTTTTTATTTTATTTTTCGTATTTTTCTTTTTTCTTTTTTTCATTTTGTAATATTTTGAAAATTTCAATAAATATCTTTTTTAATAAAAAAACAGAATCAAATCAGAAACCGGGACCGCTTCTCTAAATCAGGGATGCCCCTAGAAAATAGGGATACTTGGAGGGTCTGAGATTAGTACATGACAGAGAAAACAGATAAGCAGGAGAGGGTACCAAGCTGTGAAGGTGTGATGTTGCAGATAGTTTTGTGAAATACTTCACTTACAGATTTTGAGGAGGGATTTGAAGAAAGAGAGAGAAAGCTGGGAATCTGACCACAGACGAAGTGTTCATCCGAATGCCCTGCTTTCTTCTATATGAGTACTTTTCACAATAGGGAAACATGCACGCCCATAGGTTAGTACCCAAAATCCCATGGGCCTTGTGTTTCTTAAATTACCACACAGGAACCCCTTTTTGAGGGAGAGCTTCTAGAGCTTCTTCAAATTAAAAGAAGAAATAAAAACCACACTGGTTGCATGGGAGACTGTTGATGCACCTAAAGCTCCATTCAGATAGTGGACATTGTACCGTTGATCTAAACATCATGGCTCATGTGCAGAAGGTCATTCTATTCATTCAGACCTGTGACTATTTGCTGGTCTGTCCCTGCATTTGCAGGCTCCCCTTTGTGCCACATAAAAACTGGCTCCAAAGGCTAAATCGGGTCCTCCCTTAAAGAGGGCATGTGTTGCGGTGAGACCCGGCAACCAAACCCTGTGTTGTGGGTGGGTAAGATTGGTTAGCTGCAACACCCAGTTGGTAGGTCCCTCGAAGCTGGGTACAATCTGGCCAATGGGACGCAGTCCAAACAGTTTGAGGGACCTATTCTGCCCATGGACGTGACCCAGAGCTTCCTCTTTCGGCATGTGCATTCAGAACACCCACCCACCTCTCCCTACTTTTAGGGCTTTGTGCTTGACCTTGCTATGCCGTCATGTGTCGTCTGTCGTTGGGACAGGGGCATGGCAGGAATTTTCCCCACTTGGCTAATTGGCTGTTGCCATTTGGGTTTCGCCTGCTGCAATTGTCACAACTTGTAAGGTTGCGGATAGGCTCTGGTTCAGATGATAGGGATGGGAGAACGGTTTCGCCATCCCTATGTGAAGGGTATTCCGTTAAAGGAATCCAGAGACTCAATGCTTTGGTCAATCCCTGAGAGGGGGTTGTTCCCGTGCCTGAGTCCAGGGGGACATTTGGGTGGCGGAGATAGCCTGTTCCTGGCTTTCCGCTTATCCAGATGTTCACCCTAGGCTGACCTATGCTGGTGCCCTGGGTCAGCGCTACCTGCTATGGTGCAGGGAGCTAGTTGAACCAGAGCCTATGCAACCAGTCACTTTCTGTAATCGATAAAGTTGTGCCCTAAATTCTGCCAAAAGCCAAACCAAAATTTGAGTCTTGTCTGAATTTATTTAAGGGGGAGGTTTAAAGGTCTGAACACACAAAGAGAAATGGTTTGCTAACAGGGTTTTAGGGGACAAGGGTTGCCAACAGAAAAATCAGTGCTGACACCACCATCTCCCCATCCAAAGATGCATTCTCTCCATTCGCACAGCAGAATTTTTGATCTAACCCACTGTGCAGAAGCTCCACACCCCCATCTTAAACACCTTCCTTGCCAGAAAACACGTGAATATCCACCTGGATTCCGATTGACTATGAAGGCTTTTCAAGAAAACTGGAAGACATCTGACATTTCCTTTTGAAATTACTTTATAGACTCCACTCTTTAATCTTTTTTTTATGGTGTGTTTCTTCAAATTATAGTTAGTATACCTGGCCAAGGAGCAAACCTGAGCACGAAACAATTTAGAAAAACTGCCCCTGGCTAATCAGGGTAATTTTTCTCATCTTTGTTTTAACCTTGGGATAAAGGGCCTTGTAAATAATAGTTAGTTGTGTGGGTGGGCGAGTTCGCAATTCAGAACAAGCACACAGTGATCTGATAGTGACCCAAGATAATATAAGATGTCTTGGGAATTCCCTTTCTTGGGGAAATTAGCCCTGAGCCAGTTTCTGGATTTATTTGTGCTTCTGTTTCTATGCTTCTTTAAAAAATAAATTAGCCCCAATATAGTCTGCTAGGACCTATACAAAACACAATTTCTAAAGAACAGCATCTTGACAGAGGGTGTGTGGTCTCAGGTAAGACAAGGGATGCATAGACAACAACCCTGTTTAAAGATTTTTCAGAAACACTCTCCTGAATTTCATTCGTGCATCAGGATGGGGGATATATATATATATATATATATATATATATATATATATATATATGCAGGTTTTGGTGTCTTCGGGTGTCTTCCCGTGTAAGAGTCGGGGTGTCTGTGCGACGTTTCGACGAGGTCTCACTCGTCATCTTCAGGCTGGTGCTTTCGGCTTCTTGTTACTGGAACAGAGCAGAATCTGGTGTTTGAGTTCCTATAAATACTGTTGAGGGGTGTGGTGTATAGCCTCCAACGTTCTGGGCAGAGAGGAAGTTCCTAGATTAGTGTGCCTTTTCTTCTTTTGAGACCTCGTCGAAACGTCGCACAGACACCCCGACTCTTACACGGGAAGACACCCGAAGACACCAAAACCTGCATTCCTGTACCCGTGAAAATCTACGAAAGCAAATATCTCACCTCTACGGGGAGGAAACCTTCCAGCTGACAAGAACCTACGAGAAACTAGAAATCCGAAGAGCCACCATCTTATGTGATCTCCTGTTCCTACGCAACTGCCGAGACAACAACTTAACTCCCACATGCTTCCAACTTAAATTCCACTCTAAAACCCCAGCTACCGAAAGGATCCTGAAACGAACTGAACTATCCCTAATCAGAAACGAAATACATAAGAAAAGATACCTACTAAACCAAACCAACAAAGATCTGCTCACTCTTCACCTCAAACTATGTAACAAAATCCACCCTGCACTCTGGGACAAATGCAAACAACTAGCCGTCTGGAGAGCTGAAACTGAGACCTCACATAAGACAGACAGACACACCAACAAACTCTACAAACTAGAGAAACGCCAGAAACCCAGCCACCCTCCACAACAACCCATGAAACAAACAGTACATAACATATCAGACAGGATCCTCACCCCAACTGAAACCAAAGTACTCTCCAAAGGTTTCAACTTTGCAGTCGCCCCGAGACGCATCCCCACGGAAAACATCATATGCGGAGTCGAAGCTAGCCTGACCAAAATCGACCCAGATGAAGCCAATAAAATCAGACTTGAAGTCACCAACATCCTCTGCTCCAGCAAACCACCCAGAAGCAATTTACACAAAGAAGAACAGAAAGCACTCACCAACCTGAGGAAAGACAACAACATAATCATTCTCCCAGCAGACAAAGGCAACGCCACTGTTGTGATGAACACATCGGACTACCAAGCAAAACTATCAAATCTACTCCAAGACCCTACCTACCAACCTATAAAAACAGATCCCACCACCTATCTGGAAAAAACCACCAAATCCAAAATAAAAGCCTCTCCTATCAGTGAAGAAATCCAGCTAAGAATCATCCCCAGAGAAAAATCTTCCAGATGCCCCAAACTCTACGGTCTCCCCAAGATACACAAAGAAGGAACACCACTCAGACCAATAGTCAGCTCCATAGGCTCACCTCTACAAAATCTCGCTAAATTTCTCGCTAAGCAACTTCAGCCCTATGCAGAATCCATCGCTTCACACGTTACTAACTCCTTCCAGTTCATAGAAACAATAAAGAAGCAATACCTACATCCCGATGACCTACTTGTGAGCTTCGATGTTGTATCTCTCTTCACTCAAGTGCCCATTAATGAAGCCTTGACAGCCATTCAAAACAAATACAACCCCCCCAAATACATCCTGGACCTGACCAACCACTGCCTAACCAACACGTACTTCATCCACAATGGACAAAGATACAAACAGATAGAAGGAGCACCTATGGGATCACCCCTCTCACCGGTCATCGCAAATTTGTACATGGAACACTTTGAAACCAATGCTTTAGACAAGTCAGAACACAAACCCAAACTTTGGCTCAGATATGTTGACGACACCTTTGTAATTTGGCCACACGGGAAAGAAAAACTAGATAGCTTCCTCACACATCTCAACAGCCTACACCCCAAAATACAATTCACTATGGAAATAGAAGACAACAACCAACTCCCCTTTCTTGACGTCCTAATCTACAAAAAACCTGATGGCTCCCTAGGACACACTATCTACCGGAAAAAAACACACACCAACCGCTACTTACATGCACAATCACACCACCACCCTGCACAAATAAACTCCGTAGCCAAGACTCTCATCTCCAGAACCAAACGCCTGGCTGACAAAGACCACTTGACAACTGAGTTACAGAATCTCTCAAATGTGTTAATCGCCAATGGATACCAGAAAAACAGGGTTACGAAGCTAATCCAAAAAGAAACACCCCCCAAAAACCAAGACACAGAAGAAAACAATGGCATGGCCCTCCTTCCTTATATCAAGGGCACTACAGACAAAATCAGCAAAATCCTCCATAAACACAATATCAAAACAGCCTTCTGCACCAACCAAAAAATAGCCAATATCCTCAGAAACCCAAAAGACAAAATCCAGCTGGAAAACCAAGGGGTCTATGAAATACCCTGCAAAGTCTGCCCAGCCACGTACATTGGACAAACAAACAGACGAATAAATGCACGTATCGCAGAACACAAGAATGCCGTCAAAAAAGAAGAAAAAACTTCCTCTCTTTTCCAACACATGAAAGAAACAGGACACGAAATTAATTTTGCAGATTCCAAATTGCTCTTTAACATGGAACATCACCACAAGAGAATAATCATGGAAGCCATCGAGATAGAGAAACACCCTCACAACATGAACAAGCGTGACGACACGTCCCGCCTGCCAGACATCTGGAAATTAGCCCTCCCCACAAAAACCGACACCAGAACCAGAGGCACACAGAACGCCGTCACCAATCAACCACACCAGACCCAAACCCAGACCCTCTCCACAGACATATTACAGACTCCATCCAGTAGCCAAACTATAGTGGCACCTCCGGATGCTGCACCCCCCTGCAATCCCTACACAGATCTGGCTGGCACAAGGCACAAAACCACAGCTCGCCCCTATACACGAAGCCAAGCCAGAGCACAACTAAATGCAGCACAGCCATCTTCTCAGAAAAACTCTTCACAAGCTCAAGAGGTCAAGACACAAAAGCTTTAGCAACTAATCTACACTTAATGACCCACCCAGTGGTATTCAGAATATCACTCATGAAATCACTCAAGATATCCCTCAAGTAATTAAGGAACAAAAGAAGAAAAGGCACACTAATCTAGGAACTTCCTCTCTGCCCAGAACGTTGGAGGCTATACACCACACCCCTCAACAGTATTTATAGGAACTCAAACACCAGATTCTGCTCTGTTCCAGTAACAAGAAGCCGAAAGCACCAGCCTGAAGATGACGAGTGAGACCTCGTCGAAACGTCGCACAGACACCCCGACTCTTACACGGGAAGACACCCGAAGACACCAAAACCTGCATTCCTGTACCCGTGAAAATCTACGAAAGCAAATATCTCACCTCTACGGGGAGGAAACCTTCCAGCTGACAAGAACCTACGAGAAACTAGAAATCCGAAGAGCCACCATCTTATGTGATCTCCTGTTCCTACGCAACTGCCGAGACAACAACTTAACTCCCACATGCTTCCAACTTAAATTCCACTCTAAAACCCCAGCTACCGAAAGGATCCTGAAACGAACTGAACTATCCCTAATCAGAAACGAAATACATAAGAAAAGATACCTACTAAACCAAACCAACAAAGATCTGCTCACTCTTCACCTCAAACTATGTAACAAAATCCACCCTGCACTCTGGGACAAATGCAAACAACTAGCCGTCTGGAGAGCTGAAACTGAGACCTCACATAAGACAGACAGACACACCAACAAACTCTACAAACTAGAGAAACGCCAGAAACCCAGCCACCCTCCACAACAACCCATGAAACAAACAGTACATAACATATCAGACAGGATCCTCACCCCAACTGAAACCAAAGTACTCTCCAAAGGTTTCAACTTTGCAGTCGCCCCGAGACGCATCCCCACGGAAAACATCATATGCGGAGTCGAAGCTAGCCTGACCAAAATCGACCCAGATGAAGCCAATAAAATCAGACTTGAAGTCACCAACATCCTCTGCTCCAGCAAACCACCCAGAAGCAATTTACACAAAGAAGAACAGAAAGCACTCACCAACCTGAGGAAAGACAACAACATAATCATTCTCCCAGCAGACAAAGGCAACGCCACTGTTGTGATGAACACATCGGACTACCAAGCAAAACTATCAAATCTACTCCAAGACCCTACCTACCAACCTATAAAAACAGATCCCACCACCTATCTGGAAAAAACCACCAAATCCAAAATAAAAGCCTCTCCTATCAGTGAAGAAATCCAGCTAAGAATCATCCCCAGAGAAAAATCTTCCAGATGCCCCAAACTCTACGGTCTCCCCAAGATACACAAAGAAGGAACACCACTCAGACCAATAGTCAGCTCCATAGGCTCACCTCTACAAAATCTCGCTAAATTTCTCGCTAAGCAACTTCAGCCCTATGCAGAATCCATCGCTTCACACGTTACTAACTCCTTCCAGTTCATAGAAACAATAAAGAAGCAATACCTACATCCCGATGACCTACTTGTGAGCTTCGATGTTGTATCTCTCTTCACTCAAGTGCCCATTAATGAAGCCTTGACAGCCATTCAAAACAAATACAACCCCCCCAAATACATCCTGGACCTGACCAACCACTGCCTAACCAACACGTACTTCATCCACAATGGACAAAGATACAAACAGATAGAAGGAGCACCTATGGGATCACCCCTCTCACCGGTCATCGCAAATTTGTACATGGAACACTTTGAAACCAATGCTTTAGACAAGTCAGAACACAAACCCAAACTTTGGCTCAGATATGTTGACGACACCTTTGTAATTTGGCCACACGGGAAAGAAAAACTAGATAGCTTCCTCACACATCTCAACAGCCTACACCCCAAAATACAATTCACTATGGAAATAGAAGACAACAACCAACTCCCCTTTCTTGACATCCTAATCTACAAAAAACCTGATGGCTCCCTAGGACACACTATCTACCGGAAAAAAACACACACCAACCGCTACTTACATGCACAATCACACCACCACCCTGCACAAATAAACTCCGTAGCCAAGACTCTCATCTCCAGAACCAAACGCCTGGCTGACAAAGACCACTTGACAACTGAGTTACAGAATCTCTCAAATGTGTTAATCGCCAATGGATACCAGAAAAACAGGGTTACGAAGCTAATCCAAAAAGAAACACCCCCCAAAAACCAAGACACAGAAGAAAACAATGGCATGGCCCTCCTTCCTTATATCAAGGGCACTACAGACAAAATCAGCAAAATCCTCCATAAACACAATATCAAAACAGCCTTCTGCACCAACCAAAAAATAGCCAATATCCTCAGAAACCCAAAAGACAAAATCCAGCTGGAAAACCAAGGGGTCTATGAAATACCCTGCAAAGTCTGCCCAGCCACGTACATTGGACAAACAAACAGACGAATAAATGCACGTATCGCAGAACACAAGAATGCCGTCAAAAAAGAAGAAAAAACTTCCTCTCTTTTCCAACACATGAAAGAAACAGGACACGAAATTAATTTTGCAGATTCCAAATTGCTCTTTAACATGGAACATCACCACAAGAGAATAATCATGGAAGCCATCGAGATAGAGAAACACCCTCACAACATGAACAAGCGTGACGACACGTCCCGCCTGCCAGACATCTGGAAATTAGCCCTCCCCACAAAAACCGACACCAGAACCAGAGGCACACAGAACGCCGTCACCAATCAACCACACCAGACCCAAACCCAGACCCTCTCCACAGACATATTACAGACTCCATCCAGTAGCCAAACTATAGTGGCACCTCCGGATGCTGCACCCCCCTGCAATCCCTACACAGATCTGGCTGGCACAAGGCACAAAACCACAGCTCGCCCCTATACACGAAGCCAAGCCAGAGCACAACTAAATGCAGCACAGCCATCTTCTCAGAAAAACTCTTCACAAGCTCAAGAGGTCAAGACACAAAAGCTTTAGCAACTAATCTACACTTAATGACCCACCCAGTGGTATTCAGAATATCACTCATGAAATCACTCAAGATATCCCTCAAGTAATTAAGGAACAAAAGAAGAAAAGGCACACTAATCTAGGAACTTCCTCTCTGCCCAGAACGTTGGAGGCTATACACCACACCCCTCAACAGTATTTATAGGAACTCAAACACCAGATTCTGCTCTGTTCCAGTAACAAGAAGCCGAAAGCACCAGCCTGAAGATGACGAGTGAGACCTCGTCGAAACGTCGCACAGACACCCCGACTCTTACACGGGAAGACACCCGAAGACACCAAAACCTGCATTCCTGTACCCGTGAAAATCTACGAAAGCAAATATATATATATATATATATATATATATATATATATATATATATATATATATATATTTAATGCAAAACTTCCAGATTGGCATTTCCCAAACTGTTATGCAAACTGAAACACGCCTCTCCTTTGGAACTTGCGCTTTTACGCATTTCATGGTGCAGTTCATCAGCCAAACAATGTGTACAAAATTGCATTTATTAGTAAAGGAGCAGAAGAAATGCATGCAAAAAAGGCATAGTGCTCACAAAAATATAGCTGCAAGGCAAAGATGTGTAAATCTTTTTTTTGTAATCCGCACAAAAATGCATATTAATTTTCATGTGGTCTTTGAGGGTGGGGTGGAATTCATAAATGTATGCACAAACTGGGTGATCTTAACTTAAGGGGGGGGGATGAGAAGCTAAAATGGAAGGTTCATCCATCCCTCCTCATATACAGTGGTGCCTCGCAAGACGAAAAGAATCCGTTCTGTGATTCTCTTCGTCTAGCGGTTTTTTCGTCTTGCGAAGCAAGCCCATTGATGGATTAGCGGATTAGCGCTATTAGCGGCTTTTAGCGGCTTATCTGTTGATCGGATCAGCTGATAAGCGGCTTAGTGGCTTAGGAAAAGGGAGGGGAAATGAAAAAAACCAGCAGGAACTCGCAAGACATTGTCGTCTTGCGAAGCAAGCCCATAGGAAATTCGTTTTGCGAAGCACCTCCAAAACGGAAAACTCTTTCGTCTAGCGAGTTTTCCGTCTTGCGAGGCATTCGTCTTGCGGGGCACCACTGTATAGATTTTCCAAACATGATGGCAACATGCATAATCATTTTAAACATACCAGCAAAGCCCCGTTGTAAGATCAGTTGGATTTCCTAAACATCCCCACCCCAACACACACAATATGCCTTTTGACCTCGCAGCCTTCCCAGAGATGTTCTTAGGTGGTGAATTATGAACTTTTGCCCTTCATTTGTAAGACAGGTGATAACCGCGCAGTGCTCTTCTGCCAGTCACAAAAGTTGTGTTGCAATTTTCCAGCAGAAATAGAAAATGCAGTGTCGGCATCTGCCCTTCAAATCTATTGCTGGAGGAAGCAGCAACTTGTGGGTTCCATCCATCGGGGGTACCAACTTGAATAAAATATTGTGGGGGTAAACCCTGCCCTGCACAAGCGATCACATGATGCAGTGCACACACACCATTTGAATGGGATTTCCCATAAACTTTGTGGGGGCCTGGCACCCTCAAATATTTTATTGTGGGGGCCAAATCCCCCCTGGCCCTAGGAGTTGGCTACTATGCCATCCATGAAAAGAACGGGCTAGTCACAGGGCCGGATTTAGGTTTGATGAGGCCCTAAGCTACTGAGGGTAACGGGGCCCCTTATATGTTCAGCTGTCCTTTGACAACAACAAATTGTCACTGTTTTTTTGTGGTGGATTTATGCTATATGGTAATTTATGGACCTAATTGGTATCTCAAGCCATTTGCACATGCAGAATGTAGGCACCCTATATGTAGAAATGAGCAAACCAGTGATATTCTAGGGAGCAGGCTAGCAGGCAGGGTCCATGACTTAAATCATAGGAGCCTACACAACACAAAACACTGTTGCTGTATGTAGGTTTTGTTTTATTTGCTTTTTATCTTTTATTTTGGAAATCTACATCCAGGTTCCTTTTCCTTTAATTTTTTTTGGGGGGCCCAAGAGAGTGGGGCCCTAAGCTATAGCTAGTTTAGCTTATACGTAAATCCGGCACTGGCTGGTCATCACCACTAGAAGTGGACATTCAGAAACACAAATTGGCTCCTGAAATCCCCACTACATTTTAGGAATGTAGGAAGCTGCCTTAGATCTTGCAAGATGCTTGGGTCCACCAAGCTCAGTATTACCTATAGTGATTGGCGCAAGTTCTCTGGGATTTCAGATAGGGAAGAGAAAGAGTTCCTATTGGGTAACACTGAAGATTCAACTTGGAAACTTCTGCATATGCAAAGCAATTGCTCTATGACTGAGCTGTAGGCCTTTTGCATCTCTAGTAGGCTGCTTGGGTCAACATTTTCAGTGAACAAATTGTACTTTAATACCAGTATCATTTTCCTATCAGTTCAGACCTTATCCTTGTTTATGTGGGGACAGCTAGTGCAGCATATTCGACAGTGGGAAGTATGTCAGCTGGAGAAACAGAGGTTCGGATCACCCTTGAGCTACAAAATTCAAAACTCTCCTGGGTTGATTTATCTCATAGGGCAAGAGCAAGATGAAAACAGTTTACCATGTACACTTGTTTCTTGCAAACCAAACCGCTAAGGAGTTTTGCTGCAATCAAGCAGTATAGCAACTTTGCTAAATAAAGAAATAAATAAAATACAGACCACCCTGAGCTTCCTGGAGGAAAGGCAAAATACAGCTTTGACTTAAAGGCACCATGATGTAACTCCTTTAAAATCCATTTCATTTTTCACTGGTTACATTGGCTCTCGTTTGCCCATTTTGCTGTCCCTGTGCAAAGCAGTGCAAAATAATCTTAAAATACAATATCATAAGCAGAGTAATTATTTGTATATTGTTTTCTTGTTTTTTGAGTATACTTTAAAAAAAAAACAACAACCCAAAACCCTACTTTCCTGGTGCATACTTTTCTGGCATTCAACATTTTTCAGCTCATTGGCTTAAGAATCTGTAAGAATTAATAACCTTTGAAAATTTGCTCTGGCTGGCAGCTTTAATAGACCTGTCTTGCTGATCCCCAGTTTCCACCCCCTCAAATATAAAACAAACCCAAACTATAAATCAGAAGCACTGAGATGAAGTCCAGTCACACATCATAGGACAACAGTTTTATGGGCAGAACGTGGTCCAGATAATTTCTAGAACAAATTATTGCACTTTATTTAATGTTGTCCCATGTACAAACTTTGAATTACAAGAAACACTGCAAATATGGTGTGCTACTGGCTTTAATCTCTTTAACTTTGGCTGGAATCTTTTCCCCAACCTCTCTCTCTTATACCAGTTCCTGGTATAAACTGGACACTGAAATCCATTTGATTATAGAAATCTCTGTTGCACACTTTGTGCGGCCATATCATTTAACAATGTGATCGTTAATAGAGTTGTCTTATTATTGGCATCCTATTTCTGCCCGGCAAGCCTGGAAGTCAATATTTAACAGCTTCAGGTCAGATTTAGGAATAGGATTTCAGTTTTTAAAACCTAGCAAAAGATTAAACCCTTTTTAGAGAATGAAATGTGAACTAATATACGCAATATATTATGAATGAAATGTGAACTAATATACGTTATCAATATTCTGTTTCTATGACAATACGAGAGGGAAGGAGAAAGGAAGAAAGAGAGACAGAGAAAGTTTTTCCTCGGACCACAGTAGCAAAACTTTTGAAATCGCATTTGCTCATTAAAAGATCTGAAAATCACTCCGCAGAATCTGTTACTCTCATCAGCATTATACTAAAGTGCTCTTCGGTATAGCCTGTTGCACATGAAAGATGGCTATTTGATTCCCAGCACAGTTGGGTTCCAGTGTTTCAGACAGCGGGGCTGCATGGATTTAAGAGCACTTTCTACTTGAGGAAGTGAAAGCCCTGAGGAAAGAGAGGTTGGGAAAGCATGCTGATGATGCCATGCATTGATGGACAATTTGATTGAGAACCTTGGACTGCCCATCCCAACTACAGAGGTCAGTCTTGTCTACACCAAATCAAACAAAGCAAGAAGTTGCGATTCATTTCTCTAGTCAGAATTGGGTTTCTTTGCTGGACGGCAATGGGAGCTCAGCAACTATAACCGCTGTGCAGCAAATCTATAAGTGAAAAATGTTCAAAAATACTGAATTGCAGAGAGGGAGAGAGAGAGGGAGAGAGATGTGAATGGGAAAGTGAGTTCTGTATTATTTTTATCTGCACACCCATAATTTCTCGCTACACACGCTATCTTAATATTGAAATGTGTTTTCTGTCAATAAGTCAGAAAGCAGCAATATAGCCACATCATTTAACTGAGTAAATTACATATTACTTTGTATGGGAAGAGCATTCCTAGGCAGGTATGTTACTGTAAGCAGTCATTATCACCGCACAGCTTCCCCACCTTTTCAGGGAAGTCTGTGAATGTTCACAAGAGTGGGTGGAAGGGGCAATGTCCTCATTCAGAATGACACAGACACCTGCAACTGATTTAAAACTTCAAATTGCTTGTAAATATAAAGTTTAAGCCTTAGGGACTTGAAATACACATTTCTAGGGTCTTGGGTGCGTCATGAAAATGGTTGGGCATTATGGAATCACAGTCGGGGCTTGCTGGTGTGGTAAGATGAAAACCCCTTTTAAAAAATAGACAAATCTTGGGTGGGGACACAAACAAACTTTTGACAGAACAACATCACAGTGGGATAACTCTGTAAAACATTGTTATATTCCTTAAAAAAACACACAAATTAATTGAACAAATTTGAAGGCTCTAAGGGGCCACTAAAAAGTTTTTTTGTATCTTAGTATCACAGCAAAATACTGTGGTATCTTGGTAGCAGTGAGCAAAACATATATCTGTATATATGTTTTATATATATCGCCTTGGGGCTCAAAAAATCATGGTATCACATTGCTTTTTTTAAATACAGAGCAAACCACTTTGTTACTGTGTGTATGTGATGGGCTTCGTTTGAACCCAAATTTATCATGCCTTGTAACCTGTTTTCAGTGCCAGGAAGAAATAAAGCAATAATAAAGAGAACAGTGCCTCTGAGTATGCTTAGAGTGCATTTCCCTTTTCAGCCCACAGCTCCCTACACATGGAATTAGGATGTAGGGCTTCTAGAGCAAATAATGTTCTATCTAGACAAGTTGAGCCAAGATTTTGTGTGTGTGTGTGTGTGCTGAGACTTGCATGTTCAACAAAAGAAAGCATTCCTCCCCCCCCCGCCTTTGTCATGTGACAATTTAACATCAATTGCTAATTCTTGAAGAAGGCTTAAAGGTAAAGGTAAAGGGACCCCTGACCATTTGGTCCAGTCGTGACTGACTCTGGGGTTGTGGCACTCATCTTGCTTTATTGGCCGAGGGAGCCGGCATACATTGTCATGTGGCCAGCATGATTAAGCCACTTCTGGCGAACCAGAGCAGCACACGGAAACACCGTTTACCTTCCTGCTAGAGCGGTACCTATTTATCTACTTGCACTTTGACGTGCTTTCAAACTGCTAGGTTGGCAGGAGCAGGGACCGAGCAACGGGAGCTCACCCCGTCGCAGGGATTCAAATCGCCGACCTTCTGATCGGCAAGTCCTAGGCTCTGTGGTTTAACCCACAGCACCACCCGCGTCCCTGAAGAAGGCTTACTTGGAGCAATTATGGCTAACAGCCACTGAAAGTTATATCACCTTTAGAAAACCAACAGAGCCTACTAAATCAATGCATGCCCAACATTTCCAATGCGTGACCTATTATCGTGCACATTTTGACACTGATATTTGCATTCCCGTTTAGAATACTATTTACCACAGCATCAAACCTATTTGAGCTTTGTGGTTGTACATCACACCAAGGTGCAATCCCAATGTAAGGAGGAGGGAAAGGAGACGAGAAGGCATGTTAACCTCAAAGCATTTCCAGCATTCTTGCACCAGTTAACTGAAGAATTAATATGGCATCTGCGTCCTGCTTTCTATTCCACAAACCTCCCAGTGACACCATTTGGTGATTTTACATAGCACCACTTGTGGTTTAGGATTTCAACTGCATCCTTCTTAGACTATATGGAGAGAGTTGTTTCTCCAAAGGACCGGTATCAAAGATTCAAAATGATGATATTATATCTCTGTCTTGCAAACCAACATCCCTAATGAAATACAGCCAAGATACATTAAGGAGGAACAAGAGATAAGAGAGGAATTTTTGGCTATAACTCTTTCTGGAGGATTATATTTAAGAACGCTGGGAGAAAAAAATTATATTTATGGCTCAACAAAGAAATCAGATCTCCTCCAAATTGCTGAAGGCACGAAACCTTGTATTAAATCCATTAAAGTTTACATATGGAAGGCATATGACCATCCCACGATCGGTCAGCAACAAGGTGGGCAAAGAATCCGGTCTCCCCCCTCCCCACCCCCAATTTCCTTATGCTTGAAATAAGAAGCCAGCTGAGCAAGCTGCATCTTCGAAACACGCATGCACGACGGCTGCTTGTGCAAAACTCTCATTAAGTTAATCCACACGATCATTTGCACATGGAATCTTGACAGCATCCAAATGTGTCGCCTTTGCCCCTCTGCAGATGCTAAACTGTGGCTTTTTGTGAGCGCCAGATTGAACAGGGAGATGCGAGGGTGTTTAATTAGCTGAGAAATGTAAGCATCGGCATGTTTGGACAGCTTTTACTGCCCGTGGGTATCGGTTACTGCACCGGCCAGGAAGCGTTTAGTATGTGTGTCACAGCCGTGCCAGTGTGGCACCGTGACCTGTAGCAATGCACTGGCATCGTATAAAAAGCCAGGATATCGTGCCAGCAGTGAGGGGTGCTTCAGTACTGTTGTGCCGTCAATGCTCACTACGGAGAGAAACAGGGCTTGCCCAAAGTTGCTGAATTGGAAAAGAACATGGCCAAAGAGGGTACTAAAATTATTCACACTGTGGAGGCGGCGGCATTGCAACTCCATGCGCAGGGCCGGATTTTGGTTTGATGAGGCCCTCAGCTACTGAAGGTAATGGGGCCCTTTACATGTCCAGCTGTCCTTTGTCAACAACAAATCATCACTGCTTTTTGTGTTGGATATATACTATATGGTAATTTATGAACCTAATAGGTATCTAAAGCCATTTGCACATAAATGTGTATTTTATCAAAGGAAATGTTGAGCTGAAATACAATTAAGAAGAAGTATATTAATAGTGAAATACAATTAAGAAGAAGTATATTAGTAGTGAAATAATTATTAAGCTCTAATTTAAAATGATTTTTTATTCATAACCAACTTAATAATGCAAACACATTGGCATTTGGCAATAACAAAAGTTCCTTTAAAAACACAATTTACAATTTTGGGGGGCTCCCCAAAAGTGTGGGGCCCTAAGCTATAGCTTATTTAGCTTATACAAGTGTTTTTTAATATTAAGTTGGGAGCTGCCCAGAGTGACTGGGGAAACCCAGCCAGATGGGTGGGGTATAAATAAATTATTATTATTACTACTACTACTACTACTATACGTAAATCCGGCTCTGTCCATGTGTAGCAATCGGCAGGCAGCAAGTTGGGTACATCCTTGCCACTACATTATTGCAGGCTACTCTGAACTATTATAGCTATGCAAGCTATAGAATCTGTGTGCCAAGTGGGAAAACCCACTGATTCACGATATACTGTGATTATTTTTGAAATGAAATATTTCAAATTCCCCCCCCCCAAGTTAAGTCACAGGAATGTATTTCACTTCTAGACATCTACTATTTTAAAGATGGAAATGGCGGCTCCTAACCAATAATCAGATAATACAAAATTGGCACATCTCTTTTTAGCTAGGGATCTACCTGATATTCCAGCGACAGCAGGTAGCAGAATCACAACGACAAGCTCAATTTCTGTAGCAGCACAAAAAGCTGAGAAGAAAGTGTGAAAATGGGGAGATTTTGACAAATGAATACCATTCACTGCTAAAGAAAATCCGTAGCTGTTCTGTATCACAAGAAAGCTATATTTATGATCTGGAAATCAGTGATCAGAATGTAAGGGATTCCTGAAATGTGTGTGGGGGGGGGACTTCTTCCTCTTCTTCCATTACACGTTGGGGATGGTGATAACTTAGCCACCTCTGCAGTTAGGGATTGTAGAGAAATTCCATTTGGTTAGCATTTAAAGGCAAATCTATCTAGTTCACACTTCATATGAACGATATACCGTATTTTTCGCCCTATAAGACGCACCAGACCATAAGATGCACCTAGTTTTTGGAGGAGGAAAACAAGAAAAAAAAATATTCTGAATCCCAGAAGGCAGAACAGCAGGAAGGATTGCTGCGCAGCTATCCCTCTTGCTGTTCTGGCTTCAGAGATAGCTGCACAGCCTATATTCGCTCCATAAGATGTACACACATTTCCCCATGCTTTTTAGGAGGGAAAAAGTGTGTCTTATAGAGCGAAAAATATGGTATATATATATATGCAAAATGCAACAGCCATCCTTAGAAAGTCATATTTCTCCGAATTTTGTAATGTAGTTCTCTGGCCAAGCAAGGTGTGCAAAAATGTTTATGCTGGGGAAAGTGTGCATTAAAATGCATATATTAGTAAAAATAGCATTAACGTGCCTTGTATTACAGAGAAACGCTTTGCAAAAATGTGTATGTTAGGCAACGTTGCAGACAAGAGTGCATACTGATGAATTTACATGAGGACCTCTTTCTTTTCTTTTCTTTTCTTTTCTTTTCTTTTAAAAAGCAAATTGATGTGGAAATGTGGAGAACTAAATTTAAGATTGGGAAAATGAGAGGCTGAGAAACAGAAAGCAGATTCATCCATCCTCAACTACTTCCAGTACCTCCTTTGTGGAAGAAGCCGACACAGATACATTTCCTGTACTGATAGAATAAAATAATCCCTTTGGGGGCATTGAATAGTACATAATGCACATGTGTGAGGGAGTGGCATTGCTGCTGCAGCCTCTGCCCTGAACTTAGGCACATCCACTAATTTTTATCATTTAAGTATTAAGTATTTTTCCAATCTTTGTTGGGCTGGCCCTGACACTCTTTTGTTTCATTCAGGGACCCTACAAAGGCACACACACACACCATTAGCTAAAGGTGCTATTTTGGCTTTCATCTGGATTCATTTTATTTGCACAGACTTTCCGAGGGAGTGGGTATCGTTGGTTGATTGTTTGGTTGGTTTGTTTAGATCAGGGGTCTGCAACCCGCGGCTCCGGAGCCGCATGTGGCTCTTTTACACCTTTGCCACGGCTCCAGGGCGGATACTAGCGAGGTGAGGAGGCGCATTGTGCGCCCCAACACTCCCCCACTGTGGCGGGCGCTGTACTGGCTGTGATGTCACATGGGGGCGGTGCATGCGTTAGTCATGCACCGTCCCAACGTCACCTTCCCGCCCGCTGTCAGATCGCGGCTCCGGAGATATATTTGTTTTAAATGTCGCAATGGTTTTGCGGCTCCCAGTTTTTTTTCTTCGGAAACGGGTCCAAGTGGCTCTTTTTGTCTTAAAGGTTGCAGACCCCTGGTTTAGATAGTAGGAATGTTACAAGAACAACAGATAAAAAGAGACTGGGTCTCAGCACTATGGACTGCTGTGTCCCAACAAAAGTTTCATAGACAGCTTTACTGTTTGGACAAAAAAGGGGGGGGATGCTATTTATTTAGCTGTCCAAAATAAGCTTTTTTTGAATTGTAATATGTTGTGTCAGAAGGTTAAGTTTGTTCTTTGCTGCAGAGCCTTGGCACCATTCGACTGAGTTATGCAAAGCCATGGAGGGGAGTGATTTCCTTATTTCTCAAGGCACACCGGACAGTACTCCCTTCTTCTTTGGCCTGTGCTTTCCTGTATGCTATTCCCTTTCCCTTCCTTTTCCTAGAGGCTGTGAGTCCAAGGGCCAATATCGACCTACATCACAGGGGGACTCTAGCTGCAGGATGAAAGAGCAAAAAATAAGGGCAGTGGAAAGAACAGAAATCCTCCTCACTAGCAGCCATTAACCGTAGAGCGTGGGCCAAGGCTCACATCCACCCGACTTGTGGTGGCCTCTTTCCTTCTCTGCTGGAAGTGGCTCCCTGCTTGTGGTAAATAGGTCACAATTTTTTTTCTTACACCACAAACAGCCTCCGTATGGGCTGAGTAGGTTGTGTACATAACTGCAGCTTTTGCTAAAGGCGAGGAAATCAGACAACCCAAGAAGAGGCAGAGAGTCACTGTGGGAAATCAATAAGCCCTAGAGGAAAAAGTTGTTGTATAAATGTGCAAATAAGAATGCATGTGGACAATCTGTATTCTATATTACAGGGTTGTTTGCTTTGTGGGTGGTTAACCTGATGAGGTCAAAATAAGGGTGGGTTGTCTGAAAAAGAAGGAACATTTTATCATATGTTGTGGGAATGTAAAAAAGTAAAAAACTTCTGGGAAATGATACACAATGAGATGAAAAAGATGTCAAAATATACACTTTTTAAAAAACCAGAAGCATTTTTACTTGGAATTATAAGTCAGGATATTAATAGACAGGATGTTAAGTTGTTTTTATATGCAACAACAGCAGCAAGAGTATTGTTGGCCCAGAAATGGAAGCAAGAAGAAATACCAACGAAAGAAGAATGGCAGACAAAATTAATGGACTACGCAGAATTGGATAAAATGACAGGAAGGATTATTGGAAACCTGCGGGACCAGAGATTTACAGAAGATTGTAAGAAATATACGAATTATTTGAAGAGCAACTGTAATCATCAAATTACACTAGTAGGACTACAAGAAGTTTTGTAAGGAGAAATATATGAAATATTGCAAAGAAGAGAAAGAAGAGAGACATTAGTTATAATATTTGAATGTAATAGTGAAAGTAAGAAATGTAAACTAAGTGATAAGATTGGAAAATTTTCATATGTGATTGATGGAATTCAAAAAAAAATGTGTACAAGATATAAAAGTGTGTTTAATAATTGTTTAAAATGTTATGCTATATATATATATATATATATATGCAGGTTTTGGTGTCTTCGGGTGTCTTCCCGTGTAAGAGTCGGGGTGTCTGGGCGACGTTTCGACGAGGTCTCACTCGTCATCTTCAGGCTGGTGCTTTCGGCTTCTTGTTACTGGAACAGAGCAGAATCTGGTGTTTGAGTTCCTATAAATACTGTTGAGGGGTGTGGTGTATAGCCTCCAACGTTCTGGGCAGAGAGGAAGTTCCTAGATTAGTGTGCCTTTTCTTCTTTTGTTCCTTAATTACTTGAGGGATATCTTGAGTGATTTCATGAGTGATATTCTGAATACCACTGGGTGGGTCATTAAGTGTAGATTAGTTGCTAAAGCTTTCGTGTCTTGACCTCTTGAGCTTGTGAAGAGTTTTTCTGAGAAGATGGCTGTGCTGCATTTAGTTGTGCTCTGGCTTGGCTTCGTGTATAGGGGCGAGCTGTGATTTTGTGCCTTGTGCCAGCCAGATCTGTGTAGGGATTGCAGGGGGGTGCAGCATCCGGAGGTGCCACTATAGTTTGGCTACTGGATGGAGTCTGTAATATGTCTGTGGAGAGGGTCTGGGTTTGGGTCTGGTGTGGTTGATTGGTGACGGCGTTCTGTGTGCCTCTGGTTCTGGTGTCGGTTTTTGTGGGGAGGGCTAATTTCCAGATGTCTGGCAGGCGGGACGTGTCGTCACGCTTGTTCATGTTGTGAGGGTGTTTCTCTATCTCGATGGCTTCCATGATTATTCTCTTGTGGTGATGTTCCATGTTAAAGAGCAATTTGGAATCTGCAAAATTAATTTCGTGTCCTGTTTCTTTCATGTGTTGGAAAAGAGAGGAAGTTTTTTCTTCTTTTTTGACGGCATTCTTGTGTTCTGCGATACGTGCATTTATTCGTCTGTTTGTTTGTCCAATGTACGTGGCTGGGCAGACTTTGCAGGGTATTTCATAGACCCCTTGGTTTTCCAGCTGGATTTTGTCTTTTGGGTTTCTGAGGATATTGGCTATTTTTTGGTTGGTGCAGAAGGCTGTTTTGATATTGTGTTTATGGAGGATTTTGCTAATTTTGTCTGTAGTGCCCTTGATATAAGGAAGGAGGGCCATGCCATTGTTTTCTTCTGTGTCTTGGTTTTTGGGGGGTGTTTCTTTTTGGATTAGCTTCGTAACCCTGTTTTTCTGGTATCCATTGGCGATTAACACATTTGAGAGATTCTGTAACTCAGTTGTCAAGTGGTCTTTGTCAGCCAGGCGTTTGGTTCTGGAGATGAGAGTCTTGGCTACGGAGTTTATTTGTGCAGGGTGGTGGTGTGATTGTGCATGTAAGTAGCGGTTGGTGTGTGTTTTTTTCCGGTAGATAGTGTGTCCTAGGGAGCCATCAGGTTTTTTGTAGATTAGGACGTCAAGAAAGGGGAGTTGGTTGTTGTCTTCTATTTCCATAGTGAATTGTATTTTGGGGTGTAGGCTGTTGAGATGTGTGAGGAAGCTATCTAGTTTTTCTTTCCCGTGTGGCCAAATTACAAAGGTGTCGTCAACATATCTGAGCCAAAGTTTGGGTTTGTGTTCTGACTTGTCTAAAGCATTGGTTTCAAAGTGTTCCATGTACAAATTTGCGATGACCGGTGAGAGGGGTGATCCCATAGGTGCTCCTTCTATCTGTTTGTATCTTTGTCCATTGTGGATGAAGTACGTGTTGGTTAGGCAGTGGTTGGTCAGGTCCAGGATGTATTTGGGGGGATTGTATTTGTTTTGGATGGCTGTCAAGGCTTCATTAATGGGTACTTGAGTGAAGAGAGATACAACATCGAAGCTCACAAGAAGGTCATCGGGATGTAGGTATTGCTTCTTTATTGTTTCTATGAACTGGAAGGAGTTAGTAACGTGTGAAGCGATGGATTCTGCATAGGGCTGAAGTTGCTTAGCGAGAAATTTAGCGAGATTTTGTAGAGGTGAGCCTATGGAGCTGACTATTGGTCTGAGTGGTGTTCCTTCTTTGTGTATCTTGGGGAGACCGTAGAGTTTGGGGCATCTGGATGATTTTTCTCTGGGGATGATTCTTAGCTGGATTTCTTCACTGATAGGAGAGGCTTTTATTTTGGATTTGGTGGTTTTTTCCAGATAGGTGGTGGGATCTGTTTTTATAGGTTGGTAGGTAGGGTCTTGGAGTAGATTTGATAGTTTTGCTTGGTAGTCCGATGTGTTCATCACAACAGTGGCGTTGCCTTTGTCTGCTGGGAGAATGATTATGTTGTTGTCTTTCCTCAGGTTGGTGAGTGCTTTCTGTTCTTCTTTGTGTAAATTGCTTCTGGGTGGTTTGCTGGAGCAGAGGATGTTGGTGACTTCAAGTCTGATTTTATTGGCTTCATCTGGGTCGATTTTGGTCAGGCTAGCTTCGACTCCGCATATGATGTTTTCCGTGGGGATGCGTCTCGGGGCGACTGCAAAGTTGAAACCTTTGGAGAGTACTTTGGTTTCAGTTGGGGTGAGGATCCTGTCTGATATGTTATGTACTGTTTGTTTCATGGGTTGTTGTGGAGGGTGGCTGGGCTTCTGGCGTTTCTCTAGTTTGTAGAGTTTGTTGGTGTGTCTGTCTGTCTTATGTGAGGTCTCAGTTTCAGCTCTCCAGACGGCTAGTTGTTTGCATTTGTCCCAGAGTGCAGGGTGGATTTTGTTACATAGTTTGAGGTGAAGAGTGAGCAGATCTTTGTTGGTTTGGTTTAGTAGGTATCTTTTCTTATGTATTTCGTTTCTGATTAGGGATAGTTCAGTTCGTTTCAGGATCCTTTCGGTAGCTGGGGTTTTAGAGTGGAATTTAAGTTGGAAGCATGTGGGAGTTAAGTTGTTGTCTCGGCAGTTGCGTAGGAACAGGAGATCACATAAGATGGTGGCTCTTCGGATTTCTAGTTTCTCCCCAAATACATCCTGGACCTGACCAACCACTGCCTAACCAACACGTACTTCATCCACAATGGACAAAGATACAAACAGATAGAAGGAGCACCTATGGGATCACCCCTCTCACCGGTCATCGCAAATTTGTACATGGAACACTTTGAAACCAATGCTTTAGACAAGTCAGAACACAAACCCAAACTTTGGCTCAGATATGTTGACGACACCTTTGTAATTTGGCCACACGGGAAAGAAAAACTAGATAGCTTCCTCACACATCTCAACAGCCTACACCCCAAAATACAATTCACTATGGAAATAGAAGACAACAACCAACTCCCCTTTCTTGACGTCCTAATCTACAAAAAACCTGATGGCTCCCTAGGACACACTATCTACCGGAAAAAAACACACACCAACCGCTACTTACATGCACAATCACACCACCACCCTGCACAAATAAACTCCGTAGCCAAGACTCTCATCTCCAGAACCAAACGCCTGGCTGACAAAGACCACTTGACAACTGAGTTACAGAATCTCTCAAATGTGTTAATCGCCAATGGATACCAGAAAAACAGGGTTACGAAGCTAATCCAAAAAGAAACACCCCCCAAAAACCAAGACACAGAAGAAAACAATGGCATGGCCCTCCTTCCTTATATCAAGGGCACTACAGACAAAATTAGCAAAATCCTCCATAAACACAATATCAAAACAGCCTTCTGCACCAACCAAAAAATAGCCAATATCCTCAGAAACCCAAAAGACAAAATCCAGCTGGAAAACCAAGGGGTCTATGAAATACCCTGCAAAGTCTGCCCAGCCACGTACATTGGACAAACAAACAGACGAATAAATGCACGTATCGCAGAACACAAGAATGCCGTCAAAAAAGAAGAAAAAACTTCCTCTCTTTTCCAACACATGAAAGAAACAGGACACGAAATTAATTTTGCAGATTCCAAATTGCTCTTTAACATGGAACATCACCACAAGAGAATAATCATGGAAGCCATCGAGATAGAGAAACACCCTCACAACATGAACAAGCGTGACGACACGTCCCGCCTGCCAGACATCTGGAAATTAGCCCTCCCCACAAAAACCGACACCAGAACCAGAGGCACACAGAACGCCGTCACCAATCAACCACACCAGACCCAAACCCAGACCCTCTCCACAGACATATTACAGACTCCATCCAGTAGCCAAACTATAGTGGCACCTCCGGATGCTGCACCCCCCTGCAATCCCTACACAGATCTGGCTGGCACAAGGCACAAAATCACAGCTCGCCCCTATACACGAAGCCAAGCCAGAGCACAACTAAATGCAGCACAGCCATCTTCTCAGAAAAACTCTTCACAAGCTCAAGAGGTCAAGACACGAAAGCTTTAGCAACTAATCTACACTTAATGACCCACCCAGTGGTATTCAGAATATCACTCATGAAATCACTCAAGATATCCCTCAAGTAATTAAGGAACAAAAGAAGAAAAGGCACACTAATCTAGGAACTTCCTCTCTGCCCAGAACGTTGGAGGCTATACACCACACCCCTCAACAGTATTTATAGGAACTCAAACACCAGATTCTGCTCTGTTCCAGTAACAAGAAGCCGAAAGCACCAGCCTGAAGATGACGAGTGAGACCTCGTCGAAACGTCGCCCAGACACCCCGACTCTTACACGGGAAGACACCCGAAGACACCAAAACCTGCATTCCTGTACCCGTGAAAATCTACGAAAGCAAATATATATATATATATATATATATATATATATATATATATGGGTGGGTTGTCTAGATGTTGCTCCACTCCAGCTACCAGTGGTCAGGGACAGAGGCATAGCTTGGGGGGCTAGGGTTAGGGCTGTGGCCCTGGGTGCACATTTCTGAGGGGGCTCAATCAGGTGCCCCCATGACAGGCGCAGAGCCCTGGCAGCTGAGGTGTGGTGGCAGGCGGGTTGGTCTAGTGGGCAGGTGGAGCCTGCTGAAGGAGGGCTCCGCTCACCCTCTGTGTGGACTCCACACATGCCCCCTGATATAAAGGGGATAAGGAATTATCAAGGGACGTGGGTGGCGCTGGGATCACTGAGCCTCTTGGGCTTGCCAGTCGGATGGTCAGCAGTTCAAATCTGCACAACAGGGTGAGCTCCTATTGCTCTGTCCCAGCTTCTGCCAACCTAGCAGTTCGAAAGCACGCCAGCGCAAGTAGATAAATAAGTACCACTGTGGCGGGACAGCATACGGTGTTTCCGTGCACGCTGGTTTCTGTCACGGTGTCCCGTTGCACCAGAAGCAGTTGAGTCCTGCTGGCCACATGACCCAGAAAGCTGTCTGTGGGCGAACACCGGCTCCCTTGGCCTGAAAGTGAGATGAACGCCACAACCCCAGAGTCACCTTTGACTGAACTTAACCGCCCAGGGGTCCTTTACCTTTTTACCTAAGGAATTATCAGAAAGGATAAGGCAACTAAATGGGATTCCTCCACATAAAGGATAGTAATGGAAGGCATCCATCACTATTGTTTTGTACAAGTGGTGGAGTTAAAATATATGGTTGCTACTGACAAAACAAAAATGGCAACCGGTGTAAGATTGGTCTCTCGGGGTCAGCTAGTAAAACACGTCATAATAAGTCAAGATCAGTAAAAGAAAGTTGCTCTTCTCATAATTGACATAATTCACTATTGGAATTCAGTATCAGAAGATGCAGTGATGATCACTAGCTTAGATGCCCCCCCTTTTTTGGGGACATTAAGAATTAGATAAAGACATGGAGGATAGGTCTCTAATGACTTTTAACTATGAACATGGTTATAATAGAATACAGAACTATTAATTGTTTCGTACAATCCAATTTGGAACGGGCATTTTGAGCACAAAGCTGCATTAAAATTGCCTCACGTCACGAGTCTTGTACAGGAACACCTTTTTGTCCGTAAATAAAACTTCTGCTCACTTTATTTGCAGACTAACAAGGGAAGCAGTTTATTGCTGGAATAACACCAGAAAAGGACTGGAAAGAAACTTTTAAAGGCCGAATTTTGCTCCAGCTCCTGATAGTAATAGATTTAACCCCACAACAGTTCTGAAACTTAGCAGCACTACGCTTAACATAGCAATTTAGCATGCTTATGTTTCCACAGCAAGTATGTAAAGTAAGGACAATAGATATGCACCATCAGTATCTGGTGCATTGTCAGGATGCTCCCAGCAGCTCCCAGCTGGTTGCCCAGGAAAGTATGAAGACAAGGAAAAGTTCCTTACCATCCTTTTTAATTTCATTCTTTACAGAGAGGGGCTGTAGAACCCAGCCTCTTGGATAATGGCATTGTCCCAAGTGAATCTCTCCCACTTCCTCATTCGTCGTCATCACCACCTCCTCTACGGGTGCTGCTACGTGCCCTCTGCCTTTGAGCTCTTTGCTCTCCTACTTTTAAGGATCGCCGGGTTCTGGGAGATGGAGGGTCTGGAATACTTTCTAGTGACAACGTGTCAGCCAGCTGCTGCTCCAACTCTGCCTGCTCCTTGTCTCCCATGATTTCCCTACTTTCCCCCTCATCTGCCTCTGAGCTGTGGCCTCCCGCAAACTCCGGTTGTAAATCTATACTGTCTTCTTCTTTATCCTCCCTGGAAGGGTCAGGATGGGGAGGAGGTCTCCACCATTCCTCCTCATCCTCTGCTCAGCCCCTGACATTCATATGTGTGGGAGCTCTGGATGGGCTTCTGCAGGTTCCCAGAATGGGTGTTTCCAGGTGTACCTCTTGTTTATGCCATATTGGTTTACGGTAGGAAACATGAGAGTACTGATGCTAGCATTCGATTGACGTTGGAGAGAGACTGAGTTGAGAAATAAGACCAAGGGTACATATTGATATAGGAATGTATTAGATAAAATGTAAAGAAATATACAATAATAAGAGTACATTCATTTGTAAAAAAAAAAAAAAAGGAATATACAATGGGATAGACAGGAGGACTTCCGGGGTTGACGCGATCTGGGAATGGCGGATTCCCTCCGAGCTCCGGAGGGAATCGGCTCAGCAGGGGATGGGTCTTTGCCGTGCCGGCGACACGGGGACCCTTAAAACCGCAGGCGCGGAGCCTGCGGACTGAAGACTCGGTGGGTGCCTTAAGCGCCCCTCCTGATTCGCAAAGAGCCTTTTTAAAGGCTGCGGAGGGGATACGGGGGGTGGCGTGGCACCGAGAGTCCATCGCTACCTCTGCTGAGCGAAGCCGCGAGCCATGACCGGAGAGCGCTGACTTCCTTCCTTGAAATTCGGCTGAGAAGAAGAACCCGTGAGTTAATTGAATTTGGACTTTAAGAATTTTACCCATTGATTTGAGACGATCGGGGGATGTGTTAAAAGGAAGTCCGCACCCCCCCCCCTTTGCAGACGATCCAGAGCAACAATAAAAGAACTAAGCTGGAGTGCCTACCCTGTAAAGGGTGAGTTTAAAAAGACAGTAACTTCCAAGATTTGGAAAAGAAATTTTTGAGCAGGAGAGAGGAGTGTTGGAAGGGGTATATTTCTGTTGTAAACAACCCCCCCTCCCGGGCCCGGGAGTGTCCTATTTTGGAGCTTGTATAAGAAGTGCAGAGTTTGACAGCTGTCAAAGCTGTCAAACGGACTGTTAATAGTAGAAAAATCGCTACTTAAGACCCCTCTGGATTAAAAGGAGTTACAATTGAACTAAAATTGTTGGAAACAAAGAAACAATAATAAGACAGAGGACTGTTGGAGAAAAGAACACTAAGTAACCAGATTCCCTCTAGGGGGAACTCTGTGGAATTACAATGGCTGTGGATGGAAAGATACTGGGAGAAATCGAAAGGATGTTTTATTTGGTAGGAATCTTACAGGAACAGACTACGGCTATGAGTGAACAATTGATGACCTTGACTTCTGAAACAAGTAGTTCTGTTGAATGTAATGAGAACCTGGCTGAGAAAGAATCCACAGCTGAACCGGAAATGATAACCAAAGAAGAGGACAAGACAAAACAAGAAAGAGAAGAATTGAAATGGGAAAACATTGTCCAGAAGCTGACACCTGTGGAATATAAACAAGGAGACTATTGGACTGAACCTACTATAAATCTACGAAAGATTCAGAAGATGAAAGTGGAGGCCCTGGGAATCTATGAAATTAAGGAATTTAAAATAAAGAAATATAATTGGGGCCTCCACATAGACTCTGACTTTGATTATGTTCAAAATTCATGCCTTGTGGAAATTCCTCAGCAGCTGCTTGCAAATATGGGAAGAGATTTTGGACTGACTGTGAAAGAACTCTTTCGAGACGTGACGACCGGCATAAAGGATTACCAACTAGGCCGGCGGAGAGGGACTGAAAGAGACTTGAGAGCCTCGGACGTGAGGAACCCGGGCTAAGAACTGTTATTTTGGACATGTTTTTGGAAGGGACGCAAACCGGGGAAGGGAGGGAGGGAAGAATCTAGTTTTAACAACACTCAAGACCATGGGATTTAGCTAACAAGATTATTACTTAAGACAAAATGGGAAATCGATGGAAGAGAACTGAGGTCCAACTTAGAAAAAAATTAATTTTGCTTCTTTTTATATAAAGGACTAATATTAAGATGGATAAGGAAATGCCAATTTGCTGATATAAATTTGGGAATAGGGATGCAAGGGAGGGGGTGGGGGGAAGTCAATGACCAGGGTTAGAAAATAACTTTTTTGGAAACTATATATGTTTGTTGTTTTATTTTTCTGTTTGTTTGCTTTTGTGTCTTTTGTGTTTTTGTCTCTGTCTATATAAAATGTGAAAACCCAATAAAAATTTTTATTAAAAAAAAATACAATGGGATAGACAGGAAGTCCAAAGTGTTGGTACATATATGATTTTGGAATAGTTTTTTGTCCTTGTTTCTTTTATTAAGGTATATAAACATTGTATACATGCTGAAAATTATATTATAATAAGCCTTGTAATGTAATATGAAGTTTACCGATGTAACATAAGAACGTTAATAAATAAATAAAACTCATAAAATAAAATAAAATAAAATAAAATAAAATAAAATAAAATAAAATAAAATAAAATAAAGGAAATATGAGAGTACTGGTGGCAAACACAAATGACAATGGCAAACACAAATGATGAAACCATTTACAGCTAGATACAGACCCCCCAAGGGATCCTATTTTCTAGGGACAGCTCTGGATGTTCAGAAGCTGTCCCAGTTTCTCTTATCATCAGAGAAATGTTGGAGTGTATGTAGTTATGCGACCCCCAAGCCAAGTAACTATACAACCTTTAGAAGTCATCTGTAGGTAGCTCTGCATAGGGAAGGTTTTTTTTAATATTTAATGATTTATTGTGTTTTTATATATGTTGGAAGCTGCCCAAAGTGGCAGTCAGATTGGCGGGGTATACATAATAAAATTATTATTATTATTATTATTATTATTATTATTATGGAATAGGACACCCCTATTTTCATTGGAGAAATGTTGGATGGCATGTTATAAGACAGCTAGATATATGATAGCTAGATGTGTAGGCTGCAACAATAACAAAAAAGGCCTCTGCCCCATGTAACTACCAGAGACTACTGGCCCAATGTAGGCCAACTGATCCATAGCTAATCAAACCAAAAATACATTGTCTTGGTATGTAAATCTATACTCAAGGTCAAATATGAGAAGGGACAGAGTAAGAAGTTAGGAGATCCACATTTCTTGTTCTGTTCATATTCTTCTGAACACCAAGACTTTAATATGGATATTTTTTCCTATGCCAAAATTTGTGCTAAAGGTCAGAGAAGGCTATGGGACTGTATTTAATATCTACTTCTTGTCTACTGAGAAAACACATTCTCTCAAAGCTTATTAAAACCTGGAATCTGCCATGTTTGTCCTGGGTTGTGGTCTTTCCTGGGAAATTGTTACTTACCTTGCCTATTAAAAAATATGACCTAAACAGAATAAATGTATTGAAAATAACACATTTTCAGAGTCATCTAGAGAATCAAATACATTTATATTTGATATCTGCTCATTCTTGCTCCAGAAGCTGTTTAAACCTGATGGCATACTTGCTCTTCCCCTAAGGGCTAGTGACTAACGGCACATATTTTCTACTAAAATGGAACTTGCCCTTTTTGGTCAGATTGCACGACACATTAAATTATATTATACATTTGTATTGTTTGCATAGCCCCTTCTCATCTACCAGCATTTATCTGTATTACCAATTGGCCTCTAATTGATCTCAGTAACAGGCCCTCCAAAATTTCACAGGTGGAAATGGGAGGACTTGCACATATACTTTGACTGACATTCCTATCTGTGTGACTCCCCATTCCCCATTGCTGAAAGTTCTTCCTCCTCTTCCACACATTAGAATCCATTTATTAGGCAATCGTGGGCGCCTTCGAAGCAAGTCAGTTTTAACATGATCAAAGCCATTTGCTTTAAACCAGGGGTGGGGAACCTCAAGTCCAGGGGCCACATTCAAAACACTCTCTGGCCACTCCCTCCCATCCCAGGCCAGACCCCACTGCCTGTCAGAGGCCGGGCTGAGGAGTGCTGCTTTGATGAGGAATGGTGGGAGCCTCCCTCTCCCCCTGCTGCTGACCAGGATCCAGAAGTTGCCCAGGAGAAATGGAGCAGTATAGATTTGGAGCAGTGGTTTGCAGAGGGACATAGTTCTGAAGACAAAAGTTGGGTACAGTTGAGTGAGGAACACCTAGGAGGGGAAGAAATAGGGGAGAGAGAGAGAGAGTTGACAGACTCCCTTTTGCTGGAAAGTGTCCAAGGTCAAGGATATTAGATAAGGTGGCTGCACAGAAGGCACAGTGGTTGTGAGCTCAGGTCGCAAGATGAGGAAGTGGGAAGTAGGTGGAAACCTTAACTGGGAGCACCTTTACTCCAAGAATGGACTCTTGGTTCTTTTGCTGTGATCATTAAAATCTCTTTAAATGGTTTGTTCTGCTTATCCCTGGCCAAAGGGAGGGTGGAAGCCACTTCCCCGAAGCCTGACACTGCCCTTGCTTCACATCCTCCTTGGGTGTTTTTGCCTTTGTGGAAATGTATGCTTGAACTCTGATAGTGACTCTTATTTTTGCCTGGATGGAAGATAGGTAAGGGTGTGGGTGGGTGTGCGCATGCAGAAACTAGCTATCCTGCTCTCTATGTCCGACCCACCCTGTCCACTCTACTACATGAAAACTCTCTCTCTCCCACACTGGACTAGGCCCCACAAACCCCCTCTCTTGTTCTCTGACCCACCCAACACCCTCCTGCCCACACAAAACCCAACACTCCAGTATAGCAGGCCTGTGCACTGCAATTGCAAACCCCTTCTCTCGCTCTCCGTCACCCACCCTCTGCCCACGTCCCACAATAACTCTCGCTCTCAAACTTCCACTCAGCCTCTCGCTGTCCTCCTCCCACAGGACCCAGCCCCTGCCCCTGCAGTTTTGAGGAGGAAGAAAAGGATGGGCTGAAACACGGGAGGGAAAGGCATCCCATTTGAAGTCCAAACAGGACAGCGGACAATTTTTCTAAAAAAAAAAAAAAAAGATGACCCCCTTTTTCTAGGAACGGGTGGCAACCCTAGACAACCCTCTTGTGTTCTGGCAGAAAGCAGTTTTCCCTGCCTTGAGTGACTGTTGGGATAGGCAAAACATCTAGGCAGAGGCAGGAGGTTTTGGAATGTATGTATTGTGGGGGGCACCTTCTCGCTTTAGGGGTGCATGATTATTGATTAAAAGAATATACTGCCATTCTGATGAAAACGCTGGGCTGTTTATTTTTTTCTTTATTCAGAACACATGGACTCCTAGGAAACTCAATGAATGCTTCATAAGAGATTAACTTGCAAATTTAAATGACAGAATCGTAAACAATAGCAATTATTTACATTATTAGGAAAGTTAATAAGTTGGACATGTTTATGTGTTTGCAGCACGAAGTGCGGAGTGAATATATTGCGAACAGTACTCGACGTCTTTTCTAGATGAACATCTAAACATGCAGTGACCCAGACCAGAATATGCCACTACTTCAAAAGTGGCCTGGTTCCTCTGTCAACAACAGTGAATTTAATCACGTACCACTTCTCTCTTCACCATGATACTGAGTTTTCAAAGCCGCAGCAGCTGATCTTTCCCACAAAACACATTTTATAGTACAGTACATTGATTGCGTAGACAGGCGGAGTCCCCAGATGCCGAGCGGTCCCCCCGTCATGTGGAATAACGACTCAAGACAACGTGCTATGGGATTAAATTGGCCACAACTTTATTAAATTTCAAATGTGGGTAGGCGTTGGCTCAGGCATTGGGTGTTCTCCCTCCCCAGTCCCCAGCCGGGGACCTAGGGAGCATCAGGGTTATCCAGTGGGGGGGGGATGGGCCGGCTCTGGAGAACATATGTTCAAGCAGAGATGGCCGCCCCGTTACACCGCTGCCGCAGGAGAGAGCAATGACGACCTTTCGGCGTATGGTCAAAGCCTCCCTTCAGAAACCCCTTTAACGGGGACCCCTGGTATCGCCGCTGCAAAGAGGAAGATGGACTAAAGGATTCCGCCCAAGGCCTGATACCGCCACCCGAGACCGCAAAGATTGCGGTCTCACCGCCAAGACTACCTACATCTGAAAAGCCCCTTTGCCATCCTCCAACCAGTCAATCGGACCATGCCTGATGTCACTCAGCCAACGCTCGTTACCAAGGTCCGATAGGTGCATGCCATCAGGCCGAAATAGCTCCTTCATGAAAACTTTAATGTTGGGATGTTTCACGACCCGACCTCCCATGCGAGTGATTGCAGAGCTCACTGCCCTATTGATTTTTTCAACAGTGTAATTAAGTCTAGTGGGTTTGATGTTGCCACGCCAATGCAAGCGTGGCAGAAGTTCTGACCAGAAAATCGTGATATTGGGGTGAGTGGCATGTACGCTTTCCAGGTCTGCGATCGCTATTTTGATCAGAATTGTGCTTTTACGAACGACCAAGTCATTTTCGCTGAGGTGGAGCACAACCGCGTTTGGCGGGTGGCAGAATGCAAGCTCGTGACGCAACCGAGGGAGCAGGGCATCCCATCGCATTCCATGTTGTCCGAACCAGGAAATGGAGACCTTTGGCTGCAGACCCAGATGTTCTCCAGCTGGACCGGTGGCGGCATGGGCGGCCGCCCAATGCACTATGCTGTGGCCGAAGATCCAAACATGTTTGGGGGTCGAGCCTGAAAGAAAGGATTATATGGTATCTGTCAGTGCCTGCTGGTTGTATCTAATGTAGCCTTTGAAGGCAGCTGAACACCACCGCCCCATTGTTTTTATGTGTTCTGCTGGGAGGCCGCTTGCAGCTGCCGTGGTTGCTGCACTGATACAAAAGGAATGCCCGGAAAATTGTGCTGGGTCGCCTCCACAAGCATGGATGGCCTTACGCAATATTGAGACAAATTGGCAACGGGTCATGGGGCGGCCTGATGCGTGAATGAGGGGGGGGCTGGTCCCGGAGGACGTACCTTCAGAAATTTGCGTGTGTCCAAGACAGGGCATGGTCCAGTGTGTGGGGAGGAGGCTAGACTTAGTGTGGAACCCCTACCTAGTTGATCAGTTTTGGAGGCTCGGATTTTGACGTGTATCATGCGCCTGTCAATGTTGATATCAGCCACAGACAAGCCCCTGTGATGAGGTGACAGTGTGCCCCCAACGCACTCTCCAATACGGAGTGCACCAAAGAAGGCCAGGGAGGCCGCCCTGAAGAGCCTAACCTCATAGTTGGACCAGCAAATGCTGGGGAGCGCATCGCATATCAGCCGGAGGATCTCAATGGCTACTGGCCTCCTCTTATCTGGACAGCTGACTGAGGTAGGCGGAGACCTCCAGGTATCCCACCTGAGGGAAGGCAAAGCCAAGCCTATGCTGACGGAGCCGCTCCAGATCCAGGGGCTGCGCGCATCCACGCAAAGGGCGCCCCCCGTTTTAAGCGGGGAGCGGTCATTGTTGCTTTTATTTTATGGATCAATGGTCTCGTTAGAGAGTAAAATTCATGTTAAATTGCTGCTTCAGGGGTTGTTTTTAAAAGTCTAGAACGGATTAATCCATTTTGCGTTACTTTCTATGGGAAAGCATGCCTTGGTTTTGGAATGTTTTGGTTTTGGAACAGATTAAGTTTGAGAACCAAGGTACCACTGCATAGCATGTATAACCTAAAGATTTGCAAAGCTTTTTGCAGATATAATCTGCTAAAACCCGAGGAGCTGCCTAAAACACAGAATCAGATGTCATCCTGCCAACTCCCAAGATAATAATTTTTTTAAAAAGTCAGCGCTTCAATGGATAACACGGTAAGAATGCTGGGCTCAGAATTGTTCCACAGGTGCCATGAATATTTGCATTCTCAACTGCAACAGCAAATGAGTGGCACAGGGATAGGATGTCTGATAATACAGTTCTTTGGTTGTCGGATTCCCTACCTCCCCCCCCCCAAATCTTGTCACATCGGCGATGCAAACAGACAATCCCAAGTTGCTCCTCACTTTTCAGGCTTTCCGTACAACAAACCTGCATTTACAAAAAAAAAAAAAAAAGCCTTGCTCAATGAAGCTCTGAGCTTGGAAGGGAAACTTAATTGGATTTCTTTATAACTTGCAACAATCCCATGGAAAATTATGTAAGAATAGCATCATTCAATCTTGGCATTCACTTGAACCGTGTTTGGGGTTTTTATAAAGATTTTTTTTAAAAAAAAAGAGCTTTAAAAAGAGAGAGAATTCTCTATCTTTCAAAAAGGAACGAAAACAGCAGACTCCAACCACGCGATTGAGCGTCATTTGTAGCTGCACAGAAACCCTACATGTGTCATTGTCCCAACTCAGTGTAACATAAATGCGCAAATTATAAGCCATTCACTGTGAATTCCAAAGCCTTTCAAGGCTTCCGGGCCTGACATTGTGAGGAAATAATGTTGTCTTTCATGCTATCCCCATGTTCTGCAGCAAAGTGTATGCTTCGTGAATTAAAGGGGGAAAATATTGCTCCGTCTCATTATCAGATCTACCTTTCTGAATAATGACGCGCTTGAGAATTGCAGTACTGAGGTTCTTGTGTACAAGTTTGTACTTTCGTTATTCCGTATAGTTTCACAATGAGAAAGAGCCAAGGCAATCAAAGACTTTTGATGATTGCATGTGTTTCACCCTTAGGGTGACCAGATATATAAAATAAGGACAGAGCTGCTGTTCTTTAACCGTTGGGGAGGAGAGAAATTTCAGCAGGTACAGTTTTTCTCAACTCTGGATGGTGAGCTGCACTTGTCAGTATTTCTTCCTTCATTGGTTAGTTAAATTAAATGGTCAGTTCCATTATACATATACTGTAGTATTTTACCAAATAGCTCTGCATTGGAGGCAGAGCTAGGTAGCTTCAGCTGTAGAACTGCTGCATGTGGGCTGAATCCAAATAAGTTACTATGGTCGCATAACTTCTGCTGACACAACAGAAATTTGTATCCTCCCCTCTTTGTGCACTTTTCCCCCGTCTCCAAATCTGTTCTGTTTGAGGGTGTTGAAAGTGCTGGGATGCAACTCAGCTTGTTGTGGTTCGAGGACCCGATCCCCGCTTAGCGGAATGAAGACACACGGACACGTAATATAAGGTTAATGGGCAAGAAAAGGCCACAACTTTATTGATTACAGCAAATGAAAAGGTATTGGCTTAGGCATTGGATCACGTCAATTGACTCCACCCACTCAGAGAGGGGTGAGCCTAAAAAGGGGGGTTTATTCACCAGTAGGTGGAGCCTGTTGATGCTAATACAACTATAAGTTCTCCCCTGATGTCACCGAGGGTCGTGCCATGGCCCCCTGCCACACAGGCATCGGACAAGATCCACGACCACCGGATTCCTTTAACGGAATGCCCAAAATTGAAGGCATAGGTGATGGCCACACCTTGCCCTTCCATACACCACAAACACATTCCAATGCCTAACCGCCACCCGACGGGAAGGCAGAAAATGAGGCCGCATGGCTGGCGCAGCAGCAAGTTAAGCTGCAAACCATGCCCCCCCAAGCCACCTGGTTGAGCGCTTACCCGTGGGCATGGTGCGCCAGCCAGGTGAGTGGGTGGCAGGGGGCTAATGCCCCCTGCATGAGGCGGACATCGGATCCCGCCCACAACCCCTCCCCTCTTGCAGTAGGAGAGGCTTTATGATGACTGCTGGCTTTGCATGGGGAGAGAGGAAGCTCCAAAATGTCCTTTAACCTGTGCTGACCTTCCATCGGGTGCTAGAACAGGGGTCAGCAAACCTTTTCAGCAGGGAGCTGGTCCACTGTGCCTCAGACCTTGTGGGGGACTGGACTATATTTTGAAGGGAAAAAATGGCTGCTTACCTGTCTCTTGTGAGCGGCAGGGGCTGGCGGGGGTGGCAGCGGGACAATGAGTGGTGTGCAATAGAGCTCTGGAGAGGGGCTGCTTAAAATGGCGGCCGCTCAAGCACCGCTGCTGGCACCAACAAAGCCCAGCCCCCTTCCTCCTCTAGGCACGGCAGGGAGAAGCCAGGAGGGGGGAGGGGGGAGGGAAAGAACACGCACGCTGGCGATCCATGCAGCGATTCCCAGACCGTTTGTGGGCTGGATCCAGAAGGCAATTGGGCCTGATCTGGCCCACCAGCCTCAGCTTGCCTACCCATGTGCTAAACCGAGAATCTTGGGGTTGCTGAGCAGATCTCACTTCCTACTTCTTCATGTTTGCTGTGCTGGGCCCAGGGGTAACCCGGGAACTATGGTCCAGGTCTGGTCCAGAATACAAAGGTTCCGCTAGGAGTCAATCCGACAGGGTCAAGGCAGGACACGAGGCAGGAAACCAGGCAAGGACAGGTGCAGGATCTGGCATATAGCAATGATGCTCCTGCAATCTGGGGCAGAGTCCGGGGTAGCGGCCGGTCCTGATCCCCTGGCAACTCACCTCCCTGTTTCACACAAAGGTGAGCACTCCTCCTGTGAGTACTCAGGTCTCTCTTTCTCTCAGACCTTAGTCTCTGCAGCTCGGGAGACGTCGGTGGGTTGCTAGACCCAGGGGCTGCCTCAGCCTCCCCTGACCCAACTGGTAGTGGAGCAGCTGTAAGTGATTGCCCAGCTGAAGGCAACGAGGGAATCCCCGCATCTGGAGCCAGGGCAGGCTCAGGCCCCTGACTCGGCCCGGCTGGTGTTTGTTGCAGGGGAACCTGTGCAGACTGGGACTCTTCAGGATCAGGCCCCAGACTTGGTTCAGATGATGCCTGAGGCAAAGGATCCGATGCAGACTGAGACTCCTGGTTCCGAGCCCGAGTCCCAGGTCATCACATTTGGCTTGGGAGGGGAGACACTTTTGTGTGCCTCTCCTGCTGAGATCAAAGTCCAAGCATGGCTCTATCTCCACCTTAGTAAGAAAGAACCAGGATCGTCCTATTTCCTTTTGTAAACTTAGCTTCTGCTGCATTCATGGCTATTGTAGTGAGAGAGCCAACTGGGGGAAGAGTGAGCCCTCTAAAGGGCATGTGGTTGTATTGGAGATCAATTGTGATTGCTTTCACCAATGCCTTGACTCTCTCATGGGACTTGGCTGCATCTTGCCAAGTGGTAGGCGTATTTTATTGTCTCTCTTTTTTAAGGACAGCTACGGAACACTAATGTCCCTAGAAGAAATGTATGACTCACCAGTTTTTCTTACAAATAGAATTATTTCATAACACGGAACCACAATCTCTGGAAAATATCAGCATCTTGACAGTTTCTTCCACTTAACTGGTGGAATACATCAATTTCTCCTCCTCATCTAATCAGCAATTAAGTCTCTTCCAACCAGAGCACACGATCCCTTAATTTCATTTTGCTGTACTAATTGTATATGATTATGTCAATCCCTAAATCCATGTTGCCTTGCGATGCAGCTAATCTCACAGTTTCAAAATTACAAGCTATAAAACAGCACACTAGAGTGTTTTCCGCCATTTGCCAATATTTCCATTTTACTGATACCAATTTATTTAGGTATCTTCTTTCACCTATTAATTTGGGTATTTTCTTTCATTGATATCTAATGTAATGCATGATGACATTTTTTATTTTAAAAAATTGTATTTGTTTGACTTTTGATTTTGTGCTGCATTCAAAACTCTAATTTTAAACATGTATGATGAACAGGGATCTCATACAGCTAAATTTTAGACATCTTCATGACAAGCCAGGAAATTGGGATATTGAGGATTATCCGCAGCCAGTAAATTGGGAATGTGATTAATTTAAAAATTATCCATTCTGAGATGGTGGGGCAGCCCTATCCCTGAATCTGGAGAGTAGAGGAAAAAGTACACACCCTGTACAATGTGACACAATATAGGTGTGTCTGAAAACTAATAGTCACAAATCAAGATAAAGTTGGTTGCAAATAAAAAGTCCCATTATTTTCGAGCAACATTTCTGGACTGGAACAATGGTAAACCTACCACTAGGAGCCAGGATCCACTCCAGTTCTCTCATGCATTACACAATAGATACACAAACACTTGTTGTAACAGGGGAGGTATCCCTGTGAAGGCAGTTTTACATTACACATGGATCTGAGTCAGTTGTGATGATCATTCGGTTGGAGAATATTTATTTGTTTAGAAAAATGTGTTCCTATCTCACCCTTTCATTAAATATCAGGTCAATACACAGCAACATAAACACACAAAACTCCATTAAAAGCAGTACGGGTAGAATATGGCACATATTACACGACTAGCACTTTCTGGTTGAGAAACTGAAGCATGAGCGTTTAGAAAAAATTCCTTCGGTACAGCTATTTCTTTGTATTTATTTAGGCGATGGAGAATTATATCCTTACTGATGGGACAATGGTGAGCAGAAGTATGAATCAACCTTCCTGTCCAACAATGCTCTCTCTTTGAGGAAAAAGCTCTTTATCATTAGCTCTTAATCATGTTTCCCTCTTTCTTTTCGTCTTGATGCTATTAGAGTGATGGGTAGCAATTGTATGTTATTTACTCTTTGGGTTGCTGCTGCTGCTGCTGCTAAGTACTGTGTTACATTATCACATAATTTGTCTCCATTAGAATAACAGGTGGCAACTGTACATCTTTTTCTATGGGTGGCCATTACTGAGGTAATTTCTCTTCATTTATTGTGCCCCCCCTTCCTTACTATTGGTGAAATTCAACATCTTATAAGGATTTGAGTAATGGATTTTCAGTCCCAGATTCATTGACTGACCTTGGTCATGTGACATTCTCCAACACTTCATTTTGCCTATCAGTAAAAGGAAGATAATAATATTATTGTTACTTGAACTTCACCTGAAGCCTAAATACAGTCATTTAGATGTAAATCCATTGACTTTAATGGGACATTCTTCCAGCTGTGTTTAGGAGCATAGCTGCACACAGTTTGAAGACTCAGACAATCCTTCATGTTTACCTCACTTTTGTTCTTATTTCTGGTTAATAATATATCAGCTGGAAGGTTATTCAGTTTTGAACTACTACTGTTAAGAATATGGAATCATCCGCTCTCCTAGTTTTCTGAAAGTGCCAGGCTTTAAAATTTGTACAATATATAAATTTTGTACAATACAAAATATAAATCTGATGAGTGAAATTAGACTGACACTCTCTCTCTCTCTCTCTCTCTATATATATATATATATATAGTGTTGAGGAAAGGTATTCCCTAATCAGGCAAATTGATTCAAGTACTAGCTGAATATTTGAGGAAGAGGACTTTTAGCCCTTAGCTGGTTGTATTCAACCTCAACTTGTCAAAAACAAACAAGCCAACTTTTTAGCTATGCTATTTCCTTTCTACAGTTGATGGGCATATCTTACATTGCCTATACATGAAAGGATTTTATAGCCATCGTTCTTACATAGAGGTGATAACTGCCTGCCATTTCTGATTACTTAAGGTTTTCTCTTCTGCTAAATAGTGCCACTGCAAAAGCTCATCGTCTAATGTGCATGTTGATCTTTTAAATCAAATGGTACCTTTAAGAATAAGCCTGCTTTAAAGCAATGGACAATTTGCCTTTTTTGGTGCACATCCATACTCTGATAATGCATGACAAGCATGCTGTTTCATCATTTCCTAGCCCACAAACTAGACATGAGTTTCTCCAGTCTGCATGGAACCAACAAACAAGAAAGGGCAACACCAAAAACGACCAAGAAAACAAAGCAAGCATGACTGGCCCTATTATTAGGTAGAGGCAGCAATCTCAGGTGGTAGATGCTGGAGTGCCGGGAATGGCGGGATGGCGTTGGAAGACAGAACTGTGCCCTGCCTGCCCTGTGCCTGCTAAGCTAGCCTACCACCCTCAGCATTGAAATAAGAGTCAGCTGCAAATTTGTTCGGCTTCTGCTCATGTAAATTGGAGGGGCTGGGAGACTTGCCTCAGGCAGCAAAACGTATTGGGTCAGTCCCAAAAATGAGAAGCAGAATTTGAGAGAACTCTGTAATTTTTTATCTCTTTTCTTCTTTTCTCTTTTATTATTTTTTGTTTAGTTTTTTTATTATTGTAATGTGAAAAGTTTTAATAAAACGAGAAGCACTAAGGCAAAAGCCAGCTCCAGATGGCTGGAATGCAAAACAGGATGTTGTGTTTTGCAGATGTACTGTTGGGGAAAAGGTGGAGCCTATTCTCTGTACTGAGCACTGGATGTTAGCTCAGAGTGTCATGTGACCTGTGCTGGAAGTACAGGGGTGGTGTGTGTGTCTCTTCTGATGGAGTCTGAAGGGAACAGTCGCATTTCTATGTATTGCTGAGTGACAGGAATAAAACATGTAAAAAGGACTCCTGTCTGTCTCATTTCCCCCCCCCCGGGGGAATGCAGGGAGGGAGAGAGAAGAGGAAAGCAGAGGGTGTGTTCTTTCTCACGTCTAATGAGAAGAATCGCCGGGTTTACCTAGCCTGCCGGGGTCGCAGACAGATGGTAAACACAGTATCTCGCTCAATTGCCTCGGGGGAGGCCAGGTACCTCTGACTGTGAGCCAAGATACTAACACTTAGGTGGCACCCAGTAAAGAATTTACCAGAATGGGGGCGGGAGGGTGAAAGGTTAAGGCTATTTCAGTATATCTCTTCTTTAAGGGAAATAGCTTTGTGTGCTTCAAGTTTAGAGTTCTAATTGGAAGAGTGCTATTTCTTTTGAGAACTGGAACTCTTGAGAGTACAATTCACTGAAACAAGAGAACATGTAGAATGATTACTTTTGAAGAAGCCAGATTGTTATTTGTTCCAATGAATTCTTCATTCAGCACCAGCCTAAAATTCATCTTTCTTTTTTGTCCCTGTTTTGACTATTGGCATGGTAACAATGTGAATTGTGCATTATGCACAGACAGATTCCTGTGGTGAGCCAGGAGGACTCCTGGGCTCACTATGGTGCCCAATCAGAACCACAAGGTAGTGACGTTTGGTCATACCTGTGCAAAAAGGACCAGATTTCTACATCAAAGGGTTCCCAATTCATAGTCCAAATCCATCATTTAAAAAACTCTGGATTAATGAAGAGAGGGGGGGAGTTGGTTATATGCTTGCACAGTCAAGAGAAACTATTGCAAATTTTTGCAAATATCTGCAAATAATGCCTCTTTCAGTGCTCAATCTACTGTAATGCCAATACAACTATGGAACACTACACTTTTTTTAAAAAAACCTACACATTATTGGGAAGAACTGGATAACCTTGTAGGTTGGCAGCACTCACATATTTCGCTGTAACATGTCATTTGGGCCTTGGTTACTGTCATGTTGCGTGGATGCCTGATTATTGTCTTCCAAAGCAACTACCCTATTCCAAACTTAAAAATGGAATGTGTAATGCTGGTGGTCAGCAATAGAGGTTTAAAGACTGTCTCAAGGCAAATCTTAAAAAATCTAGTATAAACATTGACAAGTGGGAAACACTGGCCTGCAAGCGCTCCAGTTGGAGAACAGCCTTTACCAAAGATGTCATGGGCTTTGAAGACACTCAAACTCAGGACACAAGGGAGAAACGTGCTAAGAGGAAGGCACATTTGACAAATCCACACTGTGATCGACTCCCAACCGGAAACCAAGGTCCCCACTGTGGAGGGACGTGTGGATCCAGAATCGGCCTTCACAGTCTCTTATAGACTCACTGTTAAAACCGTGTTTATGGAAGACAATCGGCTACGAGTGATCGCCAAAGAAGAAGAAGACTATAAAGATTCAAATAACTGGGCTTTGGTTAATAGCATTACTTTGGCGTTTTATGTTTTTTTTACTTGCAACCTTAAATATTGCTGTGGATCCGGGATTGTTATCTTCCTGAGCTGGCTTCATGCAGGATCACCTCATATTTAGCCCAAAACATGAAAATAAACCTCCAAAGTCTGATCTGTAAAGTGCTCAGGGATTTTGTGATGGAGACAGCAGCACAGCCTCCAACACTCATTGGCTGAATTGATGTGACGTCGTGGAATGACATCAGAGTATGTTTGCAACAAGGCAAATGGTCAGCAATGAATTGCTCACAACTGTCCGTTGCTGAGAGTTCAGGCTAAGGAATAAAAGCTTCACACAAATTAATTTTCAAACTTCAAGCAAATGAATGAGAGGAGAGGCAAACCCTCAGGGTTGGCAGTGAAACCCTCAGGGTTGGCAGTGAAAGTAGCATTATGCTTTGCTCCAGTTTCACCATGCATGGCAGCAGCACTAGCCATGGTGCAAGAAGCATGGGGCACCCTGTGCTGGGCCCGGGGGTAACCCGAGAACCACAGTCTAGGTCCAGTCCAAAATCCAAAGGTTCTGCTAGGAGTTAGTCCAACAGGGTCAAGGCAGGACATGAGGCAGGAAACCAGGCAAGGACAGGTACAGGATCTCAGGCAGGGTCTGGCAAACAGCAATGTTGCTACTGCAACCTAGGGTGAAGTCCAACAGCCTTTTATCTTTGTCAGGGCAACGGCCGGTCCTGATCCCCCAGTGACTCACCTCCCCGTTTCGCCTCAAGACGAGCACTCCTCCTGCCAGTACTCAGGTCTCTCCTTCTCTCAGACCTCAGTCTCTGGAGCTCAGGAAATGTCAGTGGGTTACTAGACCCAGGGGCCACCTCAGCCTCCCCTGACCCAACCGGTAGTGGAGCAGCTGTAAATGATGGTCTATCTGAAGGCAATGAGGTAATCCCTGCATCTGGTGCCAGGGCAGGCTCAGGCCCCTGACTCGGCCCAGCTGGTGTTTGTTGCAGGGGAACCTGTGCAGACTGAGACTCTGCAGGATCAGGCCCCAGACTTGGTTCAGATGATGCCTGAGGCAAAGGATCCGGTGCAGACTGAGACTCCAGTGTGGTGTAGTGGTTCAGAGCGGTAGACTCGCAATCTGGGGAACCGGGTTCGCATCTCCGCTCCTCCACATGCAGCTGCTGGGTGACCTTGGGCTAGTCCCACTTCTTTGAAGTCTCTCAGTCCCATTCACCCCACAGAGTGTTTGTTGTGGGGGAGGAAGGGAAAGGAGAATGTTAGCCGCTTTGAGACTCCTTCGGGTAGTGATAAAGCAGGATATCAAATCCAAACCCCTCTTCTTCTTCCTCTAGTTCCGAGTCTGAGTCCAAGCCCCAGGCCATCACACACCCTACCCCAAGGCACCAAGGGGGCAGGGAGTGAGAAGGGGCTCCATCCTGGCAGGAGAAGGTCTGAATGGCTGCCTGCTCTCCACTCCCAGTCCATCCGACCACCCAGAAGATGTGCATGCTGTGCAGGTCACGCTGCCAGGCCAGAAAAGGTAGCCACTTCCCTCCCACAGCAGCTTTGAGACCACTGTAGTCCAGTTGCACCCTTCTGAATGTGGGCCCAGGGTGATGGCCCCTGCTGTCCCCTTGCTATGCCTCTGAGAACAGCCAAGGTTCAGATCCCACCTCCCTACTTCCGAACCATAGTTCAAAGCTGGGCCCCAATGGAGCAGCCTTAGCGAAATGGTATGATGAAGAAAAGCAAAATAAGAGCCACGAAACCTAACGTGATTTATCCATCTCTTCACATACAGAAGAACCTGGTTGAGGTGAGCTGCGTACTTGGCGGGTACTTGACCTTGGCCTCCTACAACTTCCTGACAGAGAAAAATCAAGGAAGCGTATTTACGTAGCAGTTGTAAACGATTGCCTTGCGCTTTTTATGCATGAACTTAATACGCTTGTTTTACAACCTTAACCCTCCCTGATGAATTTGTAACATTAGCAGGCACAAGCAAGTTGACATGTGTGCTGTTTTGTGACAATAACAAGACGTAGGTTAGAGCAAAATGTTCTGGCTAATAAGGGATGAAATACAAAGCTCTTTGTCAACAAATGTGACTGGGGCAGAATTGATAAGTCCTTTAACTGATCCAACTGCTGTAAAGTTAATTGGCACAGATTTTGGGCGACTCTTCCTGAGGTTTTATGCTCATGTAATTCTATTTGCTCTGCATGGATTGGCTATGATTTCCAGTGGTTTAAGCCAGACGAAAAGGAGACTTTCTGGGAGTAGGAAGTAAATATATACTGATTACAATAATAGTGGCAGAACGAAAAGAAAGAAAGCAGTCTTCATGATGTATTGTTATCTACTTCTTAATAAGTTCAATAGTTAAATGCAAGGAAATGTGGCATGCAATGTTGTATCTGTTATAGCACTTCTAGTACCTACTTAGGGTAGTTTAAATATCATAGGCTCTTTTTTCATATTGCAGGATCTGGCCCATATCAACCCATGCCCACAATGATCCCAGATTAGTGGATTACACTGTCAGTTGCAGAAGTCAATAACAGCATGTCTCAAATGTCAGATCTAGGACTCAGCTATACGCTGCCTTCAGATGCCTTCTGAAAGTCAGATAGTTCTTTATTTCCTTGACATCTGATGGGAGGGCATTCCACAGGGAGGGTGCCACCACCGAGAAGGCCCTCTGGCTGGTTCCCTGTAACCTCACTTCTTGCAGGGAGGGTACCACCAGAAGGCCCTTGGAGCTGAACCTAAGTGCCGGGTTAAACGATGGGGGTGGATACGCTCCTTCAGGTATATTGGAAGATTGTGAAGCTCCTTGACATCTGACTGGAGGCGGGTGCCACCACCAAGAAGGCCTTCTGCCTGGTTCTCTGTAAACATCACTTCTCAGAATGAGGGAACCACCAGAAGGCCCTCGACGCTGGACCTCAGTGTCCGGGCTGAATGATGGGGGTGAAGACACTCCTTCAGGTATACTGGGCTGAGGCCGTTTAGGGCTTTAAAGGTCAGCACCAACATTATGAATGTCTGAAAGTACTGTCCTACAGAGTCCATGCTTCACTTGCTTACACAAATGCCATATGTCAGAATTCTTGGGATGACTTCTGAACCTGCACAAAACCCTAGATTTCCAGCACATCGCCACCCATGGAAGATGCATGTCTACCCAAGTCAAACTGCTGTTGTGTTCTCTACTATAATAGTGATATACTCTACGCCTGTTGGTCCAAAGATGGCAGTCATCCAAGAAGAGGGACTCAGCACATCCACGTTATATACTAGATGCAACTTCAAAGAGGAATGAAAAGTTCACCTAATACCTATCAGATAGTATCATCCTTTTGAAGTCCTTTCCTGTTTAAGCTGGCTGATATGCAAAATTCTACACTTTTCATCGTCTCATATCGGGCAGATGGGCTTTTAAAAGCCATTGTATTTTCATCTTCCAGCTCTCCTTCTCTGAAGGGGAATTGTGCAACATCTCACTTTTGCTATTAAAGAATGGATTGCATAAGGCTTTGATACACCAGGAAACTGGTCGACTTTAAATTAGTACCTGCTAAGAAAGGATGTGTTCATGACCAGTTGGAACAGAAAAATTTCACATGCTCTAATTGGGCTAAGAATATACATTGGCCAGAGCTTCTGGTTACAAGTAATTTTAGATGAGGGTGAAAAGTCAGGACGGCTTTGCAATTTAACAGACAAGTAATGTGGCCTTACAGCTGATGGAAAAAGCAGGCAGTTTTACTATGGGAGGAAAATTAATGGGTTTTTTTTACCTTGAACACTGGACAAATTATAGAGTAAATCTGACTTTTACAGAAACAAGTACCCACTTACTTGAGAATAAGCCTCAGTGACCTCAGTGCAACTAATTCTGAATAGACCTACGAAGGATTGTGCTGCAACACTGCAAACCTAGACATGAGAAACAAGCCCCATAGAGTTCAATATTCCCAGGTAGGCAGCAATCATGTAACACTTGAGGCAAGGGGTAGGCGAATCTGAAAATTTTAGTTCTCTACATTTCTCATTTTTACAGTCTTAAATTCAGTTCTCCCTCTTTCTGTGGGGAATTTCAGGGTGTGTGTTTTTTAAAAAAAAATGATCAAGAAAATTGATCAACATTTTAGATGTTAACATCTCCTTATAAACACATTTTGTAAGCACTTTTTGGCTAATATACACATTTTCCAAGCAATATTCCATAGTGTGATGCATTTCTGTAGATCATTTTTACTAATATATTCATTTATGTACATGCTTTGAACTAAGATGTACATTTCTGTGCATGATATATAGCTGGAGAACAGCACTACAAACTCCAAAGAGGTGTGAATTTTGAAGGGTGGCAAAATTTCAGTTCACATTTTGTTTTGCAAATTAGATAAGCCCGCCTTTAAATGTGACCTGAATCAAATTTCTCCTCCATACCTGCTTAAGGCAATATATCATCTTTCCCGTTGCCCATCCTTGGAAACACTGATTCCCAAAGGAAGTTGAATACCACCTCTGAAACTTCCCTGGGAGATATCATTCTCCCTAAACCAATTCCGCCCAAATTGAGGCACAAGATTTCAAACCATTTCAAGTATCCTAATTGAATACCTTGACAAACATTTAGTATAGGTGAAAAAACCACTGTTATTTGATCGTATTCTAATTTACCATACTCCATGTTGGTGCAAACTCGTGCAAATGGCAAATATGTGGACTATTCACTGGGCTGTTCAGATGTATGACTGCAGAATAATTGAGTAATAATTTAGCTGCTGTATTCATTGGCAGCAGATCCCATAGCCATGGGCAAGCAAACTTGGAGTATAATACAACATGCTTTGAAGTCAGTTGAATGTTCCCTTAGTGCGTACTGGTTTTTGAATTAAACCACATATACGGTTTCTCTTAATACTGAAATATGAAAACTGAGTTTCACTGTTGCATAGCTTCGAGAGAGATAGCTATCTTACTCCTTTGCAGCAAAAACAAAAAAGGAATTATGAGCAACCTTTAAAAACTAACAATTTTAGTATAGCTAGCCATAAACTACAGTCCACTTCAAAATAAACTTGCTGTCTTGTATCTAGTATTGCTCAGGAATTCAAAACACCAAAATATCAGTGCAGTTTTGAAAGGTTCGGTCCATCATTTTGATTCAAAATTGTACCCAACTGTATCCAAACCTAGATGAAAACCTATGCCTTGATCTCAGGAACCATCACACAAAATTTGGTTATTAGACAATTAAGAAGTGTCCAGATTCATAGTGGACAGACAAACAACAACTTTCCAAATTATGTAGTAGATTTGTTACAAGACTGTTTGTAGCAGTAGTGGTGATGCAGTGGTACTTAAGGATAAATCACAATATGATATCCGATTAAACAGTTCCACTAGCATAATCATTTTGGGCTGCACAACGTTGAAGTAAGAGTAGTGAAATCGCAGTTAAGAAGCTCAAATCATATATATGAATGACACCCTTCTTTGGAAATTAAACCAACGTCCAGACATTGTCATTCAAAAGCTTTACTTGCAGAAACTTATAGATCAGGAATGTCCAACAGGTCGATCATGAACTACTGGTTGATCGCGGGGGGAGGGGTACGTGGTAGATCACGGTCGATCGTGAGATCCCCCCCCAAAAAAAGCTCAACAACGTTTGTCAATCCAATGGGTAGATCACTGCCAGTTATTTTATAGTGGGAATAGATCGCAGTTTCTTGTAAGTTGGACATCCCTGTCATAGATGAATTCAAACATGATATTTACAGTCACAAGCATGTGCTTACAGTGTCTTCTTCTAGCTTCCAAACAACTGTATTTTACTCCCCAGAGCTCAGCACTTAGCCTTCTGTATCTCAGTTAGGCCATGCCTTGCAGCTCCTATGAGAGATATCCACTTTTACCTTCTCCTGCGGCTTTGCTCTCCTTCTTTCAAGCAGAGAAGAAGCATTCCAACACTCTCTTCAACTTAGCAGTGTTCACAGTGGATTCTAGAACATAGTCACATAAAACAGAGTCTCTCCTTCACTACTCCCATGTGACCGACTTTAACCAATCACATGAGAAATGCTAGAGAATTCAGTTACCAACCAATCAAATTAAAACACATAGTAATGCATATAAGCATGTGCCGTTTCAGTGAATTAAATTGCAGACTTGCGTTATCCCAGCATGACCACACCAGAGGAAAACTGTGCTGTACAACAGACCAGAATGAGATTTGTGGGGGATTTGATACAACTCCAAACCTAGACACAGATACCTAGAAACCTAGAAACAGAAACCTAGATACAGATATATATTTGATACAGAAGAGTGACTAGTGGGGTGCCACAGGGTTCTGTCTTGGGCCCAGTCTTATTCAACATCTTTATCAACGACTTGGATGATGGACTCAAGGGCATCCTGATCAAATCTGCAGATGACATCAAACTGGGAGGGGTGGCTAACACCCCAGAGGACAGGATCACACTTCAAAACGACCTTGACAGATTAGAGAACTTGGCCAAAACAAACAAGATGAACTTTAACAGGGAGAAATGTAAAGTATTGCACTTGGGCAAAAAAAAATGAGAGGCACAAATACAAGATGGGTGACACCTGGCTTGAGAGCAGTACATGTGAAAAGGATCTAGGAGTCTTGGTTGACCACAAACTTGACATGAGCCAACAGTGTGACGCGGTAGCTAAAAAAGCCAATGCAATTCTGGGCTGCATCAATAGGAGTATAGCATCTAGATCAAGGGAAGTAATAGTGCCACTGTATTCTGGTCTGGTCAGACCTCACCTGGAGTACTGTGTCCAGTTCTGGGCACCACAATTCAAGAAGAACACTGACAAACTGGAACGTGTCCAGAGGAGGGCAACCAAAATGGTCAAAGGCCTGGAAACGATGCCTTATGAGGAACGGCTAAGGGAGCTGGGCATGTTTAGCCTGGAGAAGAGGAGGTTAAGGGGTGATATGATAGCCATGTTCAAATATATAAAAGGATGTCACATAGAGGAGGGAGAAAGGTTGTTTTCTGCTGCTCCAGAGAAACGGACACGGAGCAATGGATCCAAACTACAAGAAAGAAGATTCCACCTAAACATTAGGAAGAACTTCCTGACAGTAAGAGCTGTTCGACAGTGGAATTTGCTGCCAAGGAGTGTGGTGGAGTCTCCTACTTTGGAGGTCTTTAAGCAGAGGCTTGACAACCATATGTCAGGAGTGCTCTGATGGTGTTTCCTGCTTGGCAGGGGGTTGGACTCGATGGCCCTTGTGGTCTCTTCCAACTCTATGATTCTATGAACTCGATCTGTCACACAACCCCCCTGTGCTAGCACAACAAAGCATGAGGCCTTTTGTGCTGTTCTTAAGACAGATGGAATTGGATGGATGCTACCACAATGTCAGCACCTGGAAATCTACATTTTGGTAAATACTCGGAAGCACACTGACTTGTGGATGGCACCCCCAAAACACATGTCCTTATCTTAACAGCTATTGAACATGCTGGCTTTAAAGAATCTGTTTTGGGATTGTTGTTTTTACATATGCTTCCTTTGGAGTTAACATTAGGGATGAGTAAAATGATTATTTCTCCCTTCCTGATACTTTAGGAACGGCACACAATGAATTCTGTCATTGTCCTCTATTTTAAATGTGCAAATCACTAAAGAAACTTGCTGCATGTGTTTCAATTACTTGAATCCCTTTCCAATACACATTTCCCAATCCCAGCTGATGCTGGAAGGAGAAATTCATCCTCTTTGCACTTGACAGCTACCGCAGCACTCAGAGGGGGAAGCAGGAAGTTACAATGACCTCTCTCTCTGTTCCCTCCCTGGGTCTGCGAAGTACCTTGTCTCACTTTCTTAGCCGTTCCCAAAGCAGCTCACTGTTGTTTTTATAACTGTAATGACCCTGCTATAAATTCATCACTGTAAATCCTCTCCTTTTATTTGCAGTAGTGGAACTATTTAATACAGCTGGCTGCTGCTGCTACTGCAGGGGGGTTTAGGAAATTAAAGAACATGTAGCTGAGACGTCTTTATTTCTGTTCATTATGTTGGTGTTAAACACACACACACACACACACACACACAGGCACATTTCTAAATCTGATTCATACTTGTGAATCCTAATGAGAAGTAGAGAAGGAAATGCCAGCAATATAGGGAGATGTAGAAATGGGTTCACATGGTGGGTTGAATCTCAAACTGATGGTAGGAGGGTGTGTTGATTTTAAGGGGTTTGGGTGTATGATTGATTGATTGGTAGACTTAATTTTCAAGTAGCTTGGACTACTGCAATGTGCTCTACATGGGTCTACCTTTGAAGGTGACCCGGAAACTACAACTAATCCAGAATGCGGCAGCTAGACTGGTGACTGGGAGCGGCCGCCAAGACCACATAACACCAGTCTTGAAAGACCTACATTGGCTCCCAGTACGTTTCTGAGCACAATTCAAAGTGTTGGTGTTGACCTTTAAAGCCCTAAACGGCCTCGGTCCTGTATACCTGAAGGAGCATCTCCACCCCCATCGCTCAGCCCATACATTGAGGTCCAGCTCCGAAGGCCTTTTGGCAGTTCCCTCACTGCGAGAAGCGAAGTTACAGGGAACCAGGCAGAGCGCCTTCTCGGTAGTGGCGCTCGCCCTGTAGAACACCCTCCCATCACATGTCAAAGAGATAAACAACTACCTGACATTCATAAGACATCTGAAGGCAGCCCTGTTCAGGGATATTTTTAATGTGTGACATTTTAGTGTATTTTTGGTCTTTGTTGGAAGTCACTGAGAGTGGCTGGGGTACAAATAATAAATTAGTATTATTATTATATCCCACTGTTCACCCAAAGATCACAGGGTGGTTCACAAAATAAAAACACAAGATAAAAACACAAAATACAAAATTAAAAACAAGAACAAACCAAACCAATAACCCCACCCCCTGGTTGGCATCCGTCTGTCTCAGAAGGCAATGGAAGAGTGTGTCTTTGGGGGTGAGGTCCAGCTCCTGGAAGGTTGCAGTTCCTGCTGTGGCTGTAGAGACAGATGCAGTAAAGGCCATAACGCATAGGTCTTCTATTGTTCTGGCAAGACCTGAACTGAAAGACGAAGGTCATGTAACTCACTGGGTGACCTCAGGCTACTCACTGCCTTTGAGGCCAAAACGACCTCACAGGATGGTTGTGGGGATGCAATAAGGGGGGGAGAACCATGTACACCATCTTGAACTCCTTGGAGAAAAGGGCGGGACACTTCTCACAGGGAGGGAATGGCCAGAAGGCCCTCAGAGCTGGACCTCAGTGTCCGGGCTGAACGCCGATAGCTGAAAACCTTTAATAAAATTGATTTTTAAAAAGAAAACACATTGTGGTGGTACAGTGGTACCTCGGGTTAAGTACTTAGTTCGTTCCAGAGCTCCGTACTTAACCTGAAACTGTTCTTAACCTGAGGTACCACTTTAGCTAATGGGGCCTCCCGTTGCTGCCGCGCCGCCAGAGCACGATTTCTGTTCTCATCCTGAAGCAAAGTTCTTAACCTGAAACACTATTTCTGGGTTAGCGGAATCTGTAACGTGAAGCGTACGTAACCTGAAGCGTATGTAACCCGAGGTACCACTTTACTTTAAAGCAAGGCGAAGGAGCCAGCCCAACAGCTAAACCAGAGCCGAGTTCACTACTGGCATGCAAATCTGTACAGCAAACTGGGAAACTGGGAAGAAGACAGTGTGAAAGATTCCCTAAAAATCATTTCTTCATATTACATCTGTCTTTGCCCTAGTAAGGCTCAATTTTTATGATGCGGCAATGGTTTCACAAAGAGTCGTAGAGAAAGAGCACCCTTCCCTGGGTCTGTGGAGTCAGGCTATGAGGCCACCACGGATAGTCTGAATTTTCGGTTCAAAATGCCCCTGACCCCCAAGGAAACAAAATAAATGGGCAGGAAACCTATTTCAGATGTACTGCACTGTGCTGTGTCTGAAAGGGAAAGGAAACTTATTACTCACAGATGTACTTCAGCAAACTTAGGGATGAAGCCATGAAGGGCCCCTTAGTATTTTCTTTGGCCTCTGCACAAACTGTTGACATCATTTTAGTATTCACCATTCATCTACTGCTCTTTGGGGCTTAAGGCTGCTTGCAAGCTGCATTTCAGAGCCCGGGGAAGGTCTGGTCAAGAGCTTGGGGGATTTTTCAGGGAACTTACGCATCTCTCTCTCTCTCCCCGCAACCCCGTTCTTTTATCTGATTCTCAGATAAAAATGGGAACAGCAACTGATTTGCCAAGCAGCCATGACGGCGAAATGCAGTTCCTGCAGCCTTCAGCACTCCCACCAGCAAAACACAAGAATAACTCAGCAACCCAAACAGCCAACTCCACAGCATCCCTCGGATTTCTTCAGCCATGCGCCAGTCACAGGTTTTGCACAGTGATGGCTGCCCCCTCCAAAAAAAGGTGATTGCCATTCAGATGGTGTGCATGCACTATGTCATGTGATTTATGATGCGGGGCAGGACTTACCTCCCCCCGCTGCCCCAATATTTGATTAAAGTTGGCACCCCCACCATTCCAAATCTATTTTGTTCTCTCACCTTTCTTTGGCCAATACTTTGGAGGGAGGCACCTTTTTATCATAATAACAACGCCAAGTATTGTGATGAAATATAATCTTCTAGAACTGCGTTGCAGTTGAGGCAATGAGGAGAACTAGTACAAGCTGTGGTACATGACAATTTTTGAAATATATAGCTAAAGCATGAATTATATGTTGTGCATCTGTGTGTGTGTGTGTGTGTGTGTGTGTGTGTGTGTGTGTGAGAGAGAGAGAGAGAGAGAGAATAAATATAATAATAATAATAATAATAATAATAATAATAATAATAATAATAATAATATTTCTACCCTGCCCATCTGGATGGGTTTCCCCAGCCACTCTGGGCAGCTTACAACAACAGATTAAAAATACATTAAAACATCAGTCATTAAAAACTTCCCTAAACAGGGCTGCCTTCAGATGATTTTTATTGATTTTTTGGGGGGGAGCAACCCCTTCCTGCCCCCCCCCTTGGCCTTGCCCATGTATAGGGCTACCTTTAGATGTCTTCTAAAAGTCAGATAGTTGTTTATTGCCTTGACATCTGATGGGAGGGCGTTCCACAGGGCAGGTGCCACCACCGAGAAGGCCCCCTGCCTGGTTCCCTGTAACCTCACTTCTCACAGTGAGGGAACTGCCAGAAGGCCCTCGGCACTGGACAATCAAGGAAAATCAAGCAATTTCCCAAAAGGCCCCATAAGGCACATGCCTTCATCCAAATTAGCTATCATTGCATGTTGCGTGGCGATTTCCCGCCTCCCACCAGAGAAATAAAGACACAGGACACAAGAATTCAGGTTAATGGGTCGAATTAGGCCACAACTTTATTGATTACAGGAATTGAGAGGTATTGGCCTTAGGCATTGGTCCTCACTACAAACCGGCTAAAAGCCGGAAGGGTTAATCACCGGGGGGAGGCGTCCTGCTGAGGCACGTCAACTAGGACCACCCCGGGCGTCACCGCGTGGGGGCGTGCCATGGGCCCACACCTCCTTAGGCTTAGGACAAGGACAAGCCCCCCAGAATCCTTTACTGGACTACCCTTTGATTTGGGGGGTGGTGATGGCATTTCCTCCCCCCCTTCATCTGCATATCAAAAGACCATACCCCTACCAATGCCTAACCGCCAATACCGAAGAGTTGTGATGGTTTGCTACGAGGTAGGCGAAAACCAAATGACTGGTGCCAATCTGCCATTTGGGAAAATTCCTACCAGGCCCCTTGACGGCGACCAACCGTAGTTCATAGCAACGTCAGGAAACCTAGCCGCCTAGCCTAGAGGGTGGGACGGGAGGGAAAAACCGGATCACCTGTGGGGAAGGAAAGAATGAGGAGGGGGCTTGGCTGCAGCCGGGTTAAATAGCCAAGGCCCCGCCCCCGGCGCCAGGCAATTGGCTGGCCCAGGGGTGAAAGGTGGACTGGGATTCCCTAACTATCACGGGGCTGGAGTCAGCCCCGTGTGTGGGTGGGGGGGCGTGAAGCCCGCAACCCCACCTCCTTTGTCGAGGATGGAAGTGGCTTTGTTGAATCAAATTAGTCACGCTTAGAAAGAACTCCGGTCTCTTCTGGACATTCTTCCTCCGCACTAACCCTTGAGCAACTCTTCCAACCTCTAGACTTCCCACCCAGCCAGGTGCCTGTTTCTGCGTACTCTTCCGAGAAGCCCCCTTTATACCGATAGATAAATGGTGTGTGTTTGCCTTAATTACAGTAACATGTTGTCCTTTTCATTTATGTTGGCGCAATCCGCTTTTGACATTGTGTCATAAAAGTTTATGTGCTGTGTTCTCTCGGCTCCTTACTAATATCCCAGCCGCTCTCCCTGGCTATCCGAAATCAATACCGTTGCTCCTCTCTCTTGATACACACACGTGCACAGGCATAAGAGCAATGAACGGGGCCGAAATATGCATGCAGGCAATTTGCAGGGCTGACAAACGACTCTCCCGAGGGGTGGGGGGTAAGGCAGGACAATGAGGATCACAGTTGTCGTATCTGAGGTACCCAAGTACCTCTTGTCACATCTAAAAATTGGGTTCAGTCTCTGTGTCTTTCTGTCAGTGGGTAGCAAAACGCAGGAAGGGGGGGGGTCGAAGAGGAGCCAGGAAAGAGAAGCATGTAAATTAGGGACCCCTTGCAATCAATTTTTACTTGCAGCTGGTGGATTGTAATCAATGTTAATTAACCAGGCTCCTTTTTCAGAAAAGGCCAGATCAGGAGAGCAACTGCATATATTCTTGTCTGTGACAACAGGCTCTACGAGTTTTCAGGAAGCGAGAGAGTGATGGGTCTGTGAGTAGCAAGAGAAAACAAGATTAAGAGAGAGATAGAAAATGGAGGTTTCCTGAAGCACTTCACAATGGTGATAGCTTTAGAATTATGTAGTCTGAGAGGCAGTAGCCTAAGGTAGCATAGAGCCAAAGTCTATTAATTCAGTGGGACTTACTCCCAAGTAAGCGTGCACAGGACTGTAGACCTAGTAGTCATTTTGTTGATCTCTTTTATGACATGAGGGATGTGGTTAAACCACAGAGCCTAGGACTTGCCGATCAGAAGGTTGGTGGTTTGAATCCCCACGACGGGGTGAGCTCCCGTTGCTCGGTCCCTGCTCCTGCCAACCTAGCAGTTTGAAAGCACATCAAAGTGCAAGTAGATAAATAGGTACCGCTCCGGTGGGAAGGTAAACGGCATTTCTGTGCACTGCTCTGGTTCACCAGAAGCGGCTTAGTCATGCTGGCCACATGACCCGGAAGCTGTACGCTGGCTCCCTCGGCCAATAAAGCGAGATGAGCGCTGCAACCCCCGAGTTGGTCACGACTGGACCTAATGATCAGGAATCCCTTTACCTTTATGACATGAACGTTTGCAGTCTCGATCCAGATGCACTGGAAATGGTTCTTTTGCAACTGCTACCAAACTCTGAATTGCATGTACATATGAAAACCAAAGCATTCGTTCCACACACCCCAGAAGATATCACCTGCAGATGGCAGAAGGCTGCATCAGAAAACCCGATCGGCCTTTCAGAACAGGGGACTTCCTGTCTACAAAGACAAAACTGCTTTTTTAAAACCCACAAGACATGATAGTGGGGAGGAAATGCCACTCACAAGATTTATATACCCTCCTTTATGCAAATCTCCCTGCTCTATTGATTGTTGCATCCAGTGACTAAAGCTGTTTTTCCAGGCTCTTTTGACAACAATCAGAATTGAGGCTGAACTCAGGAATGAAATGGATGGAGCAACGCCAACTATATTTTTTTCATATCTTGAAAAGGAACTTGAAATGAGATACATGACCAGAATGTGGGTTGTCATTCACAATGACTGTCTTTCCTTATCCTTAGCATATGGTCCCCTGAGTAAAAACTGTACCGCCAGTATCTGCCTAGAGAATTTGCAGTCACTGGAAGCCACCGAGAAAGCAGAACGTGACTCTTGCAAGTATGTTATGGGCATTTTTTAAAAGGGACCTCTGCTTGAGGTAGGACTTTTACGTAACAATATTCTCTGTGTTAGACATACCGCTGGATATTGACTATTAAAATGCATTTTCATTTGAGTTTTTTAATAGATTTCTAACTAGTTCTGTTATTGTGGGGTTGCCCTTCTCTGGGTTGAGACACTAAAGTCATGTAGGCATTCTGTAATGAACCAGCTATCTTGTATCAACCCTAAAGTACCCGGCGTAATCTAGTTCAGCATTTAACGTAAGAGGAGTTGTCTTACCCTAAAGTCAAGCTAATTGCCTCTGCAGCCCAGTACTGACTGTCCGTTCCTTTTATCCTTGTTGTTTAAGATTTTATTTGTGGCTTTTTATATTAATGAACAATACAGTTTTACATGCCTCCGTTAAACTGATGGCTCTTGCTAACACTTATGGGTATCTTATGTAATCAATTACCCACACTTTTCTCAATCTCCAATACCCCAAGAAGATGGCAATCAATAGCAGTTAGAATAATTGAACAAAAGAGATTCTCTTGACAAATGTATCTTTTTTTACAAACACAACTCTGGGATAGTTGGTTTTTAAAAATAGAAATTATAGTAGAGAAAGAGGTACAATGAGCTGTTAATTCTGCTATTCTTCAAAAGAGAGGGGGTGGGGAATGAACTAGGTTCCAAAACAGACTTCCAGTTTACCATGTTTTGATCTCCCATTTTAGTTTGCTGTTGTTCATTGCCGGGTCAAGCATCTTAGATAACTATGCATAGATCAAAGATGAGATATGCAACTCTCAACACTTAGCACCAATAATTCCACACTGCCTCATCTCAGCTCCACCAGTCTAATTCCTGCGTTCTTTGGGCGAAGCCCTGGGGCCTCACTCACTCACTTTGTGCTGTTGTGTTTCAGGGGACAGAAGGAAGTAAGAATGGAGAACCTCACCTATACACAGCTGGCAATGTGTCCAGGTAGCTCAGGGGTGGGGAGCCTTTGGTCCTTCAGGTGCTGGTGGACTACAGCTCCCATCATCCCTGACCACTGCTCATGCAGGGTGGGGCTGACTTGCGGCAAGACCTAAATTGCCTCCCAGTATGTTTCCGAGCACCATTCAAAGTGTTGGTGTTGACCTTTAAAGCCCTAAACCAGGCATCCCCAAACTCGGCCCTCCAGTTTTGGGACTACAATTCCCATCATCCCTGACCACTGGTCCTGTTATCTAGGGATGATGGGAGCTGTAGTCCCAAAACATCTGGAGGGCAGAGTTTGGGGGTGCCTGCCCTAAACAGTCTCGGCCCAGTATACCTGAAGCAGCGTCTCCACCCCCAACATTCAACCCAGACACTGAGGTCCAGCTCCAAGGGCCTTATGGCAGTTCCCTCACCACAAGAAGCAAAGTTACAGGGAACCAGGCAGAGGACCTTCTTGGTAGTGGTGCCTGCCCTGTGGAATGCCCTCCCTTCAGATGTCAAAGAAATAAACAACTATCTGACTTTTAGAAGACATCTGAAGGCAGCCCTGTTTAGGGAAGTTTTTTTAATGTTTGAAGTTTTATTCTGTTTTTAATGTTCTGTTGAAAGCTGCCCAGAGTGGCTGGGAAGGCCCAGCCAGATGGGCGGGGTAGAAATTAATAATAAAATATTAATATTAATATTAATAATAATAATAATAATAATAATAATAATAATAATTTATCATTATCAAGTAGCCTAGGTAATTTAACACCATAGGGTGTGATATTGCTAAACTTGCTGGTTTAATTAATATTGGGGTAGAGGGTCTACCTGAAAATCTTGTGCACATATTCTGTTTTCAGTATGCCCAGCCCTGAATGAGGCTAGATTGTAATGAGCATCATGTCACAAGGACCAAATGTTTTGGAACTTTGCAGCTTACATGGATTAAGGGCTTGCAATACATGGAATGCCAACATCAACATGGTTCTGGATGAGAACTGAGTTGTCTAGCAAGAAGCCAGCTTTGCAGGATTCCAACAGATATTTGTTAATTCTTTTTTCTGTATTCTCTCCTCCCATTGCTGCCTTCCTATTGAAACAGATGAAGTATAATGTTGTTGTTGTTGTTTAGTCATTTAGTCGTGTCCGACTCTTTTTGACCCCATGGACCAGAGCACGCCAGGCACTCCTGTCTTCCACTGCCTCCCGCAGTTTGCTCAAACTCATGCTGGTAGCTTTGAGGACACTGTCCAACCATCTCATCCTCTGTCGTCTCCTTCTCCTTGTGCCCTCCATCTTTCCCAACATCAGGGTCTTTTCCAGGGAGCCTTCTCTTCTCATGAGGTGGCCAAAGTATTGGAGCCTCAGCTTCACGATCTGTCCTTCCAGTGAGCACTCCGGGCTGATTTCCTTCAGAATGTATAGGTTTGTTCTTCTTGCAGTCCATGGGACTCTCAAGAGTCTCCTCCAGCACCATAATTCAAAAGCATCAATTCTTCGGCGATCAGCCTTCTTTATGGTCCAGCTCTCACTTCCATACATCCCTACTGGGAAAACCATGGCTTAAACTATATGGGCCTTTGTTGGCAAGGTGATGTCTGTGCTTTTTAAGATGCTGTGTAGGTTTGTCATTGCTTTTCTCTCAAGAAGCAGGCGTCTTATACGAAGTATAATACTGAAGCAATAAACCATGATGTTGCGTGGTAGTATATTCCTTTCTGCTCAGAACGCAAAACCTTCCACATTCTAGCTTGGATTCGCCCATGCAAAGCTCCTGCTTTCCAAATTCAATTACATTAAGAGAAAGCAAACAGAAAGCTCCCTTAGGGCCAATTTGCACTTTTTGCAGCACACAGCGGTTAGAGACCCATGCCTGCTGCAAAGCAGGGCAAGGAAGGAGTGGGATTTGCACGGCAGAAACAGTGGGCAGAGCGCAGGCAGTTAACCATTCCTTCACTCATCATGAAAGTTCTTCTCTGGATTTCCACCCTCTTCTGCAGTTTCTCTTCCTCACTTGATACAGCAACCGAAAATCTGGAACCCAAACTGAAAAACAGATGCAGGGTTTGCAGGACTCATACTTGGTTGGACTGGTCACGTTGTGCGGATGCCTGATGATCGTCTTCCAAAGCAACTACTCTATTCCGAACTTAAAAATGGAAAGCCTAATGCCAGTGGTCAACAATAGAAGTTTAAAGACTGCCTCAAGGCAAATCTAAAAAAAAATGTAGTGCAAACACCCACAATTGGGAAACACTGGCCTGCGAGCCAATTGGAGAACAGCCTTTACCAAAGGTGTCATGGACTTTGAAGACACTCAAATTCAGGACGCAAGGAAGAAGCGGGCAAAGAGGAAGGCACACTTGGCAGATCCGCCCGGAAATCAATGTCCCCACTGTAGAAGGATGTGTGGATCCAGAATTGGCCTCCACAATCACTTACGGACTCATTGTTAAAATGGTGTTTATGGAAGACAATCTTACTCGGCTACGAGGGATTGTCAAAGAAGTTCCATCCAGACAAATATGTACTTGACATAGTGCCACTGATTCCCTTCTGTACCAATAATAATTTAATAGTAGGATGAACTTTCTGAGCAGTTCAACAGTGAAACAGACTCACTCAGAAGGCAGTGGATTCTTCTTCACTGGAAGTTTTTAGGCAGAGGTTGAATGGTCATCTGCCATGGATGCTTTAGCTGAGATTCCCACATTGCAGGGGTATTGGCATAGAATCGACTCTCAGGTTTCATTCCAACTGTATTCTATGATTGTAATAATGACAGACACTCTGCTTCACAGAAGCAAGAGGCAGATTCCTCTTTCTCTGTTACAGTACAGTGGTACCTCGGGTTAAGAACTTAATTCATTCTAGAAGTCTGTTCTTAACCTGAAGCACCACTTTAGCTAATGGGGCCTCCCACTGCTGCCACCATGCGATTTCTGTTCTCATCCTGAAGCAAAGTTCTAAACCCGAGGTACTATTTCTGGGTTAGCAGAGTCTATAACCTGAAGCGTCTGTAACCCAAGGTACCACTGTACTAGGAAATGAACTAGTTTCATTGCCATAGATCAGAAGAAGAAGAAGAAGAAGAAGAAGAAGAAGAAGAAGAAGAAGAAGAGGAGGAGGAGGAGGAGGGGGGGGAGGAGGAGGAGTTTGGACCTGATATCTTGCTTTATCACTACCTGAAGGAGTCTCAAAGCGGCTAACATTCTCCTTTCCCTTCCTCCCCCACAACACTCTGAGGTGAGTGAGGGTGAGACACTTCAAAGAAGTGACTAGCCCAAGGTCACCCAGCAGCTGCATGTGGAGGAGCAGGGAAGCGAACCCGGTTCACCAGATTACGAGGCTACCGCTCCTAACCACTACACCACGCTGGCTCTACATAAGGTAGTATCTGTTTCTAGGCCAGCGACTAAAAGGCTTCTTGTCTAGCATGAATTTCATCTTTCGGTAGAAATAAACATGTGTTTATTTTTAATTAAAGTCTGGATGTTTTTGCCAAAACTGTGGTTTGGATAGCACAGTGATTCCTTCCAATCCTGTTCTTCTCTGAAACTGCAATTGTTGGGCACAGTCCAGTAAAAGTCCCTTGCAATGACTAAGTCCCATGGGGGGGTGGAGTGAAATGAGCCGTTTGCCATGGCCAACCATTGATTTCAGTAGGCTTTCATTCTGACATAGATTATGTTGGACCGTGCCTGGTGCCTGTACAATGTCTCTAGTTTGACTCCAGCAACACTTGCCATTAACTGTGGTTGATGGGTTCGTCACTGAATGACTTCACTCTCAGAAATCTGTTTGTAATGAGTAATAATAACAATGAAGATGTCATCAAGCTGTAAAATCCCCTAGAGAGCTGAAATCTGTTCTCAGCTCATAGAGAACATAAACAGTCGAAATATATGTGGTGTTACAAGATCCTAGGTTCCTGCTTGTGAAAATATGGCAGGGCGAACTTTTCCCCCCTCTCTTAGACAAACACAAATAAATTATCTTTAAAAAAATAAATAAATCAGTGGAACTCACAGCTCTCTCCTCCCCGTTATTCTACTGAACTGGGAAAGAAAAAACTAGTTTGAAACCTGGAGTGACATAACGAAAAGTTCTGAACGTTGGAGGCGCAGTAAGTGACTCCACAACTATCTGGCAAGATTAATGGATTTGCTGAAATCTCGTCAAGAAATTCAGAGCATAGCCTGCCATCTTGAGAAAAATGTGGACACATTGGGCTGCAATTTCACAACATACAGTTAGATCTAAAGGGGCGCTTCTGTATGCTCTATGGTTGAGGCAACTCTGAATATGCCTATATTGTGTACATTATTAATTATATATTATTATTATTATTATTATTATTATTATTATTATTATTATTATTATACCACCCTTCATTTGCATGTGACTACAAGTCTCAGAAGGGAATCATTATTGACTAAGTATACACGCACAACAGTTTGCAAACTGCCTGTCTCTTGGAGTTACCAAATGGCCTTCTGTACTTTTATATTTTCAGGTTGGCCACTGGAACAGCAAGGCAGAAGACCGTTTCGTGTGCCCCACCCCACCCTCCATTCTCTGATGTGTTGGCTTTTTACCTGTACAGCTTAGCTGGGGGGGAATCACTTTTGTGCAAGGCTGCACTTCCGTCTGTGCCTAAAACCACTAGACTCCATTGCCAGATTCTGCCTGGATGCTGATGTGAGGTGATTTGGAGCATGGGACTAGACTGATGAGGCTTAGGTTCAAAATCCCTCCTAAGCCACAAAATCCTTGGTGACCTTGCACAAGTCTTAGATTATCCTACCTCAAAGGGTTCTTTTGAGGATAAAATGTGGCTGAGTGGAGGTAGAATATACACTCCTCTGAACTCATTGGAGAAAGGGAACATTCAGCAATGTGATCCCCATATGCAAACTTATGCCCTCCAACATGTCACCACGGAAAACCGGGACGTGCACTTTCTGGGGATGCCCTCCTGCGCAAGTTACGTGCAAGATCATGTCCCAAACACCTTTTTTTAATACAAATATTTTTATTAGGTTTTCACACAACACATCTTAAGAACATCAAATATTACCATTCCTATTTTTCTGTGACTTCCCATTATCACTCAATAAGATGTTCTCTCTCCACTCTCTGAACTATCTGTTGGTTTCTAACATTGCCCAAAGTATAAAATAGAAGCCTGAAAATAACATATTCTGGTTCTTCTGTTGCTCAAGATATAAACCCAACCTGCATTGGAAAGTATTTCCTTAAGTAATTCGAAAAGGGTTTCCATTCTGTATCAGGAAGTATTTAATGTTTGGTGTTTTATTATGCTTTTGTATATGCTGTAAGCTGCCCAGAGTGGTTGGGGAAACCCAGCTAGATGATGATGATGATGATGATACAAACACATTATCATTAGAGTCTCTTAGTCTAGGAGTTAATTTTTCCATTTCGGCATAGTCCTTGATTTTGTTGATCCATTCTTCTTTTGTGGGTATTGCTATTTCCTCCCAATTCTGTGCATATAAAATCCTTGCTACAGTTGTTGCATACATAAACAATTTTACCATTATCTTTGGTCCCAAACATCTTTTGGGGCCATGCTGCCCAAAATTGTTAATTGAGGCAGATGGCCAACTAAAATTGAGAAAAAAAGAAATGTTAACAGATTGGTTGCCGTATCACCAATTAAATGGTGTATTGAAAGTAGATAAAAAAGAGGATTTGAACGATCGAGATTTGAAATGGCTCTGTTGGAAAGTAAGGTGAAAATATTGTCAAAAATGTATAGATTACTGTTGGAGTGGTACACAAAGAAAGGAGGAAGAAGTTAAGGCAGTGATGATACACTGGACTAGAGATTTTGGGTACAATATCCAACTTTCATCATGGGAAAAGTTATGGAAAGAAGAAATAAAATTTACAGCATGCTGTGCGCTGAAATAAAATCATATGAAAATGATGTATCGTTGGTACCTAATACCAAATAAGATCACAAAAATGTATAAAACTAAATCAAATATATGTTGGAAATGTAAAGAGAAAGAAGGTGCTTTTTTCTATATGTGGTGGTCATGTTGTCAGGTAAAAGACTTCTGGAAAATGATTTATAATAAATTAAAGAAAATGTTTTAAAACACATTTGTTAAAAAAACCAGGAGCCTTTCTTTTAGGTTTAATAGGGGAAGAAGTGCCAAGAGAAAATAAACCTTTTATGTACGCAATGACGACAGCGAGAATGTTACTAGCCCAAAAATGGAAAGAAGAAGCATTGCCAACAAAGAAAGAATGGCAGACGAAATTGATGGACTATGCAGAAATGGCAAAACTGACGGGGAAGATCAGAAACCAAGAAGACCAAGTATTTGCTAGAGAGAGGAGTAAATTTGTACTTTATTTTTAAAAAACCACTGTAAACAGTTAAAATCATTGGTGGCGTTGTAATGATATTTGTCATGTGAAATTGGCTGTGATAAATTAGGGATGCATAATAGTTGGGAAAAGATGCAAAACAAATTATTAATTTAAGAACCCATGGGATGGGAGGGAGGGAAGGAAGTCAGAAGGTTCAGAGAATCTTGTACCGTGGTTCCTCGGGTTACGAACTTAATTTGTTCCGGAGGTCCGTTCTTAACTTGAAACTGTTCTTAACCTGAGGCGCACTTTCGCTAATGGGGCCTCCCGCTGTGGCCACGCCACCGGCACGTGATTTCTATTCTCATCCTGGGGTAAAGTTCTCAACCCAAGGTACTGCTTCTGGGTTAGTGGAGTTTGTAACCCGAAGTGTTTGTAACCCGAGGTACCACTGCAATTGGATATATGGTTGAGAGATGATATGTTTAAAAATGTGGAAACTAATAATAAAAACAACAACAACGGGATGTCCCGATTTAATCGGAGGAGTTGAGAGTTAAGCATTCTGAAGTGGTGTGATTGTAGGAAAAGACCTGCCAAGGAAACTGAAAAATATCTTTATGTATGCGACAACGGCGGCAAGAGTCTTAATAGCACAAGGATGGAAAAACGAGGAAATCCCGACCAAAGAACTGTGGCAAGAGAAACTGATGGACTACGCAGAATTGGCAAAACTGACACACAAACTACATGACAAGGGTAACTGCTTTTAAAGATGAATGGGAACCCTTTACAAAGTATTTAAAGAAACAACAAAATGAACTGGACTCCTTGGCAGGTTTTGAGTAAACATTCACAAACTTCTTATTGATAACATCTAGAGAGATAAATTAAGGATCTGTACAATTTTGTAACACGCAGAAAATAACATATGTTGATAAACCAGAGAGAGGAGCTGAGAGGAGTCTGAGAGGAGGAGGGGAGGGTGGGCTATATTGTGGGGAGGAGGGAAGGAAAAATGGGGGGGGGATTTAAGGATGATATGCTTTTTGATAAAATGTCATGTTGAAATTACTAATAAAAAAAATTAAAAAAAGAAAAGCATTCTGAAGTGGTGCAATCCATTCTACCACCTCAATCCTGTATAGATCACACCTCAAATCCTGGGCCTGTCAGGCTTATGTATAGCTCAGACAAGTTCATCTATCTGTATTAGATCCCCTCCTATAAGCAGTGGACACAGAATGGCCTACTAACTTTCTTTAAAACAAAACAAAACATTTCCCGTCCCCAGCCTTACGAGCTTCTTGGGAGAGCAGGAAGACATTTTTGCAACAACACACAAGCAAAGCCAGAAGAGGCCGACTAAGGATCTACCGTGAGGCGACAGAATGAGTAGCAGGTGAACCGCAGCCATAAATGCGCTGCCTTGAGAATGTTCACTAAGAGATGTCAGCTTGATTTGAATCACTTGCTAAAGTGCAACCTCGCCAAAGCCAAGAGAAGCTCCGTTTCTTCAATAAAAGGGAATCCCAAAGCATAAATAAAAGATTTCACCTGTGAAGAGTGATTTATTATCTCTCACTCATGAGAGAGATAGATGTGATTTTTCCCTGCGGTGGCCAGTGCTCTTAGTTTTAAAGCAAAAACAAGCCCACAAACAAACAATCCATCCTCTGCAAGAAAAGAGAAACTTCGGAACAGGTGGAAATGCGACTTCCTGTGCAAATGCAAATTCAAAAATAGCAGGTTGATCGCAAAGGCAGCTTTCGGTGGCCATTTAGAAAACATCACTTGGAAGGTAGGCAGACTGTATTATTTGTTTTAGCACCACTTTTCCCTAGGTCACCGCAGGTAGAAACTCAACCAGTGAAACTCAACCACCTTACTACTTCTGTATGTCAATGAAAGGCATATCCATTGAATTTCCAGGTATCACAGAGCCCTTAAAACCACAATACTGGAGGCGGGGAGGATAAGCCATTCCCTATTTAGTATGTAGTTGTGTGTTATGGGGTGCTGCTAAGTCCTATACTTTCAGCAGAATTCTGATACACTGAAACTAAGCAAATGCTTTTGTCCTGGAAACTAAGCAATTAGAAAAATCTTTTACCTACTTGATTTTTGTTCTGACCTCTTAAGGTAAAGCTGCTGTCTCCAGGTCTAGACTTTGTTGGTTTTTTTGCTGTAGTTATCTTTACATATTTTGCTATTTTCTTCATCAATAACTCTTTTTCTTCTCTCTCTCTCTCTCTCTCTGTCCGTTACCCACATTGCCATACACTCATATTTCCATATAATTCTTCCTTCTGCTGTTATTTTTTAAATGGGAAAGAACAGCATGTTTGGAGCTTATTGACATTAATTTCTCCAAATGTAAATTCAATCCTGTTACAGCCACTGGATTCATCGTGGGGCAGCGTGCTTACACCTCGGCTGTGCAAGGAGAAAAATTCCCTTGGGGACTGCTTGTGTGTGTAGGTCCTCAGGCCACCCCTCAAATAATTTCACACATAACACATAATTTTTGTTTTGGTTTTTGGGCACTATTTTGGCCACAACTTTATTAAAATACAAAATCAGTGAGTGGTTGTTTAGACATTGGTTATGACTATCTGTCCCCCCGCCTGGGACAGAACTGACATACCGAGGTCCGATCGGAAGCCAGTAGAAGGGAAAGCCAAAACTGGGGATCATTTGAGCTAAGCGTCGGACCCATGTCGCTCACCCCAGCAGCTCCCCAAGGCTTGCCGGCCCTGGTCCCATGACAGGGATTGGACAAAATCATGGCAAGCCCCAGGATTCCTTTAATGGAATTCCCTTCAATGCAATAGGAGGGGCAGGCACAGCCTATCCTGACCCCTCCACCAGCAGCATTTTATAACCAATGCCTAACTGCAACCTTACAAGTTGTGACAAATTGCTAAGTAGTAAGCAAAAACCAAATGGCACAGCCAATCAGCCAAATGGCAAAATTCCTACTAGGCCTCTGCACCAAGGCAGACGACCCCATGACAGGCAGAGCAAGGTCAACCGGAAAAGAGGGCGGGCGGGCAGATGATCCGATGCACTCTGCAAAGAGAAAGAGAAACCAGAGTGCCCAGTATTTAAAGACTATGGTCCCACCCACCCAAATTGCAACATACAATTTGCCCCAGCAACCTGGTTATCCAATCAAAGTACCAGGCAACAACCATTACCCTGCCTGACAACAATAGGGCTGTCCCGGCGGCCCACACCGCAACACGCGCTCTAGTTTATGGAGAACGTGCTTTCTCCCACTGAGGAAGAATTGTAACAGAAAATGTTCTTCCTGTAGAAACTCTGTGTTCTGTAGGGCAGTGATGGGGAACTTTAGCCCTCCAGGTGTTGCATAAAGAACAATTCTGCCTTTACCTAGGACACTGAGGGCATGGGAGTTGCTTTTTAAGAAACATTTTAATTTTGTTTTCAGAATATAGAACTGCTGGTAGTTCAGTGTAAATTCTTGTAGAATGGGGCTGAAAGCAGATTGATGCGGTTGTTGCTGGATCTTTCATCAAGATGCTATCTACCCCTGCTTTTTAGAGGAGCGGTACTTCTTGAAACCTTCCCTCTTCATTCCTGCTGGGTTTGAACAGCAGCAGCAGGAGGTGTGAATATAGCTTTAGTGTTAGGTGAATGTTCATGAAGCATAATCAATACAGCTGAGATTATTTATTTATTTTTTAAGAAAAACCCCATGCACTATTAAAACAAGGACCTTGATTTAAGAAACTCCCTGCAACTTGGGATTCAGCACTTTTTAAAATCACAGGCGCTGCTCCCTAACAAATGACACTTTTCAAATGATACCCGACTCTCAAGCTCGGTCGCTGTGATTGAGCTAATGCTCAGAGCGCCGTGATTTTCCTCGCCGATGTTCATCATCTTACGGGACGCCAAGTGCTTCTCAGTGACAAATGCAAAAACTCACCGCCTGGTGATTGCATTCGTTCCGAGTTTACTGACAGGAAAACAATCATGTGCACAACACAAGAGCTGCCCTGCAAGTCTCTTTGACTGTGTAGCAAAGGTAGAGCCAGAGACACGGCTGATCATAAAAAATAGGGGTGTTGAGAAGACACTCAAACATATAATGGTGATTGCAATGGGTTGAGCTGTGGAGCAGCCAATCAGCATTCACCGAAGAGCACCTGCCATTCAACAGTGCTGGGGGTGGGGGAGAAATTAATGAGCTCCGAACAGGAAATTTAAATATGCGAAAAGTCCAACTTAGATCCCACTTTAGATGATGTTGGATGGTACAGTCTGCCTAGTGCAGTGTATTATCATTAGCTGAAGGCTTAGCAACAACATATTCCATCATAAATCACTATTATTATTACTATATTGTCATCAGGAATGTACCTAGGGGTTGGTGAGGTTGGCTCCTGCCAGGAACACAGGGCAAGCAAGATGCAAAAACCGGGCTGTTCCCCTCCAGCCCAGGCCAGGCCCTCTGGCCACGACACAAGAGGAGGGTTACCAATACAGTGGTAGCTTGGTTCTCAAACACCTTGGTACTGAAACAACTTGGAACCCAAACACTGCAAACCCAGAAGTGTGTGTTCCAGTTTGCAAACTTTTTTTTAGAAGCCGAACATGCTCCATTTTGAGTGCCACACTTCCAATTTGAGTGTTACGCTGAGGTCTGTCTGTTTTTGCCATTTATTTTGCATTTTTGTTTTTGTAGCTATTTTTTGTTTTGTTTCTGTGACTGTGTGGAACCCAGTTCAGCTACTGATGATTGTGTGACTGCAGTACATTGTTTATTGCTTTCACTTTATGGATCAATGGTCTCGTTAAATAGTAAAATTCATGTTAAATTGCTGTTTTAGGGGTTGTTTTTAAAAGTCTGGAATGGATTAATTCATTTGCATTACTTTCTATGGGAAAGTGCACCTTGGTTTTGGAACGCTTTGGTTTTGGAACGGACTTCTGGAACAGATTAAGTTTGAGAACCAAGGTACCACTGTACAACTCTGTGACAAGGGTGCAAGGGAGCGTAGGTATGCCTCTACTTATTACAATTTATTACCTGGCCTTCACCCTAATGTCTCATTAGCCATATAGAGGGGACATGTTAGTATGGGGGGAGGGTCCAAATACCACCTCACATGTTCAGTGTGCACATGGTTTAAGTATAGATACATCACTGGGAGCTCCAGAATAATTTATTAATTAGTCATTTGAAGGCTTTGATACACCCCCCCCTTTAACCAAAGGCTGCAAGAGCAACTTAACAAAAATCAACAGTAAGACGGCCTCTGTCCTCACACTAAAATGTCATGGCACAAAAGGAAAAGGAAAAGGGACTGGAAAGGAAGAGAAAGGGAAACCCGGACACTAGGTCATAGTTATTCAAGCAACTTAGTAAAAAGTATATTGACAGACACCCTAATAATAAAATTATCACCATAATAACAGTCCTCTCCCACACACTTTCACAGACCATAGATTATTTAATGTTGTTGTTGTTTAGTCATTTAGTCGTGTCCAACTCTTCGTGACCGCATGGACCAGAGCACGCCAGACACTCCTGTCTTCCACTGCCTCCCGCAGTTTGCTCAAACTCATGTTGGTAGCTTCAAGAACACTGTCCAACCATCTCGTCCTCTGTCGTCCCCTTCTCCTTGTGCCCTCCATCTTTCCCAACATCAGGGTCTTTTCCAGGGAGTCTTCTCTTCTCGGAGGTGGCCAAAGTATTGGAGCCTCAGCTTCACGATCTGTCCTTCCAGTGAGCACTCAGGGCTGATTTCCTTCAGAATGGATGGGTTTGATCTTCTTGCAGGCCATGGGACTCCCATGAGTCTCCTCCAGCACCATAATCACTGCCTTGTTGTGGCGAAGGGGCTTGAATAACTCAGAGAAGCTATGAGCTATGCTATGTAGGGCCACCCAAGATGGACAGGTCATAGTGGAGAGTTTTGACCAAATGTGATCCACCTGGAGCAGGAATCGGCAAGCCACCCCAGTATCCCTGCCAAGAAAACAATTAATGACATTGTACAGCATCTTTGCTGGTCATGGGGCACACCTGTATGGAAGGTTATTTCCAATTTCCTGGTTTTGTGGAGCTTGACTCAGCTGTGATCTTAACTTGACAGGGTTTTTGGCATGTTTGATTATTGAATACAATATTAGCATTTAAGAGTTCCAAACCAATAATCTTCATCTGTTGCTTAGAAAACAACGTTCTCTCACACACATAGGACCAAACCACAGGTTATGTAGCAGATCCATAACTGATTTGGCTTTTCTTTCTTTATAACAAAATAAAAGGGGAGAGGTGCTTTAATCCTCAACTCCATGCTGGCTTCTCAACCAAAAACCCCTCCCAATATGTTGCTTACCTCTCAAGTTGGAAAATACAGCTGGAAAATATTGGAGTATAAACAAGAAAGGGCAGATCCCATTAATCTGAAATTATCATACCACTTACATTTATTGATAACAGTTTCTTAAGGGTCATTCAGAGGCCTTGCTACAGTGCGGACCAGTTCAGAACCTCTATAATGCCATTTTATTTGAATTCTATCTCCTAGAATAAGTTGATGACAAGCCACTGGTGGATTTTGGGCTTTCAAATAATAGTGGCACCCTGTGTGACATTAAATTTTTTTTGGGGGGGAACACAACCCAATTCTTGCTCTGTTTTACAGCATTCTTGTGGCACCCCCTGCAGCACAACACCCAGTGTGGCTGAACCAGTCGTGCTACCCTAAAACCACCTCTGGAGAAGCCGAGGGCAGCCTACATGAAAGCATACTTTTTTTTATCCTTTTAATGCCCCAGAATACATTGGGGTAGCCTTTGGAAGAATGAAATCTCTGCCTTCCCCTCCAATTTTTGGAGCGAAGTTGCTGGGTTCTTTGTAAAAGAGTAAAACTGTAGTCTGCTTCCAGTGGTGTTATCACAACAAGCACCAAACTAAAGGCTGTAAACACAAGTTGTTCAAAAACACACACACAAAAGTATACACACTTTCCCTTAATATTTGTACAGCAGGGATGGGAAACTTGTGACGCTCAAGAAGTTATTTTTCCACAAACCCTATCACCCTTCGCCAATGGAAGTTGGCGTTCAGCAACATGTAGAATCGTAGAATCATAGAGTTGTAAGAGACCACAAGGGCCATCGAGTCCAACCCCCTGCCAAGCAGGAAACACCATCAGAGCACTCCTGACATATGGTTGTCAAGCCTCTGCTTAAAGACCTCCAAAGAAGGAGACTCCACCACACTCCTTGGCAGCAAATTCCACTGTCGAACAGCTCTTACTGTCAGGAAGTTCTTCCTAATGTTTAGGTGGAATCTTCTTTCTTGTAGTTTGGATCCATTGCTCCGTGTCCGCTTCTCTGGAGCAGCAGAAAACAACTTTCTCCCTCTTCTATGTGACATCCTTTTATTTTATATGTGAAGGGCCACATCCCTGTTATATGGGAAGAAGTGTATCCTTTTCATCTTCCTCAATTTCTCTCTGAGATCAAGAGGTGATAAGCTAATGTATTATAAATTCTAGCTCAGCACAGTCCTTTGACAGGTGTCTCTGCTCTTTCTTTGCCTCAAGCTTTATCTAATAATTCATCAGATCATTTCCGTGACACATAACTAAAGTTGCATAAAGCCCAGCCATGCGCGCAGAAAAACACACACTGGGCACCTACCGACATTGTTTCTGTATACCAGACTTTGTTCACTTACGTCCGAGGTATGTTCCCACATCCATTAAACAGAGGTCAAAAGGGTAGGAATGTTAGTCTATTGTCACAAAACACAGCCAAGAGTCCTGTGGCATATTAACACATTTATTGTAGCTTTTGTAAACAAGAGTCCCTTCCATTGGGTGCAGGAATTGGGCAGTGAAGTTGTGTGTGTGTGTGTATGTGTGTGTGTGTTGTGCTGTGTTTCCAATGCGGATGGGATGTTTTGCAAGTGAGGTTTAAAAAATGGACAGAAGCAGATATGTTACATGTGTCAATCAATTGAAGTTAACAACATTCAATGAGTAGGGGGTCAATGAGTCCATAAATGTAGACAGGACTGAGCAGAAAGTTCTCTAGGTTTGCTTTTCAGCTTCATAATGGTGAGGGTTTTTATTTTATTTTAGAGTTTTATCAGCCTCTTTAACAGCTAACAGATACCAAAGCAGTGTACAGTAAGACAAAATTCAAAAGATATAGCCTTAGAAAACAAAACAGTAAAACTTCAGCAACAATTGTACAGTTAATATTCCATAAAATTGCTGAGTTACACTTCAAAGAAAGCCTTCCTAAATAAAAATGTATTTAGTCTAATTTCATTCGGAACTAATTTGGAGGGAACTAATTTGGAGGAAGCTAAACCTATCAAACCTCCTTAACTCTACGCATTTGTTCACAGACACTTTCACCTCCACTCCCTCAAAATGTAAGGGGTGGGGGAAGAATCCACCCCAAAGTGGAGCTTCAAGAGACATAGTGGGTTTGAGCCATCATCTGCTACACCGCTTTCCCCATTGTCATTTTGGCCCTCCGTCCACTATTGGAGTGAAGTCAATATTTCCCTAATCCAGTTCCTTTAGCAACAGAGAGATAGCATCGATCATCATTCTTTTCACATTAGATTTTTATTGAAGAGTTTTCCTCCCATCAATAAGAGCTACCTAGTGCAGTTCTGGCATCTCGCTGTATTCCCTCTGCCTCCTTTTTCTTTACTTTCCTTCTGGCCCTGAACTTCCCTCAAATCTCCTGTCATGCCAAGGTTAGAGGTGTCCGGTTTATAAAGAGTGCATCTCCGTTATATTGACAAAGCGAGAGGGAGAGGGAGAGTAGCAAACGATAACACTCCCAGGCCCAGGCCTAGAGAGCAGTGCCTGTGGTTAAAGAGGAAGGCTTTTTGAGAGGTGACCCATCAGGTTTCGTATACGCAGCAATAATGGAGAACGTAATAAACTGTCACCAGAAGATGGTCTCAATTCCCTGGGTCTTAATGGTGGGATAACACAATAGGGTCAGACTAAAAAGGTTTCCTTATGAAAATTTTATCAGCAACTTTGGTAAATTGCTGTGGGAAAGGTGCTCAGCTCTCAGGCAGACCTGAAACCCGTTTTTTTTTTTTACAAGGTACAGCTAGCAAGCATTGCATCACCCCCCACAAGATATTAAGGGCACTCAAATTGAATTAACACCAAATCAGGCCGGTGCACTTAACAATACAAATGCACTTAAGGGATGCCTCAGAATGATTTGTGGCTAAAGAAAGCAAAGAAGAAAACAGCCTTCAAGACCACAGAGGTGGTGTTGTGTGTCATATACAGGAAAAGCCATAAGTAGAACTTAGAATACCGGAAAACCATGAACTTCAGGGGCTCTCAAATACCTTAGACCCAGCCATAAAGTAGATGGCCTATTTTGTGGTATGCAGAAAACAATTGATAAATAAATTACAGCCAATTTTCTTAGTGGTACAGTCTCCATTACCTCTGACAGCAGCAAACTGCCTTGCTAAAATGATAAGAGGCGAATAATAGTGTATCAAGTAGCAGCCGAGGAAATTCTTTCCCAGTCCACTTTGCGATGGCAATGACACAAAGATCATTCACAAAAGGGGAACGGGATGAGCTGTGGCAGCTGAAGGAGGGAGACAGGAAGACTCCTGCGAGAGGGAAGCCAAATCTATTACTTGACTGGCTTTGGGTGGTATTAAATTCCCCCTCTCTGCTTTATAAAAGTTAAGTCAGACTTGTGGAATCTTCTTACAGCTAATAGTTAGCCTCAGACTTCCTCAAACAGATCCTGAGCTTCACATCTAATACAACCAGCCTCAGCATCTTTCTCATTTGCAGAATAGCCAGTTGGATTTGAGAGCACTCCATTCTTGATAGAAACAGCCAAGGTATCACAAGATCAGCTTAATGCCTTTCCTAGCAAGTAAAATTAATGGGGAAATATAGCCACCTACAAATTTCTCCTCCTTTCCCTGTTCTAGGATTCTACAAATTTATAGTAGAAAACCCTCTATGGTTTTATCTTATTGTTAAAATTCCAAAATGATTGGCCTTCCTCATAGCCAATAAGCAGTCCAGCTGATAGCATGTCAGGAGTGTGATCAGATTTTGCTTCAGATGTAAACAGTGCTATTTTTCAGGAAAAAGAGGTGCTATAACTCACCATGAATGTCACAGTCTGGTTCACGGGCGATCGAAGTCTCAGCTGGGGACGTCGGGACCGGGGCCGAGATGGTAGTATGGGAGCAGGATTGGGAATCCAGAAGCCCAGAGTCAGAAAGCCAAGAGTCCAAGGGTCAGAGAGCCAGGAGTCACGAAGTCAGGGGTCCGAGGATCAAGAAGCAAGGAGTCAAGGAACCAAATGCAGCAAGGCAGGGAACATGTTGCTGTGGCAAAGAGCCGAAGGGAAAATACTGACCTTATATCCCTTCCCGGCTCCTGCCACCAGGTGCTGTGAGTTACCAATCAGCCTCACCTGTGTGGCCGCGCCTTGCCTCTTCAGAACAAACTTAGTCCTGCCCCAGTCCTGCCGAGTCCTATTGGTCACAGGGCCTGGGTCCTGCACGCATACCTGACAATGAATGCCTCCCTTGTAATGGCAATAGCGCCCACCTGAGAGGTGCTAGAACTGAGTTTCTGTGAGTTCCAGTTGAAAAACAGTCATAGGTGTCAACATTCTGCTTGACCTTATGTGGGTATCCTTGAGAAATGAGCCACTCAAAGTTGTGGAACTCACTCCTAAATGCATAAAATTTTGACTTTAGAAGGAGCTTGAGGAGGGGGGAGGGAGAGAATTCCACAAGCCCCACCTGTGACTTCTCCAGGTCCCTCATAGCCTAAGGGACTACTACCACAAAAGATAAGAGAGGCTGCAGCCCCTCTTTGCCCTCATGATTCAAACACTGCTTCATGGATCCCACCGGTAGATTAGCTTCCCACTTGTTAACATGGGAATGATAGCAGTGTACTTTGCAGGGCTGTTGTGAAAATTAAGACGGTACAGCTACTTGGTTACCCAGTCTAAGCATAAAGGTAGACCAGGAAACGTAAACAGAACATAAACAGGCTTTTTCACATATCACGTATCTAAGCTCACTTCCTCTGGCAGATGGAACAGGGCATCAGAAGAGGATCTGAAGTTTGCGCAGGTACATATGGTAGGAGCCGATTTTTATAGGTAACTTGATCCAAAGCTGTTAAAGGATTTAGAGGGAAAGAGCAGCACTATAAATAGGGCAACCTCAAGTTACACATATACACATGTTTAATAAAGTATTTCAAAAAAAAAAAAGCACAAAAAGTCCCATCGGTTCAGATAAACTCCACTTAAGGAGCAAAAGCATGGCCTGGCTCCAGAGTTTGTTTCCAACAGCAGGCGCATCTCCTGTCAGCAGTTCCAAGCAGAAGAAAGGGAGGAGTTTTGATAATTCTCCCTTCTCCCTCCAGCCTCTTGTACCCAACAAATACAGTGGTACCTCAGTTTACATACGCTTCAGGCTACATATGCTTCAGGTTACAGACTCCGCTAACCCAGAAATAGTACCTCGGGTTAAGAACTTTTCTTCAGGATGAGAACAGAAATCGTGCTCCAGCGGTGCGCAGCAGTGGGAGGCCCCATTAGCTAAAGTGGTGCTTCAGGTTAAGAACTGTTTCAGGTTAAGAACGGACCCCTGGAACGAATTAAGTACTTAACCCGAGGTACCACTGTACTTGAGAATTGGGTAACTTCCTGATGCATTGGTGGTTAGGGACTCTTGAGGGAGGAAGAACTGGGGGAAATTGCCTCTCTCTCCTTCTGCTTGCAAGATCTCTTTTTCTGGTTAAAGCCTTCCATGGACAGGAGAAGTCCTCCTCCTTCTTCCATGAAGACTAAGTTTGGATCCAGCTCCATAGATATAAGTGACCCAAGCCTTTCGGACAAGGATGAGTCATCAGTGATTTTTCACGGGCTGCACCCTCATGTGGTGAGATTCAGTACCAATAACTTGGGCAACCAATGCCCTTGTAGCATTTCCACATTCAAGCTGACCTGTGAAGTGATATTTCAAAAGGCAGTCCCAGAAGTAACAAAGGATATGCCAGAAAATTCCTTCCATCATAGCTCCCCTCCACCCGTCTCCTTTTGATTTCTTAGGAGAATAAACAGTATGATATTCTGGTACCCACACTGCTTTTTGCCATCTGCAAAGTCAGCAGATGATCTGGAGACGATTGACCTGGATTCTTATCTTATGCAATTACTAAAAGATGACTTAGGATTTCCCTACGGGTAGCTTAAAATACACACCATTCTACCCAGATCCCAAGCCATATTTAGCAGACAGACCTGTCTTCCGTTAATGTAGTTTGCCACTAACCTGAGTTGCTTTCTCTGACGTACTTCTTTGGACAAGCTCTTATTGACTAAAAGGGGAATTTGTCTGGCTAGAAAGTTGGAAGGAAGAACCCCGATCTACCTCCTATAAAACAAGTTTGTTATGGCATCGGATTGCCATGTTTTCTCCCCCCACATCGCGCCCTTTTCTTGATCATTCCTTTGATCATTAACTTTTCCTTTTATCAGGCATATGTTTTATTTGATGTATGCAGTGGGGGCGATATAAAAATCAATAATAAACATAAGAAATAATGTATTTTTTATTATTGGGCATAAGTCATCTAAGCCATTTGCTTTTAAGGAACTTCACAAAATAAAGTAGTGAAGGGCAAAGTTCCTTGGATCTCTGCTGCAACTATGGAGCCATTTCTTAACACATATATTTAGGGGCCGGATGCCCCTCCTTATTTTTTCCTTTCTAATTAATTTTGGGGTTCGAAACTTGGAGATATCATTTGTGTGTGGGGGGGTGCAATTCTCCAAAACCTTTTTTTGGGGGAAGGAGTATTATTTCCAGTCTATTTTTCTGAAAGTGCTGCTGCAGCTCAGTTGAGCACTCACTGGCTGTGTGGCTCCGATTTGCTTTGGAAGACTGCTCCACTTCCTTGTGGGGCGCTGTTGCGGGCAGGCTACATGGTCTCCCCATACACAACAGGGGCATGGCTAAGCCCCCACGTCATGAAGGGAGTCCTGGCTGCATCCTGGTTTGCTGGGGGCGTGGCTTAGCATATTTAAACAGGTACGCAGCCGGGGGATCTCCCTTCTTTTTGCTGCTTCTGTGGATCTCCCGCCCTCCAGCCTTCCTTCCATGCATTCTACAGTGGTACCTCGGGTTAAGTACTTAATTCGTTCCGCAGGTCCTTACTTAACCTGAAACTGTTCTTAACCTGAAGCACCTCTTTAGCTAATGGGGTCTCCTGCTGCCGCCACGCCGCCACAGCACGCTTTCTGTTCTCATCTTGAAGCAAAGTTCTTAACCCGAAGCACTATTTCTGGGTTAACGGAGTCTGTAACCTGAAGCGTATGTAACCCGAGGTACCACTGTACATCTTGGCCTTGCTATGGATCTTGGTTGGTCACCTGTTGAGGGGGCCTGATAGGAATTTTTCCACTTGAAGAAGAGAAGGAGTTTGGACTTGATATCCCAGCTTTCCCTCACCTTAAGGAGTCTCAAAGCGGCTAACATTCTCCTTTCCCTTCCTCCCCCACAACAAACACTCTGTGAGGTGAGTGAGGCTGAGAGACTTCAGAGAAGTGTGACTAGCCCAAGGTCACCCAGCAGCAGGATGTGGAGGAGCGGGGAAGTGAACCCAGTTCACCAGATTACAAGTCCACTGCTCTTAACCACTACACCACACTTGGCAAATTGGCACCAGCCATTTGGTTTTCACTTATCTCGTAGCAATCGTCACAACTTTTGTAAGGTTTGGCGGTCAGGCACAGGTAAAACCAGGAGGGGAGATTGTGGCCATCACTTGCGCCTCCTTTTAAGGGTATTCCGTTAAAGGGATCCGGGTGTGTGGATCTTGTCCAAAGCCCGAGTAGGGGCCATGTCACAACCCCATCGGGGACCCTGGGGGAGCTCTTAGTTGATGTACATCAACAGGGCTCCCCCTACTGGTGGTTGACCCTTACTAGACTCCCTGCATAGTGGGCAGGAGTTAGGTATAGTTGGTTCAGTTCCAATGCCTAAGCCAATACCACTCACATTCTGTAACCAATAAAGTTGTGGCCTTTAATTTGCCCATTAACGTAAAATACTGTGTCTATTGTTATTATTCAACAAATGGGGAGGGCTCGGGGCCTTGACATGCAAACAGGGGTTCAAATGCCGCTGGGAAGTTGCCCCATGGATATATTGCAGTGTATGGATGAGCAGTGGGACGCGGGTGGCGCTGTGGGTTAAACCACAGAGCCTAGAACTTGCCGATCAGAAGGTTGGCGGTTCAAATCCCCGCAACGGAGTGAGCTCCCATTGTTCGGTCCATGTTCCTGCCAACCTAGCAGTTCGAAAGCACATCAAAGTGCAGGTAAATAAATAGGTACCGCTCCAGCGAGAAGGTAAACGGCGTTTCCGTACGTACGCTGCTCTGGTTTGCCAGGCTTGCCACATGACCCGGAAGCTGTACGTCGGCTTCCTCGGCCAATAAAGCGAGATGAGTGCTGCAACCCCAGAGTCGGTCACAACTAGACCTAATGGTCAGTGGTCCCCTTTACCTTATGGATGAGCAGATGGTTAAGTAGCCCTGAGATCATTAAGCTTCTTTACCTGCTATCTGAGAGTCTTATCCTTGGCTGAAGGCAGAACTTACTAGGGGTGGGTAAGGGAATCTTGTTTATCCTTGGTCTGGAAACCAAGCCCTATGAGGAATTTGTTCCTTAGACACTTGCTATGTAAGGAATATTCACAGAGCATTCAGGTTCCTTGCATATACAGTGGTATCTTGGTTCTCAAACTTAATCCGTTCCAGAAGTCCATTTCAAAACCAAAGCGTTCCAAAACCAAGGTGCACTTGGGGGAGGGGGCTGGTAGGGAATCCGACAAACAAGTTTCAAAGAACTGTATTATCAGACATCCTATCCCTGTGACACTAATCTGCTGTTGCAGTTGAGAATGCAAATATTCATGGCACCCGCGGAACAATTCTGAGCCCTTATTCTTACCGTGTTATCCACTGAAGCACTGACTTTAAAAAATATATATCTCTTGGAAGTTGGCAGGATAACATTTGATTCTGTGTTTTAGGCTGCTCCACAAGTTCAAGGAGATTATATCCGCAAAAACTTTACAAATCTTTAGGTTATACATGCTATACAGTGGTACCTTGGTTCTCAAACTTAATCCGTTCAGTGTCCGTTTGAAAACCAAAGTGTTCCAAAACCAAGGCACGCTTTCCCATAGAAAGTAATGCAAAACAGATCAATCTGTTCCAGACTTTTAAAAACAACCCCTAAAGCAGCAATTTAACATGAATTTTACTCTCTAACGAGACCATTGATCCATAAAATGAAGGCAATGTACAGTACTACAAAATAAATAAGGCAGTATTGTAGACGATAAAAATTTAAATTATTATTTTTTCTTATACTTGCACTGATGATAGTCATTGTTTGGATTTTATCCATTTCCACAGTCACACAGTCAATCAATCAATCACAGTTCCACACAGTCACAAAAACAAATTAACCGAAAAGGCCTAAAAAAAACACACCCGCAAAATAAATGGCAAAAACAAAAGCACCAAATACAGTGGTACCTCGAGTTACATATGCTTCAGGTTACATGTGCTTCAGGGTACAGACTCCGTCAACCCAGAAACAGTACCTCGGGTTAAGAACTTTGCTTCAGGATGGGAACAGAAATCATGCTCCCGCGGCGCGGCGGCAGCAGGAGGCCCCATTAGCTAAAGTGGTGCTTCGGGTTAAGAACAGTTTCAGGTTAAGAACGGACCTCTGGAACGAATTAAGTACTTAACCAGAGGTACCACTGTACAATGATACCTTGGTTCCCAACTTAATCTGTTCTAGAAGTCCATTTGACTTCCGAAATGTTCAGAAACCAAGCTGTGGCTTCTGATTGGTGCAGGCACCCTAGAAACAATAGATGACAGCTGCATCAGACGTTCGGCATCCGAAAAACATTTGAAAACCGGAACACTTACTTCCAGGTTTTTGGCATTTGGGAACCAAGGCATTTGAAAACCAGGGTATCACTGTAGTACTATGGGTCCCACCTATACTTAAATCTGAAGTGCATCAAGTAAGGTGTCTGGGGGAGGAACTCAGCAGGAAAACCTTATTTGTAGAAGTTTGTTATAGCCTTTAATCAGAGAGAGACGCTGTTGCCCAGAAGCAGTGAGTAGACACACAGGCATGCCAACCTGCTGGAAAGATTTTGTTCCAATGCGCAGAAAAAGGGAAGTCTCAAAAAGCGGGGGAAATAAAGTGTGCTCCAAAGAAAAACACTGACTTGCAGATATATGAGTCAGAGCTGAGACTGCATTCCTTTTGTCACAGTCTCTCTTGGGAGTCGTAGATTCCGGGATGTGGCTATTTTTCACAGCTCTGGGAAACTGGGGGACAGATTACTAAACGGATGAATCACGTCCAAGAGAAATACTTTCGTGTCATCAGGTTTGATCCTGGTCAACAGAATGAGGTAGTGGGTCTGACTGTGCTAGAAATCCTGATTTGAACCGGGAATGAACCATGTTCGGGGTTTGTGTTTCAAGGAAAGGGCGGAGGAGATCATTGGCATGATGGAATGTGGATGGAATGACAGTTGGGGGATGACGGCTGGGGAATTTTGCCAGTTGACAGTTGGAAGAGAGAGAGAGAGAGAGAGAGAGAGAGAGAGAGAGAGAGAGAAAAGGGTGGAGATTAGAGGGTAAGTTTAACTGGGTGGGAAAATTTGAGTTGTTCCTGCTACTTCTAAACGCATTGATTGCAGACGTGAATTTGTTTTCATTGTCCGTATGCAATCTTGCCTAATGAACACAAACCTAAAAGATCTTCGTTTTCCCTAATATAATGCAATTTTCTCTGGGGGGGGGGTTTGCTACTATGTGCATGCTCATGCACACTTTACCTTAGTAAATACATTTCTGGCTGGAGAACGGCCCTGCAAAATTCAGAGAAGTGCAAACTTCAAAGGATGGCTGTGTTTGGCTTCACATATTGTTCCAGAAAGTGCAAATTACATCGGTTCACCTCTAAATGTGAATGGAATCCAATTTCTCCCCCAACCCGCAGTGCCCAAACAGATGCCAGTTCCTCTCCCAACTGCAGCAAACTGAGCACCAATGTCTGAAAGAAAATCCCAGTTGCCTTCAGCTGAACATGGTTAGAATCCTCAGGATTCCTAAAGGAATGGAAGGCTTGCAGCCATGTTCAAGGGAAGGCAGTTCTCTGAAGACTTAAAGACACAGGTTGGAAGAAGAGGGGCAGAGTTTGAGCCCTCGTGGGCCCATTTGAATGCCCATGAAGAGCTTGTGACAACTCCAAACCAATTGAGACTGGTCTACAGAGAGAAATCAAAGATCACATGAGAGATACAGAAAAGAACATAAGATGGAAATTCATTGGACAGTTTCATAGGATCTTAGAGTTGGAGGTAACCCAAGGATCATCTAGTCCAATGCCTTGCGATGAAGGAATCTCAGCTAAAGCATCCATGACAGATGGCCATCCAAACTCTGCTTAAAAACCTCCAAGGAAGGAGAGCCCACCAACTCTCATGGGCGTCTGTTCCATTGCTGAACAGCTTTTACTATCAGAAAGTTTTTCCGAATGTTAAGTAGGAATCTCCTTTCTTCCAACTTGAAGCCATGGTTCAAGTCCTACCCTCCAGAGCAGGAGAAAACAAGCTTGCTCCCTCTTCCATGTGACAGCCCTTGAGATATTTGAAGATGGCTATCGTATCTTCTCTCATTCTCCTCTTTTCCAGGTTAAACATACCCAGCTCCGTCAAGCGCTCCTCATAAGGCTTAGTTTTCAGACCCTTGATCATCTTGGTTGTCCTCCTCTGCACACGTTCCAAATTGTGGGGCCCAAAATTGGACACAGTGTTCCAAGTGTGGTCTGACTAAAGCAGAAAACATTAAGTAAAGGTAAAGGGACCCCTGACCATTAGGTCCAGTCGTGACCGACTCTGGGGTTGCGGCACTCATCTCGCTTTATTGGCCGAGGGAGCCTGCATACAGGTCATGTGGCCAGCATGAGTAAGCTACTTCTGGCAAGCCAGAGCAGCACACAGAAATGCCGTTTACCTTCCTGCCGGAGCAGTACCTATTTATCTACTTGCACTTTGACGTGCTTTCAAACTGCTAGGTGGGCAGGAGCAGGGACAAGCAACGGGAGCTCACCCCGTCGTGGGGATTCGAACCGCCGACCTTCTGATTGGCAAGTCCTAGGCTCTGTGGTTTAACCCACAGCGCCACCCACGTTCCACCAGAATAGGCAGAATAGAGTAGTACTATTATTTCCCTTGATCTGGAAACTATACTTCTGTTGCTGCAACCTAGAATAGCATTAGCTTTTTTCGCTGCTGTTTGTCTCTGGGTCCACCTCCTAACTTAGTCATGAATTCATTGTACAGTCCTCATCGAAATCTATGCAAGTCTCAGTTCCCTATCTGCTAAAATACCTGTTGTGCAGGTGTAAGGTGAAGGGAACACTGAAAAGGATGTGGGACTTGAATATTCATGTCACCTTAGTCCTTAGAGATCCTACATACAAATGCATTGTAGTGTTTTATTCGTTGTCTTATGTAGGGCCTAGAACAATCTGATTTGCTTCCATTGAACTAGTCCCTGGGGCTTAAAATGGTATCATGTTGCTTTTTGCTTTTGCTTCAACTGGATTTCTTCTGCCTTTGACATTTCTACTGCACTCCCCCCCGCCACCCCCCAGCTACAATTTCTTTTTTTATCTCAACCTTCAATAGTTAGGTGCTTTCTTTAAAAGGTTTCGGTTATGCTGAAAGAACAAACAAAATCAAACTGCACCCATGTTGTGCTTTCCTGAGAACTCTTACTGGCTTGCTTAAACTTTGCGGTTGTGAATCTCTGCAGGCCCAATGCAAAACTACTTGCCCTTCCCCGCAGGGGGGGGGCTACTAATTTGGGAACGCCTTCTTCCAAAGTCAGTGGGATTTGAGACTTCCTCTTCATGGTATGCTAACAGCAGTGAGGAACCTTTTCCAGAACATCAGGAGAAACTTCCTGATGGTAAGAGCACTATGACAGTGGAATTAATAATAATAATAATAATAATAATAATAATAATAATAATAATTTATTTATACCCCTGCCACTCTGGGCGGCTTCCAGCAAATGATTAAAAAGGCATTAAAACATCAGACATTTGAAACTTCCCTAAACAAGGCTGTCTTCAGATGTCTTCTAAACGTCAGATAGTTGCTTATTTCCTTGACATCTGATGGGAGGGCATTCCACAGGACAGGCGCCAACACTGAGAAGGCCCTTTGCCTGGTTCCCTGTAACTTTGCTTCTTGTGGTGAGGGAACCAGCAGAAGGCCCTCAGAGGAGGACCTCAGTGTCCAGGCTGAACGATGGGGGTGGAGGCGCTCCTTCAGGTATACTGGGCCAAGGCTGTTTAGGGCTTTAAACCAGTTTTGAAGATAGTGGTGGGCTTTCCTTCACTTGAAGTCTTCCGTCAGAGACTAGGCAGCCACATGTTGGTGATGTTCTAGCTCTGGATTACTTGTACTGAGTAGGACTTGGTGTTCTTGAGAAGCTGCCCACTGCCCACACTCCAGGGATGTTTCCACCATTTACAGGGAGAGAAAACACATACACAGTGAGAATTAATAGGGCTAAGTATCTGCGTTTGTTAGTGCAGCTAAAAAAGCCAATGCAATTCTGGGCTGCATCAATAGGAGTATAGCATCTAGATCAAGGGAAGTAATAGTGCCACTGTATTCTGCTCTGGTCAGACCTCACCTGGAGTACTGTGTCCAGTTCTGGGCACCACAATTCAAGAAGAACACTGACAAACTGGAACGTGTCCAGAGGAGGGCAACCAAAATGGTCAAAGGCCTGGAAACGATGCCTTATGAGGAACGGCTAAGGGAGCTGGGCATGTTTAGCCTGGAGAAGAGGAGGTTAAGGGGTGATATGATAGCCATGTTCAAATATATAAAAGGATGTCACATAGAGGAGGGAGAAAGGTTGTTTTCTGCTGCTCCAGAGAAGCGGACACGGAGCAATGGTTCCAAACTACAAGAAAGAAGATTCCACCTAAACATTAGGAAGAACTTCCTGACAGTAAGAGCTGTTCGAAAGTGGAATTTGCTGCCAAGGAGTGTGGTGGAGTCTCCTACTTTGGAGGTCTTTAAGCAGAGGCTTGACAACCATATGTCAGGAGTGCTCTGGTGGTGTTTCCTGCTTGGCAGGGGGTTGGACTCAATGGCCCTTGTGGTCTCTTCCAACTCTATGATTCTATGAACTTGTGCTTTGGGGAGGAGCAAACGTTTCATCTTGCAAAAGTCCAGGTACCTGCATGGATCCCCTATGAAATGGGCAGTGTGGAGCAATGGGTGCATCTGACCCCAAGCTAGTTAAATCAAGGGAAATAGGGGAGCAGGACAAACATGGGTCCACTCAGGTTGACATATCCCTGTGAAAAATATTCCACATACTGACTAGGGCATGCAGCCTTGGGTATTGCACAGATGAAGAGATGCTGGAGTGAGTTGGTCCAATCAAATTACATGGGGAGGAATCAGATTGTGCCTTCACCTGCCACTCTGAGAACCATTAGACTTCAGTGCTTCATTTTAAATGCCTCTGAAAGACAAAGTTGTGTTCTGCCTTCAGGGAGCTAAAGGCAGAAAGGGAGCTGGAAAAAATTATATTTACTACCAGTCAAGCTGTATCTCTTGCTCCAGTTAGCATAACTATGCTCATAAGTGGCCATTATTCTAGAAGTGCTCCCTTAAATTATCTGTGAGAAACCCAGTTCAACACATCTTCAGTACTAATGCAAGACTCCAGCCTGATGGCTGGTAGAGGAGCTTCTGAGAAGAGCCTAGGAGTGGCATGAAACACAGAAGCCACCAAGAGACTTTCATATCAGCTGGTGCCATGCCATCCTGGTCCAGATACCTACCAGGAAGACATAGTACTAGTTTGGAAGCCTTCTATGGCCGGTGGAATGACCACCCTGTAGCAGTTGTTGGGAGCAGGAAACACAGGTGACTGTCATCAAATGCAGAGATTGCCTTCCAGCATTGCTCACATGCCATGAAGTGCAAAAATGGCCCAAGAGACAAATGCCATAAACGTTTACTAATGATTGACAGGTGGGCAAGGCTCACTGGGACAGCCCTGATGGGACAGATTGAGAGGTCTTGCAGACTGGATAAGCCTGGATACGGCTGAAGGTTTCCCTGCGAACCTGATTTCACTAGCAAAAAAAGGATGGTGTCCTGAATATCCCACTATTCAGGTCCATTGGATAATCCCAGTAAACAACATTATATGTGAGGTCGAGAAAAAATAAGTTTATGTGCCTCTGTCATGCCCCTCCTTACTCACTTTTCCCTTTAAGTTTAAAAACAAAAACCTTCTGTTGCTCAGAAGAAGAAAATAGTGTCCACACTTGTTTGGTTATCTATTATCTTTCCAGAAGAATCCCAGGATGGCTTCTAAAACACAAACCAAACACAAAACAAACATTTGGAGTCAAAACTAAAACCACACCTTAAGAACAGCAAGCCCATAAAGGTAGCTTTGCAGTGCAATTCTGTGTGTGTCTATTCAGAAATAAACCCCACTGAGTTCAGAGGGACTTACTCCCAGGTAAGCGTGTGGAAGGTTTCACTGTTAAAATAATCATTCTTCAAAGCAGGAGCAAGTAAAACCTCACCAATCACCTCAAGCTGGAAGTATGAGTAAAGAGGTCTTCACCCTCCAGCGAAACCAAGTGAGCAGTTTGGAGACTTGCAGTGGGAACTTGAAGGGTTTGCTAAATTGGATTCCTCCCATTAAAAGTGTTCATAACTTGAAGTGGAGTTATGTATTTTTCATCTGAAAATACTGAATGCTGCCCCCGCTGCAGCAGGGTAGAACATGGGTGAAGTGTTCCCCAAGCACCCATGAACCTGTCATTAAAGGAGTCGTGAGTCTTCCAGTTGGGGGATTACATGTTCCTTAATGTTACAGGATGTATCACTTGCAGAGAATTTCTGCCACCGCAAGCTAAGAAAACAATAAAAAAAATTGTATTAAATAGCAGCACAGATTCAACATCCATATTTCATCCAGATTTTTTATTCTTCTGTGGTTTCTCACTATGGCCAGCCATGTCGTGCCATTAAAACGAAGCCCCTAAGTAAATGACTGGGAGATTAAAAAAAAACAAGCCAGCACCACACCGCTTGCGAAAGGTAACCAAATTCCTCTTCCTGACAGGCTGTAAACAATGTCACAGGACGACATTGTTTTTCTTTCCACAGCCCTGCCAAGTGAAAGAGGAAGCATGAGATTAGAAGAAAATATTTAAATCAAAAAACCAAATCCTCAAGTGAACATTGGTCAAGTCCCTCCTTCCAGTTCAGTTTGTAAAGCAGATGTGCGCTTAAGAGAGAGAGATATATAATTGCTGAGTTAGGGGGAAAAAACCCATTGGGAAGAAAAACAAAGTTCAAGGACCAGGTCTTCAGCTGATATTTGCTGTGTTGTCTCTACTAAACAGATTGTCTCCACCAGTGATATCTAGAAGTATTGTGGGGGAGACTGGTGGATGTTTTTAAATGAAAACTATTTGGTTTGAATTTTCGGAATAGGCCGAATCTCCTGAATTTTCTATGGTGACAAGTTATGCATTTGTATTTTTTAAAATGCATAAGCTATTTTATATATCTAGGCTAGGATTCAGCTAAGTCATTGCATGTGTGGAACAAGGTCTACTCGTGCAAAGGGACTTCCCCTGTCTCCTCCCACCCACATGCCTCCCATGCTCCCTAAAACTGCTCTGGAGGAGTGCAAGAACCCCCAGAATAGATTTTGAGCGGGGGGCATATGAGGGAGCAGAGGGAGGAAAGTCTCATCGCTCAAATGGATCTAATTTCGTGCATGCATACTTCACTTAGATGCAAATTTCAAAATAAGTACCATAATGTAATAAATCTTGTCTTAGTAGAGTGGTACCTCGGTTTTTGAACAGCTTAGTTCACAAACAACTTGGACCCCAAATGCTGCAAAACCGGAAGTAGGTGTTCCGGTTTTTGAGCTTTTTTTCCCCAGAAGCCAAATGTTCTTCTAAAATCCCCATATAAAATGCTAGACTCACGAGGAGGAGAAGCTAAACTGTGAACAAATGTGATGGAAAACACCACTGAGCACATTCTTATGACACGGTTGCCCCCGGTGCATTCAGATACATTACTGTGTAGCAAGTGCTAAGTACTGCGGAAAAGGGGAAGAAGAGTGGTATGGGGGGTGGGGGAAGCAGCCTGATAATCAGCTGCCCTGTTCCACAGAGTATAGGCTGGATACACAAAGCGGGGCTGTAATGATTTCTCCCCCCCTGCAGTTTCACTTGTAAGAAGAGATCAGCAGCCACTCTCTCTAAAGTCCCTCTCTAAAGCAGGGCTTGAATGTTGTGTGCAAACAAACAGCAGGGAACACCGAACAGTTTGCAGAGTACAAACAGGATGGCATCTTGCTGCCTCACACTGCGCAGGGCTGCCATTGTCTGGGTGATCCACAGCAGAAATCAATCGAGGAAACTAATGATGGCTTCAGAAGGGGATGAAAGGAAAAGAGAGGGAGACTAACAAGGTGGAAAAAGGCACGGCTGTCAGAAAATGTGCTGGGATTGCAAGAAATTGCTTGTTGTTCATTTTGGATTTGCTCGCAGAGCAGTAAGGCCAGGCTGTGCCAGGTGAGAGGGGCATCCCAGCCAATATCCTTTGCAAGGCTGCAGGGCATGTTGGGTTGGCCCCATGTGACCCAGGATTTGTGCCCCCAGCATCCTCTGTGAGATTTTGTGCCATACAATTCACAGACCCTCCAAGTGTCCCTGTTTTCCTGGGACAGCCCTGGATTTAGAGGCCTGGGTGCCTACTGGAATGAATGAATGAATGAATGAATGAATGAATGAATGAATGAATATAATAATTTATTACTTATACATCACTCAGGCAGAAGATATAGAAGCATGATTAGTCGCACCAACAGGGTAAAGAACAGCTTCTATCCGTGGGCTGTTAGGCTGCTGAATGAAAAGATAACAACAGGGCAACTGACTTTCGGGTTTGGTGGGTGTGCGCCAGTGAACGAGGGGAATTAAGAATTAAGACTAAGAGAGCTGAGTGGGGGTTGCTTGTGTTATTTCACTGTATACAAGTTGTACAAGTGACAATAAAGTATTTCACTCCTTTGACTGGGTTGCCCCAACCACTCTGGACAGCTTCCGAGAAATTGAAACATCAAACACAGTAAAAATCAAACATAAAAAACTTCCCTATATGAGACTATACGGTGCCACTACCGAGAAGGCCTTCTGCCAGGTTGTCTGTAGCTTCACTTCTCACAGAGAGGGAACCACCAGAAGGCCCTCGGAGGAGGACCTCCATGTCCGGGCTGAATGATGGGGGTGGAGACGCTCCTTTAGGTATACAGGGCCAAGGCTGTGTACTAAGACAAGGGAGCGTGGGAAATACAGTTCTCAAGCCATATTTCCCATGCTTCATTGCTCCAGTAGATGCTGCCACATGTGATCACGGCAGAGTCTAGGTATTAATCCTGAGGCCTGCACCTAGCCTTTCCCAGTTGAGTTTGGGGGGGGGGTCCATAAGGATTGGTGGAAGAGAAGATGCCATGGAGCCAAGCTAATTCTGAACCTAGAAGGATACAGGCCCAATTCAGGATGGGTTTAAGGGATTGGAATCAGAGGTGGAGCTAGCTGCTCCGGCACCTGGAGTGGCGCACATGCTGTGCACCCAGGAACAAGGCCATGGGGGTGGGGCAAGTGTCCCAGGGGGGCGCTGCGTCGAGCATCCCAGGGGGCGAGACACCCAGGGGGCAGAGCAAGCCTCCCATGGGGGTGGAGTGAGCCACCCATTGCAGGTTGCTTCCTGGGCAGGGGGGGACAGAGCCGCACCGCTTTGCCAGCAGCCTCCCTCCCTTCCCTCTTGCTTTTGACAGCTCAGGAGGGCTCCCCCCCCCAGGAAGCAGCCCGGGAGTGGAGGGCAACGGTGCACCACCCTCCTGCCCACAACTCCCAAGCCTCCCCCGAGCTGTCAAAATGAAGGGAGGAGGGGAAAAGGCCACTGGCAAGGCAGCTCAGCTCCGCCCCTTCCCCCAACGGCTGAGGGTAGGCTTGGGAGTCGTGGGCAGGTGGTGCACCGAATGTCACCCCCCTCCGGTGATGACACCCCCCCCCTTTCCTCTGCCCCTGATTGGAATACACAAATTCAATCTCTTCTTCCTGAGATTTGGTACCATCACTACTTTGACTTGCCACAACATGGTGCGTATGGTATCATCTGCCTTTCACTGGACCACCTATGTCCTTGGTTGCTTTCTCCAATACAGTGATACCTCAGGTTACATATGCTTCAGGTTACAGACTCCGCTAACCCAGAAATAGTACCTCGGGTTAAGAACTTTGCTTCAAGAGAACAGAAATCATGCTCCGGTGGCGCAGCAGCAGGAGGCCCCATTAGCTAAAATGGTGCTTCAGGTTAAGAACAGTTTCAGGTTAAGAACGGACCTCTGGAATGAATTAAGTTTCAGGTTAAGAACAGACCTCTGGAATGAATTAAGTGGTACGAGATACCACTGTATATCAAAGAGAGTGCAGGGTGTGGCTATTTGTCTGTGGCAGGCTAAGAACACTAAGTTGTGTGCTCAGCAGCATCCCAGCTTCAAGGAGCCCTGGGACAGGTAGATTTTAGGGAACCTGACACCCACACCTTCTTCGTCTTTGACTCAACTGTTGCGAGAACCTTTCCGGAGGCAGATTTCCAGCTTGCTTGTCGTTAGACCTCTGAAGAGCAATCAATCTGGAATCAATTCAGGAACTTGAAGCTACAAGTTATCTGTTCTTGTTTATTCACCATGAGGAGAAGGCTTTAATTAATATAATACATAGTGGTCAATGCCTTGCTTTTAAACTTTACCTTTTCCCCATTGGTCAATCAATATGTATTTTAATCTTTCTCCCCTTTTAAATGCGTTTTAAAAGTCTCACAGAACAGGAGTAGCAGATTGCACGGTTATTAATTGCTATTATCAGCTCTTTCATTTTCCAAACATCAGCAGTTTCCATAAATTCCACTTTTATCCTTATACTTAAATCACCTTAGTCTTGTACATCACTTACGTCTGGAGACAACTGGTCCACAACTGAGGAGATATTCCGTTAAGCCAACAGCGGTAACAGATTAAAACCAAAAACCAGCTTCTCCTTTTTAAAAAAAACTTTCCTAATTTTGACAATGAGAAGAGATAAAGATATCCCGTGATTAATTTCACGGCGCTTCTGTATCACACTGGGAGTGAGGCGGTGCTTACTATTTCATATCTACCACGTATAATGTAGTGAGGTGGAACAGAATTGGTGGAGGTTCAAAAAGCATGAGAGATTCCTAGATTGTTGTGGCATCTGCAGCTAAGCTCATGGTCCAGATATCTACAGCAGATTTCCCCTCCTCTCAAGGTTGTTACAATCCATGAAAATAGGTGGAGTAATTATGAATTCCAGGAACTTAGCCAAATCAGGAATAGTGTTTGTGCAAGTCTGGGGATGGTGTAAGTTGGAGAAGATTCCAGAAAACACTACTCGTGGAGAGACAATGTTGCTGTGGACAAAAACAAATAGAATCTGCCACACATGTTCTTTTGTACTGTCTCTGGTACCAGACAGGAGGAAAAAGGGAAACAGGGACGTTCTGGGTTCAAATCAGAAACTGGGACGGCTTTGGTTAATTCCAGGACTGTCCCTGGAAAATAGGGACACTTGGAGGATATGGTAACAGCATAGGGCTTTGGGTCTCAAATCCAGCTTTGTCTAAGCCAGTGGCCCACATCACATGATGTGCCTTGTGAGAAAGCTGCCCTCTTCTGAATTTACTGCTCCCTTTCTATTGCATTAGGTGTTCCTGAGTTCTAAAGTTCAGTGTGGGAGGCATAGTAATTTGTGTTTTGTTGTATGCCAATAAAGGTTTAACGGATACGGAGGGATAATTTGTGTTTGCAATGTTCAGCGATTGCATTTGGATGGTTTAAAGCAGTCTTCCTCAACCTCGGCCCTCCAGATGTTTTGAGACTACAATTCCGATCATCCCTGACCACTGGTCCTGGTAGCTAGGGTTCATGGGAGTTGTAGGCCAAAAACATCTGGAGGGCCGAGGTTGAAGAAGCCTGGTTTAAAGGATACAAACACTACTGACACAAATACAGCTTATTACTCCTAGGAAAGTAGGAACACAATTGCAGCCTTGGCTTTCTTGTGAGAAAAGGGCAGGCAGAAGTTGAATATTATGTTTACAAATATGTATTTTTTAAATGTATAAAATGGTTTTAATGCAAATAAATTATTATTAATGAATGGTTTTGGGGGGGGGGGAATTCTATAACGTTTTAAAATCTCAGTGAATTTGCCAATGGATGGAAACATTGAAAGGTAAGAGCAGGCTTTTTTTTAACTGCTAACTTAGAAAAAATACTGTCCGCTTTTCCTTACTATTCTACCTGTAAAAGTAAAATAGTAAATCAACCAATCAATCATTTTTTTAAAAAGGAAAGCAGATCTGTTTTCCACAACCACCACCTCACCACCCCCGTTGTGGCTACAGGCCTAAAACAACTCCATAGGAATCAGTCCCCAGGGCACATTAACCTGGGAGTAAGCTCAATTAAGCACAAGTAGAACTTGTGAATCTAAAACATGAAATAATCAGATCAAATTAAGATTGGTTGGTGCTAAACTTGGAGCTGTAATATTTTGGCCAGGAGGGAGCAGAAAAACATGACCCTTTATAGCAAAAAGATGCATTGCTCTGGTTAAAAGAATCAAAATTCAGTGCCTACAAGGATTAAATCCACTTCTTCAGCCATTTTATATTTGTATATCTCTTCCATTCTGTGTCGCACCCGAGGCAATCACACCCTTTTGTCCTTCCTAAATTTGGCCTCGACTGTCAGACTTCCTTGAAACAGACTGGATTTCCAGAGCAGGAATTTAGCTGTTTAATGTGATCACAGCTCCTTAAAAAACGGCATGGGTACGTGCATAGCTTAGGGCTCCCATACATCTGAAATTTCTGGGACATGGCCGGGATTCAGCAGTCAGAAACAGTGTCCAGGCAGAAAAATCTCTGAAATGCCTGGGAAAATCTGGACGTATGGCAACCCATGCCTGAACTGTAGTTTTTGGCAAACTTTCGTTTCCAGATTTTCACTTTTTGAAATATGGCAACCCTAGCATAGGTGTTGTTTTTAATAAGAGTGACCAGTTGATTACACATATGGCGTAGGTTGTCTTCTCCTTACAGGTTTTTTTTTTGTTCTTCTGCTTATTAAAAAAAACATAAACAAAATCGCAAAGATGTAAGGCAAGGGTTCAAGATAGTCTATTATGAGTTTTAATTGTTGGTTTGTCATTGCTTTTAAAGTATTTTTTAAGGACTTTGAGACCTCAAGGTGGTGCAGATTCGTAAAATAGACATGAAATACATTGTGTTCATTTCATTTAAGCACAGTAGAGATGTTTAGTTGACCTGTTATGGTACAAAGAGAAGACAGACTAGATGAAATTGAAGGAAGAATGGACAGTATAAGGGGGGGGGATGTAATAAGTCGGCTACAGATGGAAGGATGTGGAACTTTCTGAAATTTCCACCTTCAGCCTCCCAAGGAAAATGGCTGGGTTTCTTAACTTATTCTCAGAAAAGAAAAGTAATCCTCATTCCCTCCACAGGTCTTCTATCGGGGATTTGTTTATGACACCACTTACCCAAATTTAGGTTTAAAACGTCTGCCTCTTTTGATGTGCAAAATGACTGGCAGCTATTGAAAAGAAATAAGTTTGTAGTCAAATAGTTCACGTGGTGAACTGGACCTAACTTGGTGAACTTTATACGGAGGTTCTTGCAGACTAGCAGACAATGGTAGGAACCATTCCAGTTATTAAAAGAATCTTCTTCTTTTTTGGAGTCCAGCACCAAAAAGGAGAAACTCCTCCCCTTTCAAATTATATATCTTTTACAGTGCAATTCTTTCTGGCTAGGAGGAAGACTTCAGACACTTTTTCAAATAACCCCAACTGTTTAATCTGTACCCTTCAGGGAGTCCTGCTGTGTGTGTATATGTGAAAGTGAAACACTTTGGTTGAAACAGGAACAGGCTTTTGGGTTTGGCTGGCCCTCTCTGGAAAAAAGTAGCAGCAGAAGGCGACTCATTTCCTTTATAGAGAGTGGCATTACATGGACCGTGAACCTTTATCCTTTCTTAGCTTGGACGGGATCATCGGCTCGCTGGGGACTGTCGGAGAAAAACGCACACCAATTCTCTTTGCAAAATTAGATCTGCTAACTTGGCTATTTAACTTTACTTATGTAGCAAAGTGGCAGCTTTTGATCTTAATTTATAGCAAACAGATCAGCCTGGGCTTTTCTTGAAAGGTCTTATTCATCACCTCCTTTTAAAATTTACTCTTAGTGACAGTCTAAAACCAGATCAGTCAGGGTGTTCTCCCTTAGGTTTTAAGTAATTTGTTTGGAATCCCAACAAATCTAATATCCCAATAGTAATGTTCATTGATCTCACTACCTTTCCCAGTGTGGTGGCTAACCAATCAGTCAAGTATACATGCGCAGCCCCCAAATTGCATAAATACTCAGAAAATACTATGGTGGAATCAATGCTGCTGGGGGCGCGGAGAAGAGAGATCTTTTCTTCCAGTGAAAATATGCATGGTATACAAATCAGAGTAAGTATTTCAAGATTTCTCCCTCATGTTCTCAGTTCCTGGGAATTATTTGCCTCATCTCTATTCTTTCTAAGTAATATTATTACAGTCTACGAATTGGCTTATCCACTCTATTATAATTATTATAGAAATGTAAAGATGAGATACTTTGTCATTGTTGGTTACACCACTATAGTACAAAAACCAGCATTTTATCAAGAAAACTCCAGAGACAAACACTTGATGAAGCAGTGAGGCACAAGCGGCATTCTATGAAAGAGGCTTGAACATGCCTTGAGAAAATAATAATAATAATAAAAATAAAATAAAAATATTTCTACTCCGCCCATCTGGCTGGGTTTCCCCAGCCACTCTGGGCGGCTTCCAACAACTAATTAAAAATACATTAAAGCATCAGTCATTAAAAACTTCCCTAAACAGGGCTGCCTTCAGATGTTTTCTAAATGTCATCTAGTTGTTTATTTCTTTGACGTCTGAGGGTGTTCCACGAGGTGGGCCCTCTGCCTGGTTCTCTGTAACCTCACTTCTTGCAGTGAAGGAACCACCAGTGGCCCTCAGAGCTGGACCTCAGTATCCTGGCTGAAGGATGGGGGTGGAGATGTTCCTTCAGATATACTGGGATGAGGCAGTTTAGGGCTTTAAAGGTCAGCACGAACACTTTGAATTGTGCTCGGAAATGTACTGGAAGCCAATGTAGGTCTTTCAAGACCAGTGTTATATGGTCTTGGTGGCCACTCCCAGTCACCAGTCTAGCTGCATGCCAGGCACTCCTGTCTTCCACTGCCTCCCACAGTTTGATCAAACTCACGTTGGTAGCTTCAAGAACACCATCCAACCATCTCATCCTCTGTCGTCCCCTTCTCCTTGTGCCCTCCATCTTTCCCAACATCAGGGTCTTTTCCAGGGAGTCTTCTCTTCTCATGAGGTGGCCAAAGTACTGGAGCCTCAGCTTCAGGAGCTGTCCTTCCAGTGAGCACTCAGGGCTGATTTTCTTCAGAATGGATAGGTTTGATCTTCTTGCAATCCATGTACTTTGCGCAAACCCACAGACTTCCATCTTCAACAAAAGATATGGGTCATATTATCCATCTTACAAAACAACAACCATTAACTACCTACCTCATCAGAATGAGCGACAAAAATCATATTCTAAAGATTCTGAAGTGACACCATAGCTTTTATTTTCAGTTGTTAATCATATGTTCAATCGTTCAGTCAACTTATATAAGAGACTTGCTTCGGAGTATGCTCCATCGAACATGCAAACCTTAGCAGCCATGCAAAGGATTTCACTGCAAGTACAATATCCATCCTTGTTTTTAATACACAACGACTCCGTTTGTTTCAAAAATCTTGATCATGAATGGTTTACCCAAATATGTCCACCCTTCTAAAATCAGATGCATTTCAAACTAATAGATGAATTGCAGAAGGAGATGTAAACTTGAGTGAATCAATAGCAGAAGAGAGCAAAATGTCCACTGGAACGGGGGGGGGGGAGGTTTCTTGGGATTTTCACATCAGGTGATGTTTCTAAATCTGCTCTGTTTCACCTTATCCATTCCCCACCTCCCCCAGTAACACATTTTTGGATGGTGGAATATATAAGATGCATTACTGTCACAACAACAATATAAAAAATACCCTGGAATGCTTTTCTTGCCAAAAAAAAATATCCGATGAATATTTCCGTCCAAGTTATAACTCAATGTCACAAAGGCTTGCACCGAGTGCACATATATTCCTAATGACTACAGTATGCTGTTCCACTGGCATATTAGAATCAGCTGTGCTAGTTGACCCAGGACAATAAAAGAGTGGTATAGAATAATAGACCATCAGTTAACAAGTGCTCTTAAAACAAAAACAAGCCATTTTCAGTCTAATATTTAAGGAGCGAGACAGCAAAATGGTACATTGCTCTTCACCAGCATCAGAGAGGACTTTAGTACAAACAAGTAAACATGATTATTAGGACATTGATATCGTGCAAAGCCTTCGTGTGATTCTGAGAGAAAGCCCCTTTGAACTCAATGCCACTTACCTTCTGAATAGGCGCATAGAAGAACTCAACTGTTAGGAGCAGCATTTACAGCGACATAAAAACAACCGAGGAAGAAAAGGGAAAGAAACTTTCCCAAAATGCAAACCGAAAATATTTTCAGATTAATCCCCTTGACCGCTGTTCATCATGCTATTGGCAAGCTGTTTCCAGCAGTTCCCCACCAACACTGGAGGAGGGAAAGAGTCCTTAAAAACAGAACCAAGTTACCTGTGGGGCCAGTCACCCAGGCAGCCTGTGGCTGGATGGGGGTAGTTTTCAGGGCTGGATTTCGGTTTGATGAGGCCCTAAGCTACTGACGGTAATGGGGCCCTTTGTATGTCCAGATTGCCACTGTTTTTTGTGTTGAATATATGCTATATGGTAATTTATGGACCTCATAGGTATCTACTGGGATGTGGGTGGCGCTGTGGGTTAAACCACAGAGCCTAGGACTTGCCAATCAGAAGGTCAGCGGTTCGAATCCCCACGACGGGGTGCGTTCCCGTTCCTTGGTCCCTGCTCCTGCCAACCTAGCAGTTTGAAAGCACGTCAAAGTACAAGTAGATAAATAGGTACTGCTCCAGCGGGAAGGTAAACAGCGTTTCCGTGCGCTGCTCTGGTTCGCCAGAAGCAGCTTAGTCATGCTGGCCACATGACCCGGAAGCTGTACACCGGCTCCCTCGGCCAATAAAGCGAGATAAAGGGACACGGTGGCGCTGTGGGTAAAACCTTAGTGCCTAGGACTTGCCGATCGTATGGTCGGCGGTTCGAATCCCCGCAGCGGGGTGAGCTCCACGTCAAGTGCAAGTAGATAAATAGGTACGGCTTTATAGCGGGAAGGTAAATGGCGTTTCCGTGTGCTGCGCTGGTCCTGGCTCGCCAGAGCAGCTTTGTCACACTGGCCACGTGACCCGGAAGTGTCTCCGGACAGCGCTGGCTCCCGGCCTCTTAAGTGAGATGAGCACACAACCCTAGAGTCGGACACGACTGCCCGTACGGGTTGGGGTACCTTTACCTTTAATAGGTATCTAAAGCCATTCGCACATAATAGGAGCCTACACAACACAAAACACTGTTGCTGTATGTAGGTTTTTTTTGGTTTTTATCTTATATTTTGGAAATGTACATTGAGGGTTTTTTCCCCTTTAAATTTTTTTTGGGTCCTCTAGAGCAGTGTTTCCCAACCTTTTTTGGGCAAAGGCACACTTGTTTGATGAAAAAAATCTCGAGGCACACCACCATTACAGCACCGTGACGTCAGCGCGCAGCGTCACGCCGGGAGGGACGCACGAAAGTGTAAGTTTCAATTTTTTCCCTCCCCCTTGCCGGGGAACCTCCAAGCTTTGGGGGTGGGGGGGGAGGAGGCAGCAAAGCGAGGGACTGAGGGACTCCTCCAACGACAAGGGTTGGGGAAGAAGAGAAAGGGCTATTCCACTCCAGTCACGGGAGGGGAATATGTACTGGCCCAACTGGTGTGCGGTCTTCGGAAAGCGGGGTGCGGGAAGGAAGCCTAGGCTCGGGGTCCACCGACCTCGGCGGAGAAGGGCAACAACCGGAGCCGATGACGAGCCGACGCGTGCGTGCAGCGGCTGGCCTCAAGCTCGGGAAGCTGCGCGCGGCGATGTTGACGCGGGGCGCGCGAGAGCTTGGGGGCGGGGGGCGGGAGAGAGAGAGAGAAAGAGTTGGCAGCACCAGGCGCTGTTACTTATTGCGCTGCGGACGCTGCCAGCAACTGCGGTGGTTGTGCGGCGGCCGCCGCCGCAGAACGTCCTCATCAGTCAGCTGAGCTGCCTGGCGGCGTAGGGAGCCAAGGGGCGGGGCTTCCTTTCTGAAGGAGCTGAGGGTGGGGGTCCTCCGGCGCCTTCGGCGAAACGGCGCCGGCCCAGAGCGCTTCTAGGAGGCTGCCTTTGTGCGTGACGTAAAGCCCTCTTTCCCTCCCTCCAGCCCCGTGTCACCTGTGGAAAAGGGGGCTGGATCCAGTGACGCAACTCGGAAAACTGTTAGGGAAGCCAGAGCAGGAAAGTGAGTGGGAGGCGGCGCCGCCGCTTTAACCCACGTTTCCTGTTTGAAAGAGAAACTTTCAGTGTTTCCCAACCTTTTTTGGACTCGCCCGCCTCCCTCCAGGCAACATCTCGCGGCACACCAGGCAACATCTCACGGCACACTAGTGTGCCGCGGAACACTGGTTGGGAAACACTGCTCTCTAGAGAGTGGGGCCCTAACCTATAGCTTGTTTAGCTTATACATAAATCTGGCACTGGTAGTTTTGCAGGTCCTGGGGAGTGGAGGCAGATTATTAGGGACAGTGGCCCTCACCCAATTGGCCAGGAAGGGTGGGAAATGGCTGTGTTTTAGTTCTGCTGTATCCTGCAGTGCCGGGATCCACATTTTCATCGGATCACACATGGAACACCTATACAGCCTTTTCCTGCGGTTTGCATCTCTGATGCTTTTGAGGTTGGTCATTGGATTAAGGACCAGTTGCTGAGTTGCCATTGCTTTGAGATCGCTTGAGGTCGGGTGGATAACAAGCCAAGGCAGCCACCGAAAGGGAGTCTCGGTGGGGAGTTTACATATTTGTTTTCTGATTGATTGCATGGTTAGAGAGCTCCAAAAATCTACTGTGGTTCGTTGCGTAAATGCCCCTCCTATGTAGCGTGAGGAAAGTACCTACTATGACAGGCATGATCATGATTTCACTGTGCTAAGGTACCCTTAGGTCCATAAAGTCGCCAGTGGTCATCTAAATACGTTGCCAGTAAAGTAAATATAAAAATTATAGCCTGCATGGGGGAGATCAAGCCACAGAAAAGTACGAGTTTTACACGAGTTCACAGGTAGCAGGTGTATCTCACGTGGATATCTAGTGACAGGGAGGAATACGAGGCTCACAGACCCTCATCCATCATTTGGTCATAAAACCATTGCAGCGAGAAGAAAGGGTCGGACCATGGAAGAACCCCTAGTCTGAGGATCTTCTCTGTTTCTTTGGAAAATGCAGTTTCCTATGATTCCTATTCTGGCAGCTTCTTCCAGCACTAGTTGTAAACCGTTTCTTCAAAGCATAAGCAGGTTTTCCTTCAAGTCTCCCAGTTTTCTGTTCCTTCCACCTAAGCAGCTGTGATTGTGTTGATGTGTAATCTGTCTTACATATCTGCGTGCTCAAAGAGTGTGATTTTTGTGAATTCCTACGCAAATGAAACCGATTCGCACATCCCAGACTAATATGTGGATTGGAATGTTATTATCCTTAAGATCTTGCATTTTGATGGCTATGGTACAGTTCTCAGCTCAAAACATACACCGAAATGCTTCAAAATGCATATTTTAGGATCAAATACACATTCGTAGTAATGCATATTCAGATAACATATCTATTTAAATACAAACTTTCATGTGCATTTTATTTTAAGCAGATTAATGGAAATGCAAAGTTGCATCTATATAGAGTGTTCTTTAGGTTTAAAACTGAAATGGATTCAACAACAACAAAAGGATGTCGTGGGTATATCGTTTGTATTAACTTTGCTTTGGAGGAATCCTTGATATTTGAGGGTGTTCACACACTCTTAAATTGTATCTCTGTAGTGTGGGGACTAACAGACAGACAACAAAAGTGGATTCTGTAAATCCTTATGGTGGCAAAGAGACTTACGTTTGCTCCAAGGACAAACTTCCACCACTCAGTGGTCTGAACATCATGGAATTATAGAACTGTAGAGTAGGAAGCGACAGCAATTGTCATCTAGATTCAACTCCCTGCAATGCAGGAATCTCAGCTAAAACCCTTCATTGAAGGCAGTGGCATAGCGTGGGTTGTCAGTACCCGGGGCAAGGCAATTAATTTGCGGCCCCTAACCCGTGGATTTTAGCACTCGAGTCTCTTCCACTAGGTTAGTGTGCGCCCCCCCAGATGTTGCGCCCGGTGTGGCCGGCCCCCCCTGCACCCCCCACGCTACGCCACTGATTGAAGGAGATTCCACGACTTTCTGAGAGAGCCCAATCTTACTGCCTTTTCTATGTTTGAATGCATGGTTTATAATCCTCATTTAGATAGTGTTTTACCTCGGAAGTCTAACGCCTTGTGACTCGAAAAAGCCTTGCGACTGGCCAATTGGAAGCCACGCCTTGGTTTCTGAACGTTTTGGAAGTCGAACGGACTTCCGGAACGGATTGCATTCGACTTCCGAGGTACAACTGTATATATTTTGGACATACGGATGATGTACAGTGGTACCTCGGGTTACATATGCTTCAGGTTACAGACTCTGCAAACCCATAAATATTACGTCAGGTTAAGAACTTTGCTTCAGGATGAGAACAGAAATCGTGCAGCGGCGGTACAGCAGCAGCGGGAGGCCCCATTAGCTAAAGTGGTGCTTCAGGTTAAGAACAGTTTCAGGTTAAGAACAGACCTCCAGAACGAATTAAGTTCTTAACCCAAGGTACCACTGTATATTAATCCACTCATTTAAATTAGGATTAATAGAATATTTTATTGTTAATTTCAGTTGCTATTTTTAAAAATCTCCTTTCTATTTTTCATCTGCTAGATTTGCATCACACACACACACACACACACACACACACACACACACGGAAATGAGACTTGTGAATGACCGTATGTGAAATTGGTATTGACTGGTAAAGGACTGATCCATCAACCCCTATCTATTCTATAATATTCATGCTAACCTCCTTGCAAAACAGCCGTTCCTATACATCATTTACAAACTTCCAGTTGCGGCTCTTCTGCTGAGTAGGGAAATGCAAACCAGAAATGTTCTGATTTCCCAAAGGCAGCAATGCTTAACTCATTACTGCACGACCCTTTTAAAAACTATAAATTGCATTGTGTTACTGTTGTGACAAGTAAAGTTTAAAACTGAACATCACCACAACCAATGTTTGGAGGGCTTTTTGGGGGGAGTGGTGGAGATGGTAGTGCAAAGTCATGCATTGTAAACGAGCAAACTTCTGGCCATATGGTCTTAAAATCTTTGTGGTGGCTTTTAATGGACTCAGATCTTTGCCTTTGAGCTCACTTTAAACAAGCAACAAGGGTACGGCACAAAGAAAGGAAAGCCCTGCGTGTGGATAAAACCAAGTGATCCACGTTTGAGATCAATGTACAATAGCAACGGCAATGACTAGGAGGAAGAGAAGCAGAATAGAACTTTGCCTCATAGAGAAAACACACCATGAAGAGAGAGACTTTTTCTTTTTTTTACTGGTTCATTTGAAAACAAGTACATCTGCAATTGTATGTGTGCGACCACTTTGTAAACTAGGGATGAAAAATACTTGAAATTTTTCAGAGTTCTACAAAGTGGCTTTGGAGTACATTTCTTGGAAATTTGCATGATTTTACTTATAACGGTAGGTGTATTACATATGCAGATTTTATCTTCTAGGGCAAAAGAACAAAGACAAATGTTCCTAGTCAGGACATGTGGAATCAAATCACTGCTCTTATCAAAGCACGAGAAATTACAAATTCCATAAAGCACATTGTTATTTTTCTAATGTACCCCTGATCCATAATGAGAAGCAATCTAACATATAGATTTTGCATTCAATATCGCTGTCAAAAACTACATTACACATCAAATGTTAATGGCACTGGGGAGTTGGGGTGATTAATACCATAACAAATGGTATATATTACAAATTTTCTTTTGTTCTTTACTCACAATGACGCATACAGCCAGGATTTAACCTTTAAGGGTTAAAGAGTTTAATCAATGTCAATGTCTGATCTTCTGAAGGCGATAAAGAACGGTCTGTCTAGCGATACCCAACAGAACATCACTTTGTCAAGCCACAAAGCACCCAAAAGCTTGTCAAGTAAGTTACCAGAAACCTCTTTGTGGTTAGAACTCAGCTCCTTCCTGCTTGACCTATTATTTGATATTTGACCACTTGGTTGCAAGACACTTGCTCTTTCCAGCTGAAATGTCACTGGGGCATCTTGTCAGCTCCCCGACATCTCGGCCTGACATACAATTTTACTTTTGTGTGCTACAAGGCAGAAAATGCAGGGCAATGGCCTTGCTTTAAATTCTGTCAGCATCAAAGATGGGCGTCACTCTTGGGTCCTACTACCAACAACAACAACAACAAAAGGAGTCTATTTTGAAGGTCAAAATGGCCATTCCTTTAAAGTCTCTGCAGCTTAAACGAAATTTATTACCTGCAATCCTGGTTTGGGAACTGCCCTTATAAAAAGTACATAAACATATCATCTAAAAAGAGAGAGAGGGAGAGGGAGAAATTCCTCCCCGTACAATTGTTTCTACTTTCTTATCAAACACGGACTTGATAAAAGGATGAGTTTGCAATGCCTGCAGGGACCGGATTCCACACTTAACTTAACTTGTTCAAATGGGCAAGTAGTATCATGTAGGTTTACAAGGAGCAACCTGACCTTCTCACATTGACCAGGAGTGACATTATTGTGCAGAAAGAGAAGCAGTCCCATCATTTCTGTTTTGCACAACCTGCTTAAAGTTTGCAACTAAATGCTTGTCTTCAGTTGAGCTGACAAGAGAGGAGAGGGGGCTCACTGAACCATAGCAGGGCTGCCATGAAATGACAGGAATCATTGGCATACATTTCAAATAGCTCTCTCAATCCTATTAAAGTATTGCAGCCCTGTTTTAAAATAGACAAGTATGAAACAACTTTGATAGATAGAGACTAAAATGGCTTATTGATTTCTTTTTTAAAAAAAGTCAGAGGAAAATTACCCAAAATGTGTCATTCTTTAACATTTAAAAATATATTACATAAAAATGAGCTACTACCGTGATAAATAAAACTTTTCATTATATATATATATATATATTTTAACAAACTCTTTTTCAGTATGCTGGGAGCGCAGGAACATAGGAACAACCCGTGAACCCCCCACAATGAATAATGCAAAATTAATGCCACGGAAATGCATAGAGAAATAAGTGCAATTCGAAGGCTCAAAACATCCAAATAAGCGAGGGTTTTTAATTAGTTACACACATGTATTTATATATAGCTGCTTACAAAAAATATCGATCTTAACATCCATTTTGCATTGCTCGTTTGGTGGTGGGTATGAAATTCAGGGTTGAGGAATATGAGGAAATCTGAGAATTAGGTCTGTTGTGTACCAAGGCAAAAGATGTATCATAATCTGACTCTGCCTTGAGTGGCAAAAAGTCTGGGATGCAATTCTGGTCCAGCTGGGTTAAGGATCTTGAAGATCTAGGGATGCTTAAAGTGTTTTGCGGCTCCTGTAAGGCAAAAAGAAAAGGGGAAAAAATCATAAATAAAATACATACACCTTAGCCATAGGCCAATTAAGAAACAGTATGCTCAAATGCTACGGCATATTAGTACAACCCAATGCACAGTTTAAAGGAGTTTTAAGCCCCATTAATTTCAGCAAGCACACTATGATTATCTATGGATTGCAATAGTTAACAATAATTTTTGAGAACATTATTTGTTTCGCCTAATATTTCGACTACCCTTATTTTCACATTTGAATGCTCTAGTAAAGGTTTTGATTCTCTCATTCCTGTATCTCTGCTGCACTGCTATCATTAAGACTGAAAACTGCTAAACTGCCACAATCAGCTACAAATCCGAACAAGTGGTTTTTCGCACTGTACAGTAAAGTCTAGAATAGTTTTTTCACTTCATTTATTTATTTATTTTAAAAAATATTGTTTGATAATGCTGAATTGTGCTTGCCCCTGACCTTTCCCAGTTTAAATTTTTGTCTCATTCTCTGTCTGGAATAAACTAAACATGGTCAGCAACTACATTCCATCCAAATAGGATACAGTCCTGAAGGAATATTAGCTTGCTCATGTTCATTAACATCTACAAAATTTTAGCTACATTTTGCATTGGTCAGAGCAAATGAAGCAGATAAAGTATTCGGGTACCATAATCCTACACATTTCTTACTCAGAACTACGTCCCATCGACTTAATCCTAGGTAAGAGAGCAAAGAGGTGCAGTTTGAATCAGCCGGAAGAATGTATAGGAAGAATAAGTACCTTTAGAACAAGTATCACATACAACCACCGCCAAAACTAGCAAACACAACTGTATCTAAAATTCGATCTGCACTCCCTCAATAAGGGAATGGCAAATAAGATTTTGTGAATACAGTGGTGCCTCGCAAAATGAAATTAATCCATTCCGCGAGTCTCTTCGTCTAGCGGTTTTTTCGTCTTGCGAAGCAACCCTATTAGCGGCTTAGCGGCTATTAAAGGCTTAGCGGTTTAGCGGCTAAAAGGCTATTAGCGGCTTAGCAGTTTAGAAAAAGGGGGGGAAAGCGGAAAAAAATCGGAACACTCGCGAGACGTTTTTGTCTTGCGAAGCAAGCCCATAGGGAAATTCGTCTTGCGATGCAGCTCAAAAACGGAAAACCCTTTCGTCTAGCGGGTTTTCCGTCTTGCGAGGCATTCGTCTTGCGGGGCACCACTGTATATAGAATCAGCAAGACTTACAGCAGTGGTAAGAGGCCAATCTGACCAAAAACTGATAGAGGAGTGGACTTGCGTGAAGGAATACATCAAAAAACATTGTTCTGGTATTAATATATCAATATGAATGAAACTTATAGAGGGGAAAAAATTAAGAATAAATGGGCATAAGATGAGATAGTCAAAAATAATATTGACAACACAGCGAAAAGAAGAAAAGAAACAAAGGAAGCCACATATAGGTGGAGGGAAGTCACAATTTATGTCTGCATGTTTAGTTTCCATGTTTGCTTTCTTTTTTTGTAATCTAAGTTGAGAGGTGTATGTATCTATGTATAATGTTTGTTTAGTGTTTTGGTTTGTGTTTGTAAGTATTGCATTTATCAATAAAAGTTTAAGAAAATTGATCTGCATGAGGGACATGTGCTACTTTAACCAACGGCATCAAAATGCCATGGAATGCATTCGGTGAATTGTATTAGCACCAAAATACAGGCTGCAGTAATGAAGTGGAAGGGAATATTTGGAATTTTGCTACTGTGCGCATCGGGTTTTTGAGCGCTTCCCCCTCCCATTCCCATTACTGCTACTGGGGAGAAGAAGGAGGAAAAATCAATGGGCTGCATCTAACAACTAGTTCAGCAATTTCCTTTGATGTTGGCTCTTTGATTTCCTGATACAACACAAGCTATCTTGTAGCAGGCTGGAAAGGCGGACCTTTAAGAACCACCAGTATGGTTGCAAGTTCAAATGGTTACCCCAAAGAGATATTTAAAAAGCAGTTGTACACTCAATTCTACAAAGGATTTTGGATTGTGAAGTTTGAGTTAGACAGAAATTAAACTTGCAATCTTTGCTGCAAGTATATTTTGGTCCTACTGCACACAGCATATTGTAGCCAAGTTAAAATCGATGTTTATTGCAGTGGCAACAGTGACTTCACATATTTGAACATCTGTTATTGTAATTAGCAAGTTTTAATTATCTAAATGTTTATATAGGATGCTGCAGAAGGATGCAAAATTTGGATTTCCTGGTTTACTCCAAAGAGAGAAATTCTGATGCTATGTGAAAATGTGCTTTGTTTTAAAATTCCTCTCCAAAAACCAAGGACAATTTGTCATTTTAAATAGGTGCAGTCAATAGGTAAAGGACAGGTTGTTTTGCATATTTGTCAGTCTCATTTTCCGCATGAACTCGCTTATCACTCTGGTTAAAAATCATAATCATTTCTCACATTTTATTTCCCTCAAAACTCAGCCGATTCTTTTTTTTTTTAAATAAAACAACCTCAAAATCCCAAGCAAGGGGGTAGAAATCAGGTTCCCTCAGAGAGTTGCACACAAAAAGTATGAAACTTAATGATTGGCAGCTAGTCAATAGACTGTTACAGGAAAAGGCTTCAATGTTTGGCGGTGGTGAAAGGAGGGGAGGCTGGTCTGCTTCAGTTCTCAGGCCCAGGCTGCACCTCCTAGGAAACTGAGGTAGAATAACATCTAACAAATGGAATGGAAATCTGATTGCTCCTGTAGCCTTGACAGATGGAGGAAAAGCTTTCGCCGCTATTCATACAAACTGTCTTGATCCAGAACTGCTGTATGCATTTAAAACAAATGAAGAAAACACACACATAGCCCTGAAAGTATAACTTACATTGGAATAACTCAAAATAATATAAGTTTTAGGGTTGTTGTTTTACTATAACCATGTGTCTATGTGCATCAGATTGTGTTTTTTCTCTCAATATCATTACTCTCTATCCCTTAGTTGGCAACATTACGAGTCTCTGTACATGAGCACCAACAGATCATTTGAACCGGAAACGTGTGCCTATGTGCATATTCGCTGAGACGACTGTATTTACTGATGGGTTCTGTCCAAGAGGGTGGCTCCATGTTGCAGCACCTTAGAGGCTAGAAATGCTATGCGAGTTTGCCCTAGCCTGGCTAAAAAAAGAGCTTCTGGGGGGTCTTAAAAGGTTGCCTCAAAAGAATGCCCCCCTCCACATCCTACTACAGCTCAGATCAATATTTGGGCAGGAGAAGGGTTCTTGGTTTCCCTCTGCTCATTTCAGCCAGCCCCCAAGGCACCGTCCTTTTTACTTATCTGTATACGGCAATACAGTGGTACCCAGTTTTTTAGGATTCAGCAACTATCTTGTAGGTAGAGAACCAACATCCCCCAAGGTCAAGTTTGTACTGTGATCAGTAAAACGGGGTCTCTGCAGTTTCTTCACAGACTGCTCTGCTACCACCTTGTTTTCCCCATCCAGATTTAGGATGAGCTCTGATGGCCTTAAAAAGATAAAGGTAAAGGACCCCTGACAGTTAAGTCCAGTCGCGGACGACTCTGGGGTTGCAGCGCTCATCTCGCTTTACTGGCCAAGGGAGCTGGCGTACAGCTTCCGGTTCATGTGGCCAGCATGACTATGCCGCTTCTGGTGAACCAGAGCAGCGCACGGAAACGCTGTTTACCTTCCCGCCGGAGCAGTACCTATTTATCTACTTGCACTTTAACATGCTTTTGAACTGCTAGGTTGGCAGGAGCTGGGACAGAGCAACGGGAACTCACCCCGTTGCAGGGATTCAAACTGTCGACCTTCCGATCGGCAAGCGTTTCCGTGCGCTCTGGTTTCCGTCACTGTGTCCCATTGCACCAGAAGCAGTTTAGTCCTGCTTGCCACATGACCCAGAAGGTTGTCTGTGGACAAACACCGGCTCCCTTGGCATGAAAGCGAGATGAGCGCTGCAACTCCATAGTCGCCTTTGACTGGACTTAACCGCCCAGGGGTCCTTTACCTTTACCTTGCATCCCTCAACTGTTGGCCAGGTAGACAACTCTACATTGGGGACAATATATATTGCAATCCAGAACAGCAGAGCTGCTTCTCAGGATCTTACGGGAGATGGACCCTGGGCTCTTGCAGACAAGCAGAAAGACAACTCCATGGCTCTCTCTTGCAGAACGATGACTATATGCTCTTGAGCATCCCCCAAGTTTTTATGCAACGTGCTGCCATTATCATTTCATAGCACAACACTCGATGCTTTATGCAGCTCTAAACATGGAGACAGAAAGATTGCCAGCTGTTTTCCTCTTTCATTTTTACACTTTCTATTTGAATCTTGCGGGCCAAGCCTTGTGCTTGTGTTACTGGCCATATTTCTGGGTGCCCATTTTACGGGTGAATGGAAGCTTGGCCCTAAATCCAAGCAAGCGGCCTTCTAATGTCCGTACCTCCCCACAGCTACCGTATTTTTTGCACCATAACACTCACTTTTTTCCTCCTAAAAAGTAAGGGGAAATGTCTGTGCATGTTATGGAGGGAATGCCTACGGGTGGCATGCCTGCAGATTTTCCTCCTCTAAAAACTATGTGCGTGTTATGGTCTGGTGCGTGTTATAGAGCGAAAAATACAGTAGTTTTACAGGTGGCTGTTTTTCCCACTGTTACCTCCGCTTCAATCGGTGGAGGCTGGGAGGGGATCAATTAAAAGGAAATAAAAAGGGACGAGGTTGTATTGACTAGCAACAGCTCGCTCGCTCAGCCTTTGCAACAGGCTGGAAGGACCTGTACAGAAAAAAGGTTCTCCTGCGATGGACAAAAAGCACCGATTAGCCAAACCGTTTTAATTGCCCAATTCGGGAACCCCTTCACAAGAGATGTGCATCTATCTGCTGAATTTCCAGCAGTCTAATTTTTTTGTCAGAGACCTGGAGCCTGATGCAGATCTGTGCTCTGGCAGAAAGAGGAAAGGGGAAGCGGGAGGAGAAGGGGGGGGGGAGAGACTATATTTACATTCACTTTGCCAAACATTAGCATCTTTTTGTCCAATCATTTGAATTCAGAAGGGTTAGGAGAAAACAGCTTAGAGAACAAGGGTTGACACATACAGTGTGAAATCTTAAGGTGCTTGAATGCAATGAGGGAGAAAGTGAGCCCGAACCACATTTCAGCTCCCTAACTGCGCTGCAGCCCGCGTGAACTTTGTGACAGGTCTCTGTCTCTCAGCCACACTTGAGTAGCTTCTGCTGACATTCAGCTGTCAGCCAGCATCCCTTTACCATGCCCCTAACATGCTCTACAGCTTCACCCAATTAACTTGCTTTCACTTGACATTGCAGCAAAAAGCTTCATAATAGGTGGTCAAGGTGCACGGTGCCTGCCTGCCCTCTTAACTGCTCACGCACAGCAAGATGCTTAACTACTTTCCTTCAGTTTGCTCCGAAGTGGTGCGACTGTGATTTAGTTATCCCATTTACTAAACCAGGAAGAGAAAGCTGGGATTCAGCAAAGCCACATTTCTCATTGTATTTTAAATCATGCTTTAAAAATGAAACAAAACCAAACCAAGCCAAAGGACCAAAATTTGACCATCAAAATAATTTGATTTTAAAAATATACATTTGATTTTTATATATACAGGTTTCATGAAAACCTTGCATTTCTATTAGCAACAGAAATGCAGGGAGTGTGGGGCATCAAAATTATTATTTCCAACAATAGCCTTTTATGATACAGAAGGATATGGCTAAGGCAAAATTAAAGTGTCTTTATGATTCAGCATTCTCACACCAGAAAAATCATTAGACATTTAGATGATTAACTCTATTACATACTCTGTTGAACAGCTGGCAGTATGTTAAGTAAAATAGTGAGCACCCCTTAAAAAGGCATATCAAAGAAAGTAAATGGATTGTAAATCTTTTAAGGGCATCCGGGAAAGATTTAAGATTCAGCTGCACCTATTTTAACCCCAGATCATTGGTGAGATTTATTCCCCGCTTTTCTTCTTCTTCATGATTTAGGTAAATCTCCAGTTTATATTAGGGTTATCCAAGAGCACAAGTGTCATCTCATACTCTAAGGAAGTTGCGGTGTGCTATGAATAGAAGCCTACTGATCAATATGCTATGGAAGAAATTTAAAGAGAGACCCTATATCTGTGGCAGTATGCGGACAATGATCTATTGAACTGAAGGATAAACTCATTGAGACATTAAAAACAAATGTATTGTTTAAAAATGCATTTTAAGTGTTCCAGGATTGTCTTGTGAGAAAAGGGTCCCCTGCACAACAAATTCTCATAACCACCATTGTTTGTGACCCAGCTAATCAAAATGGTGGCATAACCCTTGCTGGCTTTGAAAATGGATCTCTTCATATGCTATATTGGAGGTCAACGTTGTCCATCTCAAAGAGTTTTCTGCTGAAAAGTGTTTGTGAGGGAGTAGAGAGGGGGTGTGCAATGTCCCCTGCTTTGGAGGGAAAGTCACCAGTGGGGAGAAGGGTTTGGTACCACAAACCGTGATTCACAGCTCGTTTACTTCTGAATACTTTCATTCAATGAAGCTGTAAGTGGGCTGTAGGTTAGAGACAGGTTCAAAACATCTTTCTGCCAGTGTTGTGAGATTACAAGCTGTACGTGTTATCATGCCTATGCACTCTCAAGAGAGCAAAATTCCCTTTCCTTGCTCAAACTACCAATGTTTAGCACTGATTTCGTATCAGAACTACGCCGTCTCGTAAAAAAACAGCCCCCTCCAGGGGAAAAGAACAATGCTAGTCACATTGTGCCCTTGATAAACCGCTGTTGTATGTAGATAACACTTCTTGATGTGATGGCAATGTGACATTTGCAAAAGAGCATCCCACTGGGATTTCAGAAACTCTTCAGAATTGCTGTTCAAACACCGGGTGCATTATCCAAATTCTACATGCCTTAGGTTCACTCATTTTTTAAAAAAAATAATACAAAAATATGGGCCATGCATTTTGTTGGATTAAAACAAACAAACAAAGCAGCTAGCTTTAAAAAAAATAAATAAATCTGAGAAGGTGCTACATTGCGTAAATGTATCCTTGATAAAAGCAATAAAATCAGCAAATAGCTTTATGAGGAAATCCAAAAATGTTGCTCTGTATGAAATAATTTGAAGGAACTGCCTGACGGCAAGAAATCTAATCCAAAATTCTAGTACCAGGTGGGGAAGACGCTAGAATTTCTAACTCAATGAAGTACACTTGAGTATCCTCATAAAAGTTAGCTGCTTTTAAAATACCTTTCGATCTGACTTAGATTTTACACACAGAGAGTTTTTGGTTTGGGGCAGCAGTACTGACCTTTGCTTCTCCTCTTGCTCCTGGTGCAAGCAGTTTATGAGCAATACCAATCACTTGTGAGTTTTATAGAATCAGAAATTAAACAGAAAAGTGAATTTATTTTGAAAAGGCATTGCAATGAGCGAGGGAGGGAGGACCCTTAATTGTTATATGAATAACTAGGAGGGGGGAAAGGGTCATACTCTAGGCTCAATTTCAGTTGATGTCTAACAGGCATGCAAGCTTCAAATTATGCTAACTGGGCAAGAAATCAAGCTTATCAGTTATAAACAATTTGAGTGTGGCTGGGCTAGGGTTACAGTTTCTATTGTTTCTGGCCTCATTCATATATACAGTTATACTTCTGGCTGCACCTAAATAAAAACCTAATAATTCAAGGGGGAAAAAACTATGTATATATACCAATCAGCCGTGGATTGGTACTGACACTGGAAAATCACTTTTCCCCAAAACGGCCAAACAAGCCGAGAGTCACTAAGCAAACGAAAATCAATATTTTCCACATACCAGTTGCATCCTAAGGGAATGAACGTTCTAAAAAGGAATTGTCCCCACCCACTCCCGCCTTTTATATGAATGTAAAATCTGCATACAAGAGGGAAAGAGAGAGAGAAAAGAATGTGCGCAAAAGGCTCTGCAGAATGATGCAAATGCAGAGGAAAACAAAGAGATATAGGGATTTATAATGTGGTTTTCTTCCAAGTACCTTGTGGTCTCTTATGTGGCTCTTAGCTTCCCTTCCTTGCACCAACCTTGTAGGTCAGACCAAGAGACGGTGACCAAGCTCATAGGCAGGTGTGGCTTTCTACCATGCCAACCTATGATTGCCTTCTAGCTGGGAAGCTGCTTCTGGATCAGGTGAAGTTAGCTGGGGAGTCATGGTCAATAGCAGAACCTGCTTCTTAATTCAGATTCACTTGTCCCTTGAACACACAGATGGGTTTAAAGGTCCAGCTTTGGAAATACAGAGACCAGCTACATGTTATGTGCAAGACTGTCTCAAGGCAAATTTTTAAAATGCAGTACAAACACCAACAATTGGGAAACACTTGCCTGCGAGCGTTCCACTATAAGCAGATGGAAATATCGGCAGGATTTTGATTTCACTTGCAGTGTAACAATTATCATGGGAAATGGGAAACACTTGCCTGCGAGCGCTCCAATTGGAGAACAGCCTTTACCAAAGGTGTCATGGGCTTTGAAGACACTGAAACTCAGGATGCAAGGGAGAAACGTGCTAAGAGGAAGGCCCTAGTGTTGTTCTACCCATTTTGCTGCAGAAAAATTGAGGTTGAGTAGTGTATGACAACCGTCAAGTATAGCCCAATGTTGCTAGCCTTGTGTGCTGGTGTTTTTTCAGGAAATGCAGCAGGGGTTGAGTACCTGTAGCCCTCTAGATGTTGCTGGATTCCACCTACCAGGGGTGCCAACTTGAATAAAACATGGGGGGGCAGGTAAGCCCCGTCTCGCATAATCAATCACATATTGCGGCACACACACACTATCTGAATGGCAGTATCCATCAACTTTGGGAGGACATGGCTCCCTCAAATATTTTATTAGGGAGCTGAAGGGACCTTGGCCCCTAGGAGTTGGCTCCTATGTCCCCTATCATCAACTGCAGCCACATGGCCAATAGCCATGCACGATTGGGGTTGTAGACCAGCAACATCTGGTTCTACAGAATCAAAATCGGGTTCTACAGAATTTTCTTGGTATTTTGGAACAGGTTTACACTATAGGTCAACATTTCTGGCCTTTGAGAAGCAGTATGGTTTCGAAAACTTTCTTCAAATGAGTTCCACACAAAAACAGGAAACGGGAACGTTAAGAAAAAGTACAATTGCTGATTGTAGGAATGGTGATCCAAATGTACAAGCTCAATAAAACAAACATGAAGATGTTACTGCCAGTTCAACAGTCCTGAAACTTGTCAGCAACCAAAGGACCAAAACAGTTGTCTAATAATAGAATATTAAACTTTTGTACCCTTTGAACTTCCTGTCTTCTGCATCACACCCTCACAGACATTTCCAAGTATTTTCATATTATTCCACTTGGATTTCCAGCACAAAACAATGGCTCAGTTGAGAAACATAAAGCATACACCCTAATACTTAATAGCAAAGTCGTCTTATGCATACTGTAGAAGCCAGAACCTCTTCAACTACAAAAATGCTTCAGCGATAGCATAAACTTTCCAACAGAGCCATGAAATAGTCTTCTCTAGAGGATTTCAAGAGGAGTTTGTGAAAGCTATCAGAGATAATTTACTGGTGGCCCTCCAGATGTTGTTAGACTTCAACTCCCATAATCCCTCGCTATTGACCAAATACTTTTATAATACAAAAATAATTTTATAAGTTGTGTGTACTTGTTTCCCAATTTGACCCTTTTGCATGGTTTGTGGTATTTTAAGCACTTTGTGGTATTTTGAGCACTGTGACTTGCCATTATTTTTATTGATTTGTAATTCCTTACTGTAACTGGTAAGTGTAAACTGTTTAACTATTATTTGCTGATATTTAATTCTACTGTTTACTATTACAGTTTAATGGATTGTTGAATATTGCTTTATTTGATACAACTTGTTTATTTTAAAGTTGTTGTGGCTTTTATTGTTATTGTGTGTGTGATCTTGGTCATCTATTTTGTTGTCTTCGGTTGTAAACTGCCTTGTGTGTAGTAATACAGAAAGGTAGTATACAAATTAAAAGTCGAATGAAATGCCCGGGGGCTTTTAGGAGTTGGAGTCCGACAACACATGGAAGGCCACCAGCTCCCCATCTCTGTTGCAGGCTATGCTGTTTTAGGGCTTGAAGGCTAAACTAAATAGCTGCTCTTCAAATAGCAAGCATGACAATGGGGTTGCACCTTGTCCCAAGGTAGGTTGGAAGAGTGACGACACCACCGCTATTTTCTTCGTTTCTTTGAAGTTTGTACAGTGGTACCTCGAGTTACATACGCTTCAGGTTACACACTCCTTGAAGCCAGAAATACTGCTTCAGGTTAAGAACTTTGCTTCAGGATTAAGAACTTTGCTTCAGGTTAAGAACTTTGCTTCAGGATAAGAACAGAAATTGGGCTCCGGCGGTGCGGCGGCAGCAGGAGGCCCCATTAGCTAAAGTGGTGCTTCAGGTTAAGAACAGTTTCAGGTTAAGTACAGACCTCCGGAACGAATTAAGTACTTAACCCGAGGTACCACTGTATAAGAGAAAGGATAGGGCGAGGAAAAACAAAAGGGGAACAGCTTGATAGATTATAAAACGTGGGTCCCATGTGGTTCAGTCCTCAGTCTGAAATGAGTGTGTAATCTATTGAGAGTCATAGGTTCCATGGTTATCACCAGCATCTGTGATGAATACCAGATTTTATCAGGAGCTGGAGCAGGTGAAGTGTGCATCACTTCTTGTTCATTTATGCAAAAAGTGCTTGCGTGAGCAGCATAACACCTGAGGTGCCCAGGAAAGACCAGCAACACTCGGTTTTTAGCAGAAATGAGCCAGAGACTGGACCATCTGAACTCAGTTGTAAGCAATTTTTACAGCAAAGGGTGGGTCCCCACTACCATTAGATCAAACATGAGTTTGCTAATATGTTCAAAGAGCATTTGCATGCCCAGAACAGGCACACACACACACACACACACACACACACACACACACACACAGCCTCAGATGAATGCTGGACTTAGGTACATTCATACTCTGCAAAAACTCTTCTGACATTAATGAAAAGGTGAAACGGAGCCATAGTGGAAGTTCAAGGATCTGTCTTTTGCTGCAACACATAAAGTGGCCCTCACACATTTCTGCAGTGACCCAGAAACAGAAGTCTGGTGAAATGGGGAGTGCTTGGCTATGTTCTGTATGTTCTGACTTTATTGAGACATAGAAAAAGGAGGTAGCATTAGCATGGATAGGTCATTTGGATTACCTCAATTCAGGTGTCATCTGAGTACATGAACCAGAGTCTTTTGGCAGCCTAACTAGGCTTTAACTTCTTACAAAAATGTCTCCGTTGATTCATAACCCCAGAACAAATTTTACTTTCTTTTGTGTTTAACCCACGGTTTAGCACTGGATAATGGATGCTTCTAGCCCTCTATCTTGAAATAGCTTCTTCAAAAGGAAGGAGGAAATGCCGAAGTAAAAGTCCTTGACACCAGAAAGAAGTAAATTTATCTACCTTTGTACAGAATAGTCTTTTCTTCTGCAAAGCCAGCTCAATTATGTTCTCGGCTCTATTCTTTCTTAAAAACTTTCTACTCGGGGTTAAACATCCTGATCCAGTTTTCAACACAACAGCTTTCCCGCTTCTTACAAGCTTTTCATTCCCACTGCAACCTAGACAGTATTGTCGGATCTTTGTATCGTGGCGTGTCAGACACTGTCACTTGGCAGACAAATGGGGACGGAGGCAGATTGGAAAAAGGCAGGTACAATGGACAGAGCAAAGAGCACAGAAAACTAAGACACCTGCTTACTTGCCTGTGAATTGTGCCACTACTGTAAAGAAACATGGTGATGTAATTCTGTTCTATTCTATTGTGGTAAAATCGAAAGAAAAATTATGTCCAGAAAGAAAACCTCAAATCACTTTTGTCTGGTTTTTTACATGCAATATATTATCTGACTAAAGCTAGATATCTGAGTTAATTTTCAATAAGCAAGTTTCTCTTAGTTCCATCGGCAAAATACAGCACGACCCACAAAATGCTAGGGACTTTGCCGTGGGATAGAATAGTAGTTGATGACCAGAGTGTACCCAATGCTAGCTGCTGAGATACGAAATAGTATGCTGACACTGTGCAGGAAGAGGATCACTGTACAAACCGACTTTCTAATAATAATAATAATAATAATAATAATAATAATAATAAAATGTATTTATATGCCGCCCAACTGACCGGGTTACCCCCTGACACACGCAATCAAAACTCACTGCAGGCAAGCAACCTTGCCCTGGACACCCAACCACTCTCACTACCAATGAAAACCAATAAATGAATAGAAAGAAAAGCTACCCAAGTTTGTTGTTGTTGTTTAGTCGTGTCCGACTCTTCGTGACCCCATGGACCAGAGCACGCCAGGCACTCCTGTCTTCCACTGCCTCCTGCAGTTTGGTCAAACTCATGCTGGTAGCTTTGAGAACACTGACCAACCATCTCATCCTTTGTCATCCCCTTCTCCTTGTGCCCTCCATCTTTCCCAGCATCAGGGTCTTTTCCAGGGAGTCTTCTCTTCTCATGAGGTGGCCAAAGTATTGGAGCCTCAGCTTTAGGATCTGTCCTTCCAGTGAGCACTCAGGGTTAATTTCCTTCAGAACGGATAGGTTTGATCTTCTTGCAGTCCATGGGACTCTCAAAAGCATCAATTCTTCGGCAATCAGCCTTCTTTATGGTCCAGCTCTCACTTCCATACATCACTACGGGGAAAACCATAGCTTTGACTATATGGACCTTTGTCGGCAAGGTGATGTCTCTGCTTTTTAAGATGCGGTCTAGGTTTGTCATCGCTTTTCTCCCAAGAAGCAGGTGTCTTTTAATTTTGTGACTGCTGTCACCATCTGCAGTGGTCATGGAGCCCAAGAAAGTAAAATCTCTCAGTGCCTCCATTTCTTCCCCTTCTATTTGCCAGGAGCTGGTGGGACCAGTGGCCATGATCTTAGGGGTTTTTTTATGTTGCATACACCAAACAAAAGAATGCACCACCCCCCTTCTTTCCTCTCTCTTCTCCCCCACCCTTATACTGTGTACAACATTGATGTCTCACATTGAATGTAACTGATCAGTAGGAAAGACTCCACGAGCTGAAAATAGAGACAACTCTTGTGCTTTTGTAACCCAAGATCTTTAATTTTTTTAAAAAAATATTTTTTTTAAGCAAGAAAAGACCTGTTCTTCTGCTGCCACTCTCCGGATGGGGGACACAGAGAAGGGCCTCGGGTGACAAGCACAAGGTCCGGGTTGGTTTGTATGGGGGAAAGGAGGTCCTTAAAGTATTGAGGTCCTGAGACATGCAAGGCTTTATAGATCAACACCAGCATTTTGAATTGGGCCCAGAAACTAATCAGCAGCCAGTGCAATTGTGCCAGGACTAGTGTAAGACTCTTGGCTTTCTGATTTTCAGTTATAAGTGCCAACATGGCATTATTAATATGCCAACAGAACAAAAAGTTGGAAGAGGTGTTCATCATACACCAGTTAAGGTTTACAAGCAATACTTATTTGCGGTTTACTTACAAAGCCCATGACCACCTGCAGAGGCTTTGTGACCCGCAGGTTGGGGGGAAACACTGCAACAATCTTCAGTGATTCCATTTCACACTCACCTTCCAGTTCTGAGTGTTTACACCTTACGTTAAAAACCTGGGATGGACTGGGGCTTACTGCTGGTGTATGGACAACCCTTCGGACTAACAGTCTACCAACCTGAACTGAGAGAAGTGGTCTCAGATTTGGTTCAGCAAAAAAACAGTGATATCTACTTCCATTAGCACAAAAGTCTGCCCTTTGACAACCTTCTTTTTAAGAACATTCACCAGGAAGTCATTTCGCTTTGTAGTGGGATTTGGGGTTGAGTGCTAGAGCCAGAATAGGGGTTCTGTTGGGTGTATTACAGAGCTCAGTGGCAGGGCACACGCAGAAAGTCACAGGTTTGGCCTTTGACATCTTCAGTTAGACAGACCGTGTAGCAGGTGATGTGAAAGAAAGCTCTGTGTGCCAGAAGAGAAAATACTGAGCTACATGGACAAATAAAGTCTACCTTGGTATAGGGTAGCTTTCTGTGTTTCTAGGATGAGGACCCTGGGCTTTCTGTTACGGGGGAAGCTCAATAAATATGCTGAAATTGTCTTGTCCAGGGCTGTTCAGTTCTTTGTGGATGCTAACTATGGAGCCTAGCATATGGGGTGGGTTGCAGTCATAGAATCATAGAGTTGGAAGGGACCCAATGGGTCATCTAGTCAAACCCCTTTGCAATGCAGGAATCTCAGCTAAAGCATCCATGACAGATGGCCATCTAACTTCTTAAAAACCTCCAAGGAAGGAGAGTTCACAACCTCCCAAGGGAGACTGTTCCACTGTCAAACAGCTCTTACTGCCAGAAACTTCTTCCTGATGTTGAGTCAGAATCTCCTTCCTTGTGATTTGAAGCCATTGGTTTGAGTCCTACTCCTCAGAGCAGGAGAAAACAAGCTTGTTCCCTCTTCCATGTGACGACCCTTGAGATATCTCTTTTCCAGGCTAAACATATCTAGCTTCTTCAAGCGTTCCTCATAAGGCCCGTTTTCCAGACTCTTGATAATCTTGATCAGGGAACCTCAATAAATATGCTGGAGCTGTTTTGCCCAGAGCTGTTCAGGACTTTGTGGGTGCTTTGACAACCATGGAGGGTCTAGCATATGGAATGGGTTGCACTCTTGACTAGGCAAGAAAATGTGGGAGACGTTCCGTTGACTCCCTAGTAATGGTCAGGCCAGGTTATCTTAAGGTTCACCTGTATCTTCATATACGTACCCAGACCCTGAGATCTTCATCACAGTCCCTTCTTCATTTGCACTTGACCAGGTGAGGTGCAGTGGGCTGCTACAGAAGGATGACCATTTTGAGGATGGTGCCCTGACTCTGGAATGTCGTCCCCAGAGAGGCTCACCTGGCACCTCATTTTATGCTTTTTCAGCTGGGAAGGACATTATCTTCCCTCATGCAGAGTTCAGTTAGTCCCACGGTTTACCTGGATACTGATGGCTGTAAAGCAGGAATGCTGGTATGCAAGTGGCAGAAAACAGTGCAATGCTCATCCTCTATCACTGATTTTATGGAGTGCGGTCCGGTGAAGTTCTTGGAGTGCCTTGGGACTTTTTCCAACATGGCAGGCAAGGCAATGTTTAAAAAAACCCTTGGAGGCATGTTGTGACATGTTTACTAAGCACCGTGAGAGTAAAATAACTCGCATCTGCAGCAACTTGGATATAACGGTTTTGACAGCTCGGCCTAAGGACATGTTTAGAGCACTGCCTCTTCCTATTTCATTAGATGACTTTCAGTTATTATGGCTTCAGGACATGGACAAGGAGAAGTCTGGCCTCCCAGCTGTTTGTTCAATCCTTGGCTTCTTGGCTCGTAACACCTAGCAGGATAGGACTGGATAGCTGGGTCCAGGAGACAGTGAATGTCTCCCAGTGAGAAAAAATGGTCCCGGCTGCCTTTGAAGGACATGGTGGCATGGCCTCCTTAGACTCAGAAGATTGCAATAACTACCAGTTAGCCACTGATACTCCCCTCTGGGGTCATTGTGCTTCAGTGCTTTCATTCCTACCTGGAAGGACAGTACTAGGTGGTGGTGGTGATGGAAGACAGTGGTATTTATGTTATGGGATGGAGATATTATCAGTATGCTGATGGCACAACTCTATTTTCTCTTGTCACCTAATTTGGGTGAGACAGCAGAAATGTTATTTTTTTGATACCTAAAGGGCTGGGTGAAAGCCAACATACCAGGGATGGGGAACCGAGGTAAATAACTATTCTGCAAACCACTGTTGTAAATCTATATCATCTTCCTCTTCTCTGGAAGGTTCAGGGGGAAGAGGGGGAGGCAGTCCCCACCATTTCTCTGCAGTCCAGACCCTGACACCCCAGCCACTCTGGGCGGCTCCCAACAAAATACTAAAAACACAGTTAAACACCAACCACGCAAAACTTCCTTGGACAGATCTGCCTTCGAATGTCTTCTAAAAGTCAAATAGTTATTTATCTCCTTGACATCTGAAGGGAGGGCATTCCACAGGGTGGGTGCCACTGCCGAGAAGGCCCTCTGCCTTGTTCCCTGTAACTTCGCTTTTCGCAGTAAGGGAACCACCAGAAGACTCTCAGAGGTGGGCCTTAGTGTCTGGGCTGAATGATTGGGATGGAGCTGTGTTGGTCTGCTGTGTTGTTGTCTAGTCGTTTAGTCGTGTCCGTCTTCATGACCCCATGGACCAGAGCACACCAGGCACTCCTGTCTTCCACTGCCTCCCGCAGTTTGGTCAAATTCATGCTGGTAGCTTCGAGAACACTGTCCAACCATCTCGTCCTCTGTCGTCCCCTTCTCCTTGTGCCCTCATTCTTTCCCAACATCAGGGTCTTTTCCAGGGAGTCTTCTCTTCTCCTGAGGTGGCCAAAGTCTTGGAGCCTCAGCTTCAGGATCTGTCCTTCCAGTGAGCACTCAGGGCTGATTTCCTTCAGAATGGAGAGGTCTGATCTTCTTGCATGGGACTCTCAAGAGTCTCCTCCAGCACCAGAATTCAAAAGCATCAATTCTTCGGCAATCAGCCTTTTTATGATCAGACTTCTTTACACGAAAGCTCACACCAATAACAAACTTAGTTGGTCTCTAAGGTGCTACTGGAAGGAATTTTGTTTGTTTGTTTTGATGGGGATGGAGACACTCCTTCAGGTACATAGGGATGAGGTCGTTTAGGGCTTTAAAGGTCAGCACCTACACTTTGAATTATGCCCGGAAACCAACTGAAGGTTTAAAAGGAATACCAAACAAACAGTGATGGCAGAGACTTTTTCATTCAATTGGAAAAAATCCAGTTGTTTCTGGAAAGTACAGGTAATGAGCACCTGTCCAATTTCAACAGGGATGCTGTCAGGAATATAGCTATCTCCACCTTGAACTGTGGAGGGCCTTCCTTATATGTGAGTACCAAAATCCTGAACCCACCAGGAGTTTGACAACCAGTTCAAATCCCATAAACGAGGTGTTATACGCTGAACATGGTTTTTCCTCCCCCCCATCAAATACAATGCAACATGTTTTGAGACTGCTCAGAAATTGTGATCAGTCCAAATAATGTTATTAGGTTGCTCACAAGGTAGATGGGAACAAAGCTTGCTGGTACTTAAAACAACTTTAGTTCTAGTCTTCTGTAAAGAATCTGTGGGAATGTATCAAATGTACTCAGCTTCTCTCTCCATATACGTTAAAATCCAAAATCAGTTAAGGCATCCTTTGTATTTTAGCACCATTCATCTCACTGAGGTAATTTCAACAGATCTAGCTTGCTAAATATATCAACTCCCTGTATCATCTCAGCAACAGAACTGGGTTCTTCTTCAAATATTACAAAATAAGTTTTACCACCTCAAATTTTCTCTCGCAAAAGTGAAGCTACATTGGGACATTTAAAATAAGGAAGCAGTATGTTACTCTAAACTTTACTTATCTGCAGGTGTAAATACATAGGTCTAATAATAAGAGTTCCCACTGAGAAAAGTGTTACTTATATTAAAATATTAAAACTATTTAATGAGCTTTCTCCCACTGCCCTCCAAAAAAGTAAGTTTAAGTGTGTGCCTTAACCTGCTTGAGGCAAAGGAAGTTTCAAACATATTGGATTTGAAACTGGCCATTATTTCCCATGTTGCAAAAATGGCAATTTTATTTCCCGACAGCAAATGAAACTGTCAGGAAAATTTAGATGCAATAAAACTGTGTGGTTAAACCAACATGCTGGATTTGGACTAAAACTGAATTAAAGGAATTAAAATTAAGCATTATGTCAGTCAAAGTTTATAAAAACTTTATTAAAATGGGGATATTTGGTGGGAAAACCTGGGAGTTTGGGCCTCGGCGAAGCCCAACAGGACCTGTCCATTTCATCTCTATCAATTGTGTCACATTTGGAATTTGCACAATGAAAAATATTTTGCATAAGTGTCTTGCTCCTGGCAACCTTTCCACCTTTATAAAAAGTTGTCAAGGCAGTGTGTGACTTTCGCGGTGCAGAGTTTGAGAATGGTGGCTTCAGTCCAAGGCTAGCTAATAACGGCTGACATGCACTGGAACCTAGAGGCCTAAATCAACATTGTTTTCACAGCTGTAATTAAGCCACCTAATCAGAAGCACATTTTGACGGGACAGTTTCTGGAAGCCAGACATTATAATTTCTTATGCCTGGAGCGCAGTGGCTCATGAGAGGTCCTCATTTAATTTCAGTTTGTGTGTGAGTGTGTGTGTGTGTGTGTGTTTTAAAAGAGGCAGTAAAAAGAAAATACTATTTGGAGGGTGGTGGTGGGGGAGGTGGCGGGAAAGCAGGGCGCATCTGTTGAAATGAAGCAGGCCTATGTGTTCATGTCTTGACCAACTTGCAACCCACCCTCCTCCAGCCGTGCGCCGAGTCCCCGTCTCTCGGGTGGCAGCTGTGCGCAGTGAGAATAGGGACCTCTGCCAAGATCAACAGATGAGCTGGTCTGAACCGGCTCTCTGTGTGTTCCGATTGTAAATTGTGCTGGTGATGATTAGAGAACTCCAACACAGGATGTTGACTCTTAAAACTGTCCAGAGAAAATAAGTTTTGGGTTGCTTTCCTTCAAATTCGGTTAAAAAAAGGGGGGAGGGGAGGGGAAAGAAAAAGTAAACCCTTTTTGTGACTTGGTGCACAGAGTCGAGTCTCTGGCTGTCAGATGATTCCTCTAACATGAATCCACACGAATCAAATAGCCGTGTTGTTTTTATAAAAAGATATAAAAGGCCCTCGCAATGTTCCCACAGCAGGACCCGTCATCTCGAAGTGTTTATAGAAGAGAACCGCTGCTGAGTGCACTTCTTTAAGAAGCAAACCCAAAGCATTTTGCATGTGACACCACCTGCTAAAAAGGAGAGAGGTACCTGCAACTCCTTCAGTATCTAGAAGCTGGTTAGCACTTGTTATGACTTACCTATGCCCTGGTCACACTGAACTGTCATCTGGCCCATGCTCTGTGGAACTGCTGCAATGGGGAACTTTAAACATAAACTTTCAACCTCAGAGGCCATGGTAAGACTATCACTACGAAAGCCCTAGTCACTGGGGTCTGATTACGTTTAGTTCTGCATTTTAATTGCATATGGATTCTATTAACTCGCCCCTTTGCCTTATAGGCAACGTTTTAATCAAATAACTGCAATTTTCAAATATACTACGATAGCTTGACAAGGTAAAAGTTCACATGCCTAGCATACGTGGAATAGCAAAAAACAACAACTTCATATTGAAGAGGAAATAATTTTTACACACACACACACAAAGCGGGAAAATTTGTCAAATTATTCTGTTGCTGCTTGTGCTCATGAGGGCGGTAAAGGTAAAGGTAAAGGTAAAGGGACCCCTGACCGTTAGGTCCAGTCACGGACAACTCTGGGGTTGCGGCGCTCATCTCGCTTTATCGGCCGAGGGAGCCGGCGTACAGCTTCTGGGTCATGTGGCCAGCATGACTAAGCCGCTTCTGGTGAACCAGAGCAGTGCATGGAAATGCCGTTTATCTTCCCGCTGGAGCGGTACCTATTTATCTACTTGCACTTTGACGTGCTTTCGTACTGCTAGGTTGGCAGGAGCAGGGACCAAGCAACAGGAGCTCACCCCGTCGTGTGGATTCGAACCGTCAACCTTCTGATCGGCAAGTCCTAGGCTCTGTGGTTTAACCCACAGCGCCACCCGTGTCCCCATGAGGGCAGTAGGGATGGGGAATTTTGATACTGTAGGCCAAACACCCACTGCCACTCTATCTAGCCCTCCAGATTCTGCCCCAAGCTGCCCTCCTCATTGGCCATGTGCCACACGGTCCCTGAGGGCTTCTGCCCAGTTGAAATAAGTCCTTCAACTGCAATACTTTTGCTTGCTTGCCTGGCTGGAAAGATGAGCGGGTGGAATTCAGCGACATGATAATACACTGGTACCTCTGGTTGCGAATGGGATACATTCCGGAGGCCCGTTCGCAACATGAAAAGCCCATAACCTGAAGCACTGTATCTGCGCAGGTGTGCGGCACAATTTAGCGCTTCTGCGCATGCGGCGAAACCTGGAAGTAACCCTTTCTGGTACTTCCGGGTTGCCGCGGGACGCAACCTGAAAAAACGCATCATGAAGCAAACATAACATGAGGTATGACTATACTACAGTTCCACCAGCGCAAGCATTTCTGCTTGACAGATGGAATCATGGAATTGTAGAGTTGGAAGGGACCCGAGCGTCATCTAGTCCAACGCCCCGCAATGCAGGAATCTCAGCTAAAACATCCATGACAGATGGCCATCCAACCTCTGCTTAAAAACCTCCAAGGAAGGAGACCGTTCCAATGTCAAACAGCTCTTACTGTCAGAAAGTTCTTCCTGATGTTGAGTCGGAGTCTCCTTTCTCGTACAGTTGTACCTTGGTTGTCGAACGCCTCAGTTGCCGAACAAATCAGTTCCCGAACGATCAAAACCGGGAAGTGAGTGTTCCGGTTTTTGAGCATTTTTTTGGAAGCCAGATGTCCAATGCAGCTTCTGATTGGATGCAGGAGCTTCCTGCAGCCAATCAGAAGCCACGCTTTGGTTTCTGAACGTTTTTCCATTCGACTTCCATGGTGTGACTGTAATTGAAGCCATTGGTCTGAGTCCTACCCTCCAGAACAGGACTTTTAATAAGTCTTTGTCATTTTCTTCTTTTTATTTCAGCTTTGTGAAGCATCTGCCATTTAATCATATACGAAGTCACACTCCATACAGCAGTAGCAATTGCAAAAGTTGCCTCACTAGAGGGAAGGGAGCATTTCCCAGCACTTAGCATTGCAGTTCCTGGGAAAATGCAATGTCTCTATGACCAAAGAGCTGTGCAGAAGAGACGTAGCAGGAATCCAACAAAAAATGAGTAACACTCTCGTTGGCTGTGCTCAAAACTATCTGGGAAGGCCCTCAGATCTATGATTCATAACAACATTGTTTTCCCCCAAACATTCTCAGACTGCCTGTCCAAAGGTCTCCTGAATTGTGTCATCTCTACCTAGCTCAGCTTGTGGCATTTCATCACAACGACATCTCATGGAAAACAAATGAAATAAATACCACACACAAAACCGCATAAAAGCATTAATGACACAGGCGGCGGTTGGATTGCGATATTAGTGGGGATTTGCATCCAAAAGCAACAACTCTTGATATTTCCACTGGTAGGATGACAGCCCAGCTCTTTCTCCAGCTGTTATCTCACTTGCAACCATCTTCTCCTGAGGCTCATAATTCTTCCCCGCCCCCTTGATCTGAAGCTGTCCTCCTGACCCCGGAACATTCCCATCCCCTCTTCATGCATGCAATCCCCGTCTCCTCAGGTTCTCTCACTCCATCCTCCTCCTCCTCATTCTTTTTCACCCGTTTCCCCTCTCTTTTGTGATACTATCTAGATTCCAAACGTTTGAGTAATTGCTGGGAATTCCTCCCAATATGCAATATAATTGCATAACTCTTTGTCTGGGTCCAGGTGGACATTTTTTCGTTCTTTGTGCACAAAAACTTCAGCATTCTAAACTAAAACCTCCTAACGTTTGCAGAAATAACTTTGTTTCCTAGTGCCTAACGATTGCAGAAATAACCTCGTTTCCCAGTGCCAACAACAGGATTTCCCTGCCCTCAAGCAAGGAATGGGAATAGCTGTTCCTCCTGTGGGATTGTGGGTGGCAATCATACTCTGGAGTGGTGGATTTGTCCACTATTTGGTTGCTGTTGTGTTTTGGGGTTGTTGCTGTTGTTTAGTTAGCAGAAAGGAAAACATGCCTTCCGCAGAAGGACAAGCCTTGATGAATATGTGGACAATGTGCATATTTGTTCGAATCCCTCTAGGTATATCAACCATGATATAGCTTCAGCCATGCATAGCTCAGTTGGTTGAGCATGAGACTCCTGGTATGCCCTGCAGAGGACCTTAAGGTCCATGAATAATCATAGTTTAGAGGTCCCGGGCCCTAAGGAAGTCAGATTATCCTCCACCAGGGCCAGAGCCTTCTCAGTGATGGCTCTGACCTGGTGGAATGCTCTGTCCCATGAGACCAGGGCCCTGCAGGATTTAACTTCCTTCCGCAGGGCCAGTAAGACCTATTCTGCCTGGCTTTCAATTTGAATTTAACCTGATCTTTTATTCCCCTTCCTTTTATTCCCCCTCCCCTCTTTATGAAGATTACCGCTCTGGGATCCCACAGCTAATTCTCCCCTGGTCTCCTCACTGGCCCAAATAGGACTAATTTATCCAGCTAGCCCTGGTGATAATGCTTATTGGATGGATTTCCCCAAAAAATTGATTTTTGAATTCTGAATTTATTATTCACGTTTTATACTGTATTTTATGCTGTTTTTTGTTGCATCAATTAAGTGTTTTAAATCTGTTGTTAGCTGCCCTGAGCCTGGTTTTCTGAACTGGGAAGGGCGGGGTAGAAAAAAAAATTATTTATTATTATTTATTATTAATCTCATGGGTTTGAGCCCCAAGTTGGGCAAAAGATTCCTTCATCGCAGGGGGCTGGTCCCTCCCAACTCTACAATTCAAAGATTTGATGATTCCATGAAGTTCAAGTTTATTGTTTCTTTTCGACATGATCACAGGTATGGTTCTGAGCCGTGTGATGCAAACAAGAGTTGCCCAGACTCTTTCCTAAGACAAACTTGGGAATATTTGAATAAGCAATCACTGAATTAAACAAGACCAACAGGGAACCAGGCAGAGAGGGCCTTCTCGGTGGTGGTGCCCTCCCTATGGAACGCCCTCCCATCAGATGTCAAAGAGATAAAGAACTACACAACTTTTAGAAGACTCCTGAAGGCAGCCTTGTTTAGGGAAGTTTTTAATGTTTGATGTTTTATTATGTTTTTATATTTTGCTGGAAGCTGCCCACAGTGGCTGGGGAAACTCAGCCAGATGGGTGGGGGGTGTATGTATGTATGTATGTATGTATGTATGTATAAATAAATGACAGATAGGCATAAACTAAAACAGTATCAGTTGAGATGAATGTTGCTAAACTAAGTCTTTTAGTCCTTTTAAGGATTTTGAGAGTCCTGCATTCTGGAAAAAAATGGGAGCCCATACAGGCTTAGACCTATTTAGTTATGTGCAAATTATCCATTGTGTATGCAAATATTACCCATTAATTAAGAATGATGGGTAATATAGCTGAGACGTTTTCTGTTTTGATAGGTTTTGCATTCCAAAACATGCAGCTGCAGTAATACAATGCTAACACTTTGTGCCTGTACATGGGACCTGGATAGTTTATAAAGCATGATTTCAGAGGCTTTTCGCTCCACTTCAAAAAGAGTTTGTTAGAATGAACTTTCCTCAAAGCTCTCTCTGGCCAGAGGAAAGCGGCTCCCTGCGTAGCAGGCTGCACTTGGCACGGCGCCCGCTCCCTTGTTCACAACTTAAGCACCAGTAGCAATCGCAACAAATATTCAGACGGAGACAAAAAGGAACATCTGAAAAAAGATGCTGAGTTGAACATGTAAAAACCAAGCAAGATGCCCAAGATACGTAAAGAGTTTTAGGCCAGTTAAGACTCTGATCCTAAATTTTGCACGTGTGTTAATAATAATAATAATAATAATAATAATAATAATAATAATAATAATAATTTTTATTTATACCCCACCCTCACCGGCCAAAACCAGGCTCAGAGCGGCTAACATTGAATGTATAACACACTAACATAAAATCAGGCAATCAATTAAAATACATCCTAAAATCAGATCAGGATCAGAGTAAAATCCAATCAGATGTTGCCTGATGATGGCTTCCAAAAGTGCACAGATGCAACCCCACACCACACTTTTGCCCTAAAAAGCTAAAGAAGTAATGTATGAATCCATGGCCTGATAGCTAAACCGTGGCTTGTCTTAATGTCTGGACCCCAGGTCTGTCCGCAGAGTGTGATTTGGTTCAGGGGTGAGGCAAGCCACAATCTTGAACCCGTAGTTGTTCTGCAAACATGTATTTGTTATTTCCCATCTCAATTGCTTCAATGGGAGAGAAAATAACTTTTGATCCACAGCCTCCCCCAAACTGCCCCCAACACATCACTTTCATATCCTAACATCCCTGAGGGACTTAATGGGCAAACAAGTGATCTTGGTGGAAATGTCTTCTTCCACCCCAAGGAGGAGGCCTTAGGTGAGAGACCTTCTCCTCTACCTTCCCTGATCTACAAGGTCCAAGCGACCCTCATCTGCCCTTCCCACAAGGTAAGGATTGCTCCCTTTGTTAGCCTTAATTTATATGTGGGCAATAATGTTTCAGAGGTTAAATTAGACTTGAAATTGGATTAAATCTTGTAGTACGGGGTGGGGAAGAGAAACCCCATGTTTCATCGGCAAAGAATATGCTATGACTGAAAATATAGATGTCCATGGAGAATATTCACGTTTTAATTCACCAGTTTGGTTCGAAAAAAATAACTAACAATATTATCGTATTTTTCCATGTATAAGATGCCCCCATGTATAAGGCACCCCCTATTTTAGGTGACTAAATTTAAAGAAAATGAGGGGAGATGGCCCAAAGTTGTTGAGCTTTTTTAGGGGAAATTGCACATGCGCCATCACCCCAGAGGGACCACAAAGAAAGTTCATCACAAAGCACTGGTCCAATGTGGATTTCCCTCTTTGGAAACCTGCCTGGACTTCAGATATCACCTTATTTGTATCTGCCCATTCTTCTAGTCTCCCAAGAAGGAGCCTGGCATATAGTTTGGAGGCTACATCTAACAAACTAATGGGTGTATAATTGGCAGGATTTTTCTTATCACCCCTTTTATATATTGGGGCAATTATACTCAGCTTCCACCCTTCAGGTATGCGACCTGAGCTGTTAAGGTATGAAAACAATTTTGCAAAAATGGGTGACCAGAAATCAGGTCTTATCTTATAGATCTCCATTGGGATCATGTCTTCTCCTGGAGCTTTATTAGCTGGTTGGCTTGCGATTAGCCTCTTAATCTGATTGGGCGTGACGTCTGGCCATTTTGGCAGTTCTAATAACTGAGTATAGTAAACTTGTGGGGGTGAGTCAGGACAGGGGCCATATATTCCTGTAAAATATGTCACCCAATCCATTCCTTGGACAGATGCTTCTAACGAGTAGCCCAGCCCATTTGTGCCTTGGGTAACCAGATGCCAAAATTTCCGTGAGTCCTTTTGAAGTGCTGCATCTCCCAGTGTTTTCCACTGGTGTTCATAATATATTTGTTTCTTGCTTTTAAGTAATAATTTATAATTGTATCGTAATTGGGCTACCTCAGCTTGTAGAGCAAGACTGTGTTTATCCTGTTTTAACTTCAGTTTTCTAAGTTCCCTAGCTAGGCATTTTTTGCTTTTCTGACATTCCTTATCAAATCAAGTCTGTCTTTTAAACTTTTTGTCCCAGAGGGACCATTGCTGAGGGTTGGCAAAGTGGGCAGCCGCTCCCCTGAGCGGGAAACGCTCCCTAGAGCGCAGGCCGCCAACCAGCTAGCTGGCACGCAGCTCCCCCCTCCCCACGCCACTATCCGTGTATAGGACGACCCCAGTTTTTTGACATGATTTTTGAGTCAAAAAACCCGTCTAATACACGGAAAAATACGGTATTTCTTAATAGGAGGTAGCAAACCTTTAAAGAAACTTTGCTCCGGAATCATTGCCAAAGAAAAAGGAGATGTGACGCTATACTTTTTGATTTGGCAATCTTACACACAAGCATTTGTACAGGACAAAAGGGTGACAAATTAATTCAGCTGTTTCCTCCTCAACTATAAAGACTTTTACAGGGGGTGGTGATCAATTTGCTCTGAAGGGCAAAAGCCAAATAACAGATAGCGTAATATACTCCATCTTTCCAGCAGAGCTACGTAATAAATAAAAAACTGGGTTGTAATGCAACCCAGTTATGCAACCAAATGCAGGGCTCTGTAGAGTTGTGTGGCAGAGTAAAATTCTGAGGGGAGGGGGGATAAAATTATTATTTTTATTACCGTATTTTTCGCTCTATAACACGCACCCGACCATAACACGCACATAGTTTTTAGAGGAGGAAAATCCGTAGGCATGCCACCCGTAGGCATTCCCTCCATAACACGCACAGACATTTTCCCTTACTTTTTAGGAGGAAAAAGGTGAGTGTTATGGTGCAAAAAATACGGTCTTTTAAAAAAAGCAGACACTTACTGAGTGCAAGCTTTCATTTTCACGAAGGCATGCTGTTTGGAGTTCTGATTTCAGAGCTGCAATGTGATGCTGGTGGGACGCTATTTCTCTCTCGAGTGTAGAGACTCTGGAGCACGCAAGTTGATAGACATCGATGAAACTTCCAATCATTGCCTAAAGCAGAAGGAAAAGGAAAAGGAGTCGTTGTTATATACAAATGCTGGTATCAGGTCTGTGTCATCTGTGCCTAACCATGTTTCTGAAGAAGCAACATCTTATCATCTAGTTTGTATAACTTACTTGCTTACGAACACACTCCCCCCCAAAACTGAACATCAATACTCGCCTCTTAAAAATATATCAGATTGTATACATTTCTGCCAGCGCTGCAAATGCTATTCTGTTAATCTCGCAAAGCTTTCATTTCACTTTCTTCTACAATGTTTGAAGAATAATGTATTTGGATGTGTAAACAGAGCTTTCTGGACTCATCTCCCAGCTAATTTCACTCAGCGAAGCTCTGAAGAACACCGGAGAGGGAGTACGAACATTTTCAAAATGAATGGACTTGCTAATTCTCCCAACTCACCTTTAAAAAGAATTAGATTTAATTTGGCATGAAACTAAAGAAAGTTACAGACCTCTGAAAGTAAATAATCTGATTACAATATAGCTGGGAAAATAATTCTGTTCAGGTATATAGTGAAGGAATGTCCCAGCCGTGTAATATTGATCAGACCGATAATAAAGTTAACTGCACAAGAGAGTATAAATGATTTGGCAGTGCTGGTAACTTGATATCTGACCTAAATAGTATAACACTATTGGGATTATTGGACTTCTTTACAACTGGTTAATCACATTTTATAGTTATAGTTTCTCTCTGAAGTGACCTGTACTGATTTCTCAAACGTTAGAACAGCATTAGGGCTGATATAAAAAAAATTCTATTTCTTTACTGAATAAACCAAGATTAAAACAAAATATGGTGTAGTCTTTAGCATTTTTCTTTTTTCCCCTCTGATAAAGTAAATGAACATTTTGGAATGATCAGGCTGGTAAAAGTGTGTATAGACCAGGGGTCAGCAAACTTTTTCACTTTTTCAGCAGGGGGCCGGTCCACTGTCCCTCAGACCTTGTGGGGGGCTGGACTATATTTTTTTTTTGGGGGGTGAACGAATTCCTATGCCGCACAAATAGCCCAAAGATGCAGTTTAAATAAAAGGACTCATATAGAAACATGCTGATTTCTGGACCATCTGCGGGCCGGATTTAGAAGGCAATTGGGCTGGATTTAGACCCTGGGCCTTAGTTTGCCTACCCATGTGAAGTGAAGGACATGAAGCAGGAGTTGATAATGCAGGTGAGCTGTGCATAAGCAAGCTGCCAGCTAGCTCTGTGGAGGCTCCTTTTATTGGCACAATATGCAAAACCAGGCAGATACATTTTGGGCTGTGACCTTTACACATCTTCCAGTCCCAAGATTGTGGGGTGGTACAAAGTTATTTTGGCACCTGTTTCCACCGCGTCATTTTCCCCTTGCACAATGTATGATGAAGGAGACAAAGGTCTCAGAGAAAAAGGTCACAGACAGGACACGGCAGACTACTGAGACCGTGAAAGGTTAGACAGAGGGCAAGATGTTCAGACAGCTGTGGCCTTATTGTGAGGGGGAGTGTGCGCCACATCCCAAGGTCACGCGTGCAGGTAGCTGAGGCTGCCCACGGGCGGGAGTGTGCTCCACAACCCAGCAATCATTCCTACACCCATGGTATAGACCCTCCAAGTGTCCCTATTTTTCACGGATGTCCCTGATTTAGAGAAGCCATCCCAGTTTCTGGTTTGATCCCGGAATGTCCTGCTTTTCCTTTGGATGGCCCTGATTTTATCCGAGAAATGTTGGAAGGTATGGAGTTATGAAACCCCCAAGCCAAGGAGATAAACGACTATATAATTTTTATAAGACATCTGAAGGCAGCCCTGTAAAGGGAAGTTTTCTTTTAATGTTGAATGTTGAATTATATTTTTATATACGTTGGAAGCTGCTCGGAGTGGCTGGGGCAATCCAGTCAGATGGATGGGGTGTTGTTGTTCTTGTTGTTGTTATTGAATAGGGTGTCCCTATTTCCTTTGTATAAATGTTGGGGCCTAGACGAGTAATCAGAGTCCTGTTTAGCATACCATATCCCAACCATGGGATATGTGAGTGAGAGCTGGACCATAAAGAAGGCTGATCACCGAAAAATTGATGCTTTTGAATTATGGTGCTGGAGGAGACTCTTGAGAGTCCCATGGACTGCAAGAAGATTAAACCTATCCATTCTGGAGGAAATTAGCCTTGAGTGCTCACTGGAAGGACAGATCCTGAAGCTGAGGCTCCAAGACTTTGGCTACCTCATGAGAAGAGAAGACTCCCTGGAAAAGACCCTGATGTTGAGAAAGATGGAGGGCACAAGGAGAAGGGGACGACAGAGGACGAGATGGTTGGACAATGTTCTCAAAGCTACTAACATGAGTTTGACCAAACTGCTGGAGGCAGTGGAAGACAGGAGTGCCTGGCGTGCTCTGGTCCATGGGGTCACAAAGAGTCGGACACGACTAAACAACAACAACATTCCAACCCTGCAGCTCAGCTATACGTGTTCCTCAAACATTTTTGAGGTTCAGTGAATTATTAAGCTCATCTGTAGAAGAAGCAGAAATATGATCATTTTGCAAGTATTATACCTTGGGATGGAAGGGGATGGTGGGTTGGAGAAAGAGATGCGCATTTGCACAGCAGATACAGAGAAGGAACTGTGTGTAGCGAAAAAGACCTTCCATGCAGGGGGTCACTCGCTGGCCTGGAACCACACACAAACTGCATTGTGATCACAGAATCACAGTGTGATTCTAACCCTTAGTGTGCTTTCAAACACTGCCTTTATTTGCAGGATATGGTCCAGATTGCTGTATTCATGCCTCGCTATCATATTGGGCTATGCATATCCTATTGTACACAACTATAGCTATATCAGGGATGCCGGTTCATAGAAGCATAGAATTGGAGAGTTGGAAGGGACCCTAATATTCATTTATTTGGACTCCCTACAATGCAGGAATGGGCACAACTCAGTATTTTGGTGCAAGCCGATAGTTCGTCAGCTATTGTACTTGGGGGGTTTTGCTCACTGCTATTGATATAAGAGTCTATATTGAATACAGCAAATCCAAGAGCGTTTTTACACATGGTCTCTGTGCTTGAAACACATCATTTGTGAATTATGTCAGTGCACAGGCAAAAGTCGCTACTGATTTGTACGGCATAGCTAAGGGAATATTGTGAAAAAGCTTCCCCAACCCCTCGATTCCAACCACTAGATATTTCACGCAAAGTGTTGAAGAAACAATTCTACTTAAACAGTTACGTTATAGAGAAACATGTTCCTTTTTTCTCACGTTAACTTTTTTTAAATTCTCAATTACAAAAGGGTAATCTCTGTTCTTTTTTAGAAAAAAGCAACACACAGAAAGGTTAAAACCCACTTGTTCAATACTGTTCAAATATCAGAAACATAGACAAGTACAAATGACCAGATAGAACAGTACGTTATGCAATCATAAGAAACTATAGGCGTTATGAATCAACTGCAACCCAGTCTAATCTCCCAAGTGAAATTTAGACAGCGCTACATACATTTTAATTCGGACAAGTTCTTTGGGGTAACATTTCCTACTTTCCCAAAAGGAACCATGGAATTTTCAGTATCATGTGTTCAGAGACTCATATTTAAATCTCAGTGGAAAGATGATATTTCCAGTAGCTCAACAGTATTTATTAGTGTGCTGCCAAGAATGGATTTATTGCTGACTCAGCACAAAGTAACCTGTGCGGTAATTAAGAAAAATCAAGATTTCTGTTTTTGACTTTTTTTCCTATAGACAGTAGGATGAAGAGTCTATAACTTCTATAATACAGAACTCCTTTTCTGTTTTACGGAGTTCAATACCTTTGTTCTTTTTTTACAATTCGTTTTAAAATAGTACGTTAAATTTTAGACTGAATATCACCTATCCTCTGCAAGGCTGTTTCTGCAGAGTCCAGCCATTTTTTAACTGATAGTCCATTTCTACCCTTCCATCCCAAGGAACCAGATTCCTCAGATGTGCCTGGTTTAAGGCGCAATGTCTGGACCTTTATTGTGCTGGTTAGCTGAAACGTTTATCTTCTGGCTTTGCCACATTTACACCAGAAACCGGCATCACACAGAATTTACTGGTGCGAAATTATTCTCTTTGGTATAAGAATTTTTCATCATTTGGTATAAGAATTGCCAAAGCTCTTACAACCATGCAGACAGACAATAAATCCCACATAGGTACATTAAAACCAAAAGGAAAGAGAGACATTTGGAAACATCCCACCCACTTCTAAAAGGCCACAGATATTTAAAGGTCAAAAGCCTGGTTACATAGCAAGGTTTTAGCCTGGTGCCAGAGATAATGACGGCGCCAGGTGAGCCTCCCTGGGGAGCGCATTCCACAAATGGGGAGCCACTGCAGAAAAGGCTCTGTTCTTGTGTTGCCACCCTTCCAACCTCCTGTGGAGGAGGCAAAGAGACATTCGCAGGGAAACCAAAATGCTTGTTTACAAAGCTATTGTACTACCAACCTTACTGTATGCTTGTGAAACGTGGACCACTTATAAACGCCATCTCCAACTCCTTGAAAGATTAAATCAACGGTGTCTCTGAAAAATTGTACACATCACTTGGGAAGACAGGCGAGCTAATGCCAGTGTACTGAAAAAGCAAAGATCACCAGTGTCTTGATTCTTCAACATCAACTTTGTTGGACTGATCATGTTGTGTGAATGCCTGGTGATCATCTTCCAAAGCAACTACTCTATTCCGAATTAAAAAATGGACAGCGTAATGCTGGTGGTCAACAAAAGGGGTTCAAAGACTCTCTCAAGGCAATTTTTAAAAAATGTAGTATAAACACAGACAACTGGGAAACACTGGCCTGTGTGCGCTCCAGATGGAGAGCAGCCTTTACCAAAGGTGTCATGGGCTTTGAAGACACACGAACTCAGGACAAAAGGAATAAACATGCTAAGAGGAAGGCATGTTTGGCAAACCCTCTTCATGATCCACTCCCACCCGGAAATCAATGTCCCCACTGTGGAAGGACGTGTGGATCCAGAATTGGCCTCCACAGTCACTTATGGATTCATTGTTAAAACTGTGTTTATGGGAGACAATCTTAGTTGGCTACGAGTGATCAGCAAAGAAGGAGGAGACACATGAAGAATGGCTTGGAGGATGATCTCAGGGTCCAGATCGGTTCATATGACAAGGTGCGGTCCTTGAGGCATTGTGGTCCTGAGCCGCTTGCACCCGGAAACTAATTGGCGGCCAGTGCAGTCGGAAGCAGAGGGGCTTGTGCAAAGGTGAGCCAGGAAAGATCACCTGAATTCTGCTAGATTCACCTTCTGCTTGTAGCTTCCATGTTCTAAAATCCCTGCAATGGCAGAGGGTTTGCCCCAGCCTTCAGCAAAAGATTGGAGGGGGGGGGCAAAGTGGAAAATCCTGCTGTAGAAGAGAAACTCCAGTGACGGTTCTCGAGATCCCACACACTGCTTTCAAAAAACGGTGATGAAGATTTTAGAAGAAAGAAGAAGAAGAAGAAGGAGGAGGAGGAGGAGGAGGAGGAGGAGGAGGAGGAGGAGGAGGAGATTGATAGAGGAATGCAGCCTCTTGATTTCTTACTGAATTGGCAGTACTATTACAGGGAAACTAACAACAGAACATTTGAAAGTAGTCACTTATCATTATAAATAAAACCAACAACAAAAAAAGAAGGGTTATACTGCTCTTGATTAGAAAGCAATCATGTCTTCCTGAACCGTTTTTTACAACCCAGACAGATTCATATGGAACGTTCATTTAAAAACCGAAATCCCTTCCAGACTGGGGAGTATTGTAAGAATGTCAGTGGGGCAGGAAAGCTAGCCACAGCAATTCTGAAGGCTGAAGAATTTTAATTTCAAGCATTAAAAAGCCATTTTAAATTGAAACACAGGATGTAAGTTAATAAAGCCTAAAACATACACGAGGCTGCCAATTTTAGAGTAGAAACAGTAACAAATTACTCAGGAGTAACCAAAGGCAAGGAAGTAATAAGAGAGCAAATGGTTCCTGAGTGACCCCCTTCCTGTCCTTTTGACCTTTTTACTTTTCTATTGTACATTATATTATATTCTTAAGAAAACATCTTGTACAGATGGGGAAACCCAGCCAGATGGGCGGGGTATAAATAATAAATTATAAATTATAAACACGGTGGCAACAGAGTTTACTCCCAGAGAATTGGCCAATTTTAAGAAATGACCTCTGGGCCAATACCAACTTCCAGAAACAGCTCGCTGAACATGTACAGTGGTACTGTGGGTTACAGACACTTCAGGTTACAGACGCTTCAGGTTACAGACTCTGCTAACCAAGAAATAGCACCTTGGGTTAAGAACTTTGCTTCAGGATGAGAACAGAAATCGTGCAGCAGAGGCAGCGGGAGGCCCCATTAGCTAAAGTGGTACCTCAGGTTAAGAACAGTTTCAGGTTAAAAATGGATCTCTGGAACGAATTAAGTTCTTAACCCAAGGTACCACTGTATGTTGGAAGCTGCCCAGAGTAGCTGGGGCAACCCAGTACGATGCGTGGGGTATAAATAGAAAATTATCATTATGGAATGGGACGTCCCTATTTTCATCGGAGAAATGTTGGGGGGTATGTAATCTAACCACCCATTTCTCTTTGTTATTCCCCAGACTACTGAGATATAGAGAGTTTAAAGCAAGGACTTTTCTTTTGAGTCTATGACCCCAGGGCCACCCTTGTTTAAATAGTGTGGTTCTTCAGTGAAGCCATAATGAGTTGATTCCCCCACCAGCCAAAAGATGTTGACTTGGTCTTGTAGATCTTCTGACTGCTGGTACTATGGATCAGTCTACAGTGGTACCTCGGGTTACATACGCTTCAGGTTACAGACACTTCAGGTTAAGGACTCCACTAACCCAGAAGTAGTACTTTGGGTTAAGAACTTTGCTTCAGGATGAGAACAGAAATCGCGCAGCGGGAGGCGCCATTAGCTAAAGTGGTGCTTCAGGTTAAGAACAGTTTCAGGTTAAGAACGGACCTCTGGAACGAATTAAGTTCTTAACCCGAGGTACCACTGTAATGTTCCATGTTCCTTCCCCCCCCCCCTGGTAAAATTCTGATAGATCAGCAGTGGGGAACTGTTTCACCCCAAGAGCTGCGTTGCATTTGGGGCTCACCTTCTGAGACTCACATGGTCAGAGCTTCCAAGTGTTCCTATTTTCCAGGGACAGTCCTGGATTTACTGAAGCCGTACTAGTTTCTGATTTGATCCCAGAATGTCCTGCTTTTCCTTAGGACGTCCCTATTTTAACTGGATAAATGTTGAAGGATACGGAGTTTTCGAGCCAAGGAGATAAAGAACTATAGAACCTTTAGAATACATCTGTATAGGGACGATTCTTAAGGTTTAATGTTTATTACATTTTTATATGCGTTGGAAGCCGCCCAGAGTGGCTAGGGCAACCCAGTCAGGTGGGTGGGGTATAAACAAAATAATAATAATAATAATAATAATAATAATAATAATAATAATAATAATAATAGGTGGTGTTGTTCCATAGGACGTCCCTATTTTCATCTGAGAAATGTTGGAGGATATGCCTTTGCATTTAATTAATAAGATCAAGGAAAGTCACAGTTATTGCCAAGTTTGAAGCAGCTCAAGAAGAATGTTCTAGAAAACAGAGCTCTCACTGCTCAAGTTGCTAAATGACTTCTTGCAAAGAAACTGTTATTATTTTTAATACTTTCATTCATCTATGGGGTATTAAAACGAACGTTCTTTACTGCAGGGGAGGACTTTAGTAATGTGGCGCCCTGGGCAAGGGCAAAATTTGGCAACCCCTAACTTTGAGTAAGTACCAATATAAATATAGGTATTATTATTACTATTACTATTATGGGCCACCTCAGTTTAGTGCCCTGTGTGGCAGAACCGCCCACACTGCCCTAAATCCGGCACTGTTTACTGTATCCAGTGGTCATTTTCCTGAGAATCTGTGACAATAGAAAATTGAAATGAGGCATAATTGAGGCTTATTAAAGATGTGAGTAAACACATTTATGCACTTAAGGATATTTAGTAGACAGTTGAAGAATAGTTCCTTATCTGAACAGTTCAGAAGAGTTAATATTAACCATAAAGTGTAAACTGAGCACTGATTTAAAAAATCATTTAAGTGAAGTATGTGTCTTCATAGATGGATACATATATTATATTATATTATATTATATTATATTATATTATATTATATTATATTATATTATTATTATTATTATTATTATTATTATTATTATTACCAATATTTCTTTTTGCCAGGCTTTAAGTAGTCTAAGATTTTAGAATGCTGATGTTGGGTTGTATCCAACTAGGTTAGACCCATTGAAAGGTTAGACCCATTGAAATCAGGGGACTTGGTCATGCTTAACTGATTTCAGTGGGTCTCCTCTGAGGATTACTTAGCTGCTCATCATCTAATACTATTCATAAAACCTTCCACTATGCGGTAGCATTGGCGTTCAACTTTATAGCAGTATCAACTTCAGCAAAATTAGAGATTTTGGTCTTTCCCTGGCAGTGGGTGGTGAGGAGGATCGACTTTCGTCTAGACAAAGTTTTATCAACTGAACAGAAGCAGGAAAAAAGAACAACAAATATCAAACCTCTAAGAAAGTTGTCATATATAAAATTATAATCATAAGCAGACCAATAAGATAATACAGGGGGAAAAACTGCATCAAAAATTAGAAACACAAAGAAGAGGTTCTTCTGCTTTTTAAGTATAGAAAGAGAAGAAAATTCCAAATTAATATTTGCCTTTTAGGCTTCCAGCCTCCAGGAAATTCCTGAACTAAAAAGAATGTTAGTAGGTAATAAATTTACCTAAGGGCAATGTACACAAAGAGATGAAAAGGAACAAGAGAGGGAATAATAAATGTACTTCAAAAGAATGTGAGCCTAACTTTAGTGTAGCAAACTACTAGGATGAAAATCTGAAGAGACTACAAATGTTGTGTTCACTGTGAAGTTTGCTCAAAAAGGGACAACAGGCAAAGAATGTTTGGTGCAGAGCTACGAAGTAAAATAAAAATGGCACCCTGCATCTATACTGACTATTCTGCAGAAAGAATGGTCCATTCTACTTCTAGGGCACCATTTGTTTCCTTGCCAATTTGAGGGTTGCGTTGTGTTGTGCTCCCCATCATGCATAGGAGGGGAACCTGTGAAGTAGTTACGGATGTAAAATATCAGTGCATATTGACAATATACTGTAGATTTCTGCCCAATCTCCCATTGCAGGAATGGGAAAATTAGATGCTAAAGGAAAACTAAGTACATTGTTCCACATTGCTCATTCAAATTCATTGTTCCACATGCTTCAAAACTGCAGGAAAGATGTATGAAGTCGCCCCTAATCTGGCACAGAACGTGTCAATGGCTTCAGAAAGAGAGTTTTGAAGGAAGACATCCCACAAATTATTTTGTTTTATTATTATTTGAGAGAGGGGAGGACATTGTGTTGAGTAGGCTACCGAATTTGAATTCCTTTCGAAAGAGTATGCGTGAAAATGCATTCAGGTTTTTTCCTTTGTCCCGCAACTCCTTATAGCAGCTACAGAAAAGGCTATAAACTCTGAGGCGTTTTCAGGCCTCAAAAGAGGCCTCATGGGAAACAACATTCGACAGAAACTGCTTTTCTGCAGCTGTTTGGTACATGTTTTAATGATCTTCTCTCCATGGATCTTCGTCTGACACCAAACTTGTGCTGGGCTTCATCTAAGCATGGCACATGCAAGTTAAATGCACCAGAAGGGAAGGCAATTCCATTCCAGTCCCCGCACGAACACACACACACTCTCCAGGATCCTTCACTGCAACTGCTTTGAGCCAAACTCTGCCCTCTTAATGTCAGTATCAATTATGTTTTCTCTCCTGCCACTCACCCCTTCCACATCCCATCAAGGTCTTGGTGGACACCCAAAAGATGAAGAGGTCAAATCAGTTAAGATCAAATGGGCACAAGATATAGGACACAATATACAATTTGAGGACTGGGAGAAGTTGTGGAAGGTGGACTTGAAATTTACAGACTGTTCTCTTTTGAAAGAAAATTATATGAAAATGATGTATAGATGGTATATCACACCAGAACAAATGGCAAAAATGTACAAAACTGGGTCAAATACATGTTGGAAATGTAAAGAAAAAGAAGGTACTTTGGATCATATGTGGTGGGAATGTAGAGAAGTTAAAAAATTCTGGGAGATGATATATAACGAACTGAAAAAAAATGTATAAAATGACATTCTTGTTAGGGATTTTAGGAAGAAACCTGCCAAGAAAAACAAAGAATTTATTTATGTATGCTACAACAGCGGCAAGAGTCTTGTTAGCACAAGGACGGAAGAATGAGGAAACCCCAACGAAAGAACAATGGCAAGAAAAACTGATGAGTTACGTGGAGCTGGCAAAGGTGACATATAAATTACGTGACAAGAACAATCATGACTTCAAGGAAGAATGGGAACTTTTTACAAATTATCTAAAACAACAACAAAATGATTCTTGGCAGGTTTTGAATAAACACCCACAAATTTATTAGTAGAATATATGACAGATAAGGCAATGATATGTATAATTTTACAACATGCAGAGAATAATATGTGCAAACAAATCAGAGAGGGGAGCTGTGGGAAGTCTTTAGTGGTTGGGAGAGGGTGGGGGAAAGGGGGAGAAAAGTAATTGTTTACATTGATTGATCATTTGTTTTGTTAAAATTGCTTAATAAAGATTTTTTTTAAAAAAAAGAAAGATAACAGAACCAGTTTTAAGCCAGCTGTGCTCAGCTTCTCAGAAGGAATAATCCAAACAAGAATCTTCTGCCTGTTTCTTTCACATAGAAAACTTTCCAGAACACTCTTGAACCAAGCAGAACAAGAAAGATCTCCACATATCAGATCAATACTTTATGTACTAAGATATGCAAACTGACAGACACCCCAAGAACTGAAGCTCTCTGAAGGATGGCAAATGGGCCATGAGAAGTAATGGCATGACTTCCTATTTGGGAAAGAATGGAGAGCACCTTTTTGAATTTGGAAGATGGAAAGGAAACTGCTTCTACTGAAAACCGCAGCAGACTGGCACGCAAGGGCCATCGTGGCATTTCTTGCCAAGTATAGATTGTCCTAAGAAGAACATTGATTTTCTAAATTAAAGCTGTGGCTCTATGATGTCCTGTTACTGCAGACGAAGTTCCAGTGAGTTTCGTGGGACTTGCTTCTGAGCAAACACGCTTTAAGAGATAGTGCTGCCTTATAATTAGGCGGGTCACAGCGCAAGTGGAGAAATTCAGTGAAACTTCTCTCCTTAGAAATCCTAAATCAGCATTTTGGTGTCCATTCAGAAATGGGTGGAGGAGGAGGAGGAGGAGTTTGGATTTGATATCCCGCTTTATCACTACCCGAAGGAGTATCAAAGTGGCTAACATTCTCCTTTCCCTTCCTCCCCCACAACAAACACTCTGTGAGGTGAGTGAGGCTGAGAGACTTCAGAGAAGTGTGACTGGCCCAAGGTCACCCAGCAGCTGCATGTGGAGGAGCGGGGAAGCGAACTCAGTTCACCAGATTACGAGTCTACCGCTCCTAACCACTACACCACACTGGCTCCACACTGTGAACAAACAGAAAAGGCATTTGTACCCTTGGCCACAGTTTCACGGAGCTGGGATTAGACTTGCAGCCTATTCTGGATCCTGCTGAAGAATCATATTTGCAGCTGCAGTGAATATTTGGGCTGCGGTGCCCTAAAAGTGAAATGCAATCCCATGGAGGCTCACCTGCCACCTACTGCATTTAGGGGTGGTTTTTCCCCCCCTCAGCACTTTCTTAGTTTTATTTGTCTTTTAAAATGTTGATTGAGTTGTTTCAGTTGGCTCCCTGCTGCTGCCTTTCTGTTATTTTAATTGTTGCGGTTGATTTATTGTACCATTTTATTTCTGAAAATTGTCAGTTCATGTTTGCACTTGCCAGTCAGGGAGTTTTTTTCTTCTTCTTCAGATGAAGTTTTGAGGTACAAACAAATTAAATAATGAAGTTTCAGAGCTCCTGATGAGGAAACAGAAGGGCCGAGATCTTCTCTCACAACACTCCTGACATTTCCATTATGGGTGATATCACTGAACATTACTGGCAACTTTCCATGCACAACTTCAAGCAGATCCTACGTACCACAGAATTTGCCGTTTGAACAAGCACTGGCGGAAGGTACTTTGGGATGGGAAAGACATTTAACTGGTGTGTGTTACCACCTTGCCACTTGAATTTGCATAATTTCACAAGATCCCTTTCTTCACGTGAATCTGGCAAAGGGGTTGGAAGCCACAGAAGAAGGGGAGATAATTGGATTGGAAGTGGAGGAAGGCAATAATGATGATGAAAATTGATACAGGATAGTGAATTAAAGGGGGGGGGATGCTTCCAAGTTTAGATAGGCATACAGTTTTTAGTCAGGCTTCAAGGAATGAGAGAAAGAGGATTAAAGAATAATAAGGACTGCTAGTGGAATGACTGACATAGTTGTTCGTTTAGAAATTTATAAACTGAAGTTCTGCCAAAAATGGCACACAAAGCAGTATACAATACTAAAAATTAAAATTATTAAAATGTAGTTATGGACCCTGAGGAAGTCCACTGAAAAAAACTTGACAGAAGCTGATGCTACCCAGTGTCTGCCCTTCTTATATGCAAGCACAGCAGTAGGGCACAATTTCAGTGGTGGTGAGGGCCAAGGGTCTGTCACCAAAATCTGCAGTTACACTTCAACGTGTCATCTGACAACTGTTAAAGGGCACCTATTGAGAAGCTAGTTGTTGTTGTTTAGTCGTTTAGTCGTGTCTGACTTTTCATGACCCCATGGACCAGAGCACGCCAGGCACTCCTGTCTTCCACTGCCTCCCGCAGTTTGGTCAAACTCACAGCCAGGAGTCCATGGGTCAGTTGTTAAATTAGGGGATTGCAGCTTTTCTCTCTCTCCAGTATGACTGAAATAGGCGGAATCAGCTCTTATATGGTAAAGCATAGTTTACAGCTGTGTGGATTTTTCCATTATGAAATGCAGTAAACTGGCTCCTTATATTTTTAAAGGGCAACTAAAATGATGGTCGGCGGTTAGGTTTTAAGTCCCAGAAGCAGCAGCCAGGTATATAAACTTAGGGATGCTGGGGCAAACATAATTATAGAGAAATGTATTATGTATCTCTTAAAATACTGGAACTTGGGTACAGCCAATTAAACCATGTTTAAGGACAAGCGTAAGGACATGTTTCATCACAGGCACAGAATGTAATGATAGTCACTAAGCTAAGGGGACGCGGGTGGTGCTGTGGGTTATATCACAGAGCCTAGGATTTGCCGATCAGAAAGTCGGCGGTTCGAATCCCCAAGACGGGGATAAATAGGGACCGCTCTGGTGGGAAGGTAAACGGCGTTTCCGTGCGCTGCTCTGGTTTGCCAAAAGCGGCTTAGTCATGCTGGCCACATGACCCGGAAGCTGTCTGCGGACAAACGCCGGCTCCCTCGGCCTATAGAGCGAGATGAGCGCGCAACCCCAGAGTCGGTCATGACTGGACCTAATGGTCAGGGGTCCCTTTACCTTTAAGCTAAGGAGGCTTAAAAAGAGATTTAGCTCACAGAAGATGGTCTGTAGATGGCTGTCACCTACAGCAGCTAAAACAAATCTTCATGTTCACAGGCACAAAAACACAGGATGCCAAACAATGGGGGAGTATGACCAACAGTGGACACAACTCCAAGTCTTTTTCACCCCCTTTGGCAAAATGGCAAGGGAGTCCTAGAATGGAGCCCAGGGCTACACCTGATAGTGCCCTTGCTAAAGAGCATGTCTTCATCTTACAAAAGAAACAGATTCGTGCCTCTCAAAAACTACACTCCCGATGCAACTGGGCTGAACGAGACATAAGGATGAGATGATTTCTGCTATTGCCACCATTTATTCTACTTTATATGGTTTTATTAGGTTCTCTTTCTCTTTTTAATTTTTTTTATAATTTTCAATTTTACAAGTTTTCCACATTTACATTCACCAAAAGAAAAAAACATGGCATTTGTCATTGAGCTCTCTTCCCCACCTTCCATGGTTTGATTTAGTTATCCTTTGCTGTTGCATATTCAAATTACTCCATATTCTTTCTTCTTCAGTTTTATCTCAACTTTTTTGAATTTACCCCAATCCTCCTAATGTTTTAAATTTTTACAATTATTTTTCAAATATTCTACAAACCTTTCCCAGTTTTCCTTAAAGACTCTTTCTTCCTGGTCTCTTATTCTACTAATTTAACCAGCCATTTCTGAATCTTCCATCATTTTCATCTGCCATTCCTCCTTCGTTGGTAATTTCCCCTCCTTCCATTTCTGAGATTAAACCATTTGGGCTGCCGTAGATGTGTATAAAAAACATTTTTCTCCCCTGATCTCCAGGGACATCTAGACCAATTATTCCTAAGAAAAAGGCTTTTGGTCTTTTTTTTAGGTTCTCTTCCTGCTCTGCTACCCTGTAACAATAGCACTGCACTTTCATTAATTTGAAAATGGCACAAGTACTTTGCATCCAGCTGTACGTAAAAAAATGGGTGGGTGTTTAAAAAACAAGGAAACAGTGCCACTTCAAGAGACAAGCGAGGAAGCACTCCTTTCTATACCAGTATTAGTTAAATCTCTGCATTGACACGGGTGAAGTAAAGATGGGAAACCATGAATTTATTATCGAAGCGTAGGATGTTGTGGGGGAAACCAGCAATGCAACTTGGTAATGGACTGAACATAGAGGTAGGAAAAATGTCAATATGCAAATAGGTGAGCTAAGAGCCTTATTTCCTCATAGCATGATATAGAATATTGCCGCTGCTTCGTTTTCCACATAATGAGACAAAGTAGAATATATTGTAGCAGATCAACCTCTATTGGAAAAAGCACAAAACCATTTAAAATGCCAATCACATCATGCAAGATTCATAAAATAATGCACCAAGTGTTCCAGCGGTAATTATGTGGGTGAACCCAAACAGTGCTTGAGACCACAAATGAACTAGTCAAATTATTATTAGGGACCGTACAAGATGATTAACTTATTCAGCCCGTTGAAACACTTGCAGCCCTCTTTCCTTTCAAGTGGGACAAACTGGACTGGAAAAGATACGGCAGACATATGACTGAATTTCATAAAGCACCTGACATTTGCTAGGTGCTGCGCAAAAATTAAAAACACTACAAGTCCATGCTTTCAGGCCAATAATCTAAAAGTAAGGACAAGATACCATACTTTTCCGTGTATAACATGCCCCCTATTTTGGGGACTCAAAATTCAGAAAATGGGGGGGGGGAGATTCCCCAAAGTTTGGGGAGGATTGCCCAGTTTCTGAGCTTTTCTTGGGGGGGGGGCGACACACAGCTGTTGAGCTTTTTTGTGGGGGGATGCCAAAAAACGCTCACCCACCAGACCGACAATGCTGCTTGCGTGCGTCGCCGAAGCAACCTATCCTCTGTCCCATCGCTGAAAAAGGAAGCAAACAGCCCGCCCACTTGCCGCAGCAACAGCCAATCAACACCAGCCCTTGCCGCAGCCACCAATTACAATCTCCATCTCGCGGCACCCACCAATCCCACATCCCCACAGTGCACTACCCATGTATAAAAAGGTAAAGGTGAAGGGGGCCTTGACCATTAGGTCCAGTCGTGACCGACTCTGGGGTTGCGGCGCTCATCTCGTTCTATAGGCAGAGGGAGCCAGCGTTTGTCCGGAGACAGCTTCTGGGTCATGTGGCCAGCATGACTAAGCCGCTTTCTGGAGCAGCACACAGAAATTCCATTTACCTTCCCGCCAGAGTGGGACCTATTTATCTACTTGCACTTTGACGTCCTTTCGAACTGCTGGGTTGGCAGGAGCAGGGACCGAGCAATGGGAGCTCACCCCGTCACGGGGATTCGAACTGCTGATCTTCTGATCAGCAAGTCCTAGGCTATGTGGTTTAACCCACAGCGCCACCCGCATGTATAAGATGACCCATAATTTTGAACATGATTTTTCAATTAAAAAAACATAGTCTTGTACTTGGAAAAAGTATTTATCACTCTCCTGTTATACAAAAATCTCCAAATAGGTCCGAACTTCAATGTCTAAAACTCCAAGGATCTAGAGATCACGCTAAGGGTGGACAAATTCTGTGACTGCCATAAAACTTAGGGAACAAGCTGTACTACCAAAATGATTAAGGTTTTAAACGACAATTTTAGGTTATATTCTAGTGATCCAGATTTAATATATATTTTTAACTGCCGCTATATCTGAATTGTCTCTGTTATACCCAATTGCAATTCGACGTATTCTTGTTGTGTTTTATGATTTTCCTGATATTGTAAGTGAGCCGGAACTGGTCTGTGACCGTAATAATAAAATTCATAGGTTACCAGGATGTGAATAATAATAATAATAATAATAATAATAATAATAATAATAATAATAATTACAGCTGTTCTTCCATACTCCGTGTGTCTAGAGACTTAACTGAGATTGGAGTGCTTGGGTGGAGGGAAAAATGGAAGCTGGCACACAACTCCAACTGTGGTTTGACTGTATGTCTGGTGACTCAAACAATTGCTTGGATGCGTAACGGTGGTCGGCACAAATCTTAAGTTTCGCCTAATGCCTAAGCAGACAAACCTAGACAGCATCTTAAAAAGCAGAGACATCACCTTGCCAACAAAGGTCCGTTAAGTTAAAGCTATGGTTTTCCCAGTAGTGATGTATGGAAGTAAGAGCTGGAGCATAAAGAAGGCTGATCGCTGAAGAATTGATGCTTTTGAATTATGGTGCTGGAGGAGACTCTTGAGAGTTCCATGGACTGCAAGAAGATCAAACCTATCCATTCTGAAGGAAATCAGCCCTGAGTGCTCACTGGAAGGACAGATCCTGAAGCTGAGGGTCCAAGACTTTGGCTACCTCATGAGAAGAGAAGACTCCCTGGAAAAGACCCTGATGTTGGGAAAGATGGAGGGCACAAGGAGAAGGGGATGACAGAGTATGAGATGGTTGGATAGTGTTCTTGAAGCTACCAGCATGAGTTTGACCAAACTGCGGGAGGCAGTGGAAGACAGGAGTGCCTGGTGTGCTCTGGTCCATGGGGTCACGAAGAGTCGGACACGACTAAACGACTAAACAACAATGCCTAAGCAACGTCCTTGTGTTTATACCGTCTCATAACAATATATAAATTGTAAGTGTGGAAAAGAGACAGACACCCACACACGTATTTCTAAGTCTCTTGGGAAATGTTCCCCAAACGGCAGTATATATTTAACAGCAGTTTTCCCTGGCTTCGTTACCTATACTTCATTCGATGAGAAATGATGGCATTTGGAAGATCACAGTGCTGTTGTGCTATTTTATACCTGCAACTAAAGAAAATTGTGCTGCTGGCTGAAAGTGTGGTAACGCTTCAGCTTTGACAAGGTGAGCAATATATCTCCTAGAAAGAGCAATTTAAAACATTCTGTCCCACCATGACAAGAAGTTTTACATAATGGGGGAAGAATAAAAATGCAGAACCTGGATCCAAGTCTTAACTAAAACATTAACCTGAAAAATGGGACACAGTCTTACCGTTTCCAAAACACAAACAAATGAGGTGACATTTAAAGCTAATTTTAAAATGTTTCATTCATTTGTTGAGAAACCGGCCATTTTTCTCTCTCCCTTCCAAATTCTCTCCTATGGTTATAACCACAGCAGAATCCACTGCTGGCTCAAGAATGATCTCTGCCTGAAGCAGAGGCCATATAGTGCCCCTCTCTGCTTCAACTGCCGACCTTTTATATATAAAACCCTTTTACAGTGGTGCCTCGGGTTAAGTACCGTATTTTTTGCACCATAACACTCACTTTTTTCCTCCTAAAAAGTAAGGGCAAATGTCTGTGCGTGTTATGGAGGGAATGCCTACGGGTGGCATGCCTACGGATTTTCCTCCTCTAAAAACTATGTGCGTGTTATGGTCGGGTGCGTGTTATAGAGCGAAAAATACGGTACTTAATTCGTTCCAGAGGTCCGTACTTAACCTGAAACTGTTCTTAACTTGAAGCACCACTTTAGCTAATGGGGCCTCCTGCTGCCCCCGCGCCGCCGGAGCACGATTTCTGTTCTCAACCTGACGCAAAGTTCTTAACCTGAAACACTATTTCTGGGTTAGCGGAGTCTGTAACCTGAAGCGTATGTAACCCGAGGTACCACTGTATATATAAAACCCAGGCACAGCGCTCCTGGAGCAAGATGCTTTCCTTTGCAGGAACACAGGACCAGGCTTGGCAAAACACGGAGAACTTTACTAAACAACCATTTTGCACAAAGAACAAGGACTGAATATTTCTTAGTGCCAGAGGCAAAGTTGTGATGTTGGACTGGAAAAGGAAGACTATTGTTGATGTTTATCTATAATAATAATAATTGGGACTTTTTGTTTTGTTTTATTGGGGAGGGGGGAATGAACAAACTTGAGACGCCCGGACTAAAGACAGGAAACATGCTGCTTCACAGAGGGAGGGACAGCTGGATATTATTCCGGATTGAACATGTGACTGTTTTGAACACACACACACACACACACACACACACACACACACTGTGCAAGTGTTCAGGGTGAAGGACAAGGGATCAGCATTGCTAGGTGCTGACCCGTTCTAGACTTAGTATCGAGCATACACACACTGGGCTAAACATGAATTTAATAATAAACTATAAAGAAACAAACAAATATTTATAATAGGTTCTAAAGGCATGTACCCATAATTGTTCTTCTGCAAACAGAAGGGCTTCTTCTGTAAACAGAAAACACAAAGTATATATATAAAACTGACAGATGGATAGTGAGAAGTCCTTTTTATTCCTTTCCTTTTTTTTATTCCTCCTTTAATATCCTTATCTCTTGCCTCTCTTCCTTTTTCTTTCTCCTTCATTTTCTCGTTTTCTCCTTTTGCTTAGTTTCTGTTCTTTTGTACTTTGTGTGGTCCTCTACTCAGGGTTAAGGGACGGGGTTAGCATGCAGATGAAGATGATGGGCAGCTGATGAAGGACCCTGTGTGAGAGGCGGGAAGAGAAGAATCTCCCAGGGTGGGAAGATGGGAGAAGAAAGGGGAAGTTCCTGGGTGAGAATTAGGAGGGATCAACTTTTTCTGTGCGGGGCAAGTTAAGATCTACCTGTGAAAGAGTTCTCTCTCTCTCTCCCATTTTTCTGTTTTTGTTTAGATTAGTTTGTTTGATTTGTTGTGACATATTAGGAATTTTTTAAAAACAAAATCTTCTTTAAAAAGAAAAAGCATATAATGTGCTTTGCATGCAGAAGTCCCCAGCTTCAAATCCTGGCAACTCCAGGGAGCGCTAGGAGATATTTGCTGCCTGAACCCCTAGAGAGCTTCAGCCAATCAGTAGAGATGACCGGTGGTATTTGACCTCCTATTAAATTGGCAAAAAATGTATAGGACAAGTACAGATACCAGCTGGAAATGTAAAGAAAAAGAAGGTATCTTTTATCATATGTGGTGGACCTGCAAGGTGGTAAAAGCTTTCTGGGAGATGATATACAATGAAATGGGAAAAAATGTCTAAAATAACCTTTGTTTAAAAAAACACCCCAGAAGCTTTTTTATGAGGAATTACAGGTACCGACATCCCGAAGGACCAGAAAAGACTTTTTATATGTGGAACAGCCGCCAGGATGTTACTAGCCCAGAGATGGAAAGAAGTCAAGTTCCCTACTAGAGAAGAATGGCAAACCAAGCTGATGGTCTATGCTGAGATGGCAAAGCCGACTGGAAAACTCAGAAACCAAGATGGCGAAAACTTTACAGAAGCATGGGAAAAATTGATAAGTTGTTTAGGAGACCACTGGAAATATCAGCAGGATTTTGATTTCACTTGTAGTGTAACAATTATTATGGAAAATGGGAAACACTGGCCTGCGAGAGCTCCAATTGGAGAACAGCCTTTACCAAGGTGTCATGGGCTTTGAAGACGCTCGAACTTAGGATGCAAGGGAGAAATGTGCTAAGAGGAAGGCACACCTGGCAAATCCACACCGTGATCAACTCCTGCCCGGAAACCAATGTCCCCACTGTGGAAGGACGTGTGGATCCAGAATTGGACTCCACAGTCATTTACGGACTCATTGTTAAAACCGTGTTTATGGAAGACAATCTTACTCAGCTACGAGGGATCGCAGGAGGAGGAGGAGGTGGAAAATATGGATTGATATAATAGAGTTTGGAGAAGATGCAGTTTAAAATGATTAAAACGAGAGTCCAGGGAAGGGGGTGGGGAAATCCTGAGATTGGGAGGAATCTATGCACATGGATATGTGCTTATAGTAATTCTTATAATTTTGTATTGTAAAAATCAAATAAAAATGATTTCAAAAAACACACAAAACCATCAGTAGAGACGATGCTAACATAGATGAACCAAGGCAGCTTCCCATGTTCCTATGTAGCGAAAGGAAGCGCAAGACCTCCTGAGGCAAACTCCCAATCCCAGAAAGAATCGCTGGGACAAGGTATAGCCACAGACCCTATTTCAGCCACCAGCCATCATTTTAATTAGTCCCTTTAGTCGTTCTCTCCTCCCGGTACCCCACTCTTTGTGGTACTTTGGCGCTTAACGCAGAAGGGAAAAGCGAAGTGAAAATCAACAGACTCCAATCAAACTAGTGACATTCTTAATACATGCTTCCCATTGAACTCCCTAATGTAACAAAAAAATTATGCCGCCTGAAGACTGATGCTGCAAACTACTAATAAATAAAGCTGGGACCTCTATCTTCGATCTCATCAGCAATTTATTTCCATTAGGCGGGCAATCAGTTCTGCAGACCAGAAACAAGGCCTGCCACACACTTATATGCACTATGAAAGCATGAAAGCAAAGGGGAAAATCTCAAAGGACCTCACAGATTTGAAATTCACATGCTTCCAAAAACCTACACTATCAAGCAGGGCAAACATTTATCAGAACTCAGGAATATAGGTTAGTTTTTAATTCCCTCTAAACTTTTTTTTCCCTTTGAATTTTTATTTAGTGCATCACTTGGGACACAACAATGCCCTATTTCCTCGATGCAGAAGAACTGTGGAATTAGCAGACTAGCCTGTTTCTTATGCGTAGTTTCATATTCTGAAGCGTTTACACTGCATTTTCCTTAATACCACAGTTGCATATTCATTGCCATATTTTCCTTTAACTGCTGTCACTTAAATTGTCATGCAGAACAGGGCAAATCAGGGTCAGTTTGTGTAAGCCGCATCACTCTGAAGAACTTCATCAGTCTCTATTTCAATGCATTATGCAAAAAACTTGACATTAAGAGAGCCTTAACTGACAGCAAATGAAATCAATCAGCAAATCACTAAGCCATAATAAACTCACTCAAGTTGTAGCTAACCCTTCCTTTTCCAGGCCCTCACCTAAGCACCCCATCAAATGATATCCTTTTCCAAAAAAGCTGACAATTACATTACAAAATCCAATATTAATATGGTGTAATATTTCACATAGCTTTTTGACTTTCAAGGGTAACAAAAGAAAGCCACTATAAAGGCAGTTTACTGAAATACTAGGCTGTCTTCATCACAACTTGCCCTAAAAATGCAAGATATTAAAATATTGAAAGTAGGCTTATAGCTGTGCAATCCTATGCTTACTCAGAAGTAAGTAGGTTTCTAGCTGTGCAATGCTGAGTTTACTCAGAAGCAAGTTCTACTATCTTAAATGGAATTAATTCCTGAGATGCCATGTCTAAGATTGTGCAGTAAAAGTGAAACTAGGAGGCAACCTTAGGCCTTAGTTTTGAAGGTCAGTACTTTGAAGGTCATGAAAAGCTGAGGACTGGGCTGTCCCAGGGCTTGCCTCTGTCTGACCAGTACAAACCTTCAAAAGTAAAACTTTGGCAAAAGGTGTCTTGAGGATTAAAGCATTTAAGTCAGAGCTCATGCTTTCATTTTAGTAAAGGTAAAGGGACCCCTGACCATTATGTCCAGTCGTGGCCAACTCGGGAGCTGCGGCGCTCATCTCATTTTATTGGCCGAGGGAGCCAGCATACAGCTTCCGGGTCATGTGGCCAGCATGACCAAGTCGCTTCTGGCGAACTAGAGCAGCACACGGAAACGCTGTTTACCTTCCCGCTGGAGCGGTACCTATTTATCTACTTGCACTTGGACATGCTTTAGAACTGCTAGGTGGGCAGGAGCAGGGACCGAGCAACGGGCGCTCACTCCGTTGCAGGGATTCGAACCGCTGACAAATCCTAGGCTTTGTGGTTTAACCCACAGTGCCACCGGCATCCCTACTTTCATTTTAAAGGTGGTTAAAAACTTCAGCGATGACTTCTGCTCTCTTTCACAGGTGAACCGTTCTGTGAAGCGCTCGATCCTTCCCACGTGAGAGGCTCATGAACTCCAAAACAAAGTGTTAACTTTAGAGGCGACGATTTTACCTAAAATGCAGCCTATGTGAAAATGCAACGTGAAAGGAGCAACTTTGGTCTTCGGCCCCTCAAAAAAAAAAAAAGACTCAAGCATTTGAAAACAAATGAAAGTACGACATTCTTTCTATGATTCAATTAAGTGCGTTTTTAGCATTTTTTAATTAAAGTAACACATGACACAACTGCACACAAATGATTCACCATCAACATTTCACATGTGTGTGTGTCTGCACACAGTTCATTATCTTCTCCTGTACACCTAAAATATCTATGAATCACCTATTGACCGAAACATTCAGTTTTTGAATGTTAATACAAGGAAGATGGCACAAAAAAGTACAGAGGAATATAAAACAATGAAACAGGATATTGTAGCCCTTTTTATTTCAGGGAAATAATATTTTTTCTTTCCTTTTTAAAAAATACACCCTTGTGCAAATTAATTGAAACAAAGCATGTTTTCTGTCTTACTCGTAACCCTGTACTCAAAACAAACACAAAAAGTCAGTTGATCATTATGGTGTCGGAAGCTTGCAGCCAATAGAAAGAATGATGCGCTCACCACAATATATTGAGGTTCTACGAAAGAGAGTTATTCCAGAGCTGGAAAAGAGGTATCCTGACAGTACTGGGATATTACAGCAGGACTTAGCCCCCTGTCACACATCGAAAGTGGTGAAGAAATTCATGACAGAGCAGCAAATACAGGTACCTGATTGGCCAGGGAATTCCCTGGACGTAAATCCTATTGAGAATTTGTGCGCTATATGCAAAAGTCGCCTCCTTGCTGTAGACTGTACGACTATGGAGAAGCTCATTCAGGCACTGATTCAAGTGTGGTACAGAGATCCGAAAATCAACAGGGACTGTTCAAAACCAGTAGACTCCATGCCAAACTGTGTTCAAATGCTGCTTAAAAATAGCAGAGGTCATATCCGTTACTAACGTACAAGGGTGTATGTTTTCTGCTTTTCTTATCCTATAACTGTTACACCAATACAGATACACCTAAGTAGGCTTTGGAGTACAATGTTTACTCTCCCCCTCCTGCAATATCCTCTCATGCCTGAAAACAATTCGTTTCCCAAAACATAGTCTGCCTTTATCAAGACTGCAGCCATAAGTTGGTCCAAAATGTCTTTTGCACCACTCCCTTACTAGTTTTGCAATGTTGAGTGAGTTTTACATTCATGGCTAGTTGCCAAACCCCAGCAATCCAGCCCTTAATGGCAAAGTATTAAGATATATAAAGGGATACACAAATGTGGGCACCATTTGGATGGCAAGGATTTCTCAAAGTGGATGAAAAATAATGCCGGAAAATACGCTTCTCTGAAATCTCAAGCTCCCATCGGATAAAGAAATTGGCCCTCTGATCCTATTTACAGTTCAGTATCATCTGAATTCCACCGTGTTTTCCAACGGATGCAAAGAGAAGCATTAGTTGAGGAAAAGCTGAATATTCTGAAGGAAAAACCAAGATTTCTTTTCAATCATAATAAAGGAATCAAACTGAATGAAGGTAAGCTGATAGGTGTAAAAAGAAAAAAAAAAGAAAAAGTTAAAAAGAGGGGATCCCAGAGGATGTGTGGAGAATGTGGATACCGAGAAGAAATTTAGCAGGAAGAGAGTACAAAGGAATTTGTAGAGAGGGTGCTTTGCCGGGAAGAATCTACTTTCTCTGCAGTTCGTTTTCCTACAGTGATCTCTCTACAAAAACCACACGGAGCTGCATTAATACAAACTAAGCACGGAAATATTTTAGGGATTTTTCATTTTGCAGAGATACTTCCCTGTTTTTAAACATATTTTAATCTACAACTTTTAAAGCAGTCGAAATGTCGAATGCAATATACCTTCTAGGTAAATTTCTTAGTAGAATTGTAAGTCGTGTCAGAATCTCTGCCCCAATCTTATATTTCTTTTTTTGTGAATTGTGGAAACTAAAGGTGACCTATCAGTCAGCTGTCACTGCCCAGGTCAAGTGAATATTGAATATTTTTGCAAGCAAATCTCAGAAACAATAAGGATTCAAATTTGTTGTATATTACATAAAGCAGGGCGAGGTTTGGAATATTTCATGCTTCTCTGCGTAAGTGGCCTTACCAAGTGTGGATGCAGGGAAGACAAGGTGGCGTACCTTTTCACAAAGACCCTCTTCTCTCGGCAACCTCCAAATTGTAAGGCCAATATATATCTTTTTAATTGGAAAACCTTTTTTTTACACCACACCTTGTCGTATCAGATCTCACAGCGGCATACAGGAGAAAATTTTAAAAACTGAAATGAAGTTCATTTTTCTCCTAGTACACCTACAGAAAGAGGAAGTATGTGGATGGGTGGAAGTACTTGAATTTCCAACTTTCTTTTCCACCTAAGCAGGTGAGATCTGCAAGTCATGGGGTAAGGTAAAGGTAAAGGTAAAGGGACACCTGACCATTTGGTCTAGTCGTGGCTGACTCTGGGGTTGCGGCGCTCATCTCGCTCTATTGGCCGAGGGAGCCAGCATACAGCTTCCGGGTCATGTGGCCAGCATGACTAAGCCGCTTCTGGCAAAACCAAAGCAGTGCACGGAAACGCCGTTTACCTTCCCGCCGGAGCGGTACCTATTTATCTACTTACACTTTGACGTTCTTTCGAACTGTTAGGTGGGCAGGAGCTGGGACCGAGCAACGGGAGCTCACCCCGTCGCGGGGATTCGAACTGCCAACCTTCTGATCGGCAAGTCCTAGGCTCTGTGGTTTAACCCACAGCGCCACCTACGTGGGGAGGTGTGTGTAAAAGAGAGGGGTAGAAAAAGGGGGAAACGGGGAGGTTTCCCATCCTTTGATCTGATGAATTGCTCTTTTAAAAACTGCTTCCTTGCAATAGTGTGAAGCAAGCAAACAAGTGATATATATTAAGCTTAAGGCAATTCACCATATGCAAATTTGTCTCTTTTTTGGGTGTTACCTCTCTTTTTTTGTAAGCATGTGTGTTGTAAGTGGCCACTCTGTACTCATGTCTTCAGCAAGAATAATGTTTTCAAAGGGAGCTACTTAACAAGGATTGCGCCGAAAGCGTTGATCATGAAAACGTGTGTATTTTACACGCCCACAAAGAGCCACAGTTTGAATGGGGTTGAATAATGAGGAGTTCTGCCACCTGGAAAAAGCGCGGCTTTGCCTTCAAAAGTACTTTTCTAAGACGCAATATTTGCCACGATGTTCTGAACAGACAAGAAACAACATAATTATCTTTGTATTTGTAGATAGATATTTTCCCTTGGGCCCTGAATGCTTTCCGCTGTACTAGTGCTATTGAAAGAAGGAAGGTGGGGGGGGGTAAACGTAGTAGGAACCTAACATTTCAAGCTGCATTTTATCTTTGCCCAATTGATTAGAAGAGCAGGCAATTTTGCCTCTGTGCCCAATACAATATGATAAACCATGACTGCATCATACATGGATACATAATTTACATAAAATAAATGGAAGACATAAGCCCTTTATAAATTTATAATGATTATACTCTATCACTCAGAAGCGACGTCAACACTCTACTCTTGCTGCTATAAAACGAATAATACCCCTCCTTACATTTGTATAGCAGTTTTCAAACAAAAGAATGCCGTACCGGTACAACAACTGTAAAATTGCAGGCAGCGTGTCTGTAGCCTGCCTGAACCGGCAAGCGCTACTACAACTCCTGATGTAAGGAGGACCAACTGTGAGGATGGTCCATGATTTACACTTCCACTCACCTTCTCTTTTCCCTGTCTCCCTCACACCACAATTCCTTCAATTTTACATCCTGAAAACCAACATCTTTCTGCCAGATGTTTGTGAAGTAGGATATGGTCAGTAGAGCACGTGGACATCTTAAAACCCAATTCTGAAGTAACGGGATAGGGCTATTACAGTGGTCCCTTGGTTCTCAAATGCCTTGGTACTCAAACAACTTGGAACCCAAACACTGCAAACCCGGAAGTAAGTGTTCCGGTTTGTGAACTATTTTCGGGAAGCCGAACGTGCTCCGTTTTGAGTGCCACGCTTCCATTTTGAGTGTTACGCTGAGATCTGTCTGTTTTTGCCATTTATTTTGCTTTGTGTGTGTGTGACTGTGTGGAACCCAGTTCAGCTACTGATGATTGATTGTGTGACTGCAGTACATTGTTTATTGCTTTCATTTTATAGATCAATGGTCTCATTAGATAGTAAAATTCATGTTAAATTGCTGTTTTGGGGTTGTTTTTAAAAGTCTGGACGCGGGTGGCGCTGGGGGTAAAACCTCAGTGCCTAGGGCTTGCCGATCGCATGGTCGGCGGTTCAAATCCCCGCGGCAGGGTGAGCTCCCGTCTTTTGGTCCCAGCTCCTGCCCACCTAGCAGTTCGAAAGCACCCCTAAGTGCAAGTAGATAAATAGGTACCGCTTTATAGCAAGAAGGTAAACGGCGTTTCCGTGTGCTGCGCTGGTGCTGGCTCGCCAGAGCAGCTTCGTCACGCTGGCCACGTGACCCGGAAGTGTCTCCGGACAGCGCTGGCCCCCGGCCTCTTAAGTGAGATGGGCGCACAACCCTAGAGTCGGACACGACTGGCCCGTACGGGCAGGGGTACCTTTACCTTTACCTATTAAAAGTCTGGAACAGATTAATCCATTTTGCATTACTTTCTATGGGAAAGTGCGCCTTGGTTTAGGAATGGACTTCCGGAATGGAATAAGTTTGAGAACCAAGGTAGTATTATATTATTATTAATCAGTTTCATTTACATTTCATTTTTATGTATGCTGTGCCATCCTGGAGGCCGGACGACACAGAACGAAACATTAAACGATGGAACGTCTTCCTTTCTCCCCATTCCGTAGTGCATGCTTCAGTATTTTGCTGGATTCTCTTTAATGGGCCTGCACGGGCCACACATCTTCCAGTAAAAAGGAAGGGAAGCATCACTTAAAATGGTTTTTGCCTGCCCCCCAAAGAGGGCAAACAGTAAGAGAGGGCGCTGAGAACGGCCTGTGGGTTTTTATGTTTCACACCTCTGAGCATGGTGGAATTAAGTTTTATATGCTCCTTCCGAAGAAAATCACTAAGGAGTGCAATAATCCTTCCACTTATTTTAGCAATCATGTTTTGACACGCAAATAATATCAAAATAATTGAGTCACTCATTATGCCATTTACAGTGGTGCCCCGCAAGACGAATGCCTCGCAAGACGGAAAACTCGCTAGACGAAAGAGTTTTCCGTTTTGGAGGTTCTTTGCAAAACGAATCTCCTATGGGCTTGCTTCGCAAGACGAAAATGTCTTGCGAGTTCCTGCGGGGTTTTTTTCCTCCCCCCCTTTTTCTAAGCCGCTAAGCCGCTTATCAGCTGATCCGATAAGCCGATAAGCCGCTAAAAGCGCTAATCCGTCAATGAGCTTGCTTCGCAAGACGAAAAAACCGCTAGACGAAGAGAATCACAGAACGGATTCTTTTTGTCTTGCGAGGCACCACTGTATTAGTATTCCGTTATTTTGCTGCAGCTCTGTCATATGAACATGGGGCAGTGCTCAATTGCCCCACATGGTAACTCCTTCATCGTACAGTGGCAATAGACAAGAGCTGTCACTATGGTCTTTTTTGACACCTGATAAAAACATTTGGTTTGTTTGTTTAGGCAAGCCTGTCCAAACATGCAGACGCTGCCGGGTGTTTTAATCTGGTTTTCGCTTCTTGATGGTTTTCATGCTTTTTGAAGGTTCTAAATACTTGTTTTTAACTGTTGTTGTTTTTCCTGATAATTTTATTGTTTTGTTCCTTTTGAAAACAACTTTGAGGTTTTTATTAAAATCAAGCGTTATATAAATGTTGCGAAATAAAATTACTAAGCACGTTTTTGAGTCACTCCAGAATTGCAGCGACGTCTGATTAAATTTAAAGCTTTTGTCTTATAAAGCATTTTATCACTTTAACTACTATCTGCTACTGCGGCGCAAAGTTAGATTTAGGCTGCCATTCCATCCACACTTATTAATAATAATATTTTTAATTTTTTTAATACCCTGCCCTCCCTGGCCAAAACTGGGCTCAGGGTGGTTAACACTGAATATAAATACAGTAAAAACATTAAAAACAAAACAAAAAAACACAAAAAAAACAGTTGATTAAAATATAAGTTAGAATACAGTTTTAAATGCAGCCTTGTTTTAGTGGTAGCCTATAGATCAAAGCTATAAGGGGAGAAAACGTCAAATATTCACCGGGGCCATTTTAGTCCTTTACCTGGGACTAAGCCCCATTGATTTACTTCTGAGTAAACATGCACAGGACTGTGCTATTAAGCAGCTGCTTTGCCCAGTATCAGAACTTTAAAAACACATATCTTGCTCTGAATAATTAGTGTCCACTGTTTATGTACTTTAGGACTAAAATACGGGGTCCTTAGTTGTTTCTGACACGAGTTTAATGAAGTAAATTGCCTGAAGAAATGAAACATGATATTTAAACCATAGCGGAAGAATACATTTCACAACAAAGAAAAAAGCTCTATGAGACACATAAAAACAATGCCTATCATTTAAGGGCTCACCGGGATTTGTAAGTCCCAACTGAACTTAATATCATCTGCACATCCATGCACTGAACTTACTTCCTAACTGGAGAGGTCAGTGTAACCCACAAGGATGAATGTCAGCCATTTAATTATGTGGCAGAAAGAAGAAGAAAAGTGGAGCCACAGAGGCTATCCTATGTCACGGCAGCCTTTAAAAACTAAGACCGGTTCCCTATCTGCCCTGAGTTCTGCTTCTTGGTCACACTATAGTATACTAAGATAATAAAAGACCAGGACAGAATTGATGGCAACTGGCATGGGCAAATGATGCCCTCATTGGGAAAAAATGTACCGTACTTTTTCGTGTACAAGACTAGGTTTTTTAAAAAATTTAAAATTCATGCTAAAAAGTGGGGGTCGTCCTATACATGGATAGTGAATAGGGAGACGTTTGATTGGTTGCTTCCATGGCTGTCAGCAGCTATTGGGCGTTTTATTGGTTGCTGCGCCAAGGGCTGGTATTGATTAGCTGACGCTGCAGCAATTGGGCAGGTGATTGGCAGCTTCTGCCGGCGAGGGGATAGATGAGAGGCGGATTTTGCGACACGTGCGGGTGGACGTTTTTTGGCACCCCCCTAAAAAAAGGTCAACAACCCTGTGCAATCCCCCCCAAAAGCTCAACAACTCTGGGCAATCCTCCCCCCAAAATAGGTATATATGATTAAAAGATCATTTGAAAACCTATTTTTGGAGGTGTGTGTGCTGTTTTTAAAACTATGTTTAGCAGCTTTTAGGGTATGTTTGTAAATTGCCTTGAGTTATATGTAAAAGGTTATTCATAAATTAAACAAGAAGAAATAATAATAACAACAATTGCAAGTAAATTTGGTATTTCTGTGCTGATTTGCAAGTGGGGAACAATATATTTAAAAGTGAGTCAGTTGTTCATTTGGAGGATAGTCGATCATGAAAGATTTCATACTTTGGGTCTTAGGACACCCTTGCCACAGAGTTAATACGAAAACTTTAAACTGAAGCAAGATTGGGAAACAGGTAAAGTATGTGCCTGTGAGTGTTAGAAGAGAGTAATAGGAATAAAGAACAATTAAATAAGAATCACCTTTATCTGGTTTAACTAGGCAATGACCCAACTAAAAATACTTTATTTTCAATTGATTATTCCCATTTCCTGCTTCTAAATCTTTGGAAGGGACTCGAGCAAAAATGATAGCAAACCACCTGAATAGAGGTCCTCCACAGTTTTTAGACATTAAGAGAAAGCATGACTAACACAGGGTAACATCCAGTGTCAGCCAGAATAGACCCATTGAAGTAAGTGGAGTTAAGTGACTTGAATCCATTGATTTCAATGGATCTACTCTATGACGTAGATGGAAAGAATCCATTATTTATTAACCTTGACTTTTTCCATTCCAAAAAGGTTTTTTTGTCGATAACTATAAAGGTACTTTGAATAGCTATGTAATACTAGGGGGGAAATACATACCATGTAGATTTCAAGCCACAAAATACACATATAGAGCATTTCTTTCATTTTTATACCATTTTGATGTTGGTCATGAGCACACTGGAAAGTAAGACCCATTGAAATTGGCTGCACATACTTTCCAAGAGCTGTGCTTGGGGTTAGGTTACTTGTTCCTATTCTTAAAACTCTGCGGCATAGCCACCTGGAAAACTCCACAAGTGACAAAGCCAAAGTATTTTATCTCAAAAGAGAAAATTTAAACATGTCACTCAGCATACAGTGTGGACATTCCTTTCGCCCCAGGGCTGTTAAAACTATCAGATTGGCCAATAGTTTACCTAAACAGTCTGGAAGCATGAATTTGGGTGCTTGGAGGAATCAGAATCACAAGGGCCAAACTAGACGCGATGCTGGGAGATCTGTGATTTTAGTTGTAAAAGGAATCTGCAAACAACCCCAGGAACTTTCTAGCACTACTGTGCTCGGGTGTGTGTGCATGTGTGTGCCATAACCCTTTCAACCCCATGCTGTTTTCCAAATTCAAATCTCTTCTAGTGTGTTCTAGTGTCTTCTAGTGTGTGAAATCATCCCTGAGTGCTCACTGGAAGGACAGATCCTGAGGCTGAGGCTCCAATACTTTGGCCACCTCATGAGAAGACTCGACTCCCTGGAAAAGACCCTGATGTTGGGAAAAATTGAGGGCACAAGAAGAAGAGGATAATAGAGGACGAGATGGTTGGACAGTGTTCTCAAAGCTACCAGCATGAGTTTGACCAAACTGTGGGAGGCAGTGGAAGACAGGAGTGCCTGGCATGCTCTGGTCCATGGGGTCACGAAGAGTCAGACACGACTAAACAACAACAACAACAACAGTGTGTTCTTTAAAAAAAATAAAAATGTACAACAGGGCTGGGGGCCAGACTTGAAGAGAGGGTTGGTGGGAGGCTAACAATTTGGTCCACTCCAACCACACCTTCCTCCCAACAGGAGAGGTGGATATGACAGCTGTTGCATGCAGCTGTGCTGGGTTCTGCCCCACATGGGGCGTGCCCATCGTAAGCATAATGTCACATGGCGCAATGGGCCCATCAGACCCTCCCATGGCTGTGACAGGCCCCGCCGGGCCTCATCGTTCCATGTGATGCCACGCGAGTGACGTGTTGGGTCGCCCTGCCAGCCCCGCCCCCCATGAAAATCTTATGGGTGCCTTGGCACACACAGCCCCACATAAATGGCACCTATGGTCATGTGCTCTTTCTGCCACTGCTTTGGCCAGGACGACACACCTGAGCACATGGACATGCTTCAGCAGGGATAGATGGATGTGCTTTAAAGTGAGAACTCAGCTCAGCTCCTACACACGGTGGCTAACCTGCCATCTTAAGTTACCCAAAATGCATTTGCTCAGGCCTATACAGTGGGTAGCGCTGTTGGTTAAACCACAGAGCCTAGGGCTTGCCAATCAGAAGGTCGGTGGTTCGAATCCCCACGACGGGATGAGCTCCCATTGCTCAGTCCCTGCTCCTGCCAACCTAGCAGTTCAAAAGATTGTCGAAGTGCATGTAGATAAATAGGTACCACTCCGGCGGGAAGGTAAACGGCATTTCCGTGCGCTGCTCTGGTTCGCCAGAAGCGGCTTAGTCATGCTGGCCACATGACCCGGAAGCTGTACGCTGGCTCCCTCGGCCAATAAAGCGAAATGAGCACCGCAACCCCAGAGTCAGTCATGACTGGACCTAATGGTCAGGGGTCCTTTTACCTTTTATGGAAGGGCCACCATGGGTGGATAGGAGACCAGTTTGGTCCTGTTCCTCATCAGTGTCCAGCATGGCTGACCATGAGTGCTGGGCTTGTATATGACACCAATCACAGATATCCTGATATCACACAAAGCTGATATTCAGGCCCGTCACCAGACCTAAGACTCAATCTTTGCATTTCTCTATCCAGGTATGGGGCTCCTTACTCAAGGCACACCATAGCACCTCCCTAGTAATACCCCCAACCACCCCCAGTACAATATTCCCGTATTTTTGATCATCCTACCACAGCCTCATTTGTCACTACAGGGGTGCATGCCCAAGGCCCAGAAGTTTAATAAAGTTCTTTCTGGTAAGGGCACTCCTGCGACTTTGTTAAGAATGAATCCATTCACAAAAACACTTAAGCACTTAAGAATTCTTGGATCATTTATATGAAGCAAGAAGATAAGTTGGGGCTTGCACTCCGTTCTAGAAGGGCTGTTTTCTGATTCCGATGCCTTGACAGCTGCATTCATTGTCTATTTCATTTGTCAGAGTACTGTCTTCAGCTGGTGCCAGAAGGTGTCAGAAAATGGCTAAAAAGATCAATAACGGTAGAATCTTTCTCAGCCATTTGAACTGCCCCACCTGCGGTGAAACTAAGGGACTCCAACACACCCTGCTTTGTAATTCTTTTCTCCTGGGTGACCCACTGCTGATGCCATCCTTAAATATTAACCTAGGGCACATTTCTTTTCTTCGAAAGTGATGTTGAGAGAAATACTGTTCTGAACCCAACTTTTTAAAAAGTGAAAGGCATTGTATTTCCCTCTTGCCTGACCGCAGTGATTTCTAGGCGTGGCGTGCACCATTTGTGTTTGCTAAAATCCTTTCTACAGATCCTTGATACTCAATTTGGAATGCAAAAGTGTTGTTCTAATATAACAATTTCAGTCGAGCACAAGTTCGGAAACTTAATTTTGTTAATTACAGGCCACTACATTTCTGCTTTTATTTATAGCATTATTATTATTATTATTATTATTGAGTTTTGGAAACCCTTTGCTTCGCAAAGAAAGGTTATTTAAGAATCTAACCTGGAATGCTACAACCTCTGGCCCGCCCTTTAGCCCTTCCATCGCAAAGGTCTCCAGGTGCAACTTAGGTAGCTGCAGGGTGAAGTCATTCCTGGTTGCCGCAGTCCGTGACAGCGAGATCTGATCTCTGACCTAAAAGGGAAAAAACAGTATCAATGGTAATTCCCCTTCAGACACATTAACTGGGATGAAGTGGGTCCCCCAGAGTCCACTGAGTGGACTTGCATTGATCGCTGGACCTGAAATCCATGAATAAATTTAGGACTAATTGATTTTTCGTTGCAAATAAATCTCTAATTCAGAGTGCTGGGAGAGAATGTTAAGAAGAAAAAAAGCATATCCCCTTCTCCAGACTGAAATGAGATGGGAAGGAAAGTCGCTAAAGGCTTCTCATCCAACCAGTACACAAAACTCTACAAACACACAATTTGAGGTCAAGGAAATCGCAGTGCGAAATTGTACGCAATAAGCGTCCTATGGATATAGCCATTATTGCCTGCTTGGTTAGCAGAGAATTGCCATCTGCCCTGGAGAAGCAACACGCCACCAAAATATTTTTAAAACAACTGCTTTGACATTCATACAATGATCTTAAGCCTTTTTGCAGAAAGGTCTCGATTTTGTTCTTTTGTTAATAGCCAGTTATGTTGCAAAGCTGCCCAAGTATACTTAACAAAGAGTATTTTTAAAAATGTCACTTGGTTAAGCATCTTATTAGAAGCATGATGATCGGTTCCTATAAAAATAGCAGGTATCCACTAACTAGCAATAGGCTCCAGTACAAGTAGCTAGAATCCGTTTTCTTTTCCAAAGTCCAAGTAGTTTGGATTTAGTATTCCAAAAGGCAGAGTTTAAAGAAACAACAACAAACCGCTCAGCGCTGTAAATGAGATATTTCCATACATATGTAGATAAACACAACCTCATGCAGTTGGTATTGTACTGCCACCTTCTGTCAAGGTGGGAAATCCCTTCGTTCATTATGTGTTCGGCAAAAGGAAAAAGTACAAAATCGGGGGGGGGGGGGAGGAGAATCACTAGTTCCCATGCTTGTGTTTATATTCATATCCAAACAAACAACAATCCTCAACACGTTTATTCCTACTGTTCTATATGCTGAATCCTGACTCACATTCCAAGGCAGAAAAGCGAAAATGAAAGTGAAAACTTCCAAATTCCTCCAGCATGGTTTCTCCTTCCATATTTGATTAGCCATAGTCGTGATTAATTAGGGTTGCTATTCTGTCCGGAATTTCCCAGACATGTCCAGGATTTAACTGGCAAAAATAGTGCCCGCGGGGGGGGGGGGGGGTGGACGACATGGCAACCCTAGATTAATCCAAACTGTAGCACACTTGCTTCAAAACTCAAGGGTTCAAAGTTGGCTTGCTTTAAACAAACAAGGTCAAGGTTAGTCACAATGGTCAGGTTTGGATGAAACAATAAGCTACAACTGTTCAAATAACAACAACAACAACAACAACAACAACAACAACAGCAACAGCAACAAATTATTTGCAGCCTGATAGGAGGAGGAAAGAGGACTGAGGAACGCATGTGCCCAGGGCTCACGTAGGCTGATTCCTAGGACGTATTGTGACATCAGAACATAGACAGCAGTCATTGAACAAACAATGATTTTTCTTTGCAATTGTATTGCTTCATAATACACAAAAGTGTTCACTCTGAAACTGCACAACCAACTGGCAATCTTTGGTCAGATCTTTTAGGATGATGGGAACCTACGATAGTAACTTGGTCAATATCTAGTGCCTATTGTCTGTTTCACTTGTTCGCCGTTTGTGATGTTTTATTTTCCTTGTTCTTTTCAACTGTCTTAGTAATCGAGAAAAACTATAGCTATTATCTATCCACCTAACTCAAAAAAAAGGCTGCACAATGGGGAACACCTCTGAGCAAACGTGCATAGGATCTTTTAATTAATTAAAAGCAAAAGGTCTTTACATATGACATAAAGCTATTCCTTCTTTTCTTCTACAAGGGGTCAACTGTAACACTTTTAAATGAGTAATATTCTGCCTTGTTATAATAATAATAATGATGATGATGATGATATCCAGTAGCTCAACTGGATTGCATCATCCTGTACTCAATACTAATGTGCTAATATACATCTTTCAAATAAAAATTATTCCCAGGAGCAGCAAATGATGCTAAGTACATTGGAAAAGGAAAAAAAATCAGGTAGCACCACATATGACAAATAAATACTAATTATGGATCTAATTAACATACCCAATACTAATGACCTAGGATACCTTACATAAAAATAATACCATTATGAAAGCCAATGTGGACACTTCAAATTCTATGTGATACTTCCTTCTACAAGTAATCCTATTTTTAAGAATAGCCAAATGCATGCATAAATAAATAAATATACATGCATGCTGTCCGTACGATGTACAAATGTTAGGTGGGATTTTACAGATTTATAGGATACACACATATACATTCTGTGCTTTAGTCTATGGGAATAGGGAGCTTTACAGTTCCCAGGCTGACCTAAAGAATTCCTGTCAATACCTGTGGCTGCCAAACTTATGCACTATAATGCAATTTTTATAACAGCATAGGTCCTTCATGCATCCTCCTTTCTGCTCATACTGTTCTGGGTTCAGGATGGAGAGCCCAATGGAGCAAACACGGTCTCGGGGGGTCTTCTGTCAGCATGTGTAATTTTGTTCAGATGTTAACCTTAATACAAACACGTTGTTTTCACCATACCTCTAATAATACACATTTCACTGGATTTGTTCTGGTTCATATATGCTAACGTTCCCGTTTCTCATTGTAGCCAATATGCACACAGATAAAAGAAAACATTAATGTGGATTAAGGTACTAAGAATTTATCAACATCAAACCCACCAGTGGTTTTTTTTTGTGTTGTTTTTTTTTTGCCTTCTACCCTTCTGAACCATAGTCAATAGATCTAAATATTTTACTGCACCCTGGCCAATTCATTGTTTGATGTTTAAAAACGCACCCAGAATCAAAGAAAATTTATTAAATTTGAGCCCCCAAATGAGATACTATTAGCTTTGAAAGTCAAGTTTAACTGCGATATTGATGATTCTCTTTTTTCTGTGACAAAATCCACCAGGGAAATCCCTGATGTCAAAGTACCAAAGCAGATTGCTAATACCGAGGCGAGAGGGAAGGGGAGGGAGCACGGGGAGGGGCGGGGAAGGAAAGAGAGTGAGAGGAAAACAATATATACACTATGTAGGCATAACTCCGATATCAGTCGGTTCTTTAACCCCATCCCTGTCTGGTTCTGTTCTTTGCCACCAGGGTATATAGCATAAGCCGGACAATAAAGCAAAAAAACAAACAAAACCATGCATATCTTTAAAATGCAACCACTGTAATAGTAGCTCATCATCAGAAAGGAATGAGATCATTCCTTAGATATAAACCTCTGGACACCATAAGCCCCTAGCACATGCTCCAATGTTTTTAATTACTTTTGATGGAAATGGCTGCATCCCTGCCCCCCATTCACAGTATACATAAAACCCAAGAATGCTTAGCTTTTGTGTGTCTGCGTCTGAGTGGCATGTATTAAAAACTCACAAAACCTTTATGAAGTGAGGGGAACAGAAATGCTTTGCTTGCATAATGTTTCCTATTGCATGATAAAAGTCTATAATTTTATCAGGACAAGTTACTTGTTGTGTACTGTTGTAACAATAGTTTTCTCCAAATTTATCTTCTGCACCATGAAAATAAATAAAAACAGTATTTATTTATTAAAAAAGAATGGCCCTATCAATTTAACTGTCGCCCAGTTCCGATCTGGACTAATTTGGGTTCAGAGGCTAGGACAGCAGAGAGAAGGGAGCTTTCAGGGTTACACCAACGCCCCAAAATCAGTCCCATTACGTCACCTAATACAGTTTTACCTACAGTAATATTTGCCCTCGGCTGTGCATAAACTGCCAACGTTTCCCCACAGGACTGAGATGCCACTATAGCACAAAACTGGGTCCAAGCAAGTCTTTCAGGCTGTGTACAGACGATAACTAGTTTAAGAACTGCAAAGGACATCCATTCTGAAAATCCTATGGGATCAAATGCTCTGCAGGATATGGGTGCCGTGGGCAAAGATGGCCTAAGTCATGCAGGCTTCAGGTCACTGAAAAGTTGTATGTCTGATGGAGGCTAAAATAAAGAAGGATGCAGTATGGCTCAAGCCGATACTGTGCTGATCCTCTACCGAAATGATAGATAATTTATTACAGTCGGAGACCAGCTTATAAAACACACATGGGGGTACAATCCCAGAAGAAAACAAACATTTAAAACAATGAGCAACAATAAATTTAATATATATAAATGAGATAAGCGTGTAGACACTTAAAACTTTAAGATAAGCTACCGCAGAGATATGACCCAGAGTCACCCATGGAACCGAGTTTGGGGATTTTCTTAATGAACTAGTTTGGGTTGGGGGATAGTCTGCGCCTGCAGATCTGTACTCAGAATCTGGCAACCTTCCGGGTTGTCTTATGATCTTTGCCTAACAGGAAAAGGTCAAATTTTGGTGAGCCTCACCAGCAGGGGATCAATGGTCTCACTACATGCCTCTTCATAAAAGGGACATCTAAAAAACAAGTGTTCTGGCCTTCCTATATCCCCCAATGAACAGGCACAAAGTCTCTGAGGAGGAGGAGGAGTTTGGATTTGATATCCCGCCTTTCACTCCCTTTAAGGAGTCTCAAAGCGGCTAACCATCTCCTTTCCCTTCCTCCCCCACAACAAACACTCTGTGAGGTGAGTGGGGCTGAGAGACTTCAGAGAAGTGTGACTAGCCCAAGGTCACCCAGCAGCTGCATGTGGAGGAGCAGAGACGCGAACCCGGTTCCCCAGATTACGAGACTACCGCTCTTAACCACTACACCACACTGGCTCTCCTGAGCATATGGGACTTTTAAAAGGATCTTTCCAGGACTGGCGAGGGCAGAACCGAGCTTCTGGCGAGTGTAAAAGCCCTTCTTGCATTTTTGTACTCAAATGATTTTAAGGGGCATGCAAAACCTAAATATGAATCTGGCATCTCTGCTTGGGTACAGTGCAAGAATCAGAAGTATGCAGAATGCACTTGGTGCCGAGAGCTAAAGTTACCTTTTAAGTCTTCTTACCTGGAAGACCTTCAAACTAATTGCATACGAATGGAGGCTGTTAAGGTGATTCATGCACCCAAAACCTACGCACTTGATAAAAAGACACTGTTTTGCAAGGAATGCTTCACATGTCTCAGGACTGGGCAGTGGAGTTACAACAGATCCTTGATGCTAAGCTCTGCCCAGTTACTGCACCTGGTGGCTCGACCGTAGTTCAGTGGTGGAGCCTGCAGAAGGTTCAATCCCCAACATCTCTCAGTAGGGCTTGGGAGAGACCCCTGTCTGAAACTCTGGAGAGCTGCTTCCAGTCCATGTGGACTTTACTGAGCTAGATGGGCAAACGGTCTGCACAAGGCAGCTTCCTATGTTCCTAGTTACAGGTAGGTAGCCGTGTTGGTCTGCTGTAGTCAAAGCAAAATAAAAAAATTCATTCCAGTAGCACCTTAGAGAACAACTTAGTTATTGGCATGAGCTTTCTTGTGCATGCACACTTCTTCAGATATTTTGTTCCTGTGTAGCATTGGACTGGGCTAGACCAAAATGGTGCTTGAGGAGACTCTTGAGAGTCCCATGGACTGCAAGAAGATCAAACCTCTCCATTCTGAAGGAAATCAGCCCTGAGTGCTCACTGGAAGGACAGATCGTGAAGCTGAGGCTCCAAGACTTTGGCCACCTCACAAGAAGAGAAGACTCCCTGGAAAAGACCCTGATGTTGGGAAAGACTGAGGGCACAAGGAGAAGGGGACGACAGAGGTTGAGATGGTTGGACAGTGTTCTCGAAGCTACCAACATGAGTCTGACCAAACTGCAGGAGGCAGTGGAAGACAGGAGTGCCTGACATGCTCTGGTCCATGGGGTCACGAAGAGACGGACACAACTAAAGAACAACAACAACTAGCTTCTCAATAGACGCCCTATTGAGACACGACTAAATGATTAAACAACAACAAACTGCCTGATGGTGAATTTGGTATAACTAATGAATACTCGATCAACACAATGTTGTTTTAGGCAGCCCCAACTAATTGCTCCACTATTAGTTCTTCTTTGAAGGAGGAAAGGAGTTACTGCGAAATAGTACTCAATTCCCCTCCATCCCTGCTATGCATCCAAAAAGGATATTTATTTCCTCCACAAATAAGTGCATATGGGTAGATGTCTGCTTCATCTCCAAAATATGCATCTTGTTTGTATCAAAAAGTTATATTTAGCTGTCCAAAATATATTAATATTTCTTAAAAGCAAATGCCCAGTTGCTGTCAATAGTCTACTAGGGGGTTTAGGCCCATGGGGGGATTTGGATGTTTGACAAAGTGCTGTGGGTGTCACTCGCTCTGACTGTTTTTCTTCCTAGCCCCACAGATCATCCCCCAGGCAGAGAAACAGAGAGAAAGCATGCACCTATGAGCTCCTTTTTTGCTTTCCCAAGGGATCCAAATAAAAGTTGTATCCAGCAGAATCAGTCTACGTCTTGGAAAAACACACAGAGCTGAAAGAGGAACTGAGAAAGAGCGCCAATCTTCCAACGTCCTCCTTCAGCTCTTACGTACTTTTCAGTGGAGAATAAGGTTGCCACCCTCGCTGCCTCATGACAAAGGGGCAGTGATTATTTTAACAGTGGGAGGGAAGCCTGAGGTTCTGTGAGTGCTAGGAGAACATCTGCCTGCAGGCCACCTCATTGGCAACTCCCAGTCTACTGACTAGAATGTTTGATTCATATTATTCGGTATTTATTGTCAATAGAGTTTAATCTCCTATTGGATCGTTTCATCCAAGCCGTTCATTGCGAAGGACAACAACAAATAGGTGGCGGTAAGGCTGACAAAGCAAGATGGGACAGTGGTCCATTTCCACACAACTGAAATTAAGAGCTTTCAACCCTCGCCTCAGTCAGTTGAGTTTTTAAAACACAGACCTACTTCTTGTGTTACAGGCAAGAGTGCCAACATGGCCACTTAACAGTGGGTGCCATGCAGCGTCTGTGGCCTTGGTGCCGAAATTTGTGGGTACCTGGCCCCTTCATGGGGAGCTTTGTGCGTGCTCCAGCACCCAGGGCCCCAGGGGGTTGGCACCTATGGTTACAGGTACTGTTCCCCTATGGTAGCTTCTCATGCTATTCCACTAATATCTGTATCCCATGCCAACTTGACCCAATCCCCTGGGTTAGTTTGGGATTCATGTGGGGATTTTAAATGAGTTTCCTGTTTAGCAATTTTCCCTGCCAAAATCTGAAGCTGTGTGTGTGTATACATGGAAGCTTTAAAAACTGTCCTGGGAATTCAGCTTGGAGAACACTTCTTTCCGCCAATGAGCAAGGGGAACACTGCGGCTGTTGCTGGCATCATGGCGGACGATGCTTTCCTTGGAGGCTGAATCTACTGCCCCTGAGGAGCCCTCTGCCCAAGGCTGCTGCCTCCCCTCGTCTCATGGGTGGGCCGGCCCCATCTGCATCCCTTCTCTCACATTTATGGACCCCGATATTCACCCCAGTAGCTTAAATAGTTGCAATTAACTTGCCGAGATGTCAGCATGCTCATTATGGTCTGTTGTTGTTGTTTAGTCGTGTCCGTCTTTGTGACCCCATAGACCAGAGCACGCCAGGCACTCCTGTCTTCCACTGCTTCCCACAGTTTGATCAAACTAATGTTGGTAGCTTCGAGAACACTGGCCAACCATCTCGTCCTCTGCCGTCCCCTCCTCCAGCACCATAATACAAAAGCATCAATTCTTTGGCGATCAGCCTTCTTTATGGTCCAGCTCTCACTTCCATGCATCACTCCTGGGAAAACCATAGCTTTAACTATACGGACCTTTGTCGGAAAGGTGATGTCCCTGCTTTTTAAGATGCTGTCTAGGTTTGTCATTGCTTTTCTCCCAAGAAGCAGGCGTCTTAATTTTAATCAGGCAATTATGACAGTTTAAAAATCTGGTTTAGTATGACGACTTCTGAAAGCGAACTGTTGAGGGAGGCTTAATATAAAGCGATGGACTTGAACCCAAGATATCTGGGCTAACATCCCCACTCAGCCATGATGCTCAGTTACTATCTTTCAGCCTAAATGACTTTCACAGGGTTACGGCGAGGATAAAAAGGGTGAGGTGTGGAAAAGAGGTATATATACAGCAAGGAGCGCCAACTCTATGGAACTGAGGCCTCTACAGCTTCCCCAATATCCACTGGAATGGAGCCCAGGCCACCACCCCAATCTTGAGGGGGCAGAGGAGGTGAAGCAGGATGCCACCCTGACGCAGGACAGCCTGGTGGGATGTTGACCCAGGCCGACAAGCGTGGCCTGGCACACAAATGTTGCTTCAAGGAGGCTGCCCAGTCATCATGAGTGTGATGGCACACAGCCCCCCACAATGTTGGGCCCCTGTGTATACTGCCCAGAGCTGCTTGTTGGTAAGTGGGACAAAAACGAAAAAGAACAGCAGCACCGCCAAGTCCAAGGGCTTTGCTTCAGCTTCCCAACAACCATTTGAAGGGTATTGCCATCATCCCACCCATTTTCACAAATCAAGAGCTGAAGCAGAAATAGCGACTCCAAAGCCATCAATGGAATATTCACGTCTTTAACTTTGGGGGGGGGGGAAGGAGAGAGAGCGAAATCAACACGAGCCTACGTTTTCAATCACAAATAGAAAAATCCCTGTTTTGGAAATAGGTAAAAATTATGGAAGCAAAGAATTAAGGTTAACCTGGATATTTATGTCCTGCCTCCAGGCGCATGGGGCCTGATTCATGAACTGAACAAACTACAAGAGCACGATAGCAAGAACACATTCAATACTCCCCTGCAGCTACATGTTTCAGGGTAAGATACACCGTCTTCCAGGAAGCTCGTTTGCAAGCAATGACCTTCTCCTTGAGGAACCCCTGATAAGCATCCGAGAAACCCTGGAGTTCAGAGGAATGCAGTTATAAAACAGCTACACTAAAGGATGGGGCGGGGGGGTGGAGAAGATAGTTGAGAGCTCACCATTCTTTGCAAACTCTGTTACTGAGGCGGATCCTGAAGCAATGCTTTGAGGAACATTGCAAAAGTCGTGCTTCATGTCCTTCAGAAAAACGTTAAGCAGTTGTTGCAATTTCTCGTGTGCTTCATGTATTTCTAAACAGACAACTCTCATAGTAGGGTGTGTTTTTTTAATCACTCATGTCTAGGGCACATTGTTAACCAAGTTGACATATATCACTTAAGGGTTGACAAAGTATGGAAATCTTCTCAGGACATAGTGTTGAATTTGGATGATGCCCTTTCTTTTCCTTTTAGCCCCTCCAGCTTCTGACACCCATTAAAGGTTTCCTGAATCTACCACCTACAAGCAGTTCTTCAAAGTACTGCGACCAGCATTGCTTCTGGTTCTTGGAGGGCCAATTTAAGAAATGGCCTGAGGGATCGCTGCCCGGTTCCCCAGCACCTACGCTACGGGGTCCTCTCAGTGTCTTATTTTGTCCTCCCTGCTTACTGCTAAGTGAAGTCATCCAGAGGTTTGGGGGAAGGTGTCCCCAATATGCAGGCGACACCCAGCTCGATTTCTGCTTTTCACCCCGTTCAAATAAGGCACTGACGTGTCAGGGTCTGGCAGGACGCTGAGGAATGTGCACGGGGAGAAAGGGCCTGGAGTCTAACGCGGGAGAGGCAGCCAGTGTTCTGTGGGGACCTATACCAGCCAGGAGGCAAGAATCAGAGACAGGTGAGGTTTCGGAGCTGAAGGGCAGAGCACAAGATGGATCAGAAGAGGAGGAGAGACAGGTCAGGCAAGTGAAGGGTCAGGTGCTTCCTCACCTTCTCCTGCACCACTGTTCCCCATAACCAGGTGGGGATTGAAAAGGGAGGAGCAGAGGAAGTTTGGATGGCGCTAATGGATTGAGGTTGAATCCTGACAAGAAAGAAGTACTGTTCTTGGGGGACAGGAGGCGGGTGGGTGTGGAGGACACCCTGGTCCTGAATGGGGTAATTGTGCCCCTGAAGGACCAGGTGTGCAGCTTGGGAGTCATTCTGGACTCACAGCTGTCCATGGAGGCGCAGGTTAACTCTGCGTCCAGGGCAGCTGTCTACCAGCTCTATCTTGTACGCAGGCTGAGACCCTACCTGCCCGCAGACTGTCTTGCCAGAGTGGTGCATGCTCTAGTTATCTCTCATTTGGACTACTGCAACACGCTCTACGTGGGGCTACCTTTGAAGGTGACTGGGAAACTGCAATTAATCCAGAATGCGGCAGCGAGACTGGTGACTGGGAGTGGCCACCAAGACCATATAACACCAGTCCTGAAAGATCTGCAATGGCTCCCAGTATGTTTCCGAACACAATTCAAAGTGTTGGTGCTGACCTTGAAAGCCCTATATGGCCTCGGTCCTGTATACATGGAGGAGCATCTCCACCCCCATCGTTCAGCCCAGACACTGAGGTCCTTCTGGCAGTTCCCTCCCTGCGAGAACATTGGATTTAGTATTCCAAAAGGCAGAGTTAAAATACATTTATTATTGTTGTTGTTGTTGTTGTTGTTGTTAATGCAGTCTCCAGCTGTGGCAATGCAGCCCACTGGAGGAAGCTACATAAACTGGTGGAGGGTGAGTGGCCCCCTGTTGCTGAAACTGCTCCAACAGAGTGTGGACCCTGCTGAATTAAATGAGCCCCCCTTTTATTATTTTGACAAAATAATCATCATAAATAAATAAGAATAATAATGTGCACCCCACCACCAAGACCATTCCATTGTAACTATCCAACCTCCCAAAATTTCAACACCCCTTGCGATGGTTTGACCCCTTTCCACTTTAACAGTACAAATACCTTCCATATCTCCTCAAAATCATTTCTCCTGCATATTCCCCATCTTGCCTTAATGGCAACATATTCATTTATCATTACTAGCTATATCCCATACCTCTTTATACCATTCTTCCATTCTATATTCTGCTTGCCCCTTCCACTTTCTAGCTATTGTAACTTGGGAACCTGTCAGAAAATTTGTGAACAAGTCCTTCATAGCCTGCGAATCTTTTACCCCATCGTACATTGATAATGATGCTACGTCTGGACTTTTGGTCGGCTTTAACCCAGGGATTTCTGTTATCTACTTAAACACCCTTTGCCAGAAAAATTGTACATATTTACACTCCCACCACATGTGAACGTAATTCCCGGTTTCCTGGCATCTAAGTGAGAGGTTTTTAGGTCACATCCACAGCATACATTTAAAGCACATTTGTGACACTTTAACAGTCACGTCTCTCCCCCCACAAAGATTCCTGGGAACTGTCATTTACCCCTCACATCTCTCCAATTCCCAGTAACCTTAAACTACACTTCACAGGATTCTAAAATATTATGTGGTGAATTCTGTTTTACTTGGGAATTTAACCAACTAATGACTAGGGTGTTGGACACAAATTTTATGCAAAGCCCCAAACCATTTGGCGTTAGGTAGGAATTCTTCCCTTACATAAAAATTGGCTTTTAGTCCTTGTGGCTAGGTCCTTCCCTGCTACTTCAACCGTATGTTTTAAGATTAATTCACCTGCTTATTTTGCTGAACTGCTCCTTACATCAAGGGAGTGCTTTTGTCATGAGCAACCTTTTTCATGTTTGCTCACAGACGGTGGCAAATTAATCCTTAAGCGATTTGATGTAAGGTACAGAATTAATTCGGTACTTGGAGGTTACTGCCACAAGGGACGGGATGATCCGGATCATCTTAGATCAGTTCCCTGCTTGCATTCTACAGTATAGTCTCAAACACACATCTCCAGGACAATCTTATGCATGTCTACTTAGAAGCAAGCCCCCTGGTTTTCAATGGACTACTCATCCAAACCCTATATATTCTTAAACAAGCAATAAAAACCAACAGATTTTTAAAAGAATACATGTCTCGGCTGAAATAAAAAAGGAAAATTGTCTTCTATTTTAACAAAAGGAAGTTCAGCAAAATACATAGCTCAGTCAGTAGAGCGTGAGACTCAATCTCATGGCTGTGGGTTCGGGCCCAGATTGGGCAAAATATTCCTACATTGCAGGGGATTGGACAATTTGATCCTCATGGCCCCTTCTAGCTATACGATTCTATAATTTCATGAAACACATTTCTGGGAGGGGGGAAAGTCTAGCATTTTAAAAAATAAAATAGAAACATCAAACCCAAGCTCAGTTGGATGAGAGATTAATTTGATCCAGGCCCTTTTAAGCAAACACTAAGTACAATGCCAAAGCTATTCTGTATTTGTGGGATGTGCACAAGAATATGTCCCTTATGAACAGATTTCATTGACCTTGGGCTGAAAGTGAACCCATGTCTGGATAAAATAATGGCTAACGCATGAACTAATTTCACAGTACTCCATGCAAGGATGTTTCCTTACTTAAGGCAAGGCACACACACACACACTTCATACTTTCCCAAAAAAAAAAATGAAGACAGACGGGCTCTGGCATTAGTTACTTAGATATGTCTAAGCTGAAAACAGTTTAACACATGGATATGACATTCTGCAATGTCTTATCTTTAGTTTGTCAAGGTTTTTAAATCCCTCTTGAACTGGAGTACCATTTTTAGCTTGGCTAGGTCAGAATGACAGTGAGCAATATGAATGATGGCACACTAGACAGCTATATGGACAGAGATGTCATCAGCAAGCCAGCTGTGCCAACACCTGTATGTCCTGCACAACTGATCTTTAGGAACACGGATCAAGGAAGCCAGGTTATTAGGAGAACCAAACAAAAAACAACAACAAAAAGGCTGATTGAGGCATTTGCAAAATAAATGCCCTAACACTAAGAGGAATTATTCAAAAGCAATGCTAATTTACAGTGTGTGTATATATATAGTCTTTTTTTCAAAATTCATAGCCCATGTTTCTTCCAGGAGGAGGAAAGAGTACTTATTGAAATATAAACATGCCATGATCCTAATTGAGATCAAAGTGTTCCAAATTGTGTTTTAAGGAGCCCTCTTTTTTAAAGCAACAGCAACAAATGGGTGCTTCTGAAACTCTTTAAAATATTTCGTTTCCTTGTAGATTTCTTGTGTGTGTGTCTACTGGTCCGTTTCACCTGTGGCAGGTACAAGGTTGATCGACAAAAGCCAAGAATAGGTACAATACACGCAACAGCCACCTCAGAGTCCTGTCACTATCCTGTCAAGTACACCTGAGCCTTGCCCATATTTGTGATTCACAACTTTCCAGAAGATGGAACACACAGAAAGGAGAGATATTTCATAACATCGTCAGACTCCTACACGAAGCAAGCAGAAAGCAAATAAGTATCTGTAGGACCCTTTCAAAGAACTAGGGTCCCCTGGCCTTTTTACTGAAAAATCTAAATGCGCCAGAAAAATCTATTACTCAAACATCGTTTTAATCTAAATCTCCAAATAATTCAAGTCCTTGGGATTGCTTCAAGGTTCAGCACAAATCCAAGTACATTGCTGGCACAATATGAATATTAAAAAAGCAGTTGCACTAGTAGGAGTCCTGGCGTCTCTTCTGTAAACATAGCGTATACAAGTAACCCTTCTGAGGATGTGGCCAAATTTGGAGCAATGTTCTCAGGCAATACGGATGAACAATGCTAGACTATAAACAGGGGCTGGCCACCGCCGCCACGGCTGGATTGCAAGCTTCCGGACGTCTCTGGCTGACGTCTGAAGGAGACTCAAGTCCTGGGCTGATCCAGCAAAGCCAGTTATTTGGCTCTTCCAATGATGTGCTGTTAAAACTATGGTTCTCAAGATGGGAAGCAGCTCTCCTGAAGGTGATACTGGGATTTGCTGGTGAAGGCACAACTCGGTCCAAGGCTCTTCTCACAAGATCCTGCTTGTGAGAGCAGCCCCATGCAAGGCTTCCATGGTTAGAATTGTGCGAGGGGGCAGATCAGGACACCAACTGCTTATCCTGCGCCCTCTGCCCTATCCCAGTAGCCCAGCCTACCACTGCTCACGTGTGGGGCGGGGAAGGCCCGAAACACCATGCCTTCTCTCCATGTAGGGTCATTGCATGGTTTGGAACCTTGTGAGATAAGGGTTCTAAGACCCATAGGAGGCTTATGCTCTTAGAGAAAGCCCCTTGTTTCCACAACTTCTTTGCAGATGTGCGCAGGGCTATGGGGCAGGTAACAGGGATACGATTGGGGGGGGCATGACTTGCAGATGTGGCTTTGAACACCTGGATAGGAGGAGCAAGTGTCAGGAGATGATGGCAAGGGGAATGTGCTCGCTCCCCTAACTGTTCCAATGACAGCTGACGCTGCTGGCAGACAAATGGAACCAATGCCTGTGCTTTCGGGCCAGTTCCGCCTGGGCTCAGGTTATGTTGCAGGTCCTTGTAGCATTCATTTTAAAGCAAACTCAAACCCACAGTTACTTCTCTGAATAAGAGGAATATAATACCTCTCTAGAGAAAAGTGTCAAAACTAATGCGAGAATGCGTACTCAGGTGTCTATTTGTCGGCATTCATCTGTCTGGGAGTTTGGGGAGGGGTAGTGGGGGGGCACTCGGGTGGCCCTGTTTGGGGAGGGGTAGTGGGGGGGCACTCGGGTGGCCTCTTGGGCTTGCCAATCAGAAGGTCGGCGGTTCGAATCCCCGCGACGAAGTGAGCTCCCGTTGCCCAGTCCCAGCTCCTGCCAACCTAAATAGGTACTGCTCCAGCGGGAAGATAAACGGCGTTTCCGTGCACTGCTCTGGTTTCGCCATAAGCAGCTTAGTGATGCTGACCACTTGACCAGGAAAAACTATCTGCGGACAAATGTTGGCTGTCTCAGTCAATAAAGCAAGATGAGCACCGGAACCCTAGAGTCGTTCACGACTGGACTTAAATGTCAGGGGTCCTTTACCTTTTTTAGTGGGGGACGGGACACACACACGATGTGATCCTTCTGGGTAGTTCCTCCACCTTGGTCCCCCCACTGCACCGTGCTCTCACTTGTGGCTCTTAGAAGCTGTTGACATACCACTGCATACTTCAACTGGTTGGCTAGACCAGGCGAGGGGAGCTGATGGGTCTCAAACCCTCAGTGAGTTAGGGACTTCCCCTGCATATGAAGACAGGCCGACAGAGGCCAACAGTGGATCCAACAGTCAAGAAGGCAGTTTCTGCACCTTCTGTAGAGGGAAGAATAGGGGCAGGTAGGGCTCATCAACCACTGGGAAGGGAGCCCATCTAGGAAAGGTAAAACTAAACCTCTGCTGCCTTCTGGCTAAATTGTATTTAGCACATACTGTATTTAGCACATACTGTACTGTATTTTTCTGTCTATAAGACACCCCCATGTATAAGATGCCCCCTACTTTTGGGGACTCAGATTGAAGAAATGGGGGGGGAGATGTATCTGTGTAGAAGACACCCCCTAATTTTTGACATTATTTTTTAGGGGGAAAACCTAGTCTTATACACGGAAAAATACGGTATATACTGCAGGGACGTGAATTTGGAAGGATGACATGGTCCTCTTTAAATTATGCACTAGGTACTTAAAATTATGTGGACACTGAGAACTGAAATGAAACAGTTTGCTACAGACCATAAAACCACTAAGATACGGTACTAAATCATATCTGTACTGATCAACTCTGAACTAGTTCACCAGATAGCTATCTGGTCTCTCTCCATCCTCTATCAAATTTGTTATGTACTGAACAGCAATTTAACTCTAATCTTCCCATCTGTTGCAGACTTACTTGGAAGTAGCCCCGCTGATCCGAGTGGGACATACTTCTAAGTAAAAATGTATGAGATTGAGTTGCATGACTATATATATATAACAACCATGAAGAATGTGTATCTGAAGCCCACAATTCCAGCTTTTGTGAACTGTAAAGGGAAAGCAAAGAGGCAGAAGCTGCCATGGAATAGTCTGGAACACACTTTATCTAGGAAGGTAAGGTTTTCCAAGTTGACTGTTGATCAAGTTGCGCCAAAAGAAAACTTCTTGGAACAGGAGAGAACAAAAGGAGACTTGAAAGGTAAGTGGATCTTGGGAAGACCTGGGTGGTAAAATATTTTGAATTGACTTAAGTACAACGAGGAAAGCCTGTGCTCATTTTAGGAAATCAGTAGCAAGGACAGTGGTACATATAAAATGGATGGAAGGGGTAAGCAGGAATAGTTTGGTGCAAGTGGGAAAACCACAAAGACTTGGGAATTCCTGACAGTGCGGGGATTTGGCTAGCTGAACCTCAAAATTTATTTAAATGCTTTGGGGTTCTACAAATTCTCAAGCCCGGTGACGTCAGCTGATGGGAGGGTGAGCCTGCTTGCAGGAAAATGGCTTCGCAGGCCAAACTGGACCCCCTTGTGGGACAAGACGTGTGAAGGTCCCCGCTCCTGTAATAAGTACTGCTCCAAGTGTCCCTATTTTCCAGGGATAGTCCTGGATTTCTGAAGCCATCCTGGTTTCTGATTTGATCCCAGAATGTCCCGCTTTTCCTTAGGACGTCCCTAATTTCATCGGAGAAATGTTGGCAGGTATGGTAGGATGTCCCTATTTTCATCAGAGAGTATGGAGTCATGCGATCTCTGAGCCAAGGAGATATGTAACTATACCACCTTTAGAAGACATCTGAAGGCAGCCCTGTATAGGGAAGCTTTTTTAATGTTCAGTGTTTAATTATGTTTTTATATATGTCGAAAGCTACCGAGAGTAGCTGGAGCAACCCAGTCAGATGGGCGGGGTATAAAGAATAAAATTATGATGATGATTAGGGAATAGGACGTCCCTAATTTCATTGGAGAAACGTTGGAGGGTATGGGTTATGCAACATCTGAGCCAAGTAGATAAGTAACTATACAACATTTCCCTTTCCTGTGTATATTACAAATGAGACCATTAAAACATGATAAAAAGTAATCTATTTAGCACCAGTGATTTTTCCTAAGTCTCATTCTGTTACTGCAACTGCAGGCCTTTTTCCACAATGGAAGGTCTTAGAGCAAACTCTTATCTTTCTAAATTTTTGCGGCTATGCTCTCCTGCTGTTAAGTTATAAAAAAAGAAGAAAAAGAAGCAGTGAAAAAGCATAGTACGCATTAATATTTTAGAGTAGCAGTTACCTTTCTGGCCTGATTTTCCAGACTGCTCACAAGAAAGCAACCACCAATATAATATTTATTTTATCTATTTCATAAAAGAACCCACATCCTGGATGCTGTGTGCTCTGATAAGTAATTTAAAGTAGAACCCCAAAACACAGAAAACACAATCCAGAAATCAACAACATTATAGATCAAAGAAGTTAACTCCTCTAATCCCTAGGAAAAGTTAACATTGAGCTTATGATCTATTGCTTTAGTACAGACAGGTGTACATTAGGTATAGCTCCCCCAAGGGGCAGTTTTCCCTCTAGTGAATTGCCCCCATGGTCCAAGTTCACCTTAAGGGGAAAGCTGTATTTGATGAATGTTGCTGAGGACCATTCAACCACAAAGGAGCAACATCTGAGTGGTTGTGGTCTGGGAACTTTGAAGTTGCTCACAAGTCTCCTCACATCGAGGTTGAAGGGGAAAGAGTTCAGGCGTTTTCAATCTTGCACAGTTGGGAAAATGTGTATCGCCTGTTGTGGCATGGCATTCCTGATGGGTTTGGCGATGGTAAAGAGCGCAAAAGGAGGCTCAGCTGTGCGAATTGGCCTGAAACTACCTATTTGGATCCCTTATTATGGTGCCAGATGAGCTACGCCATGAGTTGGAAAGCACAAATAAATGGTGTTGCTGTTTTAAAGAATGGGTCGGCAAACTAAGGTCCGCGGGCAGGCCGGATCAGGCCCAACTGCCTTCTAGATCCGGCCTGCAGACGGTCCAGGAATCTAGGCAGCCGGCATAGCATGCACGCACAATGGTTTTTGCGACTCAGCCAGTTGGGGGTCAAAAGTGAGGCGGGTGGCTGCTCAAGCCAAGCCCCTTCTCCGTCCACCACGCACGCAGCAACCTTTTCTTCCGGGGGGGGGGAGAGGGAAAAGGAGCCACAGTTTGGATTTCCACCATGTAGCTGCAGGCGACTGACCTCAGCAAAAGCAGATACGGAGGCAGAGGCTCGGAGGCGCCTCGGGAGCGACGCCTGCCCGTGTCTGTGGCGGCGGTGCTCCCCGCAACAGGATGCGGGGAGCGCCTGGGCGGCTGCACTCCAAAACAGTTCTGTGCTCTGCTGGGGAGGCCATTCATTAGCTACACGGTGCATGGAAAGGCAAATAGCCGCCGCCTTGTTTTCCCTCACGCAGGGAAAAGAACTTTTTGCTTGAGCGGCGCCAGCCTGACTTAGCGTGGCCAATGGCTTTTCCCTTCACTCACGCATGCGCACACGTTCTCCAGGGCTGACAGGAATGGCGTGCTTACCTCAGCCCCCCACCCTGCCTTAAAAGAGAAATACTAACTGTCAACGTGTAAAACACAAAGGAAGCAGCGTAGGTGTATGAGGGAACACCCCCCCAAAAAAATTTTACATTTGGGCAACGATGGGGTTGGTCCCAATAAGGGTTTTTGCAAACAACATGGGTCATAATCATGGCAACATATAGTCCGGCCCCACACAAGGTCTGAGGGACAGTGGACCGGCCCCCTGCTGGAAAAGTTTGCTGACCCATGTTTTAACGCATCATCTTGCCCAGGGTAAGCGGCATTGATCAAAGCCAGGACTTGGAAATAATTAGACGTGGTCACATTTTATCATGACATTGTTTTTAGAATGTGGCCATTCCAATAACAGTGTTTCTTTTAGTACAGAAAATAAAATAAAAAATAATTCAAAAATACTATTATTGAGATACAAACGTGACTGGGGTTGGGGGTCAGGGAGAGAGTCAAGGAAGTTACTCACATTCTGAAGGTTGGCTTCTACTGATTTCATATGGGCAGCGATTAATTCTTTGTCTCTGTTGAAGGAAAGAAACAAGAAAACAAGAAAACAACTCGTAACAGACACCAGCTAGCATGTTTACAGTCACAATTAATGTCACATCCATTATTTGTTAGCTTTGTCAACAGCCTCAAGATTTGCTGTCCTTGGATAACTCTGATGCAAGTATAAAATGCTTAGCTTAGATAGCTATAAAGAGACTGCCACAGGCAACACTTTCTCTTCTTTTTCTTCAGCAGACTGAAGGTGAAGCATATGGTGCTTCCTGTAGAAAGCAGATTGATAAGCAAGTCTTGACAAATTTCCACTGTGGGGGCCGATAACAGCTCTACCTACGATTCCACACTGGACAACACTGGATAGGCTCCGAGTCTGTCTAGTATTTGCTAATGAGCTGCTATGGATGCTTCCACAAATTCAGAATTTAATGCTTGTGGCTGAGGATCATCTGGATCCTAGTGTACCTAGAAATGTTGAGAATAGGGTATATCTTGGGTTTCAACAGTGTAAAGGAGTATGTCTTCAATTCCGTTAACAATCTGGTTAGCTGTTGAGTTATTCAGTTCAGTATTTACAAACCAAACAGTTCTTATGAAAGAACATGTACATGCAGATTTTTTCCTGACTGTTACAGTTTCATCACTGTTTAGGTCAAAAGTCCCATTCTAAACAGAATGACTTCCTTACTAAGAACACCTGCCAAAATTGGCCTTGCATTCAGGTGTGCAATGGCCAACACACGGCTTATCCTTTGAATGCTGCCACATTTCCCTTCTTTACACCCTAATTAGGGAATGCAGAGGGGCAGAGTTTTGAGGGGACAGTGGTGGGTATGTGGAAAATCCCCCTGCTTGCCATATCTTCCCTGCAAAGATCTCCCTTCTCATTTTCCAGTGGAGAACGAGAAGCCTGGCTTCACATATCGTTGTGTACTGCCAAACTTCCTAGTTTTACCATACTGAGAGAAAAGCAATCAAACTCAGAATACCCTCTTTGGGCAGAATGGACTAATATATTCCTAATGTCATCTCATGCCTAGCTAGGTGTGTCAAGAAAGTTGAAATTTCCAAGCCATTTAGTTTGTCACTTTCGTGACCGTGAGTTGTGGTGAGATTGCAATGTTAGTTTTCATTCTTTGTAATTTCGTAATAATGTTGTCTTTTTAATTGCTATAACCAGTCCTTTGGCAGGTGATAAATTAACATTATTGTAGTAGTAGCAGTAATAGAATAGACTGATAAGTTTACTTTTGAAGCCTGGGAGAAAAGGGTTGAATGTCTGAAACGAAACAGCTAGGCTGATACAGTTAATGTATGTTTTGTGAGGGTTTCCATCATGACAGCTGAGAATTTATGTGGATTCTTTTATATGGGTCAATTTGATCAGAAAGCGTAAGCTGTGGTAGGTTATTTCTGCCCTTTTTGGCCCTTTGTTATACAGTGGTACCTCTAGATGTGAACTGGATCCGTTCCGGAGCCCCGTTCGCATCTAGAAGCAAACATAACCAGCAATGGCACGTCTGCATACACACGCGTCGCTTTTCGCCACTTCTGCGCATGCGCATGACATCATTTTGAGCATCTGCACATGCACAAACGCCAAAACCTGGAAGTAACACGCTCCATTACTTCTGGGTTGCCGTGGAGCGCAACTCGAACACGCTCATCCCAAAGCACATTCAACCTGAGGTATGACTGTAGTCCAATGATATGTCTGTAGGATTTTCAGAATGAACTTTGCGATTTGTTAGGTCAGGGCAGTTCAAACTTTTCATACCAAGTGGGCCACAAGAGTACTTCGCCACGGGACCTGTGGGCCACGCACTGCCTCGTTGCATGCAGGAGGGGAACAAAGCCAACCTTTGACCCCAACGCCAGCCTTGCACTGCCTTCCCAAAGCCAGCTAAGCGAAGTGTCAGACTTTGGAAAGGAGGCACAAGGCTCTGGCAGGGTCCTAGAGCCCTTCCCCTGCCTCCTTCCCAAAGTTGGGAAATAACTAACTAGGCTTTGGGAAGGAGGAGGGAGGACTCTAGAACAAGGCTGGAGCCCTCACGCCTCCTTCCCAAAGATCAGCGGCTCACTTAGCCGCAGAGGCCAAGCTAGCTGCTCCGGTACCTACCAGCGCGGCCCGTGGGGGCAGGGCTGGCCGCCGGCGGGGGTGCGCTGCCGGCAGGGCGCATCCCATGGGGGTACGGCAGCGGCAACTGTCCCAGGGGGGGTGTCACCTGCGGTGATGTCACCCCCCCTCAGGGATGACACCCAGGCCAGACCGCCCCCACCTTTCTTCACCTCTGCTTTGTCGGCTTTGGGAATGCAACTTCCTCAAAGGCTGAATTGATGGGTCAAATGTTGCCGAAGGCTGCTGAAAAAAGGCATTGAGGGCTGCCTGTGGGTTTTGAGATGTGTGTTTGACCACCCTGAGTTCGAGGGTTCTGACTGAAGACAATAAATGCACTGCACTGCCTGCAGGGGGAAGACTGTGAGGTGACACAGAGAAACTGTCACTGAGGTGACATAAGAAGAGACTCAGAAGAGGCTGAGCCTGGACCCGACAGAAGTAGCGTCAGCCGCTAAAAGAAGCAGGCGGAAGTCTGAGGGTTGGGAGATCCTTGTGGTGGCGGGCAGCTGTTTAAGAAGAAGCCAAGACACCAGAGCTAAAATGGAGGAAGGATGGTGCTGAGAAGATCTGAAGGGAGAGAGAAACCCAGATTTGCCAGGTCTTTGCAAACGGCAACCATCAGCCGACACAAAGCATGGCCAATGATGGTGCTTGTGTGTTGCTACAGAGTTTTATAGACCAACACGTGCAAGTACTCTGATCTTCATTCTTGCAGATGCAATACACGCCTCGCTCTAGTCTGCCACGTATTGCCCTACGCTGGCTTTTCATATCAAGCCCTTTGCTCTTTCGCCAGGACCGCTTGCTGAATTCAAGTCTGCTAGCCAGCGATGGTGGCTCGAGCGCTGTGCAACAGGAAAGAGAGAGGGGGTCAGCACTGCTTGTCCTAAAATCACACCCATCCTTGGGCTCTGCAATGACTGAAATGGGCCATTAGTATGTTGAACTAACTTTTCTTCCTTCAAGAGGATCTTTTACTAAATTTCAAAGACAGGCAGCTGTACTTTTGTTTTCCAGCGCTGCATTATCCAAGGCTAAAACCCTTTGCATGAAAGTAAGAATTGATCTTTTGTCTGTTTCAAGTGATCTCCCCAAGGCCCCAGTGCTCACTTTGCTGCCATGCGGAGGGCACTCTCTGCATCGCGTATGCTCTCCTCCAGCCGACGCTTGTCCTGCTCCAGCTGGGTAAGATGTCTATTGAGCTGACGCAGAGATTGATCTTTTCTTCTCAGCTCCATCTTTGCCTCGGAGAGACTCTGGGAGCAGACAGAAAGCAGAGTTACTTGTCAGCTCCGATAATTAACTTCAATTTATGCCATAGGCTATTAAACAAAGAGGAATACAGACTGACTGTGAAATAGATTGAGGCTATTTTCTAATAAAAATAGTATCTATTTACCCTTCTTACAACATCCAGCGCGTTGAAAAATTTAACTGCATTACGGCAGCACACAAGAACACTCCCACCTGCCACAATCGCAGATACTACAGGTGCTATACAGATTTCTTAAAAAGTTATTTTATGCTTTCCTTACAGCATTGCGGATGAAGAATTACACGTGCAATTTAAAGTATATTTTAAAAAGAGAAACCCAAAAGCATCTGAATTTATGGAAGCGTTTTAATGGAAAACTGCTGCTCAGGAGGGAAAGGAATAGAAATATAGATGAAACAGATGACATAAATATACAAAGGAGCCAACTCCTAGAAGTTGAGGGGTCTTCGGCCCCCCCAGTAAAATATTTGAGGGCCCCCCTCCCAGTTGATGGGCATTGCCATTCAAATGGTGTGAGTGCGCCACATCATGTGATTGATTACAAGGGGCGGGGCTTACCCCAATATTTTATTCAAGTTGGCCACCCTGTAGAACACTCTCTCTCTCTCTCTCTCTCTCTCTCTCTCTCTCACACACACACACACACACACACACTATATATAGAGAGAGGAAAAAACCACCCTCTCTATAGTCCCTCAATTCGTTACAATACCATTCTGACAATTATAACACACAAACATTCTGTAACTGAGTCATATGGCTTTTCTGATTTTCACATTTTACTGCAGTTTCCATCCGTTGAAGGCTTCCCCAGGATCTACTCTCTAACATAAAAGGCTTCAGGTAGAAAATTAGTTTAGATTGATACATTCATGCACACAATTCCCCAAAGGACGAACAATTAGACAACTTGCATGCAAACTACAATCAAGGCCTTTATTCTGGATTTGCTAAGCCCAATTTTCAATTCACAGCTCAAGCTCTTCTTTTAATCTAACCTGCCCTATTGTTGAAAGATATTACAATTTGTAGAGCCTAGAGATATGTCAGGGCTATATTAGATTTTTCGTAGTCTCTGCATTTTGTTTATTCTTGTCTGTATTTAGAGTTTCTTACACAAAAATCTAATTCTAAAAATACGCCTTTTTATAAGAGTTTACCTTTCGGCTGTAATGCTTATTGCAAAAGGACTTAGCTGTACTGTAGCAGGACTAAATTCCTATATGCTACTTTGACAAATTAAAAAGTTATAACCTTCAAAATGGAGCCAGGAATTTTAAAATATCTGCATAACGCTTTACATCTATTCTTAACATCTTCCATCTGAGGATTTGAAAGGATCAAGCAGTAGAAGAATTTGGGGTATTGATTTCCAGGAAGGCTAAGCAAGCAAACTTAGCCTATGTCAATGGAAACTCAACTGTGGAACGGAAGCCCAAAGGACCTCTGCAGGGCAAGCTCAGATTATATCAAACACCTGGGAAGCAGAGGGCCACTTCTAAGATTGCTTTTGAAAGACTTGGGCACACACCTTGGGAGGATTCTGCAAATTCAGGAAAATAATAACCATCGCATACATATTGGAATCGAGGCTTGTGAACCCAAGAATAGCTCTGAGATTATTTCTCTACAGGTACCATTGCTCTGAAATGGTTGTACATAGGATGATTGACAAGAGGGCCTCAAAGATCTTCAGATACAGATGTTCCTCTTGGGAGTGACTCAGAGAACGAATGCAGAGAAGAAATCAGAAATTGGGGTGGGGAGTCCAGTTCCTATTACCGTGGTACTTTGGGTTACATACGCTTCAGGTTACAGACTCTGCTAAACCAGAAATATTACCTCGGGTTAAGAACTTTGCTTCAGGATGAGAACAGAAATCGTGCTCCGGTGGCGCGACGGCAGCAGGAGGCCCCATTAGCTAAAGTGGTGTTTCAGGTTAAGAACAGTTTCAGGTTAAGAACAGGCCTCCGGAACGAATTAAGTACTTAACCCAAGGTACCACTGTACTGAATTTAAACTAGCATTTAAATGCAAAATGTACATTTAAAGTCTGCAAGACAGTGACAATACAGCTGAAGGAGAAAATATAGTTATCTCGTAACAACAGTGTTCTAGGATGAATGTGCCTATTGCCACGTATACTTTCTTTATCAAATGGGAAAACCACATTCACGCAAAATTCAGTTGATCGAATTTAGAAGGGTTGGTGGGAGGGAGATTGCATTACTCAAGAATTTCCCCTTTCCCTTTAAAAAAAAAAAATCATATAGAAGATAAATTCATTGCTTCAAAAGCCTTTTTGATACTGCAGGAAGAATATATGGTCCTTTTTTTTTTCCTTTTTAAGAAAAACAAACAGCACCAAATATTTCTCCGGCAGAAATATGAGACCACAAAACAAGACACATTCTGTACATTATAAATCTGAACTTAACTCTATTTTATTCTTATACAGAATGTGCTATTCCTTGCATGCAGGTCTTTTGCCTTCCTACACCCAAGTGCAGGGCAATTGGGGGGGGGGACTTCAGAGTTTAACTTTAGACCATCTCTCCCTTAATGTCTTTTTTATGTTGAGATTCCACACCGAGAAGCTTAGATATTCTTACAACATTGATGGCATTAGGTAGGCCTTTCTTCTTCTTCTTCTTCTTCTTCTTCTTCTTCTTCTTCTAGAGGTCTTTTGCCCATGAAAAGTTGCAGCTAGCTATAGGCATGATTGAGAAGCGGCTGCTGTTGGTGGGTAGTAGATTAAAAACCTCCTTCTGCCTGCAGAAGATAGACGCAGGCTTCTCTAGACTGCAACTATTTGTTTTTTAATAATAACAACAACAACAACAACAATTATTATTATTATTATTATTATTATTATTATTATTATTATTATACCCCGCTTTTTACTTCAGCCAGGCTTCGGAGTTGCTTGCCAATAATAAAAACATATAATATACAGAAATGCACCATAGGGTGCAATCCATTTGAGATTAAATAGGTTTTAAACCAACCTGTTTAAGTGGGCATCATGTGTGCTTTAAATGTTCTGACATCGCACTCAGTAAGCAAGGCAAAGAAGGTGCTACTTCCATTTAGCATCACAGTGTGAACTATATGTGATATTGGCACACAGGCAAACACGATGAATTAATGAGTGCAGCTAAGTCATCATTTCAAGCATTCAGTTTGCAGGCAACAGGGCGCAACTTTATACGCTGGGAAAATAAAAAGAGGCTAGACCATTTCTCTTCTTCCACTTTTCCTAACAAAATAATTTGAAAGCTTTTCCGCCTAGAAACACTTACTCAATGGAATTAAAACTACACTGAGTTATTTCCTATTTACTGCAAAAAAAGCAAGATAACCCCCCAAAACCCAAAAAGCTGGCCATTGCATCCTAACTGGCAAACTCTGTTGGTTACTTGCCCTCCCAACATGAACTGCAAACCACAATCAAACTGTGGTTTGCAATTCCGGTTTGGAGAACAAGCACAAACCATAGGGAACACATGAGCCTTAGTCATGCAACACCAAACCATGGTTTAGTATTTCATGAAAACCAGTTAAGAAGGATTTGCATTTCTGAAGAGCTCCTGAAGTAACCATCAAAATGATTCCTTACTACCATTGCACCCAATTTTTACAATTAAAAAAAATTCCACCTTTCTTTTTTTGCCTCGGATAAGACCACGGCAGGCGGAATTTTAGCAGATTTTTGAGGTTTCGGGGCTCCCATTTGTTTTTTTAAGGATGCTAAATCTGCTTTGAATCCCTACCACCAAGTTGTTCAAAGACAATAGAAGGGAAACCTGAAAGCAACAAAAGTTTACGTGACCTGGAGAGGTGAAGAATAATTTGCAGGCATCAAATGATGACTATCCTGGACACTTTCAGGAGAAAGTCTCACCTCTGCTTTTTAAACTTGGCCTTTGCAGGTTAAAGATAAATCTCTAAAATGGTTGGAATCACTTAACCTCAAAAATGGTTGAGCCATAGTCCGGAGTGCTTTAAAGTAATATATTTTCGGTTGCTAAGCCTTCCCCCTCCACCGCCCCCCACTCCCCATTTCTTCAGATTGATCTAATTAAAACCCCCGATAAACTTTATGGGCTCTAATATTTCCAGCCGAACGACGGAAACCAAGAGGGTGTGCCTCAAGGCAACAAGGCGGCCATGATAAGCAGCGGGCTAGCCACTAATTTCTCAACCAGGGTAGAGATTGTGAAAAGTGTGATGTTCTGATATCCAAGAAACTGTTCAGGGGAGAATAGGATAAATCAAGTTTAATAACTCTGGTCCTAATTGTTCCCCCAATGCTCAACTCTAATTACTTGGAGAACTCTCCTGACTGTCACCTGATATTAAGTTGTTGGAGGCTGAGTGTGGAACGGCGAGATAATCAATAAACATTTAGAGGGGAGAAGAATGAAGATTCCCCGTTAAGCAGTGGGAAGCGGCAGCACCCAAAGCCCTTCTGCTCGTGAGAAAGCCTATGGGAGACGCGCCGTGATTGCAAAGCAATAATCCAAAGCCCTGTTTTCGGGCCTCAAGGCAGGAGTACGTCTGAGGGAAAAAGGTTAACACGGTCACCCTAATTACAGCCCACTTTCACATGCTTCATATATAAGCGAAGACAAGCCAATTAGGTAGAGAGGAAGATAAGAGAAGTTTTATTTGTATACTAATTAAACCCCTGATGAAATTAAAGGAAAAACATACAGCTCTGTAATTGTGTCTGAGAAAGGTCACTTCAGGTTCAGTTATCAGAAAAGCACAGCCTTGAGATATTTCACTTAATCCACAATAGAGCCCCTTTCTCTTCTCTTTTTTTTTGCTCCCTGGGCCTTAATATTTACAGAAATAGGAAAATTTCAAAGCCCGATAGCGCATTTATCTTGGAAGCGTTGTCGTAGACAAATTTGAACCGCTGGAAAGTTGAAGCTGGATAAGAGAGAGCAGGACAACAACAAAAACACAAAATGCCCACCTACTGCCGGCCTACAGCGTTGTGCAGACGCAGAGAGTGTTCGTTTGGAAATGCAAAGAGCCTTAAGACACATTATATTTAACACATTATATTGTTAAAGACAAAATAGCCAAGCATATAAAGGAGTAAGTCTTGCTGAACGAGAGCCAGGTTCAAAGTGCATTTCAATGCCACCCCAGCTCAGCTTCAGATAACATTAGCCACATTTCGCTTTCACTGTATTAGCTGGCAAGATGTTTTAAAAATAGAATAATACTAATATCAAACTTGGCAATAGAGCAATGCAATCCTGCGCTTCAATTATCCCTTGGAAGTGAGATACAAGCTTAGGGAGGAAGAGATGGGAGGTGCATTTTTTTATAAAGGAGATTTCACAAACAGAATTTCTTCTGATTTTTTTTGCAAAAACTCACTTCCCACTACAGTTATAACAAGATCCTGTTTACAGTGAATTTGTCCCAGGAGTCAGGTGACTCATGACATGAATATTAAGTGAGAATACTAAGCAAGAATCCTGCCTATACAGTGGTACCTCGGGTTAAGTACTTAATTCGTTCCAGAGGTCCGTACTTAACCTGAGACTGTTCTTAACCTGAAGCACCACTTTAGCTAATGGGGCCTCCTGCTGTTGCTGCCGCGCCGCCACTGCACGATTTTTGTTCTCATCCTGAAGCAAAGTTCTTAATCTGAAGCACTATTTCTGGGTTAGCAGAGTCTGTAACCTGAAGCACAGCCAAATTTAAATAACAATTCGGCACACAGCTGCGAGGCATTTGCGAGCTCTTTTGCGGAGAAGGTCCTGTTGCTCCGCCATGACCTCCCTGCCAATTTGGATACAATGAAGGAACTGGAGGCCCCTCGACTGTCCTCGGGTCCAGTATTGGACCACTTTGACCGGATATCCCCAGCTGATGTGGACAGACTCCTCCAAGCTGGAAAGCCCACCACCTGTCCTCTTGACCCGTGCCCGTCCTGGCTGATTAGAGCGTGTCCAGACGAGGTGCGGGCCCCCCTGGGTGATATCATCAATTTGTCCCTTGGCACTGGGATATTCCCAGGGGAACTGAAGGAGGCAGTGGTGCGCCCGCTCTTAAAGAAAACATCATTAGATCCTTTAGATCTATCCAATTACCGCCCGGTTTCGAATCTTCCATTCCTGGGCAAGGTGATTGAGAGAGCGGTTGCTGAACAGCTTGGTAGGTTTCTGGATGAAACATCTGCTCTCGACCCATTCCAGTCCGGCTTCCGCGCTGGCCATGGGACCGAGACGGCTCTGGTCGCCCTAACAGATGATCTCCGCAGGCAGCTGGATCGAGGCGGGTCGGGGCTGCTGATTCTTCTAGACCTGTCAGCAGCCTTTGACATGGTCGATCACGAACTCCTGGACCGCCGCCTTGCCGACGTGGGGATCCAGGGCACAGTCCTTCAATGGCTGCGCTCGTTTCTCTCCGGTCGGGGACAGAGGGTGGCGCTTGGGGGGGAATTGTCATCGCGCCACTCCTTGGTGTGTGGAGTGCCTCAGGGTGCAATTCTCTCCCCGATGCTTTTTAACATCTTTATGCGCCCCCTCGCCCAGCTTGTCCGGAGTTTTGGGCTGGGTTGCCATCAGTATGCCGATGACACCCAACTCTATCTGTTGATGGACGGCCATCCTGACTCGGCCCCAGATACACTGACCAGATGTCTGGAAGCTGTGGCTGGATGGTTACGTGGGAGCCGGTTGAAGTTAAATCCTTCGAAGACAGAGGTCCTCTGGCTGGGACGGAGCGATATGGGATTGAGGGGGCAACTCCCGTCTCTTGCGGGGGTGCAATTAGTGCCAGCATCATCCGTGAAGAGTTTGGGTGTAATCTTCGATACCTCCCTCTCTATGGAGGCGCAGATTACAGCTATAACAAAGGCGGCATTTTTTCATCTCCGCCAGGCTAAGCAGTTGGCTCCTTATCTCTCTCGCCCTGACCTAGCCACTGTGATCCATGCGACGGTCACCTCCAGACTGGATTATTGTAACTCGCTCTACGTGGGGCTGCCCTTGAGACTGACCCAGAAACTCCAGCGGGTGCAGAATGCCGCAGCGAGACTCCTTACGGGGTCTTCGCTGCGAGATCATATCCATCCGGTGCTGTACCAGCTGCACTGGCTCCCGGTGGAGTACAGGATCAGGTTTAAGGTGCTGGTTTTAACCTTTAAAGCCCTATACGGCCTAGGACCCTCGTACCTACGGGACCGCCTCTCCTGGTATGTCCCACAGAGAAATTTACGGTCTGCAAATAAAAACACCCTAAAGATCCCAGGCCTCAGAGAGGTTAGGCTGGCCTCAACTAGAGCCAGGGCCTTCTCGGCCGCGGCTCCAATCTGGTGGAACGCTCTGTCACAAGAGACTAGAGCCCTGCAGGACCTGGCATCCTTCCGCAGGGCCTGCAAGACAGAGCTGTTCCACCAGGCCTTTTGTCAGGGCGCAGCCTGACCCCCTCCTCTGGCAATCTGCACAAAAATTTGCTTGATGGTTGCCATTAATTTGATTTTAATTTGATTTAATTAATGTTATAATGAATGTTTTAGAATGTTGAACTATTTTTATTGTTGTTAGCCGCCCTGAGCCCGGCTTCGGCTGGGGAGGGCGGGATATAAATAAAATTTATTATTATTATTATTATTATTATTATGTAACCCGAGGTACCATTGTAGAGAAAACTGACTTTATTAAGTTTACCACGGTGGAAGCTTTTGTTCTAGAATACAGACTCAAGCCCTGGATTCACCTTTCCTGCTAAGCCATCTTTAAATTCAGCCCTCCTGGGGCAACCAAAGGCTATCTTTTCACGATGGAATTTAATCAATGTGCCTCCAAAATTGGAACTCTTAATATTTGAAAATTGGCAGGTCGTCTTCTGTCATATGATGTAGAAACATCATGAGGTACCTCCATGCATTACAGTGTTGTCAGAGATCTGTCCGAAATAACATGTGCAAGTTCTCCAAAGTTGGTGTTTTTATTTTTACTTTTAAAAATAAATTTGGCTTGCCAACGTTCCATAGAAGACAGGAGATAGCAGACAATAGTGATTTTTTTTTTAAAAAAAAATATATGATCACCCACTGCAATGATCATACACTGCGATATGATTTTAAAATCGTATCAGACATATTTTAATACTTATAAACACCTTAACAAAGAAATCTGGGGGGGGGGCAATTAAATCTAAAGTAAACCACTAGCATATCTGACCTGAAAATATTATTAAGCAAATATAATCTGGCTAACCACTGATAATAACACAGAAGTTACATATATGGAAATACTTTACAGAAACACTATTCCATGCTCTCTATCTATCTATCTATCTATCTATCTATCTATCTATCTGACTTTAACCAATTTAACTTTGAAAGCTAAACTAAAAGTTTAGGATATTGAAATTTTGTGCATATTTAGAATATTGTGTTGAGAAGAAGAGGAGTTTGGATTTGATATCCCGCTTTATCACTACCTGAAGGAGTCTCAAAGCGGCTAACATTCTCGTTTCCCTTCCTCCCCCACAACAAACACTGTGGGGTGAGTGGGGCTGAGAGTCTTCAAAGAAGTGTGACTAGCCCAAGGTCACCCAGCAGCTGAATGTGGAGGAGCGAGTAATCGAACCCAGTTCACCAGATTACAAGTCTACCTCTCTTAACCACTACACCACACTGGCGTAGAGGTGCACAAGTCATATAATGAAAGCATCATGACTTGAAATCAGAGAACTGCAAGTGGAAGAGGACCTTCCAAGTACCTCTCCTCCACCCGTAACTCCCTAGACCCTCATGGGTCTCGGTAAGGTTGCAGGGCTCTCCTGAATAGGATGGGCTAGGGCAAGCATGTCCAACCGGTCGATCGCGATCTACCAGTCAATTGTGGGGTGTCCCTGGTCGATTGCGTGATCCTGATTGATCCCCCCCCCACAAAAAAGCTCAACAATATCTTCCTCCTCCAAAAAAAAGTTCAACAACTTTGGTCAATCCAACAGTTAGATCACTGCCAGTTTTTTTAATATAGCGGGGGAGTAGATCGCAGTCTCTTGGGAGTTGGACCTGCCTGGGCTAGGGAATGAAAGGAGACTGCTGGGTGAGGTAAGATCTGGCAAAATCGGGCACCCAGGGTGACTTCACGTGATTTTGAAGGATTCCCCTCTTTCTGCTGCAGCCCCCCACTCTCACACTGTTCAGAAGAGCGACCCAACCCTCCAGAGGAACTTTTCGGAGGCACAGGAGAGCGGACAGGAAAATCCCATTCTGCAAACTTTGTTTGACTTGTGGTTCTCAGGATCCAAGCCAACAGGTAACAAGGAACATCACGATGTGTGAAGCCTTGAACCGGCCAATAAGGTCTGGATCTACTGTTTTGGAGACACAGTAGTAGCATGCTCAGATTTTGTAAACACTGTGATTAATGCAAACACAAGATTTATCTGTGATAATGTGCAGTGGTAGGTTGAGCAAAGAGTAGCGGAAAGGAGGAAATGAATTGTGCAGTCCTACAAGGTCCTCCCTTTAACCATGGTAGTCTGTTTAAGTGAACAAGGGCAAACAGAATTAGCGCAGAGTTCATACTACTAAGATATCCAATCTCATTTCTATTTGAGCAGCTATTTTGGTATGAATTCTATGGAAAGAAAGAAAAAGATGAAAGCTTTGCACAAAAGCAAAAGGAGATCATGGGAAAAGTTGGTTAAGGTTAATAAAGACGCCCACAGGGCAAGTCCTATAAGCGTAACTCTCTAGTTTAAAATAACAACAAAAACTGCTAGGTATAAGGGACTTGGATATCAGAAGGTATCAGAAGCCAGAGAAAAGTCCCATGCATTGATATTCAAGCTGCTCAGAAAAATAGGGTTTAGAACATTAAGAAAAAAATTCCGCACAACTTTATAGGTCTATCGATTCCCTCTGCACATCTCAAGGTAATATAGTTACTTTGTAGTTGATTCAATGCTCTAACAAAGATCTCTCAGGAAACTGGATTTAACAAGAGCCTTCTTGTATATTTGAACAAAATCTTAAAGGTACATAAAAGCTTTAAACTAACCGGGATAAGCGGTCTGCGTGCACGTCTGTTTAACACCTTTGCATTTAACTCGTGAAATAATCCCATTCCCCAACCCCCTCAAACGTACAAGTCAATAAATCTTTCCCACTGCAGTCTAAATTCCAAGGTCATGGAAAGAAGTGTTTATTAGTATAATTACAAAAAAAGCAATAATACCATTAAGCCTTCTGCAGCAGATTTAAGAAGAAGAAAAAACAACCCATTAGAAGCAGAAAATAAATAATAAAAAAAGGGTTTGGTAGGGGCATTCCCTCAACAAAGCTACAGAAGGCAAACCAAACATCAATTTTCATTAGTTGTTGTTATTTTTTTGTTGTTGTTGTTGTTTGTAAATATATCTCCTTATTTAATCATCCTAAGGCCAGGCGCTGTTGCAAATTAAATGCAACAGATTTAATTGCATTTGCAGGTAGTGCTAAACCAGGGGTCGGCAAACTAAGGGTTGCAGGCTGGATCAGGCCCAATTGCCTTCAGGATCTGGCCCGCGGACTGTCCGTGGATCTGCTCATTTGGGCTGCGCCATTTTCTGCCCTGCGCCATTTCCATTCCCCCCTCCCTCACACACACACACACACACACACACCGCGGCGGCGCTTCCTCCCTCCCTCCTCTTGGCTTCTCCCCGCCCTGCCTAGAGGAGGAAGGGGGCTGGGCTGAGCTGCCTGAGCACCATTTTAAGCAGCCCCTCTCCGGAGCCAGCCCTTTTGCGCCGTTCAGCTTCCCTCCTCCTCCGCCACCCGGGTGTGCCTAGGGGCCAGAGAGCGGAGCGAACGAGCTCCCTTTGCCAACCCACGAGAAGCAGCAGCAGCGGTGGTGGTGGCAGCCCAAGGGAAGGGAAGCGCAGTGGCTGGGGGTGGGACTACTTGCCCCCTTGCCTCTTCTTCCAACTCCCCCCAGTGCCACTTCTCTGGCGCACCACAAGGCCTGAGGGACAGTGGACTGGCCCGCCACTTAAAAAGATTTCTGACCTCTGTGCTAAGCCAAATCATGGCCTAGGACCAACATGGCTGTTCCCAGGGAGATCACAGCTGCTTTGCTCCTATCAGGTCCTTTTAGTTCAGCACAAAATGACAGCTAAACCAAGGTTTGGCTTAACGAAACCTTCTGAACCAGGGATTGTGGTCTCTACTCCTCAACCATGATCTGCACTCAAAGATTCGTACTCAAGGATACAGGGTGCACCAATCTAGCCCAGTTTTCTGACGGAAGATGCTCTCCATAGTCTCCAGCAGCCATCTTTCCTACTGTCCAAAAACAACTGTGATGGCCTGGGACTTGGGCTCGGGCTCGGAGCCAGAGGAGTCTCAGTCCGCACCGGATCCTTTGCCTCAGGCAGCAGCTGAACCTAGTCTGGGGCCTGATCCTGAAGAGTCCCAGTCTGTACAGGTTCCCCTGCAACAAACACCAGCTGGGCCGAGTCAGGGGCCTGAGCCTGCCCTGGCTCCAGATGCGGGGATTACTTTGTTGCCTTCAGCTGAGCCATCACTTACAGCTGCTCCACTGCTGGTTGGGTCAGGGGAGGCTGAGGAGGCCCCTGGGTCTAGTAACCCACCAGTGTCTCCCGAGCTGCAGAGACTAAGGTCTGAGAGAAGGAGAGACCTGAGTACTCACAGGAGGAGTGCTCGCCTTCAGGCGAAACAGGGAGGTGAGTCGCTGGGAGATCAGAACAAGCCGTTACCCCGCAAAGATAAAAGGCTGCTGGACCCCGCCCCAGGATGCAGGAGCAATGTTGCCCAAACCTGCCTGTGATCCTGTGCCTGACCTGGTTTGCTGCCTCATGTCCTGCCTTGGCCCTGTCGGACTGCCTCCTCGTGGAACCCTTGGATTCGGGACCAGACCTGGACCACGTTACTTGGGTTACCCCCGGGCCCAGCGCAACGACCCCCTTCCAACTCTACAATTCTATGAAACTGATACATAAATAAAGAATCTTTGAAAGGGTGTCTATGAAAATCTCTTATCCTGGCATCAAATAGGGACCGGTACTCCTATATTTGTTAGCCAGTTTCTGGAACCCTTGAGAAATTAAAGCTAAAATCTTTGCCGTGGCTTTTTGGCGGTGACACCAGGTTGTGGAATGGCCTTTGAGGTGTATGTTTTTCAATGACAATAGTACCTTGGTTCTCAAACGAAATCCGTTCTGGAAGCCCATTCAGCTTCCAAACAACTGAGGCGCAGCTTCCTATTGGTTGCAAGAGCTTTTCACAGTCAGCGGAAGCCGCGTCGCACGTTCAAGTTCCAAAATACATTTGAAAACAGAAGCATTTACTTCCGGGTTTTCAGCATTCGAGAACCGAAACGTACAACAATGGAGGAGTTTGGGAATCGAGGTTCCACTGTATATGTTTTAAATATGATAATTTGGTGCCCCGCCCTGGGACCATTTGGTGAAAGGAGGAGAAGTAGAAAGAAAGAAAGAAAGAAAGAAAGAAAGAAAGAAAGAAAGAAAGAATAGATGAAATATCTGCAAACGTTTGGAGGAGGAATACCAGAACCTTTGATTGACTAATGAAAAAAGAAAAGAATTAGGAGCTATAATTGAAATCTAATACAGTGGTACCTCAGGTTACATACGCTTCAGGTTACAGATTCTGCTAACCCAGAAATAGTACCTCAGGTCAAGAACTTTGCTTCAGGATGAGAATAGAAATCGCATGGCGGCAGCAGGAGGCCCCATTAGCTAAAGTGGTGCTTCAGGTTAAGAACAGTTTCACGTTAAGAACGGACCTCTGGAACAAATTAAGTACTTAACCTGAGGTACCACTATATGTGTATTTAAGATACCATTTGATATTTGTTTACAAGAAGCAGACGACGTTGTAAAATACATACGGTTATGTCGCACACTGTCTCATGTGCCCTTGAGCTAAAAATAAAGTACTTATGGATTTGCACACAATGTACAGCACTCCTCTAAAAAATGAAGAAGGGGGAAATGAGAGGATTAAGAGAACTTTCTACATTTTTAAAATTGATCCAAGACCAGAATCCAACCTTTCGGCATGCTTAGAGGATAATACATTCCAACAAGTCATCGTGCACATGGATTCACAGGCATATTTCCAGCAGTCATTCCCGGGATATCAATTACGTCAAAAGTGTCCCTGAGATGCAACTTTGTGAAAGGTGTTCCAATTGAGAAAGAAGAGCAATACTTTTCTAGAAATGTTTCACAGCAGGAAACAAGAAGGGTTGTGGCTCATGGGTTAGTGACTGTCCCAGGTTTTTCAAATCAAAATTCTAAAGAGTTAGCCCAGGCGCTATAAACACATAAAAGGATGCATCTTGCTCCATTCTCCTGTAGATATGCAAAAAAGATAATTATCAAAAAATGTTTGTTAAAAGGCATTGTCACGTTGCATGTGAACTAATGGTTTTTTTTATGAATGAAAAAAATCAAAGTGTTCCAGGAATTATTGTGTTACTGAAGGAAGCGCAGGTGTAAATTCCAGTGTAAAATCCAGCCTCTATAAATTATTTAGTCGCTGAGAATATACATTATACAAAACTTTTTAAACAACTAAAGCCTTTAAGTAATTAATGAATTATGAAATTTAGTCTCCAAACAATTCAGAAGGGATCTCTCTCTCTCTCTAGCTTGCTTTAACATGATAAATTTGATTAACAGTTTACTATTAACTTGTACACTAATGAATAATCAGCTACATTATGTTCTTTAATGAACAACAGCTTTTAATTTAATAGATACAGGGTTTAGAATTGCTCCTTCTTGCCAAAGTGACAACACGATTGCTGGCAAACATCACCATCCCTTTGAGTATTCTAAATCTAGCCGGTTTCTCCGGGGGGGGAAAGAAAAGGAAACACTCGTGGGAGTCGATGAATGAGAGCTTCAGATTCATTTTCTGAATTTACACCAAACATATTCACAGCTATTCTACTTGAGTATTAGCCTTTTCATCAAACCTCTTTGAAAGCATACCAAAAAAATATGTTATCACGTTAGAACACAATAACCGGCATTATCACACCTGCCAAGTCTCAAATGCCCTTGGTGACAGATTGAGTATTCTTAAAATTATCCAGCCTTCCTAGCAAATAAATCTAGCATATATAAAATTCCAGGCTGCATTACTTTTAAGGTTGTGCTGTGTGCTACTTCGACGCTCACAGAACCTGTTAATTCTTTAACTGGGTAGTGCTAAGTAGAACATTACATGTTATGGAGTAAGGCAGTCGTGGCTGAGCATCTGATCTGCTTGTAGAACGTCCCAGGTCCAACTCCCATCTTTTATGCAGGGCTGAAACAGACCCAGTTTTGAAATCCTAGAAGGCTGCTATGACTTAGTGTGGACAGCGCTGAGCAAGATGGACCAGAGGTCTAAATCAGCTCCCTACGTTCCATGCACGCAACTCACAAGTGTTTAAACTGCACCCCAATCCCCAAAAGCCATATTGAGCCACTAAAAGCCTGATCATACATGAGACGTTATGGGAAATAGTGGCTGTTCACCGGGGGAACAGTACAGTGGTACCTTGGTTCTCAAACTTAATCCATTCCGGAAGTCTGTTCCAAAACCAAAGTGTTCCAAAACCAAGGCGCACTTTCCCATAGAAAGTAATGCAAAATGGATTAATCCGTTCCAAACTTTTAAAAACAACCCCTAAAACAGCAATTTAACATGAATGTTACTCCCTAAGGACACCATTGATCCATAAAATGAAAGCAATAATCAATGCACTGTACTATAAAATAAGACAGTATCAGAGATGATAAAAATTAAAATTATTTTTTTTCTTAGCTGCGCTGAGGATAGTCTCTGTTTGTTTGTTTGTTTGTTTGTTTGTTTGTTTGCTTGCTTGCTTGCTTGCTTGCTTTTTGCCAATCATTTTACTTTATTTGATGAACTCAAAAAGATACATAACGTAGAATTTGCATTACAAATCAAAAAACAACAACAGTAAAGACCAGAAAAGGAAATAACAGTGATAATTTTTCAGTTTGCTATAATATCAATCATCTTCCATTCTGTTATTCTGCAGTTCATATCTTTATACAGATGATAGTCACTGTTTGGATGGGGGGCTTTTATCCATTCTGCAGTCAATCAGTCAGTAGCTGAACTGGGTTCCACATAGTCACCTAAACAAATGAACTGAAAAAGCCTCAAAAACAAAAAACGCAAAATAAATAGCAAAAACCAAAGTGCCAAACTCAATCTGCTCCAGAAGTCCATTTGACTTCCAAAATGTTCGAAAACCAAGGTGCAGCTTCTGATTGGTGCAGATGCCCGGGAAACAATAGCTGACAGCTGCATCAGACGTTTGGCTTCCAAAAAACGTTGGAAAACCGGAACACTTACTTCCAGGTTTTCAGCGTTTGAGAACCAAGGTGTTTGAGAACCAAGGCACCACTGTATTCCAAAGCTAAAGGATAAGCACAGTGAACTTTCACATGCATCCTTGCTGTCCTAACTTAACACATTGATGGTAAATTTTAGAGAGCATTTGATCTTAATAATTGTGATGAGATCTTTTTTGGGGGGGGAATGTTTGTGCTAATTGTTGGGTCCAACTGAGCAGGCAATGCTGCTTATATTTATCTCAATGGGAAATGATCACTGAAACAAAAGGAGCAACTTTGCCTGGTGGATTGTGCCCATCGACTTTGAGGAATTCTTTGCCCCTGAACATCCTATCAGGCTCCTCTATCCAGAGGCTTCCGATAACTAGTTAGGATGGCATTATTTCAGAACCTGGGCTGTAACAATTGGATCCCCTTAGCATAGTTTGTTTGGGTTTTGCTGCTTCCTTTTCTGAATTCTGCTGTTTGGTATTTTATCTTTAATTATGATATATATTTTTATGACTGATGGTATGCTTTGAGTGGCCACCTGGAAAAAATATACCGTATTTTTCGTTCTATAGGACGCACATTTCCCCCTCCAAAAATTAAGGGGAAATGTGTGCGCGTCCTATAGAGCGAATGCAGGCTGCACCGCTAAGCCCAAAGCCAGAACAGGAAGACGGAGCAATGCGGAGCCCTCCGTCTCGCTGCTCTAGCTTGGGGACGGTGAGGAGATTTCACCTCTCCCATACCCAAGAATCTCCTGACCATCTCCTGATGGTTTCTGCTGACTCTCCACAGAGAAGAGGAGGCGTGTCCTGCCTATTTACTTATTCTGCCCAGCAACATATCTCTGTGTGTGAGAGAGAGTCAGTCAGTCAGTGTATCGGAGAGAGTGAGAGTGTTAGAGATCCTAGAGATTAGATTGCTGCTAAGAGCAGCTGCAGACTCTCAGTGTAGCATTGCTTTATGCTCAGAATACTTAGCTCTGTATATAGTTTTGTACCATAGTTGTAGTTATAGAATAAAAGGAAGATATTTTACAGAGCTGCTCTCCGAGTGGTTTATACTCTGCAAGACTCTGCAAAACTCTGCTGCGCAGCGACTGAAGTATTGAGACAGTGAATCCGGTGCTCTCAGCTCTAAGCTGTGAGTCCACAGCACTGTGACCTGTTCCTGTGAGAAAGGAGGTCTCTGGCGGTGCTACCCAGCTCGCCCAGCCCAGTCGGGGTTGAGGTGCAAGAGTCCAGTTGGTGCACTGGCTCTAGGGCGATGCTGACAGACGGTGCCTTCACCCCGCTGTCCTGCAGAAGCTAGCAAGGCTGTTCCCAAGCCAGAACAGCGAGATGGAGGGCTCCGTCTCGCTGCTCTAGCTTGGGGACAGCTGCGCGCAAACCTCTGCAGGGCAGCGGGGCGCTGCGCTCCAAAGGCTTCAGGGATCTTTGAGGCTGGCAGTGGGGGGAAGCAGCACTTCCCCCCACCGCCAGCCTCACAAGCTCTGGTGAATGTACCTTGAACGCACCTTGTTTTAGAGGGGGAGAACAAGGAAAAAAAATTCCCTGTTCTCCCCCTCCTATGGTCCGGTGCGTCCAATGGAGCGAAAAATACAGTATGTACAGTGGTACCTCAGGTTAAGTACTTAATTCGTTCTGGAGGTCCGTTCTTAACCTGAAACTGTTCTTAACCTGAGGTACCACTTTAGCTAATGGGGCCTCCTGCTGCTGCCATGCCACCGGAGCCCAATTTCTGTTCTTATCCTGAAGCAAAGTTCTTAACCTGAAGCACTATTTCTGGGTTAGCAGAGTGTGTAACCTGAAGCGTATGTAACCCGAGGAACCACTGTATTAAAAAATATTTAAAATCAATGCAACTTACCAAAAAAATTATCTTGAAAGAGCGCCTACAAACATACTTTTTATATGCTATGAATGACCACACACTCTAGAAAGAAGTAGATTTTTCTAGTACTAGTGGATAGGGAAAGCTCAAATTACCATAAAGCTCAAAAACAGTATAGATTCTGTTCCCATAAGCACCAAGTCTTCTTTTTCTTTGCAAATGGAGACAGTTGGACTATCTCTTACCACCTAATAAAGGCAACAATCTAAGAACAGTGCTTAGCTCTGAATGACCTTGAAACATAATTGGCAAGCATGCATGTCTCTACGGTATATGCCATTGGGTAGATAAAAAATATATGGGATTATAATCAAAACTGATAAAGCTTCAAAATTAATCAAGGGTGTTTTAAACTTCTTGATGAGAGCAACAGAATGTAATATGGCGTAATTGTTAATATATGTTGCATGATTTCCAAAACGAAGCGGTCAACGTGCAACTGTAAACTATATTCTCGGATGCCTTTATCAGCATTTCCTTTTAATCATGTATTCTTTGGAATCACCGCAGAACCCTTGACTGTGATTTTGCAAAAAGGGAAACTGACAAATCATCAGCATATGTCATTCCAGTATTTTGCACGTGTATGAATTGGTTTACGTGGCACTTCTATTGCACATTATGTACATTTATGATTACTTTTTTCATGTTGATCACTTCACAGGAAGCATTTCATTAGGGAATTGAAAGAAATAAATGCTTGCAGAACCTGAAGCCTGGTTCTTACAGCCTGGTAGGCCAAAATTTACTAGGACTCTCAGAGAGAAATGCGCATCCTTTTTGCTTCTTTCCTCTTAGTTCAGCACGGCAGTTAAGCCAAGGTTTCACGTAAGTGTACTGCCTGAACACAGACTCACAGCTAAGCTTTCTTCTCCTCAGCCACGAGCTTAGCCAAGGTTTCTTCTCGGTTGCATCTCATAATCACGGGGGAGACAACTTAACCATGGTCTATGTTTGGACAACACAATATGCCAAATCTTGGCTTAGCTGCTAGGGACAAGCAAAGCAGCTGCATTCTCCTCCCTGGGAGCCCATAGGTTCACACTAAACCATGGTCTGGCTTAGTGTTAATACTGAAGGCATCTTAAGTATCTTCCTCATATGGATGGATTCGGAATCCATTTTTTCAATGGGCATAAAACAGCAAAGAGTCTCATTATATCTCTGCACCACAGAAACATGTTATTAGTTTATCCAATAATTGGATAAACTAACTGGAAGAATTCAAAACCTGCGGGGCCAGAGATTCACAGAAGACTGGTGTAAATTTACGGACTATTTGAAAAGCAATTGTGATGACCAGATTACGTTTGTAGGTTTGCAAGAAGTTTTGTGAGGTAAATTATTTGAATTATTGCAAAAATGGTTAAAGAGGTGGATTGTGAGTTAAGATAAGTAAAGGCAATAGGAATTTAAGAAATGTAGAAGAAATGATAAAAATGGTGGATCATCAGAGGTGCTGATGGAAGTACAAAAAGATTGTATAAGATGTGAAGTTCTGTGGAATGTATAACAATTGGTATGTTGAAATTAATAAAAATAATTTATATATATATATATATATATACACACACACATACAGTGGTGCCTCGCAAGACGAAATTAATTCGTTCTGCGGGTTTTTTCGTCTTGCGAATTTTTCGTCTTGCGAAGCATGGTCAAGTCGCAACTGCACCTCTTCAAGCAGTTTTAAGAAAAAGGAAACAAACTTGCAAGACGTTTTCGTCTTGCAAAGCAAGCCCATAGGGAAATTCGTCTTGTGAAGCAAGTCAAAAAACGAAAAACTCTTTCGTCTTGCGAGTTTTTCGTCTTCCGAGGCATTCGTCTTGCGAGGTACCACTGTGTGTGTGTGTGTGTGTGTGTGTGTGTGTATAAAAAACATGTTATTAGCGGCACTCATGTCCCAGAAACAGTAGCCTTCTCACTGTTGAACAGGCTGCACCCAGGCTTCCACAGTCGCAGGAATGAACCTTCTGCAGCCCTGCACATTTAATTTTAACACAGAAGGAAAAACCATCACCAGCTCCTGTTGCATGCTGCGAGTGGTGGGGAGGGGGGGAACGGCATGGCACAATTGCATATGAATGTTTGACTCTGCTGCAAACCACTCCATGGCTTGTGCAAAGGGTGCTATGGCAATTGTCGGAAGAAAGAAACTGGGTTTGAGATGAACTCCTAGGCACAATTCTCTGTGCTCATTTTGCTGGAGTGGGCAGAGCTTCTTCTGTTCCTTTCCTGAGAGCATCAATAGGCAGAAACTGCATATTATTTTCTTCCGTGGGCATAAATTCCTGAATTTTTAAAGAGGGGGCAATATACCACTGTCTATTTTGGGTTAAAGCAACTGTGGACTTTGGGCTTTAAATTCTCAGCTGTGCCCCTGAGCAATGCCAAAATACCCCCACCCCCACCTTACAATGGGCGCACGGAGGCAGGGCTGGATTTAGGTTTGATGAGGCCCTAAGCTACTGAAGGTAGTGGGGCCCAGCTGTCCTTTATCAGCAACAAATTGGCACTGTTTTTTTGGTGTTGAAAATATGCTACATGGTCATTTATGGACCTCATAGGTATTTAAAGCCATTTGCACATGCAGAATGTAGGCACCCTATATATAGAAATGAGCAAACCAGTGATATTTTAGGGAGCAGGCTAGCAGGCGAGACCCATGACTTACATCATAGGAGCCTACACAACACAAAACACTGTTGCTGTAGATAGGTTTTATTTTATTTATTTTTTACCTTATATTTTGGAAATGTACATCCAGGTTTTTTCCCCTTTAGATTTTTTTTGGGGGACCCCCAAGAGAGTGGGGCCCTAAGCTATGGCTTGTTTAGCTTATACAGTGGTACCTCAGGTTACAAACGCTTCAGGTTACAAACTCCGCTAACCTGGAAGAGTTACCTCGAGTTGAGAACTTTGCCCCAGGATGAGAACGGAAATCGTGATCTGGTGGCACAGTGGCAGCATGAGGCCCCGTTAGCGAAAGCGCGCCTCTAGTTAAGAACAGTTTCAGGTTAAGAATGGACCTCTAGAACGAATTAAATTCATAACTGGAGGTACCACTGTACGTAAACCCGGCACTGCCTATGGCACCCTCTCGGCTCAGCAGCCAGTGCGGGTGGAATCTGTCGTGCTCTCCTAAATCCACCTCTGGGTCAAATAGTTTCCTCTACTCAAGTGGGTTCAGGATACCTCCCCACCTGGAAACCCAAATTCACACCGGAATTCCTGAATGTGCTTGTCAGGGAACTGCCATCGGAAGGACAGGTGGTGGAAGGGCTCACGGAGGTTGGGAGAGACTCAGCAGCTGAAGCAGGAACCAGCAGGGGGAGAGGTGGGTCTCTGAGGGAAAGTGAGCAGGAGGGATGGCTCAGGGACACTTCCGGCGAGAACAGTGGGGAGGTTTCTGGACCTCCCATAGGGACACCCACTCCTCGCCGGAAACTGTCACGCCGTGAGTCCAGAAGACGTGTTTCCGTTAAGGAGCTTTTATGTTGGAAGCGATTCCGAAAGCAGCCACTGTCGGAATCTGCCAGTGACTAAAGGAGCCATGTTTGAGGCGCTCCGTCACAGACAGAGGTTTGTGGACTTGAGCAAACTCTGAGGGACTACGATTTAACGCACAAGCAACTCATCATCCCTTCACAGTGCTCTCCATAAGGTGTTCTCCTGAGCACTGCAAAACCCAAGTCTTGCACAGAGGCGAAAGTAGCATCTTCATTTGGCTGCTGAAACGCGGGTCCTACCTTTACAGCTTCGCTTAGAGTTTGGTTTTTGTCTGCTTCTTCGCAGGAATGCACTTCCAGTTTATACTGCAGCTCCTGAAGCTGTTGTGCCTGTTCGTTCAAAAGCATTTGCGCCTGCTGCTCCCGTAGCAATGCATTATTTAGTTCTTCACATGCACTTTCAAACCTCTCGCGGGTGATCAATTTCTGATAAAGGAAATAAATTGTGTCCTGTCATGAAACAGCGGCTTTGTTTTATACACTCAACTCTCAGCGTTTCCCACTTGCCAATATGCAACATTCTAATGCAAAAGTTTTAAAAACACTCAATAGATCTTCTCCTAGTCGGGACCATTATGCAGTGCTAAATTGCCCTGCGATATTTATTCGCCAGATTCCCTTGGAAACCTGGTGCGGAAGTACAAGCGCAAGGGGAGCGCTTTTTTCTGATCAAAAAGAGGTCAGAAAATTATTTCTGTGAAAGAAGCTGATTTGAACAAAGGTACCTACATTGTTCCAAACATAACGCCTAAGCTCACATACAGGCCAAGCCAAGACCAATGACTGCAATATGTGAAATGTTTTAGGGGGGAGAAGGCAATCCTGCTATTGTAGTTCAGCATCAGCAAGCCATCTTCCATAAATTCAGCCTAATCAAAGACTCCGGCTCTCATTTTGAATTCTTCTGCGGGAATATATCACTCCATCTATCACCCAGATTGTAATTTTAGGGACTTGTTCTGAAAGAATGTTGTCCAGAGCAAACAGTGTTTAAAGTAAGATATTCATATACTTGTGAAATCTCATTCTCGTGGTTGATGGGTCCATAAACACATAAGCTGCCATCTTTTCTTCCTACCGCCCTAAATCAAGTGTTTGCTGCCGGTTGTATGTCAGACTTAAATGTGAAGTTAGTCGCTTTAATGTTTTCTAATGAAGTTAGCACATCATACCCAATGCAACTTTAAATTTCTCTTTTGCGGAGATTTGTCTGGTTTGTACGTATTAGAATGGATTGGAATCCTTAGTTTGTATATGTATGAAGGAAACTTTTTATTACATGTTCCTTTAGAGTATGATATGGGAAGTTCTTTGTTTTGAGTTTGAAACACCTTGCCTTATTTAACAGGACAAAATAAACTGTTCCAATAAAAAAGAAAAAGAGCATGTGCCCATGCACTTTTGCCAATTTAAATATTGCAAAAGACAACCTAATAAACCAAAACACATAAAGGGTAGAGCCCGTTTTGTCTAATTAAAAACAACTACGGTTAAAGTTGGGACAAGACCCAAGATTTGAGGTCAAGTTACAGAAGAGCAATTCTCCATCTCCATCTACTAGGGGGGGGGGGATTACTACATATGTACCAGATAAAAATTAATGGGGGGGGGAGTCAAAATACCAAAAATCAGGTATATTAGAAATGAACACTTAGGGACAAACGTGAAATAGTTTGAGGTAAAGCAATTACTATCTTGTATGTATTTTACTCTTCCTTGTTTTCCTTGTTGTTGTTGGTTTTTTAAAAAATGCTCCACCTTCCTTTCTTTAAGAAATTACATTATTTCTCAAAGGGAAGAAAGCTGGTCAAGGCAACTAACAAGCTGAATGAATCTTACAGATCCACCAAGCCTTTACAGACCACTGAGGAAGTGACAAGACCACCAGGCCCCTGAAGGCTTTTTTCACCCGTTACAGAATTTCGGCGTGGGAGGCGCTCCAAATTAATGGTCAGATTGCCACAGGTGACAACTGCACATGTGGAACTTTCACTACAAACACACCTTCTGGGAATCCCACGAATGGCTGCCATTTCCCACGGCTTCCCACGGCTTCCCACAGCAACCACACTCCCTACCCCCCCCAAAATCCTCAAGCATTGTGACTGTCGTACATCAGGATTACTCTAATGTAGATCAGTACGTGCTAACATTGAAGTGTCTCGACACATAGGTATCTTATAAAATGTGAAACAGCACTTATTCCGTTGAGCAGTTCAACAGTTGGTAGCGACGTGGCTGATAAGGAAAGCAGAATGAATACACAGATCACTTTGCTTGAGTGATGCTAACATGCAATTTTAGCGTTCAGACTTCACTTCTCCAGCAGCACAAGCATAATATTTAAGGAACTGGAGGCGGGGAGGAGGGAATTGGCTTTGTTGACAGATCAAACATCATTATTTACTCAACCTATTTTATCTTGCAACATAAGGAACTAATCATATGGAAAGAACCACTTGTTTCTCCGCTTTTAATATACCTGAATCACAGCAGGGAGACATTTACAAGACATGGTTTTTGTGTGAGCATGGGCAGAGTGGAAGGAAGGGGGGAGAGAGAGAATGCAAGAATAGATGGATTTTATTATTTGGTTTTCTAAGGAAGGCTGAGTGAAAACGGAGCAAAAGGAAACCTCTCCTTTAGATGAGGGTTATTCCCCCCCCCATCTAAATCAAATATACTTACAGATTGCTTAAATGCATTTAATTGCTCTTGCAGGCTCTGGGCTTTGTCAGCCTCATTTCTCATCTCATTCAAATTCCGTTTGAATTCTGTGAGCTCTAAGCGGAGTGACCGCCGTTCCACTTCTGCTGTATGTAGCCTTTGTGTAAATTCAAATATTTGCCTCTGCAAGAATGCTATGCTTTTCTGGTAGTAAAAAGGAGGGGGGAAAGAGAGGAAACAATATTGTTAGCTGCGCTGATTAGGCAATAAATCAATAGCATTTAAAGCATGGGAAAATTAAAATGAAGCATGTTTTCTGAATTCGCTCAGAAAAGTGAAACATTCTGAAAGCTACTACTGCATGCTCCTGAAGCAATATGTATAAACAGAGGATATATTCCAAAACTCAAAACAAGGCAGAGGTCCGTGTTGAGGAAACATTTATCGTATTTTTGTATCTATAGCACATGTACCCAAGTATGCAATAAGTGATACTTAAAGCACTTTTAAAATTAAAATCATGAACTACTCTTAAAAGATTTGCTTTTAAAAAGAAGATTGTGCCTTGCCTTGAGTGCTAATGGCTGGAAACGGAGTTTTGTTTTGTTTTTAAAAACAAGAGAGAGAGAGAGAGAATATCAAAGCTAGGTATAGGTACGGTTTGAAAAATACACTCCCTTTCTTGTAATTTTCCAGTTTTACTTTTAAGGCAGAACACTCTGATGCTACACAAACTAAGTGTTGCGGGGCAGAGAAGAAAAACCCACAGCCACCTGAAAGCAAATTCGCCGAGCACAGTAGCTGTTGCATGCTAATTGCTTTCATACAAACCGTAGCAGGGGCTCTATCATTGATGCCTGCTTTAAGAGCCTGGGCGTTTATTTTATGGAGCCCGCGAGCCAATCTCTGAACCAAGGTGTCTTTCTCGATGTAGGTAATGCTCTGGCGGCCGTCTGCTACAGCAAACTCCATCATGATGAAAAGTTTGTCCATGAGTTTCGAAAAAGAATTCCTTGCCACATTGATAAGCAAATGTCCGGAAAGCCACGAATTCAGATCTTGAGAAGAAAAAGAAGCAAAGTCCATTAAACCAGTGGGTTTGGGCCTACCTCCCACTGAGTACATATAAATTATGGAAATGCTTCATATAGGAAACACAATGCTCTGGGCATTTTAACATACAGAATTCCATACCCCCAATATGGAAATAACCAAAGGTTCCAGTTTGATGTAACTTTAATCTTAGAGACCGAACCCTATGGAACACAGAGGTGCTTACTTTTGAGGAAACCTGCTCGTGATTCTGAGTAATTCCAGAGCCTCCAAATATCCCTATTTTCCAGGGACAGTCCCAGATTTACAGAAACCATCCCGGTTTCTGATTTGATCCCAGAACGCCCCGCTTTTCCTTAGGACGCCCCTATTTTCATCAGAAAATTTTTGGAGGGTATGGAGATATGCGACCCCTCCAAGCCAAGGAGATAAGTAACTATGCAACCTTTAGAAGACATCTGAAGGCAGGCCAGTACAGTGGTACCTCAGGTTACATATGCTTCAGGTTACATACACTTCAGGTTACAGACTCCACTAACCCAGAAATCGTGCTTCAGGTTAAGAACTTTGCTTCAGGATGAGAACAGAAATCGTGCTCCGGCGGCGTGGTGGCAGCAGGAGGCCCTATTAGCTAAAGGGGTGCTTCAGATTAAGAACAGTTTCAGGTTAAGAACGGACCTCCGGAACAAATTAAGTACTTAACCCGAGGTACCACTGTACAGTGGTACCTCGGTTGTCGAACGTAATCCGTTCTGGAAGACAGTTCTGACTTCCAAAATGTTTGACAACCGAGGCGCAAATGGTGGTCGGCAAAGTCAATGGGGAAAACAGAAAAACACACAGTGGAAGCTGTTTGACTTCTGAGGCGTGTTTGAAAATGGAAGCAATTACTTCTGGGTTTTCGGCGTTCAGGTTCCGAATAGTTTGGCTTCCGAGATGCTAAAAAACCGAGGTACCACTATATAGGGATTTTTTTTAAAAAAATGTTTAATGTTTTATTATGTTTTTATATATGTTGGAAACTGCCTAGAGTGGCTGGGGAAACCCGGTCAGATGGACAGCATATATTATTATTATTGAATAGGATGTCCCTATTTTCATTGGAGAAATGTTGGAAGGTTTGCAACTCATGCTTCTTAGTGAATGATTGTTTAACAGAATCCCACTGTTTCTTGCAGAGGGACTCCCTAAAAAACTTCTACATAAAATGCTGCGTAGACCAACCAACCCCCAAATATTCCAAGAAGAGTAGTGTATTGTCTACATAGGTACTTGTTTGATTCCGTGTTGGGACATGGCTCACTGTAACTCTTTAGGTAAACATTATGTTGGCTAACACCAATCTGCAACAGGCAATCAAATCAAATTTTATTAAATGGTCACAGACCAGATTAACTTGTACAGCTAGTCAGCGAAGCATAACACCGGAAAAAACAAAGGACAATTTTGATACATAACTGCAATTTAAAATTAGACAGCATAAATAAAATTAAGTATTTGCCTTCGCCTGCATATTGACATTGGAAAGCTCTTGTTTCCTGTGCCTAATAGCGGCTACACAAAATTTGGCCACATTGATCGTAATTTCAGGAACCTTATCTTCTACCAAGGCTCTCATACGTTGGAGTTCTGGTTCATTTTTAAGCTTTTGTAGAACTGGGGCAATAAAGGTCAAACGTAGATCCTCGTAGTAACTACAGTGCAGCAATACATGCAGACTTGTTTCCACTTCCGATGAGGCACATGGGCAAACATGTGACTCATATGGTTTGCCCTCATATCTGCCTAGCAACAGGGCAGAGGGCAGAACGTTAAATCTGGCCAGGGTAAAGGAGTGTCTGTACTTAGGTATTTGTAAATCAGCCAAATAATTTGCGGGTGAGAACCCTCTCCCAAAGTCTCTAACTATGGCATGTTTATCCATTTTGCCCATATGACATTGCAGCTCTATGTCCCTAATGCGTTGGACTTCTGGCACTTGACTTCTGGCTCTCTCATATCCTGCCGCTATCAAGATCTGGGGGGAGAATCCCAAGCTTCTTATCTTTTCAAACAGGGGAGCTTTCCAGGTGGAATGAAAGGTGTCTAAGAGTGTTAAAGGAGCCAAACCGGCCGGGGAAAAAATAAGTTTTAACCAGTAGTGTATCTTTAGAATCCACAGCCGCGCATTAACGGGTGGTTGTCCAACTTCTAAGCGGACAGCTATATTAGATACACAGGGGGGGGGGATCTGCAACAGGGCAATTCTAGTGGATGAAAAGAGAATCTCTCCAATTCCACCTTTGCACACAACAAACAATTCTCTTAACATCTGGCGAAAATGTACGCCCATCTGCACAGACAGACTTTCCCACAGGAGAAATAATGGCTTTGCTAATGAGAATTGGTCTTATGCTCTCTTCTAATAGGGCATCTTTTTCTTCGTCTTCCTTGCATTAATCCACAGGTTGCAATATATGACCTGTTGGATAAGCAGACTAATAACCGCTTATAAATATCAGTGAATGTGTTACAGATTCAAAAGTAGAAGGTAAGTCGCTGAAGCAAATTTATAACTGTTTTCCTTTCTTTCTTGACAGCTTAGATGTCTAAATCATTTGCTGCTTAAAACTACTGAGGCTTGGTACCTTAATGCCACACTATTTATATTCCAAGACAAGAGAATATAATTTACCTTATTCCAAGGCAATTAAAATTTTACAACTACAATTACTTATTTCCCCAATGGATTTTGGTAATCATCCTTCTCATATAATGGGCCTAAGGCCCCAGCACACCCAACATGTTCTGCTTACTGCTAGATTCGTCAGGTCTGTAATTAATAATTGTGTTTAATGTTGATAAATAAAATTGTCAGTGCTCCTACTACTAATTGGTATTCCAGATAACGGTTAATAGGTTTATTTATGCCTTAATAAAAGTCTTGTAATTTAGTTTTCCCTCTGCAAGTCAGGTCTTAATCTGTCATTACTTGTCTTACGATACTATCAGGCTAAGATGACAACCATGGCAGAGCTTATTTACATTCAGGAGAATACCAGATCTCCTGTTGCTGCAGAGAATTAAAATATTTGTTCTGAAGTTTAAAGCAGAAAGCCTATCGAGGCACATTTTTAAAGCAAGCCATCCTTTTTTCTCCCCCTTGCTTGTGAGAACAAAAACAAAGGATTTCAGGCAAAATAGAATAGGAGTACTGCTCCAAAAATATTATTTTCATCTGCAGCCAAAGGATCACTTGAACTAATATGAAGTAGGATACAACTGGATTCAAAGTACTTTATGTGAAACAATAAGACCATCATTGGTTTCTCTGTATCAACATTGCACCTGGAATATAATCTGTTCAGATTTCAAGTTGCCTGGGCACGGTTCCAAATAACTACTTCAGGTACGCCTCGCTCCAGGATATAATCCCCACTGGGATTTTTTTATTTAGGAAAAAAAATCATTTTGATAATGAGAGCTCACATGTCATATTACACTGAAGTCCCCTTGGTTTCAGAAATATGCTTGCTGGGGCAGGATAGAGGGGCTGTTCTTTGAGCAGCGCAAATTAAACCCCCTTGGGCATGTAAACATAGTTTTGTGGGGCTCTTAGCAATGATGTGGAATCAAAGGTTTGGGGTGCATAGAGGCTGGTGAAACCAGACTATGGTTTTAATTTTGTTTCCATTTAATTTTTCTCGGCCAGAGTTGTAGTTTGAATTATCAAGTGCCACTGGTATAAAAACATTTGATAGACTGCATTGTAAGGTAAAGCACGCCTGGACGGTTAACTCCAGTTGAATTCGACTATGGGGTGCAGGCGTTTGGCCACAGACAGCTTTCCAGGTCATGTGGCCAGCAGGACTAAAGTGCTTCTGGAGCAATGGGACACCGTGACAGAAACCAGAGCGCATGAAAACACCGTTTACCTTCCCGCCACAGCAGTAGCTATTTATCTACTTGCACTGGCGTGCTTTTGAACTGCTAGGTTGGCAGGAGCTGGGACAGAGCAACGGGAGCTCACCCCGTTGCGGGGATTCGAACCACCGACCTTCTGATCAGCAAGCCCAAGAGGCTCAGTGGTTTAGACCACAGCACCACCCATGTCCCTACAGAATGCACTGTATTCTATCTCTGTTGTTTAAAATTAGAAGTCTGAACTTTATATATACACATAACATTCGGGCTAATGCTATACCAGTCTTCTTTCCCCCACCCCCCAGGATTGCCAGAGAGATTTTAAAAGAAAATAAAAATATTTCCAGGATGGGAAAGCACATAGTTTCTAAAAGCAAAGCATCACCTCTGGTTAATTTTTAATGAATAATGGTTCTGACTAAAACAAAGAAATGTGCGGGGATAGAATCATTCACGGCGTTGAAAGGTGAAACGAGAATACAATTCAATTCCACACGGTACTGTATTCTGCTGTATCTATAACCAGAGGGAAAAGAATATATACACTCTGAGTACCTGGCCACAGACTATCAAGGAATTACAGTAAAAGCACTAAATAATTTATGCGGTGATGAGCGTGTGAGAATTGTCCTGCACAAACACAGTTACAGTGCAAAGAGCAAGCAAGTCTTTATTAAACAAATGAAGCAAAAACCAATGAAAAGTGACAAAGATTACTCCAGTGACAACGGGAAGGATGTCTGGTGTTTTGTTTTTTTCTTTTGCTTTTTAGCAAAACAGAACAAGGAGGAAGGAGTGGAGTCCTTACTAATGTTTGTGTGTCCAAAAGTTCAAAACTCAGCTTAATCTCCAAGTGATCACAATACGTTCAAATAAATCTTACGCTCTTGTTTCCTCTAAGTGCCACTGTTATACTGGTTAAATGTCAACACTCATGTAACAATGAATTCTAAGCCTTGGGTACAAAAAGGTTCTTTGGGTGCAGCTGTGGAACTGGATAGACCCAATATGTTGTGTGTGTTCTTTTGGATTACCAAGCCATATTAAACTGATTGGAAGTCAAAAGATGTGGTCAAGCACAGTTGGTTGCTGTTTAAGAAGGCTAAACCCCAAAGCTCCCTTGAGTTCGTGGAACAATTGTGTTGTTCCTTGAATCAGGGTGCATGCTGCAATTGTTACCTGAAGATGTTTAGTATTTTCCCATGGTTTGTGGCATGTGGCTCGGGAGATGTGCCACACCAGCTTCAGGGAAACGCAACCCCTGGCTGAGAACCACAAGCAATGGCGTAAGTGGATTCAATCTCATGGTCAACACCAGAGTGCAGAAGTATCCATATACCAAGGACAGTCGAGATGCTGAGGCAACCAGTTAACAATTTCTGCCTTGTTCCTGAGTGTCAGGATCTGAAATCCTTGACAGCATATAGCTAAGACCATGTTCAGCCACCTTATACAGTGGTACCTCTGGTTAAGAACTTAATTCATTCTGGAGGTCCGTTCTTAACCTGAGGTACCATTTTAGCTAATGGGGCCTCCCCCTGCCGCCGCACAATTTCTGTTCTCATCCTGAAACAAAGTTCTTAACCTGAGGTACTATTTCTGGGATCTTCCTGCAGCTAATGGGAAGCCGGCCAGTGTCGCGGAAGGCAGTCCGCGCTCTGCTCCGTGCCGGTTTAGCGTAGTGCATGGGCAGGCGGCGGGGGTCCCCGAGCCTGCGGCAGGGGTCTATGGGCCGGTTAAATGACCCCCATGGGCTTCTTGTGGCCCATGAGCCTTAGGTTGCTGACCCCTGCAATAAAACATCAAACATTAAAAACTTCCCTGAACAGGGCTGCCTTCAGATGTCTTCTAAAAGTCACATAGATGTTTATTTCCTTGACATCTCATGGGAGGGCGTTCCACAGGACGGGCGCCACCACCAAGAAGGCCCTCTGCCTGGTTCCCTGTAACCTCACTTCTTGCAGTGAGAAAACCACCAGAAGGCCCTCGGAGCTGGACCTCAGTGTCTGGGATGAACGACGGGGGTGGAGACGCTCCATCAGGTCTACTGGGCCAAGGCCGTTTAGGGCTTTAAAGGTCAGCACCAACACTTTGAATTGTGCCTGGAAACTTACAATGGCGGGACTGGCTCTACAGGATCACCCCACCAGACTAGATGCTACAGTTTACCGCTTATAATTAGCAGGGAAAATTGTACCATTTGCCCCAAACGTACTGTTTGAAGATTCAAGATACCTGGGATATGATCAGCAGAAAAAAACGGAAGACGTTACCTGTCTTGTTAACCACTTCTTGTAGCTCAACCATTGAACTGAGGACAGCGGCAAGGAGACTAGGACTGGTAAGCCAATTGAGCGCTTGAAGAGAACGGACGTGTTCCTTCTGTTGCTCTGCATTACAAAACAAGTGAAAACAATCCAATGGTATCCCATAGTATTAGATTAAAACACATTTGCGGTGAGGGAGGCTGCTTGCAAAAACCACACATTTACTCAAAGATATTCGTAACATGTTTTAGCTGCTTATACGTGGGCAAATGGGTTAAACCCAACTCCTCCCAGCACCATCATCCTACTCTCCAAATAATGCCTCCAACCCGAAGCTGTTCAATAAAAATAAGATATACAGGGTCGAAAACGCCCCACTGTCTAGTCGCCATGACTACCCCAATATTGCAGATGTGGAACTGAAGTTGAAAGAACAGTGGTTCAAGACCATCTAGGGAGCTCACAGCTCAGGAGACATTTAACCCAGAGACTTTCTAGTCCGTAGCTCACACTCTTTAGCAACCAGGGGAAGGGCTATAGCTTAGAAGTAGAGCACATGATGGTGGGCTAGGAAAACACAATGATTACATTATTACATGAGCACTGTCCCACAGTGTTTGATATTTTCATTTACATACATTCAATCGAAATAAGATGGGTTTATGAAGCAATTCTATATCCTCCCACCACGCTGACAAAGAATTCTACGAAACAGTAGTCAATATCCGGAATCACTATTCAGTGTTGGACATCATATTTGCTGAATACACAAAGCTTCACAGCTTGTCTTTCATCGTACAAAGTCTGGTACCTCGCTTCATTTAAAGGTTTTCAGAGACTTTGAGATAAAAGATTTCAATTTTTGACTTGTTATGGTTTGAAGGAATTCTATAAAAGATTGTCTATTGCGTATCATTGTGTTGCCTAGACATTGCTGATGTCAGATAGACAAGGCTAAGCAAGATGGATCAGAGGCCTTACTTGGGATAAGCAACTTCCTGTGCTCTTATGCTATGCTCATGCTACACCAACTCTTAAAAATCTGCAAATGTTCCAATTATTAATCTCATGGCAGTTCAATTCAGATGTGCCAAACCATAGATTACAACTGAAAATGCCTTCCTTGTGGTTACCATAAAACAACTTCCATGATTTCATTGGTACAGAGCTCCGTGGGACAACACAAAAGCCCAATCTCCTAACCATGGTTAAGACATGTGCCTTAGGCTTGCACGCTCCTATCTCATGCTTTAAGTCCTTCACGGATTGTTTTAACCATGGAGAAGCAATGGCCATGGCTAAAACTAGCCAGCAGAGCTCACAAACCCTGGATTTGAAGGGATCTCGTTTGTGTTAACCATGGCTTGCCCAGGTGCAGGCAACATGCTACGCCATACTACGGAACCAGAAACCACGGAATGGAGACCTGAATCAGGCATAGTCAACCTCGGCCCTCCAGATGTTTGGAGACTACAATTCCCATCATCACTGGCCACTGGTCCTGTTAGCTAGGGATGATGGGAGCTGTAGTCCCAAAACACCTGGAGGGCCGAGTTTGCCTATGCCTGACCTGAATCCACATGGAAAGTGTACTCTGCATTTCCTAAACACAATCAGGTCTGCAATGGGTCACAGTCAATTCAGATTCAGTTTACCATCAGTTCAGATGGGTGTGTGTGTGTTTCCTGTGCATTTAACACCGTATCTGGGGGTTTGGGGCTCTTTTAATTAACACGCTAAATTTGGTCTAACAGCTTAAACATAATTTCCCCCCTCAAATTATAAAGCCTATGCCCCCCATTGCCTTGGCATAATATAATTGTTATTTAAGTACTGAAAGTGCAGTTTGACACCAAACATATAAATCACCGGCTGATTATCTTACTAGACAGGTTCTGCACATCCTTGGAGTCTCCTGCACAGACTAAGATTCCTATGCCTTCTCTGAAGCTGTCCACCCAGGAGAAAAGAGAGCTGCCGGACTGGCCCAAGACCTGAAGCCTTTTGGCTGCCAGCACGGCAATGACGCCCTTGCGGAAGAAGTGGATCATGCTGCCGCCATGTTTTTGCTTCTTCGCCTGGCCGTCGCTCGGCTTCCTTTCCTCGGCCTCGGACAAAACGTTGGCCAGAGTCCGGATCTCTTGCTTGAAAATGTCACAGGTGTTGACTTGATCTTGGAGGAAGTCCCTTTGGGTCGATAAGGCGCACGAGCGGCTGTAGAGCGCATACAAGGCTCCGGAAAGCAGAGCGCACGCCGCCAGAAGAGACATGTGCTCTTTTTGGTTTTGAGTCAACATGGTCTTAAAGTGCGAGTTCTCAAAGAGCAACTGCTCCTGCCTCTTTTCGGCGGCGGCAAACTTCTCCTTGGCTTTCTCTGCCATTTCTTGATATTTCTGCAAATATGGGAGGAGATATGGGTTTCAAGGAACGGAATCAACCGGCAGCCTCTTTATAAATCGGGAGAAATGGCAGAAGCAATGGGGCACATGGCAAGCTCCAGAACATCAAAGCCCCAAAGCTGCTGCATCGCTCTGTAACCAGCTCATTAAATCCAAGCTCTGGAAAGGCATGTTCAAAATTATGAGCTCGCTAAAGAGCCAATGAAAGTGAAGCTGCTTATTAAAAACAAACAAAAACAAAACAAAACAAAACACCAAGCCCTAATCTCATATTCCAAACCTATAAAAGTCAAGATGCTCATCAGTGGAAGAAGAGAAGCAGCGCTGTCCTTAAAACATAACACCAGCAACTGTTTAAAAGGGCTTTACAATAAATTTTATACAGTGGTACCTCAGGTTAAGTACTTAATTCGTTCCGGAGGTCTGTACTTTACCTGAAACTGTTCTTAATCTGAATCACCACTTTAGCTAATGGGGCCTCCTGCTGCCGCTGCACCGCTGGAGCACGATTTCTGTTCTCATCCTGAAGCAAAGTTCTTAACCTGAAGCACTATTTCTGGGTTAGCGGAGTAACCTGAAGCGTATGTAACCTGAAGCGTATGTAACCCGAGGTACCACTGTATAGAAACTGGATAAATATTAATTTGGATTACTAGAAAGACTTTACAACAGCCATATTGCACTGTCTGAGTGACTAAAAGTTAACGGCTGAGCTTGGGAAATTTATTTGGGGAAAGTTACATCCTGCAAATGGGAAAAAGCTATTCTGGAATGCAAATGTTAAATATTTTGAATAACTGTTGTTACAGATAATTGTCAGATAGGGAGGAGGGAGTTCTTTTTATCTATTTTTCTATTCTTTTCCATTATCTTAGCTATTTTTTCTGTCCCCCCCTTCTCTTTTTTATATCATTGTGTTCTGTAACGATCATGAGTATTCCATTTTGTATTTTCTTCCTCTTTTGTATTCTTCTTTTTTGATATATTGCTTTTTATTACCTTTTTTATAAATGCCTTTGGATTTTAGAACTAAAAATCTTCAGTAGGATTGTTTTAAAAAATAAATAAATGTCACGCCAGCAATGATTCACAACATACTGCCGGGTCAAAAAAAAAGTCATGAGACCAATATCACGATATGGACTTGAAACTAGTTTTGGATGATCTATATCGCCCAGCCCTAACACACATCGTGATTCGTGATATATTGCCAAGTCACAAAAATATATATCATGAAACCGATATCGTGATACGGACTTCAAGCTGGTTTTGAACGATATAGCGCCCAGCCCTAAACTCGACTACTTCCTATACTGAGGCTGTGCTAGAAGATGCAGCCGTCGTGTCACCTGTTGGATCAACATCTCAACTTGTGCTTAGCAAAATGCAGGGGCACAGGAAGGGGGGGTGATGGGGGCGGACCACCCCAGATGCCCACCACCCCAGGTGCCCTCACTGAGGGGGGTGACATTTGGTGTGCCCCCCGCCTATGACTCCCAAGCCTACCCCGAACCATTGGGGTAAAGGGGGGAGCTGCGCCGTTTTGCCAGCAGCATTCCCCCCTTCCCCCTTCGTTTTGACAGATTAGTGGAGGCTTGGGAGTCGCGGGCAGGCAGCACACCAAATGCCCGCCATGGGCGGCTCACTCCACCCCCTGGCTGCAGGGCATTTACGCTGCCCTGGGCGCCCAAGCAGCTATCCTGCATCTGGGAGGGCACTCTCTGCACCACGCTCCCCTCGGGAGCACACCTGGCCTGGGCAGCGGGGGCAAATGCTCTGCTGCTGGCCAAATGTATACCATATGTACCTGCCTTACCTTGTAACCTGCCTTTTGCCCAGGTACTGATCTGCATTATGCATTAAAGCCTTTGACAGCAGCCGGACTAGGAGTTTGACTTCTTTGCCTGGCGCTAAGAGCCAGGGCAAGTGTCGACTTCAGCATTCAACTTAACATAGCAACTAGTGTATTTTATCCATCCATAAGTTGCCCCCATGTATAAGACCACCACACCCCATTTGGGGGGGACTCAATTTTAAGAAAATGAGGGGAGGTGGCCCAAAGTTGTTGAGCCTCTCCCCCCATGCAGCTGTGGGCAGGAAACACCCCCCAGATTGCTCCCCGCTGGCTGTGGCATCGGGGGAAGCTGCGCTCCCACCAACCAGCTGGCTGGCGGGGCACCGCTTCTTCCCCCACATGCCACTATCCGTGTATTGGACGACCTCAGTTTTTTGACATGATTTTTGAGTCAAAAAACTTTGTCCAATACCCCGAAAAATATGGTAACGCAGGCCAATAGTGCAGTAATCCTTAACCATCTTATCTATGAGCAAGAGCAAAGTCAATGGCTTAAAGAACAATTATGCTAGGGTTTTGGTGTTTGTTTTTTAAAGACAAGAATGGGACACATGGCTGGGTTAAGTTAGTTTAGCAAAAGAGAATAGTAAACTAGGGAAAACCTGGAGAGACAGAAATAGATAGGCAGCAGCTGGAAAGGGGAAAGTAAAGGTGATCTTTTAATTACTTTGCAATCAACCCCCTACTTATATATTCACAGATTAATTATGTCTCGGGCAGAATTGTATTTTCAAGAGAACGCTCTTTGTATTATTTGATCAATCACTTATTGCTTTATTCTTCACATACATAATACCTGCTATTCCAATAAATGCTCAAAAACTTAATTCGGACAAGTACGTAAATTAATGACTGAATAATAAGCATTGTGAGATTGAAGTCACAGTAATGCACAGTAATACACACACACACAGAGAGAGAGAGAGAGAGAGAGAGAGAATGCAACACCTCTAACTCGTTCAATCCATGAAAGTGAGCATGGATGTAGATGCCTATTGCAAAGTTTCAACATAATAAAAAGCTTTGTATGCAGTATTTGCATAAGTTAAATTCATTCATGGCCCTGAATGCCAATTCACTAGACAGGCTAACTGTTTGCCTTTCTATTGAATCAGCATCCTGGACTATTAATACATTTATCTACTTTATCTAAGCTACGCTGGTGAATGGAAAATGAATATTTTACCGTCTCAGGAAATTACGCATCGTCGACAAGCCTAGCCAATGGGATGCCCTCTAGATATTGCTGAACTACAACTCCCATCATTCCTGACCTTTGGCCACAACGCTAGTTGAGGCTGATGGGAGCTGTATTCCAATACCCTGCATCTTTAAACATTATTTGCAATTACGAAAATGCGAGTGGAAGTGAAAATTCGCATAATTCAAACTCATAGAAAGGAAGCATTATTACAATAGTAAATTAACCACTGAACACTTAAAACAGGTGGTTCTCTTGAATGACCGTTTCCTTGCTTCCATTTTGGCAACCCTATCAACCGAACTGTCAAAAGAGAATTGCAGAGAAAGCTCTCCATGGAGATCTTAAGGCAGTTAAGCCTTTCTTGACTTGTAATAGGCAGGCTTCATTTGTGCAAAGCCACTTCCGACCCTAGGGAGGAGGTGGTGTTACGGGCTTAGCGCTCCCAGCTCCGCGCGTACAGGGGGAATCCTCTGCCGCATCATCCCCTGGCCAGCCTATCAGCTGGCTCAGGGGGTGTGGCTTGCCACCTTTAAGGCAAGTGTGGCAGAGGAGCTTCCTCTTTGCTGCCGATCAGCTGGGGAATTTCCCACCCACCCTCCCTTTAGGTTTCTCCTTTGACCTTGCTATGGACTTTGGTTGGTCGCCGTTAATTTTTCCACCTGGCAAATTGGCACCGGCCATTTGGGTTTTTTGCCTACCTCGTAGCAAATCATCACAACTTCCATGGTTTGGCAGTTAGGCATTGGTTGCGGTAGTGTTATGTAGATGAATGGGGGGAGCGCCATCACCTCCCCCAGTTGCGAAGGGTAGTCCGGTAAAGGACTCTGGGGGGCATGGCCACGTCCGAAGCCTATGGAGGCCAGAGCCCAAGGCACGCCCCTGAGCGGTGACCCCGGGGGAGTGCCTAGTTGATGTGCATCAGCAGGGCTCCCCCTGCTGGTGTTAACCCTTCCTGGCCTCTCAGACAGACGGTCTGAAGCCGGATAGTTGATTAGGACCAGTGCCTAAGCCAATACCGCTCATCACCTGTAACCAATAAAGTTGTGGCCAATTTTTGCCCATTAACTTTAATTATTGTGTCTCGTGTCTTTATTTCTTCTGGTGGGAGGCAGGAACTTGCCACACAATGGAACTTTCTCCTCCTTTCCTCTGCAACTGCCGTCACCCCTGCACACCCTCAAAATCTGCTCCAGAGAGTTGAAGGACCTCCAGATCAGATTTAGAGGGTGCAAAGGGAGAGGAGAAGGAAGGGAGGTGCCACTGCGTTAAAGGTACTCTCTGTGGACAGCGCTGGATGCAACTCACAGGGTGTGTGGCTAATTCCTCCCCCATTTAAGAAGCCATGGCTGTTGCGGGAACTAAATCTGGGCAGATGTCCGCAACCCTGTCCACAACACTCACATTAATTTGGAAACCACTTTCCCATGAGATTGGCATTGGAATGACTGAAGGTTCCACAAGCAAATGATGTAGATTAAACCCAAGCACATCTGCTTGCTTTAAAGCAACTCATCCATACGAAACAACCGACACAATCTTCATAGTGGCATGTATTTTGACTGCAGTTCTCAGTTGCTGTGTCAACGCAACCGCTGTTCAAGAAAGCTTGCTTGTGTCTTTTGGAAGAAAATACCATGTGCGTTGTAAAAGGGAGAGGGAGAAGGAACACTGAAGGCGGCTAGTTGCTAAAAAGTAACAGATCTTCCAAAATAAGTGAAAAATGTGATGGGGACTGCATAAATAACCAACAACCAGAGTTTAAAAAGGTGTCAAGTCATGGGGAAAGAGCATACCAAACACCCAAATCTCTGGCTATATACACATACATGAATAATGTATGCAAAATCTTATGCAGAACTGATATTAGTATTTCCCGTTAGGCAAAAATGCAAGGGCTAATTACATTAATTAATCCCTACAATCCTGGAAACGCACTTAACAAAATACTTCAAAATGAAACCTGAACATCAGCCCAGAAACTACAGAATTATTAGCAACTGATTTTTGCTTCTAGAAGTAGGAAAAAGGTAACCTGAATTTGGGAAGCGCGGTGGGGGAGGAAGCAAACACAAACAACTCGCAGATCTTGGCCCTCAGAGGTGAAACGTCCAGAATTTAAGAAGGCAAATATAAACTCATATAGAGTCAAAAAGAAAAGCTCAGCTGGTATCTGTTACTAAAAACAAGTAGGCCAAGTATCACTCTATCTATCTATCTATCTATCTATCTATCTAAAAGTACAGTCATACCTCGGGTTACAGACGCTTCAGGTTGCGTTTTTTGGGTTGCAGACCGCTGAAACCCAGAAGTACCTAAACGAGTTACTTCCGGGTTTCGGTGGTTTGCGCATGCGCAGAAGCGCCAAATCGCAACCTGCACGTGCGCAGACATGGGTTGCGAACGCTGCAGGTTGTGAATGTGCATCCCGCACAGATCACATTCGCAACCCGAGCATCCACTGTACAGCAATCTTCCTTCCTTTGCCATATAAATGTAGACGCACAGGCTGCATTTTTTCCCCCTTCAGCAGCTTGTAATTGTTTTGTGCCCAAACCTACGTTGCTTCTAATATTTCCTCAGAACCTTAAAAGTACAATTTCTTGAAAGGAACAGCGAGATTCTGTGCCTTGAAAGACTGGCAGCCCGACTTCATGGAGTGGAGCAGCTTTGAGAGGTGGCTCCCTGGGTTACGGCACTCTGCGGACTTCAAGAACCCTTTAAAAAAATTAGTCACTCCCCTGGAGAGTACAACTCTATTTTATCCTGTTTCTTGCTGGGTCTTTATCCTTTATGTTGGCAAGAAGACAAGACTGCAAACTGGAGACTTAATGACACCTGGGCTTCAAAGGACTTCACTTTATTTCAACTATTTTATTTTCCTCTCTTACAACCCTCACTTTGATTCCACTGAACACATGATAGTCTTCAACTAATTCACCTCTTCTGATAACAGTCCTGCTCCTTCATAAAGCAAGTCAATTCTTCAAAGGGAGGGGCATCCCTTGCCCTAGAGAATCCCCCAACCCTTCTATTTGATGAGTCTCATTCCCCCCCCATAGATCTATTCACTATTGCATTATTTGTTTTTATATGAATATCTTTTTGCCTGTGTACCTGTGCTTCTGATTATATCCACAAAATGGGATAGTTGTTTGTAAAGGAGGTGGCCTATCGATGTTGTTGGACTACAACTCCCATCATTCCTGACCTCTGGGCACTCTGGCTGGAAATGATGGGAGCTGGAGTCCCAGCAGGTTGTAGAGGGATACAAGTTCCCAAGCCTTGCGTAGTTGCAGTAGTAGTAGTAGTAGTAGTAGTAGTTATTATTATTATTATTACTATTATTACTACTACTACTATTTATACCCCGTCCATCTGGATGGGTTTCCCAAGCCACTCTGGGTGGCTTTCAACAGAATATTAAAATAGAATAATCTATTAAACATTAAAAGCTTCCCTAAATAGGGCTGCCTCCAGATGTCTTCTAAAAGTATGGTAGTTGTTCTTCTCTTTGACATCTGGTGGGAGGGCGTTCCACAGGGCGGGTGCCACTATCAAGAAGGCCCTGTGCCTGGTTCCTGTAACTTGGCTTCTCACAGGGAGGAAACCGCCAGAAGGCCCTCAGAGCCGGACCTCAGTGTCCGGGCTGAACGATGGGGGTGGAGACGCTCCTTCAGATATACTGGACCGAGGCCATTTAGGGTTTTAAAGGTCAGCACCAACCCTTTGAATTGTGCTCGGAAACATACTGGGAGCCAGTATATTATAGCAATGCTTAGTATTTATACAGCACCTACGTGCTCAATTCAGGTCAAGTAAATAATCTCTATCATCTATCAAACAACCCTGAAATGTTGATAGGATGCTATTATTCCTGGAAGATAAGCCAAGACTACGCAGGGAACAAGGTGCTGAGTTGTGCTCAACACTGGGGGGAGAGCTGCACATGACGTCACAGACGCCGTGCATGACTGTCACATGGGTAGAGCCCAGCCATGTGACATTTGCGCTCCAGGCCGTGCTGGCCGGCCCAGGGTGACATCCTGCCAAGGTCGCACGATGTCAGGGCAACATCCCACCATGCCTCCTCTTCCCCCTCAAGATTGGGGGGGGCTGAGCCCCATCTCTGTGGACATTGGGGGGCTGTAGAGACCTCAGCCCCATAGCGTTGACAAGCCTGACTCCAGGGATTCACAGCCAAGGTGAGATTTGAACTGGACGGCAGAAGTTCCCTGATCTTTGCCTTAACCGCTATGCTACAGTAATGGTTTTATTAAAACACTGTTTTGTGTTTACTGGATGCTGATATTCCTACACATCCCTATACAGAATCCTAAAGGGTGCTAGACTACAACTAAGTCACTGGTTTCTGATGTTCCAAAACTGCATGACTTCAGAATTGAGGTGAGGAAAATGAATGTTTGAGTGTTTCCCTAATCTAAAATTCAGCATAAATTTTTAAAAAGGATGCATCAGGAGTAGGCTAAGTTAGAATGTGCTGGGTGGTTTTTGACAGCTGGGGACATAAAATATGTCCCAATTGTGGAACAGCGCAAGGAAGGCTATGCCACAATCTCTTTCTGAAAGTTGTTTGGTTCTGAGCATTTCTCAGGGTATTTCAAAGCTGTTGCCTTGCAGCAACGTTTACTCTTTCTTCTAAGTGGGGAATGCATCGCACAACTCTGTGTCCTCTCAGGATAACCTTTAAACCAGAGCAATCCTATTTTTGTGAGTCTAAGGGGCTGGAGCATAGGAGCATGGGATCAGGCAGCCACAGGTTCTTAACCTGAGGATATGTTAAGAAGGGGTGGGAGCTGCCACTCATGAAAGAGGGTGCGAATGAGGGAATGGACTAAATGGATCTAGAAAACCAGTTTCCTCCAAGAGCGCCTGGATCGGGTCTGTGACCACCCACCCGCACAAGAACTATGCCCAAGAATGGGAGAAGAAGGATATTCTACAAGCTAGAACATGTGCAGAGGAGGGAAACCAATCTACAGATGTAGATCAGTATACAAATTGAAGAAGAAGATCAAGATCTGGAAACCAAATGAGGAATGACTGAGGGAGTTGGGTATGCTTAGCCTGGAAAAGAGGAGACAGATGAGATGTGACCGCCATGTCTATTCAAATTGTTAGAATTCCTGCTCCATGATTGCAGTCATGGGATTTTAGTCTATCTCATGACGGTATATGTTATGACTCCACAGAGTGAGAACTGACAGAGACACGATGTTTGTGTTACTGTGTTCCATGAAGTGGGACTATTGTCCTTTGTTCTTTTTCTCTCTGCTGTCTGATGCTAGAGAGAGAGGGAGCCATATTGCAATGCTCCATGTATGTTTATATGTAAATAAAGTAGATTAGCCAAAATGCTGAGTTGCTGAGGTCTGTTAACGCATGATGCGCAAACTCTGCGGCTCCCTAAGTGTGCCAATGTCTGTTGGCATCGGTCATTGTGATGTTCGGACTGAAGAAGGCTTATGAAGCTCCCGAACGATCGACCGGGAGGTAGGGAACATGCCAGTCGGGCATGTGTCTCTGCCAGGGTCCTACTAGAGTGTAGGCTGAACTCCTGAGACAAATATCTAAAGGGAAGACAGAGAAGCTTGTTTTCTCCTGCTGTTGATTGTAGGACCTGAACTAACGGATTCAAGTTACATAGAAGAATATTCCAACTAAACATCAGAAAGAAGATGGGAAGAGCTGTTTGACAGTGGAACGGGCTCCCTTGGGAGGTGGTGAACTCTTTCCTTGGAGGTTTCTAAGCAGAGGTTGGACTGCCATCTGCCACGGAAGCTTTAGCTGAGATTCCGGCATTGTAGGCCTGGATAAGCACACAAATGTAAATACTTTGCATATATACTTCTTTAGCTATATGTTCTACAAGTCAACACTTTTGAATATTTAAACAAGTGTTTGGACATTGTTCTAATTTCAAGGAAAGAATTTGGGCTTCCTAGCTGCAATTGAGCTACTCCGCCAACAAAGCATTAAGTGAATATTAATTCTACGAAAGATTTACAAATTAACTCTTGTTGCAGACCCTTAATAATGAATATTAAGTGAATATTAATTATACAGAAGATTTACAAATTAACTCTTGTTGCAGTATCATGGTGGATACTTCTTTACACCTTAGGGCAGAGGACAACAAAAGCCACAGTCAACGGCCTTTGAGTGTTCATAAACTCAGAAAATATAGTCCAACAGATACTGGCGTCCTTGGGGTACCATCACCTTTAGCTAGGATAAATAGCTTATGCCAAGACTACTTTATCTTGCTACCTCGCTCACAAGAGTGCAGGCTGTTTCTATGTGTTTAACCACCTTTTGTTACAGCAACTAGCCTATGAACCGATGCCTGATACGCAGTTCAGCATAAAGTGAATTTCAATAAGTTTAATTCTACCGCACCGTAGGAAGAGCAATCACCAAGAGGCGAAAGCATCTGGTGCTCCGCGTAATAACACAAAGAAGCCAATGTTTTCACTCTGCAGGTAACTTTCGCATGGTAACTAAATGGGAAATACAACTGCAGGATCCAATTAAACAATGCAAGTTCTGGAATGCCTTCACACAAATTCATAACCTTCCTAAAGAAAGTAGAAGTTAATAGTACCAAAAAGAGAGAGAAAGAAAATCATTTCTTTAAGCACACAGATATTCCCAAGCAATTTAAAATTGGTTTGGAACCTAAACCACTGAAATAATATACTAAATATTTAAAGAATACTTTTAGAAGTTTATGGTTTCCTGGCAGAAATATTGTACCTGTGCCCTTGCATGAACTTCCCCGAGGAGCCCAGAATATTGCTGTTCCAATTCCTTCTTCTGCTTCACCCAACAGCTTTCCTGAGCTTTCATCTGTTCCGTTACTTTGCTGAAAGTGTCTTCCTGGGTCTGTTGAAGCTCCCTCATCGTATCAGACTTGTTCTTACAAACATACTCAAGGTGAGATATCTGCATGGTTATAGCATGAAAGAAAATCTTTGTTTAGCATTCTTTATGGGTATATTCCCAGCCCTAACTTAAACCAGGGCACTTGGAAAAGTATTCAACATCGTGGGCCGAACCCCACGACCCGGGGGGAAATCAAGAGCTCTTTGGTAACAGTGAAAAACCAACTACATCCAGAGTTCTGACTCACATTGCACAAATGAAAATTCCGATAATAAACTAGTACGCAGGCTTCACTATCGGTTTATCTTCCAAAAGCCTCAGCATAAAGACCCACACTAGTGAAAGAAAGAAGCCAGGAGCTCAGGGGTGTAGCGGGGACGACGACAGGGGGGCCACGGTATGGATACACGGGGTTTTTTAAAAACGTATTTTTTATTAAAGGTTTCCTGGTTTACAAAAGGGGGGGGGAGGTGGAGGGGGCCATGGTGAGTGCGGTGGAGTTGGGTGGTGATATTTCTTTTTTACTTAATGTATGTGTGGGGTTTTGTGTCAGCATCGCTTGTACGGGTCCCCTTGACTATTTGCTTGTGTTCCTTTGGTGGTGAGAGAAGTTGGCCTAGGGCAGCGGTTCTCAAGCTGTGGCTCCCCAGATGTTGTTGAACTACAACTCCCATCACCCCTAGCTAGCAACGCCAGAGCTCAGGGATGATGGGAGTTTTAGTCCAACAACACCTGGGGACCCACAGGTTGAGAACCGCTGGCCTAGCGCATGGGTAGGCAAACTAAGGCCCAGGGGCCAGATCTGGCCTGATCGCCTTCTCAATCCGGCTCGCGGATGGTCCGCAAATCAGTGTGTTTTTACATGAATAGAATGCGTCCTTTTATTTAAAATGCATCTCTGGGTTATTTGTGGGGCATAGGAATTCATTCATTTCCCCCCCCAAAAAAAATAGTCCGGCCCCCCCACAAGGTCTGAGGGACAGTGGACCAGCCCCCTGCTAAATAGGTTTGCTGACCCCTGGCCCAGGGTGTGTTTGGCTGTCTTTGATTGGCTGTAGTGAACTTGGTTTTCATGTGTGAGTGAGTGTTTTTGAATCAGGTTAGCCATATTGATTTGTATGCTGTTGGTGGATTCTTGTCCTTGTCTTGTTGGGCTGTGTATGTGATAAAGGAGAGCTGTACCGGGGTGAAGGCATCTTCTTCCATTTGTCCCCGTATCAGTTTCAGTTTATTGGACCATTAGGTCCAGTCGTGGCAGACTCTGGGGTTGCAGCACTCATCTCGCTTTATTGGCCGAGGGAGCCGGCATACAGCTTCCGGGTCATGTGTCCAGCATGACTAAGCCGTTTCTGGCGAACCAGAGAAACGCATGGAAACGTCGTTTATCTTCCCTACTTGCACTTTGACGTGCTTTTGAACCACCGACCTTCTGATCGGCAAGTCCTAGGCTCTGTGGTTTAACCAACAGCGCCACCAGCGTCCAGTTTATTGGTTAGTTTTTCTAATAAGACTGTTTCCCATACTATTTGGTACCATTGGTCCATGATTACTCTTGACAGGCCTCTCTAGTGTCTGGCTATGGTGTTTCTGACGACACGATTTTGAGAGGGCAGAAACCAGGCGTCCCCATGCAGGAATCCCCATCCTTCCCAGCCTACCATCAAGGGTCTCTGAATGGCTGCCCGGCTGTGAGCACACCAGGGCCTGCGTTGGCTGGCCAGGCTCCACCCCTGCCTGGGCAGGTGGTGCAGCACAGCCCTGTGAACCCTCTGTGCTCCATGCCCACCCAGTGGTGTGGGCGGCAAGGGCTGGCACAGGGTGTGTGTTCACCCTCTGTGTCCTGCCCTGCGAGTACGCCCCGGGCACCAGCAAAGGACGCAACACCACTACAGGAGGTAGTAGGGTCTAGAGCAGGCATAGGCAAATTCTGGCCGTCCAGATGTTTGGGACTACAATTCCCCAGCTAACAGGACCAGTGGTCAGGGGTGGTGGGAATTGTAGTCCCAAATATCTGGAGGGCCAGATTTTGCCTATGGCTGGTCTGGAGATCCCATCCATCAGTCTTCAGGCGAGTTTGGCAGCTAATCTGTCCCTGCACCGAGTTCTCTACTCACTCGCCACCTTCCCTGTTGCAAATCAGTAACAGGGCCCAAATGATGGATTGGGCAGATTCTTGTGCTGTGATTAGGCACTGCACAAAGCAAACTGCCTTGTAAAGCAGCATGCTAGGCGAAGTGATTTTCCTGTTGAATTAATTAACCCGTGAATATAGACACATTAAAAACTAATCTGATGGGGAAAGCGTTACATATTTGCTATACCCAATGGATAAGCTTATGCACAATTTTAGAGAGTAATAATAATAATACAGTGGTGCCCCGCAAGACAAATGCCTCGCAAGATGGAAAACCTACTAGACGAAAGGGTTTTCCGTTTTTGAGCTGCTTCGCAAGACGATTTCCCCTATGGGCTTGCTTCGCAAGACGAAAACGTCTTGCAAGTGTTCCGCTTACCTCCCCCCCCCCGCTTTCCCCCCTTTTTCTAAGCTGCTAAGCCGCTAATAGCCTTTTAGCCGCTAATCCTTTAATAGCCGCTAAGCCTTTAATAGCCGCTAAACCGCTAATAGCGCTAATCCGCTAACAGGGTTGCTTCGCAAGACGAAAAAACCGCTAGACGAAGAGACTCGCGGAACGGATTAATTTCGTCTTGAGAGGCACCACTGTAATAATAATTTATTAGTACCCCCACCCAGCTTTCAACATATACAGTTGCTCTATTTCTCAAAACAACAACTCCTGAAAACAGATTAAGTTCTGTCGTTATTGTTTGATGGTTCGGGTGATCCACTCCTGTCAGAATTTCAAAGATTTAAAAGCGGTTGTTTGTCGGGTGTTAAGGAAATGTGCTTAAATTGGCATGTCTCTAGGTTTGTTTTAATGCAGATAATCTAGACAGCAAGGCTAAACGTATTCTTTTTATGCAACAGCAGAGGAGAATATTTATTACAACAAAAGTAGTTTGGGAAGTAGCACTCCCTAGTTAACTTAAGTTAATCTAGCCTCATAATTAACCGATAATGATGTTACCTTTTGATTTGTTTCAAAACTAGGCTTAATAAAAACAAGAAGAGGGTTTGGGAGTGTTGAAGTTCTCTGTGCTGCTTGGATGAGAAACTGAACCAGTTCCGTCTTACAAAATGATGGCAATGCCTTCCTTTTTGCCTATTTCAATGCATGTTTGGGGAGCTGCGTCCCTAGATTTTGGAATCTTCTCAGCACCCTGTGAAAGATCTAGGAGCTTCCCCTCTTTTTTGAAGACCTTTATTTTTAGGCAGGCTTCATATACCCCACATTTTACCAATTGTTTTAATGCTGGCTGTTGATTTAATTCTACTTTTTTTCCTGCTTGCAATTCTATTTACATGTTTACAATCTTTTAATTCCACTTTGGGAATCTGACAGGATTGAAAAAGCATGTGGGAAAGAACCCAAATAAAGTATATAACTGCAGTTTCTATACACTGGGTAGTAAAATCTCCAGTTAAGCCCCAGTCACGACCATCCTCAACCACTTAGCTGACCGAGGCATTTATTCAGCAGTTTGTAGAGCTTCAAAGTGCTTTTTCGACTACCAGTTTGGATTAACTACTTTGGGGCGGGGGGCAATATTTCAAACGAAATTTCCTTAGTGCGTTCGCTTGGCTCTTAGGTGTAGACTTAAACCATCCCTTCATCCTAGACTTGAAATGAGTTCTGGCCAATGCAAAACATTTCCTCCTCCCCGTCCCTCCGGAGAGAGGCCAAAATCTGAAACTTTGCTACTAGACCACAGAACGCAACTGCAGCTCACCCAATGAGCCAGGAATGGAAGTCTGCAGAAACATTACAACTAAGGCTGTCAAGCCACTTCATCATAACAAAATAGGGGAATTATTTATTTTCAGCGAAAACCGCACAGCATATTCAAGAACTTCACTGCCGGGGCCTCCCTTGAGGAAAATATTTATCTTCTTTAAACTCATGATGTATTTATCACTACACCCTGCATTATATTTACAAAATGTAAGCATATCAAAGAAGAGACTGGGCCATTTCTTGGGAACACTCTCCAAATAATTCCCTCCAATTCGCAAGCAAATATTTTAAAGATGATGTTCCTCCAGTCGGTGCATTTTGTTTCTGTTTTATGCCGAGATAAAGAGTTGGTTTATTAGTGTAAATGACTAAGTTCTTTGAATAGCTTCATCAGTAAGATTAATTTATTTTCTTTTAATTAGGTCCCTGTGGCTAACACTGGCTAGTAGTATTAGCAAGTCCTGCATAGAAGCTGGAGCTCAGAGACTTCATAAAGACTTCAGTCACATTTACATGCCCACAGCAATGGCATCAAACCGAGCTGTAGACAAGCCGTAATTAACGGTATTGAATTATTAACATCCAAATTCTTTTTGAAATAAGATGAATGTCAGTCCTTTTTAACGATACTGTGATGTGGACAAATGTCACTGGATTTAATAGAGTCGGTTGGTGCCTGAGGACAGTACCTTCTCATTAGCCTTGTTGAGGTCTAAGATCAGGGCATCAACATTCTCCTGCAAGACTGTGCAAAGCTCTGGCCAGGAGAATTTATCCAGGATGCCTTCTGGTTGTTTAAGAAGAACGCAGCCTGCTACCAAGTGCTGGTACAAAGTGTGGAGGAAGGTTAGCTTCTCCTGCGAGATGGGATTTAATAAAAAGGAAGAAAAAGGCGGGGGGGGGGAGAGAGAAATAACTGTAAATGGAGTCAGAGTCCAATGAAATACGTCATGTAAACAATAATGTGTGTGTTCCAAAGGAATATACGACCTATGCTCCAATCATTAGTCAAAATCAGAAAACAGATAATTGCCCATTACACACACACACACACACACACACACACACACAGACTGATCCTGCAGACACTTTCTAGAAGCCAGGGCACCTGCTTTTCTCTCTGGCAAAGGGCAGAATGAAGAGGCGCAGGATCAGACCCCGCACAATTGTGCAAACCATAGCCAACATATTTTCAAATCTGTTAATGAGATGCTGATTGCAGTTATCTAATACGGTCAAACCTCGGTTACAGAACGGCTCCGTTTTTGAATGTTTCAAACGCTGAAAACCCGGAAGTAAATGCTCCGGTTTTCAAACGTTTTTCGGAAGCTGAATGTCCAACGTGGCTTCTGCTCGAGTGGCAGGAAGCTCTTGCAACCAATCGGAAGCTGCGCCTTGGTTGTTGAACGTTTCGGAAGCCGAACGGGCTTCTGGAACGGATAACTTTTGACAAGCAAGGTTTGACTGCAAGCAACAAAAAGACCACAGTAACACTTTGCGTAAGTGACAAACTGAGTGTTAGGTGGGTCAGCTTCTGAAAAAGGCAGTTTAGGTCTCCATAACTCTCCTGGTTTCAGCGAAAGGAACCCGAAGCCTCCGGAGCACAGCGGGAACTCCCGCCATGCTCCGGAGGCTTTGGGTTGCCTTCACTGAAGCCTGGAGAGCGAGAGGGGTCGATGCCTACCGGCCCCTCTCGCTCTCCAGGCTTCCAAGGTAGCCGCCTGAAGCCTCCTGAGCGCAGCGGGAACTCCCACTGCACTCCGGAGGCTTCGGGTTGCCTTCACTGAAGGCGACTGAACGCACCTTGAACGGACTGAACACACCTTGTTTTAGAGGGGGAGAACAAGAGAAAAAAATTCTCCCCCTCTCTGCGCAGCGCCCCTTCAGCGAAGCGGCAGGATAAATGTTTCTCCTGCCGCTTCGCTAAAAGGGCGCTGCGCAGAGAGGGGAAGATTTTATTTTTTCCTTGTTCTCCCCCTCTAAAACAAGGTGCGTCCTATGGTCGGGTGCATCCTATAGAGCGAAAAATGCAGTAGTTTGGGGTTTTTTCTTGCATTAACTGTATCCAGTACAGTCATACCTCTTGCTACATTTGTTCAGGTTATGTCTTTTCAGGTTACATCCCGCGGCGACCCGCAAGTACTGGAAAAGTTTACTTGCGGGTTTCGTCGCTCGTGCAGACGCTCAAAATGACATCATGCGCATGTGCAGAAGCGGCGAATCGCGACCTGCAGACGCGGGTTGCATTCTGCTCGTGTTGCAAACGGGGCTCTGGAACGGAACCCGTTTGCAACCAGAGGTACCACTGTATGTAGGTTACAACACAAATATATTTGGGAAAACAAATTAAGACTATTCATTCCTTGGAGGCTTTTAAGTGGAGGTTGGAAGGCCATCTGTCATGGATGCTTTAGTTGAGATTCATGCACTGAAGGGGATTGGACTAGATGGCCTTTGAGTCCCCTTCCAATTCCATAATTCTGTGATTCTATTATTAGCTATAGGGCCAACATTATAGCTCCCTGACAATTCTTCTGGTTTCTCATCAATCTACAGGGCAGAAGAACTGCATCCTGCATCATTTCACATGATGCAAACTGATTTAAGAGTTTTTCTCCAAGTCCAAACCAAAAGCTAGAATCCCGATCCAAACCCCACTAGGTTTGGTAAAAAAGATTTCCACGGCTTCCAGTATGCTTTAGATACGGTCCAACTCAGAACGTTTCCAAAGAGATTTTACAAAGGCATTAAGAATGGAATTGCTATTGTGATTCTCCCCCATCCCTCGACCATATTTTGGTGTTTTAAATCCCTCGTGGGAAACCACCAACAAGGCACAGTGAAATATTAACAAAAAGCGTTTCCACCCAATCTTTGGCTTCTCGTTGTTAATTTAATCTGTCGCCATTGTGTCCTTTTTGCTTGGGCTGTGATAAACCAAGCATGGTAATCATCCGTTTGGCCTGGAGAAGGAATCCAAGGTCCCAGAATCAATTCACACATGTCGAACCCAACCACAACACTGTAGACACGCTGACTTTACAATATAGTCAGGCTTCTAGTTTCCTCTACTTTAATCACTATCTGATGAGAAGAACAATTCCAACCGGTCCATATGGACACAATTTAAATCCCAGACTGTTAGAAGGGTGGAAAGAATGTTTCCTTTTTACTCACTTGGCATTCCCGCTCGTATTTGTTAGAGTAATGAGCTCAATATGCAGCACAATTTAGATAAAGAATAATACAGTTGATGTACCTAGCGCAGGAAAAGTTGTGTGTGCAAAATAACAACAACCAACCTACAGCAACAACAACTAAGTGCAAGCACGCTGTGTGTTTTTAAAAATAGGATAAACAACATGGTAGAAAGCGTGTTTCAAAATAACACTTCATGAAACAATTATTGTACACGGCAGACTGTAATCTGCCGCTACCCAAAAAACAGGAAACTAGTTTTACTTGGTTGGTGGGCGCGTAAGATGACCCAGATCCTATATGCCTTGCTGTATTCTTTGGTTGTCATTTGAAACAGTTAATAGCAATTAGTGCCAAGGGATTGCAAAGTTAATCCGTTCCAAATGTAGATATGTTCCAAATGTATATGTTTGATTTAGCAAAGCAGGAGCTAAAAATATGTATGAAAACCCCCAACCTAGACATGTTTCTTAAAATACACTTATGTCTCTTCGCAAGAGCTCCATAATATTTTTCTTAAAACTGAAATGAATAAAATACTTGATGGCAGAAGTAAAATCACATATGGGCCTTGCAGAAGGCCTGCCGTAATGTAATATCTTATTGTGGAATCTAAATCTACAAACGAGTCATCTGATATATGCAAATGTGAAATGTTAGGATTAAAGATGCATTTGGACAGACATCTTGTTCCTGATAATACCTCTGTATCCTTCTCATAAGCTTGAGCAAGCTTCTGGATATCATGTTCGGATTCTTCACAACGCACTTTCTCCTTCTCCCAGCAGTGCAGTAGATTCTGAAGTTCCTTTTTCAAAGTGGCTATTAAACATTCTCGATCTGCACTCTTGGCTTGCCAATGGGTTAACTCTTGGTTGGCACCAGCAAGGCTATTTTTCACTTCCTAAAAACGACACGGTAGAAAACAGAAGAGGTAACAGAAGCAAAGCATCCTGCCTCTGTCTTGATAGCCTTGAAAATAGGAAATCCAGTACGTTTCCGAGCACAATTCAAAGTGTTGGTGCTGACCTTTAAAGCCCTAAACAGCCTTGGCCCAGTATACCTGAAGGAGCGTCTCCACCCCCATCATTCAGCCTGGACACTGAGGTCCTCCTCCAAGGGTCTTCTGGCAGTTCCCACACTGCAAGAAGGAAAGTTACAGGGAACCAGGCAGAGGACCTTCTCGGTAGTGGCACCCGCCCTGTGGAATGCCCTCCCATCAGATGTCAAAGAGAAAAACAACTATATGACATTTAGAAGACATCTGAAGGCAGCCCTGTTTAGGGAAGGTTTTAATTACTGATGTTTTAATGTACAGTGGTACCTCTAGTTATGAACTTAATTTGTTCCGGAGGTCCGTTCTTAACCTGAAACTGTTCTTAACTAGAGGTGTGCTTTCGCTAATGGGGCCTCTTGCTGCCACTGCGCTGCCAGCACACAATTTCCGTTCTCATCCTGGGGCAAAGTTCTCAACTCGAGGTAACTCTTCCAGGTTAGCAGAGTTTGTAACCTGAAGCGTTTGTAACCTGAGGTGTTTGTAGCTCGAGGTTCCACTATATTTTTAATCTTTTGTTTAAAGACTGGTTGGGGAATAAATAAATAAATAAATAAATAATAAAATCTACAGTCAAATGCACATATCTAAATATCTATAAGAAAAGCCATTTACTCCAGTTATAATCTACAACAACAACTACTACCACTAATACAGAGTTTAACCCCAGAGTTGGATAATGATAATGGAGCGGTTTCTATGAAACCATGTTTTTCCTCCCTACAACCACCCTACAAACTTCTAGTGTTTTAACAAACATATCTAGAGGCACCATTTCCAAAATCTGAAAGGGTTCAACTTTCCAGAAATTGGGAGATTTTCCCCATGGAAACACTTCAAAAGTTAGTGGTTAGTGTTAGGGTTATAGTATTAAGCCCAGATAGGAGACACATGGTGCCTCTGACAGGAGTCAACAGGATATACCTGACTCATCCAAATGAAAAGACGACTATTCAAACAAGAACAAGAATACTTTTAAGGCTAAGATTCACACTGTAGGCACAAGAATTAAGGAAACACAATGAGGAAAATAAACTATAAAATAGGTTTGTTTTGGGTTCAGAGAAGCAAGAGTGGAACACTGCTTTTGGAATGGGGTTCCCCCATCAATTTGTCTTCCTTGCTGACCACTTTCTCCCCCCCCCCCAAAAAAAACCCCAGAACTCCTGAGAATTTGGAATTCCTTTAGAATGGTATGTGATATGGAATGGGGGGCTGCAGCAGAAAGTGGGGGCCACCTTGCACAGCTGAATTGCTTTTCCAGTTGCACAGGGCACCTTTGGTCAAACTACTCGAGCAAAAAGTTGGTTAGAACAACATTCTGGCATTCTATCATATCTTCAGCGACAGGTTATCAGCCCTAAACCATTTATTCTGGACTAAGCCATTTATTCTGGACACGGGTGGCACTGTGGGTTAAACCGCAGAGCCTAGGGCTTGCCGATCAGAAGGTCAGCGGTTCGAATCCCCATGACAGGGTGAGCTCCCATTGCTCAGTCTCTGCTCCTGCCAACCTAGCAGTTCGAAAGCACATTGAAGTACAAGTAGATAAATGGGTATCGCTCCAGCGGGAAGGTAAACGGTGTTTCCGTGCGCTGCTCTGGTTTGCCAGAAGCAGCTTAGTCATGCTGGCCACATGACCCAGAAGCTGTACGCCGGCTCCCTCGGCCAATAAAGCAAGATGAGCGCCGCAACCCCAGAGTCAGTCACGACTGGACCTAAAGGTCAGGGGTCCCTTTACCTTTAAGCCTACTGAAGCTCATGAAAGATCCAAACATATGTTTTTCAGGAGCTTCTTTCCCCACCAAGATGAAACACAGTGGAAATATATTTAATGCAGCGAAACATTTAGGTATGTTAATATAGAGATACCTGAAGTTCTTGAGCTTGAAAATTTAGTTGGTGTTGTGAAGCTTCAAACTCTTTTGCCATCTTCTCAGACACAACTGTCATTCTCTTTAGCTGGGAGGGATAGGTGAGAAGGAATAATAAAATTGAAATATAATTGCTGACAGATGAAGTACGATCCTATGCACACTGACTTTTCTAGCAGTAACCCTCACTGAACAGAGCATCCATTGCCATAATACTTGTCAGTGTAAGCCTTGATGTTTTTCTAATTTAGCATGTTTCCTCTTTTATTATATCGCAGTTTTGCTCTCCACGGTATTCCCTCTAACTGGCGTCACCTAAAGCTACACAAAGTGTATTTTCTAACTGACAGCCACAACTGGGTTCCAATAAAATCATTAGCCTCTCAGCTCTGCAAGCCTGTGCATGTCTACTCAGGAGTAAGTGCTCTTGAGTTCCATGGGACTTTGCAGGCAAGGGCATAGGGATTTCAGCCCAAGTGCGGCTCGATGTATACTTTTAAAATCTGCTAAAACAAGCCCAATGGTCATGATTAATACAGTCATACCTCGGGTTACAGACACTTTGGGTTGCGTGATTTCGGGTTGCGCACCATGTCGAACCCGGAAGTACCGGAACTGGTTACTTCCAGGTTTTGGTGCTTGCGCATAGGCAGAAGCACTAAATCGCGCTTTGCGCATGTGCAGAAGCACCAAATCACGACCCACACGTGCACAAACACAGCGCTGTGGGTTGCGAACGTGCTTCCCATACGGATCACGTTCGCTACCTGAGCGTCCACTGTATACACATCCAAAATACATGAAGCAGGAAAAAGCTGCGTGGATCTTTGTGTATTTTTAAGCAGCTAACACTCTTTCACAAGCCCAAGAAGCTATGCAAGGTGCAACAAGGGGCTGGTTTTGAATGAAGATGCCTAGAGATTATCTAATTTTTTTGTGGTTGTTGTTTTTCCAGAAAGTTTAGTTACTAATTACATTAAAGGGAAAGAGAGCAAGAAGACGCTCTTGGTGGGGGAAAGGGAAGAAGGGCATAGAGCTGCCCCATCTGCATATCATGCTCTCAGTGGTCTCTGGCTCCATATGACAACTTCAGGGTCGAGCACCGGCAGTCCTACTGGGAAGTCTTGTGGCAGGTCATCAGTTGGCCCCGCACTGCTTGCGATTCATTTTCCTTGACAGTTCATTCTTCTTGCTGACAGAACACTCTCTCTGCTTTCTTAACAGCCACCCCCTTGGTCTCCCCCACCGCTGTCTCTGGCATCATTTCACAACAAAACAACCTTCCCGAGCCAAGGCCTGCTGAGTCGACTTTTCAGCGGCGCTGAAGATCAGGTGCCATTCAGCCTCCCAAATAAAAAATCACAGTGGATATCCTGTGTCTGGTCGCTCAATCCTAGGCCTCGGAAGGCTGCTTAAACATGTGGGTTGTCAACAGGAGAGACCTAACAGGGGCCGCTGTGTACAGATATGACTTTATTTTGTGCCCCTCTGAAATGCTCCAGCGTACTTGATTTTGCGATTTGGCTGCTTGCAATTATTTACTATAACGGACCAAAAATGCTTCTTAACATTCTTACGGTTCAGTATTTTAGAAATGTGTATATGTGTGTGTGTGTGTGTATCTAAAATACTGAACCGTGAAAATACTGAAAATACACAGTGGTACCTCGGGTTAAGAACTTAATTCGTTCCGGAGGTCCATTCTTAACCTGAAACTGTTCTTAACCTGAAGCACCACTTTAGCTAATGGGGCCTCCTGCTGCTGCCACACTGCCAGAGCACGATTTCTGTTCTCATCCTGAAGCAAAGTTCTTAACCTGAAGCACTATTTCTGGGTAAGCGGAGTCTGTAACCTGAAGCGTATGTAACCTGAAGAGTATGTAACCTGAGGTACCACTATACACACACACACACACACACACACACATTCATTTTTATTTCTCCTTGCTTTTGTCCAAAAAAAAAATCGTCTCTCATAAATTCTAACACAGAGTAATCACTCGGTGCAAGCTCCTGAACTGTTGTTGTTATCATTTATTGCCTACCCTTCACCTTAAGGTCCCGGGGCAGGTTTCAATTATACTGCCATTGAACAGTTTAAGCTCCAGGATGAACAGGAGAAAAAAAACCACCCTGGCAAGCAGTAGAATATAGCTAGGACATATCACAGACCAATCCATAACTCAGTTCAGATGAAGTAATTTGATTTAAGTTCCATTTAACACCTAATGAAGTTAATGAGACTAAACAGACATAAAAAGTACGTGTTTAATGAACTTCTGTTCCTGCACTAAAGCACTAAAATACAGGGTATCTCAATCGTTATAAACACTTTAATAAATTAAAAATTCCTATGCTGGATAACTTTAACAAAGCAGCCAGATCTCTCCAGCAGGACTTAAAAACGCATAGAACATTCAAAGCAGTACAAAGGATCTCAACTTGTAGCGTAATTGTTTTCCTAATGCAAAAGCCTGCACATTTATTCACCTGTAATCACTTTAAGGTATTTATGCCAAAATCGCACATTATATATTTATGCAAAAGTCTTCAAAGAAGCAGTGGGTGATAGGCATCAGGTATGCATGTGTATTCACTAAAAATAATTGGGAAGCACAATGCTTTGCTTGATGTGTATATATTTATATTTTTAAAAGCACACAGCTGAAGAGTTTCTGAAGTTTAAGTGAATCATGACCATAGGGCAAGCTTAGAGGAAGAACAGTGACAAAAGATTATTTCTTTTTCTTATCTGTGAAGCTGTCAACTAAACATTCCCAGTGTTTTGACCTCTGTAACAAGCAAGGAATCTCTAGTATTGGGGGCCGAAGGCTATGTGTAAGGAGCCAAACAGTGCAAGTGTTACCTCATTAGATGCATCTTCCAGCTTGTTCTGGTAATCTGTCAAGGTATGCCTCAAAGTCTCAAGGACAAGAGTGAAGCTCGGAGGTTTATCTTTGTCCTTGTGAATGCCTGGAGAAAAATACAGAATCAAAACAAAGCCCTTCGAGTTGAACAGAAGACAGAAAACTTCTCCAAGAGCAACAGAGATATTTAAATTAGTTGGGCTCCAGTGACAATACAGAATGTTGAACAACCACCGTGTTTTCTCTGAGGCATACTGGAGTAACTGTTCTTTAATGCCAAGCAAAGCTTGAAGAAAACTCTCGCACTGTGGCTGCAAATTCACCACATGAAAAATATTAACTCCAATTTGGTTTCCTGCACGTCATGAGGTCTATCTCTGATCTTATTTTTTAAAGGGGTCTAATGACCGCAGTTCAACGTGTCGTTTGGAAATGATAGCCGTCCAAATGAAGCAAATATTTGTTTTTAAGTGTGCGGCGTTAGTGCCTTTGTCACTTCAGGTTCAGTCATGCCTTTCATATGGAAACGTTCCTACACGTGCCAAGGAACACAGGACTTCCCATTATGCCTGAGTGCAACTTAACACCGTTGAAATGTGATCCTGAGTGTTATTTATCTCCCTACCCTGCATGCAAATGGCGGTGGGGGATCCAGTTGAAGCCATTCAAACTCACGACCACAAGGTCCCCAGTGCTCCTTTCACTCTTACCCCCTCCACCCTCCAGCTCAGATTTCAGTATTCCCACTTGTCATAACTGGTACAGTCGTGCAAGACATTTGCTATGAGCTCAGATCATGGTTTGGCATGCCATCAGTCAAGTCACTTTCTCAAGATTTGTGCCAAACTGCAATCCAAGCCCAGTGACCGCAAACAACTTTATCCTAAGAACTGGTCCTGAACACCATTCCCAAGAACTAGGAACGAAATCAGCTCAGATGGGCATTTAGCTTCTAGGAATATTTTTTAAAGGAGCATTATCAGGTATTGCTGTTGGCTATTTGCAGTTTAGTAGCGCTGCAGAGAGCTTGCTGGGGAGACCATGCATTAAAAAGGGACTCAAAAATAAGTTAAACAAGGTTTTAATAACAAAAACAAAAACTCCTTATACACTAAATACATCAACAACAAACCAGACCCAACTACCAACCCATCCCCCAGGGTAATGGGAGAGCTAGGTGCTGCTCCTTATATACTACACTCAATTGCTGACACAGCTTGATTAACACAACTCAGCAGCACCTGCTATGTTTCACAGCTGTAAGACTGGGTCTCGTTACTTGTCCTGGCCCTTAAAGACATACACAACTTGTGAAGCAATAATGAACCTTCACATTTTAAAGTGACCATTCAACAATTGCTAGAGGAAGAGCCACGTAGATGTAGTCATACCTTGGAAGTCGAACAACTTAGTTCCCCAACGTTTTGGCTCCCGAACGTCGCAAACCCAGAAGAGAGTGATCCGGTTTGGGAAATGTTTTTGGAAGCCGAACGTCCGACGGGGCTTTCGCAACTTCCGATTGGCTGCAGGAGCTTCCTGCAGCCAACCAGAAGCCGTGCCTTGGTTTCTGAACGTTTTGGAAGTTGAATGGACTTCCGGAATGAATTCCGTTTGACTTCCAAGGTATGACTGTACTTCCAAGTTGTTGCATTGCTGCTGTATTGTCCAAAAGTGAACTCATACGGGTAAAACTGACAAGCTTTGGCATAATCCCATGCCCCATGCCACGTCATGCCTAAAAGATGGTTTCCTGGAATTCTACTCGCACACTGAAGTTCAAGGCCTGAAACACGGTGAGCTCGTGAATAGGCATATCTTTACAAAAGGTGCATAACAGAATATCCCTTCTCATCCATTGTTCCTACATTGGAGGCCACCAAGAGCACAAGAGAACTTATGCTGCAAATTTTGCCTCTTACATTTCAGAATCTGAAGCTGCGGGTAACAGATTCCACATTTTTAAAAGATCCTTAGAAAACTAATATTTGGGGAAATATCCAAATGAGAGCAGGAGATTCCACATTAAAAGACAAAAATACACACACACAACTGTCTGAACTCTTATGGCTAAACTATAGTTTATTTCTGAGGGTTTTAGTTTTTTAATGGTATGCTTATGCTGACCACTGTGATAGTGAAGAAAAAGCAGCCATTCAGAATTGGGTATTTTAGTTTTATTGTTTTATCAGACTGGGGGAGGCAGTGGAAGACAGGAGTGCCTGGTCCATGGGGTCACGAAGAGTCGGACACAACTAAACAACTAAACAACAACAAAATGCTTTGCTTCCCTTGTATTTTATGGTTGATGCTATTATTAAATACTACCCTTGGATCTGTCTGGATGAAGGGCAATTTAGATATAATAAATAAATAAAATAAATAGGCTCCCAATCAAGCTTGGGTCCTGCATAACTTTCCCACCAGAAGCTGACCCCTCCCTGGTTGCTATTTGCCCCTCAAAGGTGCAATTTGCAGTAATCAGAACTATTTTAATCATCGCTGTGCAACTTTGGTGACACCTTCAGTAGTTTTAATGAGTTGTGGGTAAACCTTTGTTCTATGTCACCCTTCATCCCAGGGTGGTTTACAATAAAAACACAAGGAATGCATACCATAACAACAAATAATAACCCCCCTCCATGAAACACAGTTGAACAGGCCATAGATAGTTAACCAGCAAGAAAGCCCAACTACATGGGCAGAAATTTTATGTAGCCTAGGGCTGCCATACATCCAGAATTTCCTGGATGTAGTTGGGATTCGCCTGCTGAAAATGGCATCCGGGCGGAGTTTTCGGAAAGCGGTAAGAAATGTCCAGGTAAATCTATATTGGAAGTGATGGGTTTGGGGCAATTTTCCTAAAAATAGGCACAAAACTTCATTTTTAATGGAGATTTTGCAAAAACAAAAAGCTCAACAGATTTTGTGTTTGTATTTTCACTTTTTGAAATATGGCAACCCTAACGTAGCCTCAGGGGCAACCATGGAGAGTCCATCAGGTTACCTCAGGGGCACATACCAAGCAGACTGGTAACAAACAGAACAATCAAGGTATTTCCTCACATTGACCTCTGCGTCAAGGGCAAGTAATGTGCCAGGAGACCCTGAGCAAATCTCGTGGTGGGGTTCAAAAAGAAAGGACTGAGAGCAGAGAATAACCAGAAGGCATGTAATGCTGCCATACTGTTGAAGGTAACCAGTTTTCAGCCAAGAAGAGAGGCTTCCTGGTGGCTTCGTGTAAGCCACGATGAAGGAAAAGTGGGAAATGAACTTAACAAGTACATTTCAAAAATTAGGAAAAATATATAGGACGCGTAGCTTTATCCTAGGAGATTTACTGGAGAGGCAAACTCACAATAAGTTTTAACCACAGGAAATACTATTGTAATGCACACATTTGATTATAGGAGCCTTGGGCTCCAAGCCAGTTGCGTGATGCTAATATTTTATGTACAGCAATTCCATCAGGAGTTCCTTAAGTTTTCTTAAGAACAATTTCAAAATTATTACCCCACTAGTTTTCTCTTCATTGATCTTGGGTGGCCAAGGTGAGGCATAGGTTATAGATATTGTGTGTGTGTGTGTGTGTGTGTGTGCGTGTGCGTGTGTGTAACTGGAGAATCCACCAGCCAGCTTATGGCCCCTCAACAATGCACTATGGCTGATCCCCAACTGACAGACGGGAACCAAATCAAATATTGTGTGTACTGTAGGACATATTAGACCGGTCCTCATATTGTCAACATGTGACAGACTTGCCAAAGAGAGTTGGCTGCTGCCATTTTGTGACACAGACCCTCCACATGTCCCTATTTTCCAGGGACGGTTCTGGATTTACAGAAGCCATCCTGGTTTCTGATTTGATCCCAGTATGTACTGCTTTTCCTTAGGATTCCCTGTTTTCATCGTGTCACGGTCCGGTTCATGGGCAATCGAAGTCCCGGCAGGGGACATCAGGACTGGGGCAAGATGGCGGGGTGGGAGCAGGAACGGGGGTCCAGAAGCCAGGAATCAGGAAGAAAGGAGTCCGAGGGTCAGGAAGTAAGGAGGCACAAAGTCAGGGGTCCGAGGATCAAGAAGCAGGGACTTAAGAAGCCAAGGTTCTAGGATCAGGAAGCAAGAAGCCAAACACAGCAAGGCAGGAAGCGTGTTGCTGTGGCAAAGAGCCGAAGGGAAATGCTGACCTTATATCCCTTCCCAGCTCTTGCCTCCAGGTGTGTTGTTTCCAACTGGCCTCACCTGTGCGGCTGCGCCTTGCCTCTTCAGAACAAACTTTGGAAGGCCCCAGTCCTGCAAGGTCCTACTGGTCACAGAACCTGGCTGCTGCACACACACCTGACACATCGGAGAAATGCTGAAGGGTATGGAGTCATGTGACCCTGAGCCAAGGAGATAAATAACTAGACAACCTTTAGAAGGCATCTGAAGGTAGCCCTGTATAGGGAAGGTTTTAAAAAAAATGTTTTATGTTTATTTATATGTTGGAAGGCGCCCAGAGTGGCTGGGGCAACCCAGTCAGATGGGTGGGGTATAAATATATCATCATCATCAACATCCCTATTTTTATCAGATAAATATTTAAGGGTATGCATTTAACCACATCATTCCTTAGAGTTCTTATTTCTAGAAAGACCTTTCTAAATATTTATATGAATCATGAAAGAGTGTCACAAACCTTGTTTGGTTAACTTAAGCAACCAGGACAGAATGTCAACCTACAGTGCAAAGTCTAATTTTATTCAACATCAAGACACAGATACACTGCATAGCTGTCAACTTTTCCCATTTCTTGCGAGGAATCCTATTCGGAATAAGGGAATTTCCCTTTAAAAAAGGGAAACGTTGACAGCTATGATACACTGTCCTTAACTTAGCTTGTATCATTGACACTGAATAAAAATGCTAGTTCCATGGGAGTCGATGGATAATGTCAGAAGGGAAAAGAAGGATGGAAGAATCCCAAAAGATTGCAAAAAAAGATATTTTCAACTGCCATCTCTTCCCAGAGGCTACAAAAGGACAGGCAAACTCCAGCTCCAGAACTAAAGCACCCACACAAAAAGGCATGTTTCATATCAATAATTATTCCCAGGATTTATTTGTATTGACTTGGCTCTCTTCTCCAGGCAGCCAGTCTCCCTTGCCAAAACCTCTAGCCTAACAAAGCGGATCCAAAACGCTGAGTTCAAAAACTTATTTCCATTCTTCTCGCGTGCCAAAGAGAAAGGGAGCAGCTAGCCAGAATCTGCGGCAGATTCGGTTCCCCAGGCCACACAACACTCCACAGCTCCCTAGGGCTAGTCTGGATTCCCCATCGCAAGCACGTTGTTCCAGAAGCACTAAGAAGTTCACGGTGATTTCATTAACATTCATTTGTTGGGAAAGCTAGAACTCAAGGGAAAACTGCAGGAAGGTCCCGGTCACATTACAAGCAGAAAGCAGACTTGGAAGTAACGTCCCAGCTTCCCGGTTGCAATGCAAACAGACTGTGGTTCTGTCATCATTGATTCAGGATCTTCTGGGATCCTCTGAGTCACTGCTGTTTGTCCCCCCAAAATATCTGCTATCACATATTCACTAATTAAAGTTCAGAAAGTTCGGTGAATGGTCACAGACATCGGACAGTGAGAAATATTTGAACACACATGCCTTACAGGCCTTCAAAGTAGGCCCCCTCTGATGCAATGCACCGTTGACAACATTCGTAGAGCTGTTGGAAATTTCAGTGCAGATTTCAGTTTTGGGGGGAAAGAAATCCGGTGGGGCCAGATCAGGAGAATATGGAGGGTGGGACAACTCTGTAACTTCAGTAACGATTTCATGCGAAATATGCAATTCTTCCGCTATCATTCGGACGGACAAACGCCAATCCTGTATCAATAACCCACGAACTAGGTTGACATTTGCCGCTGTTCTGCTTGTTGACAGTCTGCCAGACTGAGGGTCATTTTCGATGGTTTGTCGCCGTTCACGGAAACGCTTAAACCACTCAAACGCTGTCTTTCGAGTTATAGCTTCATCTCTGTACACAACTGTGAGCATTTCGTGGGTTTCCAATGCTGACTGTATGCTCAAATATTTCTCGCTGTCCGATTTCTGTGATCGTTCACAGAACTTTCCAGTCACACCTTGTATGATGAGGTCTTGTATAATGTCTTGTATACAGTGGTACCTTGGGTTACATATGCTTCAGGTTACAGACTCCGCTAACCCAGAAAGTGCTTCAGGTTAAGAACTTTGCTTCAGGATAAGAACAGAAATTGTGCTCTGGCGGCGCTGCAGATCAGAAGGCCCCATTAGCTAAAGTGGTGCTTCAGGTTAAGAACAGTTTCAGGTTAAGAACGGGTCACTGGAACAAATTAAGTACTTAACCTGAGGTACCACTGTAATGTCTCCAAAGACTCTGAGACAATGTACTAAAATGGGATGTGCCTAGAATTAAGGCTCCTTTGTCTTTGAGTATGTGGCCAATTAACAAAACATTTCCCCTCTATTTATCTCAAAGAAATGGCTCCAAAACGTTTCTTCAATACAATTTCCCTTTGGCTTGAAAACCAAGCTCAGATCAAACTTATCATTCGCCCCAGCACACTTGAAAAACACATTATTCAGGGATAGCAGCCAATTGATAGTTATGGACAAAGGGTTGTGTCTAGCTATGGTATACTCAGAGTAGATATCAATAGACTTAAACTATTCGTGCCCATTAATTCCAGTGAGTCTACTCTGAGTAGGATTAAGATCACATGCAACCCAAATAGTATTTTGGTCTTCTTTTTCCATCATTGGGGTGTTTGTGAATAGATAGATTTATTTAAGTACGCGCATACATTCTGCAGAATTAAAGAAAGTGAATCAGTGGGTTGATACAGTAAATCTGTGGATATTCCCTAAATTTCTATTTTATACACACACACACACACACACACACATTTTTATTCAATATGGGAGGGTTTTTTCTCCATTCTATTAGCATTTTGTGAGGAGCTGTAGCCTAACCCTGAGCTGTAGTTTGATATGGACTCTTAAAACAGCAATTCTTTTCTGAATGCTTGTCGCCTTCTGTAAAATATAAGCTCTTGAATGAAGTCATTACAATTGTAAGTGGCTTTCATAATTATGCTTACTTTGGGACTGATATTATTATTATTATTATTATTATTATTATTATTATTATTATTGCTTGTTAGTCACTTGCTACCCAAGCATTTCCTCAAAACATACATTTAAAAACATAAATTATACCATTAACAAATTATGTTAAAAAACACTAACAGATTCATACAGAACACCAAGAACTCAGGAAGCTTTGGAAACACACTAAAGAAACATCATCAAGTAAGCCAGGCTTCCTCAAACTCAGCCCTCCAGATGTTTTGGGACTACAACTCCCATGATCCCTAGCTAGCAGGACCAGTGGTCAGGGATGATGGGAATTGTAGTCTCAAAACATCTGGAGGCCCGAGTTTGAGGAAGCCTGTACTAAGCCCATCGAAAGCTGGGGCAGGGGGCATAAGTCTTTACCTGACACCAAAAGTTTATCAGCAATGAAGCCAAGCAAGGATTCTTTGCAATGATACTTTCCCTCCCTCTCTTCTCCCTCTGCCCCCCCCCCACTATCCCCAAACCTGCTCTGGAGGCTGGGGAAACCCCCAGAACAGATTTATGGAGTGCCCAGGAAGAGGAGAGTGGAAGTTCTATTGCGCTGCCATTTCTCTAACAGAACTACTTCACCAGAGAGTGCCCTTTGTAAATCTGAGAGACCAGAGAGCAATGGGGAAGGAAGACATGCTTTATATCTGAACATAATTACAGGGAGTCCAAAACAAACTTCAAAGGGACAAGGAGACCATCAAAACTGTGGCCTTTTATAATATATTTATATCTACCCCCATCGTTCAGCCCAGACACTGAGGTCCAGATCCAAGAGGCTTCCGGCGGTTCCCTCACTGCGAGAAGCGAGGTTACAGGGAACCAGGCAGAGGGCCTTCTCGGTGGTGGCACCCGCCTCCCGTCAGATGTCAAGGAGATTCACAATATTCCAATATACCTGAAGGACCTTCTCCACCCCCATCGTCCAGCCCGGACACCAGGGTCCAGCTTCAAGGGCCTTCTGCTGGTTTCCTCCCTGCAAGAAGTGAGGTTACAGGGAACCAGGCACAGGGCCTTCGCGATGATGGCACCCACCCTGTAGAACACCCTCCCATCAGATGTCAAGGAAATAAACAACTATCTGACTTTTAGAAGACATCTGAAGGCAGCCCCGTTTAGGGAAGTTTTCAATGTTTGATGTTTTATTGTGTTTTTAATATTCTGTTAGGAGCTGCCCAAAGTGACTGGGGAAACCCAGCCAAATGGGCGGGGTATAAAAATAAATTATTATTTTTAGTAGTATTAAAAGTAAAAGTAAAGGGACCCCTGACCATTAGGTCCAGTCGTGGACGATTCTGGGGTTGCGGCGCTCATCTCGCTTTACTGGCCGAGGGAGCCAGCGTACAGCTTCCGGGTCATGTGGCCAGCATGACTAAGCCACTTCTGGTGAAACCAGAGCAGCGCATGGAAATGCTGTTTACTTTCCCGCCAGAGCGGTACCTATCTATCTACTTGCACTTTGTGCTTTCGAACTGCTAGGTTGGCAGGAGCAGGGACCGAGCAACGGGAGCTTACCCCGTCACGGGGATTCAAACCGCTGACCTTCTGATCGGCAAGTCCTAGGCTCTGTGGTTTAACCCACAGTGCCACCCGCATCCCTAGTAGTGTTGTTGTTGTTGTTTAGTCGTTTAGTCGTGTCTGACTCTTCGTGACCCCCAAGGACCAGAGCACGCCGGTAGTAGTAGTAGTATACATATACACATATACACACACATGTACATGTATGTATATGTATAAGTACGTATATATGAGACACTTCGCTTTTTCCGCACTTCCATTTGGCATGATCACTGCTGCCACCACATGCCAGACAACAGAAAGAAGCAGGTTTGTTTTTGCACATCGGTTGGGGAAGAATCTGCGCTGGCACGGATGCAGTCCTCACCCCCTTCTCAACTGGCTTCTCAAAAAGTTAACACCATAAAGAGGAACATGTGTACACTCTGCGTCCTGCATAACCTTTTTTGGAGACGTGACCTTTAAGTAGCTGAAGGTCGCTTCTGAATTTGGCTCGGTTCAATCAAAAACATCTGTTCCCCTTGTAGGCTCGGTGGAAAGGACTTTTTCTCTCTGCTGGATTCGGAGCGCAGCAAGCGAGCCCTTTCCTGACCGATCACACACAACCCTGCACTTGTAAATCAAGCGCGGGGGCTGACAACAGCGGGGCCGCATCCAGTCACCTCTTCCCAGCTAGTGGGGCCACGCGACCGCTGAGAGAACTGCTCTTATCATGTCATCAAATCAAAGCATGTAGAGAAGAGGGAATGAAAGAGGCATCTGCCGAATTCCCCCAACGTAGCGACTTTGGAACGCTGACAGATGCATCTGTCATTTTCTACCTTCAACTAACCTGCTGTCCGCTTGCCTGACACAGGAAAGCTGTCCAAAAGCAACTCCAGATCTCTCACGTTGTTTTCGCACGTCTCTGTTAGGAAGGCCTGGCGTTTCTTGGCCTGCGTTTGATGGGCAGTGGGGGGGGGGAGAGAAGACAAAAAAAGCAAAGATATTGAGGGCACTAAGTAGCAAGAAGGGCATCTCACAATCAACACTGCTGCGGGACGCGTTCTACGAAACAAAGCAAAAGAAAGTAATGCACGCAGACACACCAAAATGGTAGCTCCGTGACCAAACTAGCTCCGTTAAATGGAGAAATGGCATTCAGTTCAAGGAGAAAACGAGTTCTCGTGTAGATCATAGAGTTGCAAAAGACCCTGCCAATGCAGGAATAAGCAGCTGTCCCATATGGGAATCGAACCTGCAACCTTGGTTTTATCAGCACCAGGTTCCAACCAACTGAGCTATCCAATTGAGATTTTCAGATTACTATTGTTAAGGTTTTTTTCCCCCCGCTGCCAAGTAGTAGTCATGAACAAACTACGTTATGCTGCAATCATGTAAGACGAAGGGTTGCATCCAATGATTTTGAGGGCACAGGGAGAAGGATTTTTTTTTTAATAAAAAATAATACTGGAATTTTATTTACAACATAATATAAACCCCCACCCCCCAATACACAAATCCACCCTCATTAAACGTGAACATAACATACAGTGAGCATAACATACAACAATACAAACCAAATAAAAGACTTCCTTTATCCTTTATTTGGCCTCCTTATTTACATCTTATAAACTGTTTCCTTTATGAATAATTATTAATATTTTTCTAATTATAACTTAAATATCCACAAAGTCTCCTGCAGACATTAATCGAAACAAGTCCAGGTATGTATTTTAGGGCACTGTTTTGTGAAGTATTCTCTGCATTTTCCCCATGCTTTTTGAAACTCTTGTCTAGTGTGATCTCTAATTGCCTCTGTTAATCCAGCCAGTTCAATATACTCTAACAGTTTGTCTTGCAATTCCTTTTTTGTTGGCACAGTTTTTTTTTCTTCCAGTTTTTAGCAATTAGGATCCTTGCCGCTCCTGTGGCATAGAGGAATATTTACTGATCTTCTCTTGCTATACCTGTGTCCGTTATCCCTAGTAGAAAAGCTTCTGTAGGAGAAGGAAATTTTTGGATACAACACGAAGATCCTTCTCTGCTGAAAAATGCACTGAAGGGCGGACGTTGCAGAGGACAAGGGCAAGGGGATGGAAGAATTCAATGGGCAGCATTCAGCTGCATTTTACTCAAGAAAAACTAATGAGCATGACTGAGTTAGGCCCACTAATTTCAATAGTCCTCTTTGAGTAACACTTCACTGAATAACACCCAACCTCTTCTTTCCAGCTGCTTTCTCCCTGAACTCTCCTTCCAAAATCAAGCTACTTGTGGCTATCACCACCACCAATGTTTCCTTCAACAAAGACAGGTTCTGGAACGCTGACAAGCATAAAAACAGCTTGATTTAATGGGGGGGGGGAGAGCAGATGACAGGGGAGAAGCTCAGTGCTACCTAAAACCAGGGCATAACTTATGCCAGGAACTATCCATTTAGGGATGCGGGTGGCTCTGTGGGTTAAACCACTGAGCCACTTGGGCTTGCTGATCAGAAGGTCGGCGGTTCGAACCCCCGCGACGGGGTGAGCTCCCGTTGCTGGGTTCCAGCTCCTGCCCACCTAGCAGCTCAAAGCACGAAGTTCAAGTAGATAAATAGGTACCGCTCTGGTGGGAAGGTAAAGAGCGTTTCCGTGCGCTGCTCTGGTTCGCCAGAAGCGGCTTAGTTATGCTGGCCACATGACCCGGAAGCTGTACGCCGGCTCCCTCAGCCAATAAAGCGAGATGAGCGCTGCACAACCCCAGAGTTGGCCACGACTGGACCTAATGGTCAGGGGTCCCTTTACCTTTTTATCCATTTCAAAGCACACGCTTGTGGGTGTGCAAAGCCCTTTCTTGTCCTTGCCCTAATCTGGAAACCAAAAAAAAAAGATGAGATTGACACCACCCGTTTTGCAATGAAGTGGGGGCGGGGGCGACTGTCTGCATCTCCCATTTCTTTCCTTTGGTAACGAAGGATCTAACTTTTGCTTGGGGAACCAACTGCAATCTTAACTTCTGATTACCCGGCACTTTTCACGCCTACAAAGTCAGCCTGAAAGATTTAAGGATACAGCTTTTATGGCGAGAAACATCTTCTCCCTGTAAAATTGAGCTCTGTTACGAGCCAACCGTGTATAGTGACTGACTGGAAGACAAGCAACGTATGTGAATCTCTGCAGTGTTCTCCACCGTCCCGTTTAAATATTTTATAAATTTGCTCCACTATTTCAATTTTAATTATATGTTCTGTATATCCGCTAATATATTATTCATATACATTTCAGTGTTTGATCCTCTGTAGCATTTACATGGGTTTCCCTGTGTGATGGTTAGTACTATACTTCACAAAGAATTTCCAGTGCCAATGGAATTCTCATGCCAGGGTTTTTCGTTTCTGAAACATCAATATTCCAGAAAAGAATTATTAAAGATGCATGTTATTCTTACAGGGTATATAAATAGACTAAAGTGGTGGGGCTGCACATGCTTGTGTCAATATTACTCTGCCTGGCTCGCACAACGCTGGAGAAAGCACGTTAAAAGCAATGTCACACCAGTAAGATAAATATTTTCATGCAAGCGTTAAGTATTTGGAGTACCAGATACTCAAACTGTGCAGCAAAATCACTTCCCACACAAAAGATCTATGCAAGCTGCTGTAGGGCCTCCTCTCTTCCAGATGTTTTATTTTTAATTCACCACATGTTAGTATATTTATGTTTACACCACTTCTCTGCATATACATTTGCTGATTGTATTTGCCATTCCTAGCTCAAAGTTGGCCACTTTGTTTTTCCAATTGCAGGCAAGGTTCGGAAGAAATTCTTAAGATTTCCCAGTACTACTCTAATGTTCTAGCTCCAAGCAGTTGACTGCTTGCCTTCCATATGTTCTAAGTATCCTTATTTACAAGGCGCAGTTTCCATTTTCTGGTACCTACCCCTCTCTTATTTTAGGGGAGAATTTTGGAGCTGCTTTTTAAAAAAAATGTTTTTAATGTGCATACAAGTATCCCGGGATACACTTCAGGGTTTGAGCTGCCTCGGTGTGGGGTGGACAGGAGATATCTATTGACTCTGGTTAGGAACAAACCATAGCTCAGCAGAAGACTCCATGGTTTGCTTGCAAAAGATGCCGGGTTCAATCACTCACATCTCCAGTTAAAGGGAACAGGTAGCCAGGTCATGGGCAAGAAATCTGCTTGTCAGACAGTCCTGGACTAAATGGGCAAATAGTCAGATCTGACAGGCAGGAGTTTCCCAGGTTCCTAAGCCCCGTGAGCTACTGTGCACATCTATGCAAAATGCATGCACAGAAAGCACTAAGACAGCTTGCAGTAGAGAGCCTGTCATTAGGCCCGGCTAGTAATTTTGATGTGTATTTCTAACCCGTCATTTCGCAAGACTTTCCTTATTTCCTCTCTTCCAACCCTTATGATTCTATTATTTTGTCAGTGCAATTCCCAATCAAGATTCATGGTAATCTCATGCCTGTAGGATGTTCTCTCTCCCCTAAATTCTTTGAAGCAATTTAGCAACCCTGCCACTGAGTAATGGCAGAGCTCACATCTCAACTGAAGAAATACTCTTCAGGTAAGGCTAACGCTCCCCACACCAGCCATCTGGAATCAACGACTTTCCTTCGGCTCAAGAAGGCGGCCAGGGTAATATTGTGGTTTGAGTGCTGAAAATGAGAACATAAGAGCAGCTCTATTGAATGTGGGCAAAGTGGCCAACCAGAATGGGAATTAATAATAACAATAATATTTCCCTAGCCACTCTGGGCGGCATCCAGCAAAATATATTAAAATACAAAAATTCAACAAATATTCAAAGCTTCCCTAAACAGGGCTGCCTTCAGATGTCTTCTAAAAGCCAGGTAGTTGTTTATTTCCTTGACATCTGATGGGAGGGCGTTCCACAGGGCGGGCACCACTACCAAAAAGGTCCTCTGCCTGGTTCCCTGTAGCTTTGCTTCTCGCAATGAGGGAACCATCAGAAGGCCCTCGGAGCTGGACTTCATTGTCTGGGCTGAACGATGGGAGTGGAAACATTGCTTCAGGTATACTGGGATGAGGCCGTTTAGGGCTTTCAAGGTCAGCACCAACACTTTGAATTGTGCTCGGAAGCGTACTGGGAGCCAATGTAGGTCTTTCAGGACCAGTGTTATGTGGTCTCAGCAGCTGCTCCCAGTCACCAGTTTAGCTTCCGCATTCTGGATTTGTTGTAGTTTCTGGGTCCCTTCAAAGGGAGCCCCACTTAGAGCGCATGGCAGTAGTCCAAGCAGGAGATAACTAGGAGCATGCACCACTCTGGAGAGACAGTCCGTGAGCAGGTAGGGTCTCAGCCAGTGCACCAGATGCAGCTGGCAGACAGCTGCCCTGGACACAGAATTGACCTGCGCCTCCATGGACAGCAGCGAGTCCAAAATTACTCCCAGGCTGCGTGCCTGGTCCTTCAGCTACCCCATTCAGAGCCATGAAGTCCTCCACCCCCGCCAACCCCCCGTCCCCAAAGAACTGTACTACTGTCTTGTCAGGATTCAGCCTTAATCTGGGAAGTACAAAAGCAGAACATGAATTTAACAGTGCTCCCCAGTGGTGATTCCTAGCAGCTAGGATTCGTAGGTCTACTGCCTCCAACAACGAAGACAGCCATTGTAGCAAACAGGTTCAAATCCTGAGCTGTGAAGGTCATTGGACAACCTCATCGAGGGGTAACATCTTAGATAAAATATTGGGGGAGGCAGATTAGCCCTGCCCCACATGATCGATCATACAACGTAGTGCGAGCACACCATTTGAATGGCAATGCCCATCAACTCGGGGAAGGGGGCTGGCCACCTCAAATATTTCATAGGGGGTGTGAAGGGACATCAGCCCCTAGAAGTTGGCTTCTATGAGCTCACCAGAGTACTGTCTTTTAGCAAAGCCTATCAGATGCTGATTTTGAGAGCTGGCTCTGGGTTCCTAAGGATGGGTGAGATAAAAATGCAACTTTTTTAATTTATTTTTTACATCTAGTTGTCATAGACATCAGAGACAACATTCCTTTCCTATCATTCCACTGTTCTTTACCAGCTATGAACCCGATTACATGATCAGGAGCTGTTGATGGGCTATATGGTTGACTTGGAGAGGCCACAGGGACCCATGTGCTCAATTTCAAATTTAAGAGAAAATAAAGGTAAAGGTAAAGGTACCCCTGCCCGAACGGGCCAGTCTTGACAGACTCTGGGGTTTGTGCGCCCATCTCACTCAAGAGGCCGGGGGCCAGCGCTGTCCGGAGACACTTCCGGGTCACGTGGCCAGCGTGACAAAGCTGCATCTGGCGAGCCAGCGCAGCACACGGAACGCCGTTTACCTTCCCGCTGGTAAGCGGTACCTATTTATCTACTTGCACCCGGGGGTGCTTTCGAACTGCTAGGTTGGCAGGCGCTGGGACCGAACAGCGGGAGCGCACCCCGCCGCGGGGATTCGAACCGCCGACCTTTCGATCGGCAAGCCCTAGGCGCTGAGGCTTTTACCCACAGCGCCACCCGCGTCCCAGCTGAGAAAATACAACACGCTAAAACCATCACTGATCCTGCTTATCCTTCATCAGCAAATGACTGTCATGGTCTGGTTCATGGGCGATCGAAGTCCTGGCAGGGGACTTCGGGATAGGGGCAAGATGGCGGGGTGGGAGCAGGAACGGGAGTCCAGAAGCCAGGAGGCCAAGAGTCCGAGGGTCAGAGAGCCAGGAGTCAAGAAGCCAAGGGTCTGAGGATCAAGAAGCAAGGAGTCAAGGAACCAAACACAGCAAGGCAGGGAACGTGTTGCTGTGGCAAAGAGCCAAAGGGAAATGCTGACCTTATATCCCTTCCCGTCTCTTGCCACCAGGTGCTGTGAGTTACCAACTGGCCTCACCTGTGCAGTCGCGCCTTGCCTCTTCAGAACAAACTTAGGAAGGCCCCAGTCCTGGTCACAGGGCCTGGCTCCTGCAAGCACTCCTGACAATGACCCAAGTAAGATATGATGTTCTTGAGCTACAGTGGTTGGCACTGAGTGTGAGAAATCAAGGCTCGAATTGGTGGCAAGAGTATTTGCTGTATCTATGTTAGGAAGCTCCGTGGAAAACACAAATGGAAAAAAAGAGGTGTGCGTCTCCAATCCTCTGGGGCATTTTTGGGAGACAGCTGTGATCAGCCACCACATCCTTGAGCATGTCCTCCTTCATGTGTGGAGAGTGCGTCCCTTCTTCCCATCAGACACACTTACATATAAATATGGCAGCCATTCTTGCTACCATGAAGGATGAATCATCCCTCAGTCGCTTGGCAGTCTTGTGCAAATCACTCCCAGACTAACTTACTTCCTACAGTTGTTCTGAAGATAAAATTAGAAGGCAAAACTAATTAACCAGAGGAAGGGTGGGTTACAAGAGAGCCTCTGAGCTCACTTCACACTGCGATTCCTTACATGTTCCACGGATTTAGCCAAAAGGTGAAATGGAGTTTACCATCCCTAGCAATATCCAGGGAACCAGCCATCATGTAAACAGTTATGAGACTGATGCCTCCGAAACATTTACTCATTCACCCGTCAGTCGGTGACCTGTACGTAACCCACGATAGTAATCAGCAAGGGCATGGCTGGAATTTTTTTGGAAACAACCAAGAATTCTTTATTTGAGTAGATAAGAGGTGCCTTTGAAATTTATCCCCCATCTCATGCATGTCTATTCTGAAATATGTTAGAAAGGAAGAAAACCAATCTGGTTAAGAGGTTGGGAAGTTTGACTTTGAACACCCTAAACCAGTTTCAGGTCAGCAGCTATGAATCAGTTCTCTGGGTCCACAGAACTAACTTCTTGTCCACAGTCCAACCTATCCACATGTCTGTGGAAAGGATAACATGAAATAGATGGGCAGAATTCATGCATGCCGCTCTTGTGGGGGAAAGGTAGTTAGGGCTGGCAAAAGATGATTTTGCTGCCTGAGGAAGACAAGAGGACGCTGCTTGAAATTTGACATACTGACACTAACTGGGTAGTAGCTGAATCTTACGTTACGTTGGCCCCCAACAGTAGCAAGCTAACTTAGGAGATCCAGAGAAGGCCGTGTGCCACACAGCAGTTTCCTTCTACATGTAGCTGCCACTGCCACTGTTTGAAGCAGTTGCTTCACTCAGCCCAATGGTAAGGGCTAGAAAGTAATTCCTACTGCATCCAATGGGCCTTACTCTCAAGTAAGCGAGCATAGAATTGCAGCCTGAATTGTAAGTGAGCACGTCCTTCAATGAAACGTACCGTACTTTTCCGTGTATAAAACGAGGGTTTTTTTACTCTAAAATAATGTTTAAAAATGGGGGTCGTCTTATACACGGATAGTGCATGGGGGTGAGATGGGTGATTGGTTGCAGCCATGAGCTGCAGATTGTCAGGGGTGATTTGGTGGGTGATTGGGCCATCTCCCCCCATTTTCTTAAATTTGAGTCCCTAAAAATAGGGGGTGTCGTACACGGGGCGTGTTATACACGAAAAAATATGGTATTTGTGTAGATAATAATATTCTATTTTTAAAAAAATAGCAAAAGCTCACAGCCTATGGTATCTTATTTATATAAGTTAAGATTTATGATGGATCTTAGCTTTGGCGTAGTGCTAGAATGAAGGTGGCATAACGCAACCGCTCAACCCAAGTGCCCGCCAGCCAAAAACACAAGATTCATGTTCAGCATGTAAATCTTTCATTGAATTTGCCTGTATGCTTCTCCACCTGTTCAAGTTCCCCAGAATAACCACCTAACATTTTAAAACATTGCTGAAGACAAACGAGCTAGACTATGTTTTCCAGATTTAATATTATTTGCACGTACTGGTTTAAGCGAGGCTTAGTTTCAGCTGCAGAGCTATTTCCAAAAAAGGCCTCGCTAGGTTTTAAGGCCACGTGTACCAGTTTCAATTGCTGAATAGTCACGCAGCTGCAAAAACTGAGCAGACAGAGAGCAACGTTAGTCCCAGCGCATCCCTGTTCTTTCCAGCCATCACAGGCTCTCCGTAAGGAAACGCAGCACAACAAGGGAGGCCATTTCCATAAACGCACAGTCGGTGATCCTTATTTTACTATAAAGTTTCCCTGGGTGATCCTTATTCTGTTGCAAAGTGACTTTCAAAGTCAGTAGCTCGTTAAAATGTCTTGCTTGCCACCCACTTAAAAAGCCATTTATTTCCCAACTGGAATCACTGAGGGCTATGCTTTTTGAAACGTCTTGTCCTGTTCTAAAACATTAGGGGAAAAATAGCGGCACGTTTTAGCAAAAGGTTGCCAAATGCAGCGGCAGCGACTTTCAGCAAAACAACAGATTGGTGAAGCTTCTAATAGGTAAAGGTAAAGGTCCGTATACTAAAAGCTATGGTTTTCCCAGTAGTGATGTATGGAAGTGAGAGCTGGACCATAAAGAAGGTTGATCGCCGAAGAATTGATGCTTTTGAATTATGGTGCTGGAGGAGACTCTTGAGAGTCCCATGGACTGCAAGAAGATCAAACCTATCCATTCTGAAGGAAATCAGCCCTGAGTGCTCACTGGAAGGACAAATCGTGAAGCTGAGGCTCCAATACTTTGGCCACCTCATGAGAAGAGAAGATTCCCTGGAAAAGACCCTGATGTTGGGAAAGATGGAGGGCACAAGGAGAAGGGGACAACAGAGGACGAGTTGGTTGGATAGTGTTCTTGAAGCTACCAGCATGAGTTTGACCAAACTGTGGGAGGCAGTGGAAGACAGAAGTGCCTGGCATGCTCTAGTCCATGGGGTCACGAAGAGTCGGACACGACTAAACAACAACAAAGGGACCCCTGACAGTTAAGTCCAGTCGCGTACGACTCTGGGGTTGCGGTGCTCATCTCGCTTTCAGGCCGAGGGAGCCAGCATTTGTCCGCAGACAGTTTTTCCAGGTCATGTGGCCAGCATGACTAAGCCGCTTCTGGCGGACCAGAGCAGCGCATGGAAACGCCGTTTACCTTCCCACCAGAGCGGTACCTATTTATCTACTTGCACTGGCGTGCTTTTAAACTGCTAAGTGGGCAGGAGCTGGGACAGAGCAACGGGAGCTCACCCTGTCACGGGGATTCGAACCACTGACCTTTTGATTGACAAGCCCTGGGCTCAGTGGTTTAGACCACAGCACCACCCGTGTCCCTAAGGACTAGCACAGTGGTTCTCAACCTGTGGGTCCTCAGATGCTGTTGGACTACATCTCCTATCATCCCTGAGCTCTGGCCTTGCTAGCTAGGGGTGATGGGAGTTGTAGTTCAACTACATCTGGAGACCCATAGGTTGAGAAAGGCTGGACTAGCAGATCTATTTGGTGCAAAGCATCTTCCTACCTGTCTATCAGGAATGGGGAACCTGTGGCCTTCCAGATGCTGTTGGACTGCAATTCCAAATCCAGCTGGACTGCAAATCAGTCCCATAGCCAATTATCAATGATAATGGGAGTTGTAGCCTGGAAACATCTGAAGAGCCATAGGTTCCTCACCGTGCTCTGTATTTTGTACACCTCCCATCTTTGGAGTTCCTGGACAAATTTTGTCAGCAACCAGCTGCACCTGCAGATGGCCATGGTTACGATCAAGGAATAATTAATTGTGCAAGAAGACATAGCAATCTTGAAATAACAGATTTTATAGCTTAAACACCCCAACTAAATGTGCTATTTACAACAGATTCTGTTGCACGTTAGCTTAATTTTACTGAGCAATTAAAAACAACACTTCTATAGTGTTAAACGCGTTATAAAAAGCTTTAAACCTCTCCAATATGAGCATATAATTTTATAATTGTGTGACATATGTTAGTACAATGTCCTGTATTGCTAATTTTTTGACAGACGTTAATAGAGATGATCAACACAATTGTGCAGAATAGTCTTAAATTTGCAGGGGGAAATATCCTTTTGAATTATTTACCCATGTATGGAATCAAAGGGACAATATGAACGGACTCTTTGTGCCCTCACGACGGCAAAAAGACAGGCTCCCTTTAATGATTGGATTGAATATATGCACAAACTCGCAACACATGAACTATTTGCATACATAGACTTACCATGGACAAATTCAGCAATATTTGGAATTTATTTTTGTAAACACCATATAACGTTAAGGCCTGGTTAACTACAACAACATATTTTTTGGTAATGTCTACAATTTTTTTGTTGTTGCGTTTTGTTTTTACATACATACGATTTCTCCCCCCTCCTTTTTTTTCTTACTCTGCGCACTTGTAATTATGTACTTTTTATCTTTCAATAAAGAATATAAAATAAAATAATTTCGTGTGTGTGTGTATGTGTGAGAGATCGATCAGAAATATTTTCCCAATGCATTCAAAGAGACATTACATGCTGCATGAAAATAGAATACAGAATAAAACACATTGCCTCTCCTTTGGTATACATAGATTCAATTTGACTGGCAGTAACACTTATGCTACCCTGAAACCACTTGGTGGCACCACAGAGAGCCTTTTGTTGCAGATAACAGCTAACTTGCAGCATTCAGAGGGTCATACGACAGAGGATGCTTACAGAGAGCTATTTACAAAGTGTTAACTTACCGAGTTGTTTACTACTTTGTTCACCCAGAGGGCTTGAAAAGCTCTCCTGAAATCTACTTGTCTCTACTCAGCTACATCAATTTTCTACACAGCTGCATTCCCTCCACACACCAGTTATCACCTGCGCAGGTACATAATCATCGAGGGAACGGTTTGTGTGAAGCATGCTGCGAGCTGTTAGCCCTTTCTGCGTTGGTGGCTGCAGGGATGCACGACTGAGACGACACTTTCCCTAGCAGCTACAATAATAGAGATGGATGGTATCACGCCATTTGCAACAGCAGCAGACCCTCCAAGTCTCCCTATTTTCCAGGAACAGTCCCAGGTTTGCAGAAGTCGTCTCGGAATGATCCCAGAATGTCCCGCTTTTCCTTAGGACAGGGATCAGCAACCTAAGACCCAGGGGCCACAAGCAGGCCATAGGGGCCGTTTAACCGGCCCAGGAGAGATTTTACTTTCTTGGGCAGTGAGAGATTTTACTTTCTTGGGCTTCACGAAATTAAACGATGCCTGCTTCTTGGGAGAAAGGCGATGACAAACCTAGACAGCATCTTAAAGCAGAGACATCACCTTGCCAACGAAGGTCCGTATAGGAAAAGCTATGGTTTTCCCAGTAGTGATGTATGGAAGTGAGAGCTGGACCATAAAGAAGGCTGATTGCCGAAGAATTGATGCTTTTGAATTATGGTGCTGGAGGAGACTCTTGAGAGTCCCATGGACTGCAAGAAGATCAAACCTCTCCATTCTTAAGGAAATCAGCCCTGAGTGCTCACTGGAAGGACAGATCGTGAAGCTGAGGCTCCAATACTTTGGCCACCTCATGAGAAGAGAAGACTCCCTGGAAAAGACCCTGATGTTGGGAAAGATGGAGGGCACAAGGAGAAGGGGACGACAGAGGACGAGTTGGTTGGACAGTGTTCTCGAAGCTACCAACATGAGTTTGACCAAACTGCGGGAGGCAGCGGAAGACAGGAGTGCCTGGCGTGCTCTGGTGCAGGAGGTAACGAAGAGTCGGACACGACTAAACAGCAACAATAACAACCGGCCCATGGACCCCCGCCGCCCACTCAGGGACCCCCATCACCCGCTCGGTTGGCTCCCATGCGCCGCGCTAAACTGGTGCGGAGCAGAGTGGGGACTGCATTCCGCAATGCTGGCAGGCTTCCCATTGGCTGCAGGAAGCTCCTGCAGCCAATGGGAAGCTGCGCACGCCTCCTCTACGCAGGGAGGAATGCTGGAAATAGTATCTGCGGGACCGTGAACTGGCCCAAGCCACAAAAACCTTACCAGCCCCTGCCTTAGAACGTCCCTATTTTCTTAATGGACTACGCAGAATTGGACAAAATGACAGGAAGGATTCGAAACCTGTGGGACCAGATATTTACAGAAGATTGGCAGAAATATACGAATTATTTGAAGAGCAACTGTAATCAACAGATTACGCTAGTAGGACCACAAGAAGTTTTGTAAGGAGGAATACATGAAATATTGCAAAGAAGAGAGAGATGAGTTATGATATTTAAATGTAACAGTGAAAGTAAGAAATGTAAATGAAGTGAAAAAGATTGGAAAATTTTCAGAGGTGATTGATGGAAGTCAAAAAATTGTATAAGATATAAAATTATGTTTCATAATTGTTGAAAATGTTATGTTAAAAAAACATATATGCATATAAATATGTCCCATCTACCTCAGCCAGTGTGGCCAATGCTCAGGGGCGATGAGAGCTGTCGCCCAAAACAACCAGAGGGCACCACGTTGCCTACTCCTGCTTTAACCTCTACCTGCTGCCTTCCCAATCTTCCAGCCTTCCTTCCCATTGCCCTGTGCCTCTACCTGCTGCTTCTTGGAATACTCATTCCAGCCCTTATTCTAGTTGGATACTTCCATTCAGATTGCAGACTCTTGTATGCAATCTCACCTGCCTACACTTTGAACCTGACCTGTTGATGGTGACTTTTAGAGCCTTAAATGGTCTTGGCCCTGTATACCTGAAGGAGCACCAAAGAGTGTTGGAAATAATCCAACAATTTGGGCAGGTAGCCGGATTTAAATTGAATAAACAAAAAACTAAAGTCTTAGGGAAAAACCTAACAGATATGGAAAAGAATAAGTTTCAAGAAGAGACAGGTCTGACGGTGGTTAAGAAGGTGAAATATCTAGGGGTTAATTTAACATCTAAAAATTTGAATCTGTATAAGGATAATTATGAAAAATGCTGGTCAGAAATTAAAAAAGATCTAGAAATATGGTCAAATTTGAGATTGTCAATGTTAGGCCGAATTGCAGTGATTAAGATGAATGTATTGCCAAGAATGTTGTTTTTATTTCAAACTTTGCAGATTATTGACAAGATGGACTGTTTCAAGAGGTGGCAGAAAGATATTGCGAAATTTGTCTGGCAGGGCAAAAAGCCCAGAATAAAATATAAAATATTAACAGATGCAAAAGAAAGAGGGGGATTTGCCCTGCCGGACTTAAAATTGTACTATGAAGCAGCAGCATTCTGCTGGCTGAAAGAGTGGATGCTCCTCGAGAATACAGATATCTTGGACTTAGAAGGTTTCAATAATGCATTTGGCTGGCATGCATATCTATGGTATGACAAAATCAAAGTGCATAGTGCCTTTAAAAATCATATTGTAAGGAAAGTGTTGTTCAATGTTTGGATGAGATATAAAGATCTGTTGGAAAACAAAACCCCTAGATGGTTGTCACCCTTAGAGGCTAAGGCCCACAAGAAAGTTAATATGGAGGACGGATGGCCAAAGTATTGTGAGATCTTAGAACAGGATGGAGAGAAACTGAAATTAAAGAGCCATGAAAAACTAAAACCAAAAGTACAAGATTGGCTCCACTATTATCAAATAATGGAGGTTTTCAAACAAGACAGGAAAATTGGCTTCCAGGTGGAAAAATCAAAACTTGAGACAGAACTGTTAGAACCCAATACTAAGAACTTGTCAAGAATGTATAACTTGTTGTTGAAATGGAATACACAAGATGAAACAGTTAAATCAGTTATGATTAAGTGGGCACAGGATATTGGTCATAATATTATGTCTGCTGACTGGGAAAGGTTGTGGAACACTGGTATTAAATTTACGGCATGTAGTGCTTTAAAGGAAAATGTTATGAAAATGGTTTATAGGTGGTACATGACCCCAGTTAAGCTAGCAAAAATTTACCATTTGCCTGATAACAAATGTTGGAAATGTAAGGAAACTGAAGGTACTTTTTATCATCTTTGGTGGACATGCCCGAAGATTAAGGCTTTCTGGGAGATGATATATAATGAAATGAAAAAGGTATTTAAATATACCTTTCTTAAGAAACCAGAGGCCTTTCTCTTGGGCATTGTCGGCCAATTGGTGCCAAAAAAGGATAGAACTTTTTTCATGTATGCAACAACAGCAGCAAGAATACTGATCGCAAAGTATTGGAAGACACAAGATTTACCCACCTTGGAAGAATGGCAGATGAAAGTGATTGACTATATGACATTGGCGGAAATGACGAGCAGAATTCGTGACCAGGGAAAGGAGACTGCGGAAGAAGACTGGAAGAAATTCAAGATTTATCTTAAGAACTACTATAAACTTGATGAAGCTTAGAATGTCGAGATTTTACAGAGAAGAAAGGGTTGCAGTAATATAAGATTAGATTAAGAAAGGACCATAATGAATTAGGATGGGAAAGAACATTTATAAGTTGCTATAAAATTTGGACATGAGGATGCAGAAAGGGGAGGTATGGGGAAGTCCGAGGAAAGAAGTCTATGAAAGGATATTTTGAAATTATATTTGTTTGTTTGTTTGTTTTTTGTTTATGTTTGTTTGTTATAAAAACTTTTGTAAAACTAATAAAAATTTTATAAAAAAAAATGAAGGAGCACCTCCACCCCCATTGTCCAGCCCGGACACGGAGGTCCAGCGCCAAGGGCCTTTTGGCAGTTCCCTCACAGCAAGAAGCGACGTTACAGGGAACCAGGCAGAAGGCCTTCTTGGTGGTGGCGCCCACCCTGTGGACTGCCCCTCCCATCAGACGTCAAGGAAATAAACAACTATCTGACTTTTAAAAGACATCTGAAGGTATTCTTGTATAGGAAAGTTTTAAATGTTTGATGTCTTTTTGTGTTTTTAATATTCAGTTGGGAGCCGTCTAGAGTGGCTGGGGAAACCCAGTCAGATGGGAAGCATATAAATAACACAATTATTGTTATGTAGCACCTTAGAGACCAACTAAGTTTGTTCTAGGTATAAGCTTTCGTGTGCATGCACACTTCTTCAGATACACACGATTCAGATGAACACAAAAGCTTATACCCAGAACAAACTTAGTTGGTCTCTAAAGTCCTACTTTTTAAATTTATTTTGACTGCGTTAGACCAACATGGCTACCTTCCTGAAACTATTACAGTGGTACCTCAGGTTAAGTACTTAATTCGTTCCGGTGGTCCCTTCTTAACCTGAAACTGTTCTTAACCTGAAGCCCCACTTTAGCTAATGGGGCCTCCAGCTGCTGCCGTGCTGCCGGAGCACGATTTCTGTTCTCATCCTGAAGCAAAGTTCTTAACCTGGGGTGCTATTTCTGGGTTAGCAGAGTCTGTAACCTGAAGCGTCTGTAACCTGAAGCATATGTAACCCGAGGTACCACTGTATTATTATTGTTGTTGTTGTTGTTAACAACCTCCCCTGCTAACTCCAACTCAGATCCACCTGTTTAGCTCAGCCTAGACTTTCTTGGTCTACTAATCCACCCTGATCCCGGTTCCAACCCTGCCAGGACTTTCCCCTTCTATGTGCTTGGTCACCTAAAACTATAGATGCTGACAAGGTTTTGTGAGTTCAGGCTTTTATGCTTGGAGGGTCATTTATCACCCTTGGGAACTCAAAAAATAAATAAAAAGAACCCACCCCAAAGGAGATATACACTTTCAAAGCCCCAATGTTATTCTCCACCCCATATTGAAAATCTGAGCCAAAGAAGAATTCCTGGTTTAGCCAACCAGCTCCTGATTCCCCACCCACCCCAAAAATGCTCCTCATCAGCCCCCTTCCCACTTCCTAAAATTATTCGTTTTTAAATATATACTTCCTTCTGCTGCTGTATTTTCATCTTTCAGGGCGGCTAAATTAGCCTGGCACAGCAGGTCCATCAGGTATGATGAGAAAATAAAGAAGGGAAATCAGACTTCTCGCTCCCTTCCTTTTTTTCCTTTTTTTTCCTAGCTGTTTGGGCAATTCAAGGAAGGCCCGGTGCATGCTGTTATGGCATTTCTTCCTCGCACAAAATAACAAGTGCTCAAGAGGTGCTTGGAGAACTCCCAAACCACAGCCTGCAATCACAGCTTTCGTTATTTGCCTTTATGTTGATTAAAGCTGGAAGCTCTAATGAGTTTTATGCACAACTAAAACACATTGCTTTAGAAAGCAATAGGAGACTACCTACTTGCATGTGACTAGTGAATAATAAGAAAGGAAAGGTTATTTTAAACACACAGGCACACACACAGAGAGAAAGTGCGTGTCACAAGTGTCTCAAGATCCTTCGTCCCTCCCTATTCCACTCCTGGAAAACTGCAAGACAACGACCTCAGCATGAACAAATGAGTTTTAAAATATAATGTGTCAAAGCTCCACTAGGGGATTTTAATTTTTCATAATAGTACAAAGTATATTTTTCAGCTCCCTCTTTCTATGGATACATACAAATTAGCCAGCTAGAGAATATCATCATAACAAAAAAAAAGAAAAAAGAGGGGGGTAGGAGAGAGAGGGGGAGGGAGAGAGAGAGAGAGAGAGAGAGAGAGAGAGAGTTGCAACTCCAACTGAGCACAACTTGCATTCTGTGTAAAATTTATAATGAAGGCTCATCTTTTTAAGGTACACAAGAGAGAGAGAAATAAAGCTCATTTGTGAATTTTGTAACTTGGGACTGAATAAACAGAAAAATTACCCCATCGACAGGAAACCTGTGGCTCCAATGTCTGTTGAAATTCCCAAGTCTCATCAGCCCCAATCAGCATAGCCAACAGTTTCATGAATTACCAGTTTGTGTTTCGTTAGGTCCCATCATCCTAAAAATGTGTTTTGCCTAAATTTGACTATTCTGAAAACTTTCACTTCACTAACCATCCTTCCAGTGTCAAACTCACAACAGGGTTTTCTTTTCCCTTGGGGCTGAGTAGACCTAGCAGATGATATGTGGGTCTCCCTGCTCTTAAAAATGTACAGTAATCTCTGCTGACTTTAAAAATATAACTTGTTGCTGATTATTTGGCTTCTTACTAATTTTTTTTTTAAAAAATGTCTATATGATTAAAGTTGTAGTATCAGATTGGCCTTTGCAGCATCCCAAATGTCATAAAATACATACAGTGGTACCTCAGGTTACATACGCTTCAGGTTACAGACTCCGCTAACCCAGAAATAGTGCTTCAGGTTAAGAACTTTGCTTCAGGATGAGAACAGAAATCGTGCTCCGGCGGCGCAGCGGCACCAGGAGGCCCCATTAGCTAAAGTGGTGCTTCAGGTTAAGAACAGTTTCAGGTTAAGAACGGACCTCCGGAACGAATTAAGTTCTTAACCCGAGGTACCACTGTATTTAAAATGCATCTCTGGGTTATTTGTGGCACATAGAAATTCATTCATTTTTCTTTTTTTCAAAATACAGTCCGGCCCCCCACAAGGTCTGAGGGACAGTGGACCAGCTCCCTGCTGAAAAAGTTTGCTGACCCCTGAGTAGATTTACAACAAGAAAACCACACACCAATAAACACATTTTCGAAAGGAGCAAAATTAGTTAGCATTTTTTAAGTAAAACAAGTACCTCTGGATGCGAACAGGATCTGTTCCAGAGCCCCGTTCGCATCCTGAAGCGAACGAAACCCGCGTCTGCGCGGGTCACGATTCGCCTCTTCCATGCATGCACGTGACGTCATTTTGAGCGTCTGGGCATGCGCAAGCGACGAAACCTGGAAGTAACGCACTCTGTTACTTCCGGGTTGCCGCGGAGCGCAACCCGAAAGTGCTCAACCTGAAGCAACTTCAACCCGAGGCATGGCTGTATCAGGATTCCTTGCACTCACCTCAACTCCCCCTTTCTTCCCACCCAGGGGCGGCCTTGCCCTCTGCCTGCACCTCAGAGCTGCACCTCATGTGAGGCCGGGTCTCTGCAGTTATAGCAGCTTCCCCTTCTCCTCGCCCGCTGTCCAGCAGCCACTACAGGCTGCCTAAGGGAGGAGGCTGGCGGCGGCTGCAGCCATGGAGAGGCACCAGGATGCTCCTTCGCAGCTGCCACTGCTGCCACTACCACCGCTCCGGACAAGTGCTGCCTCATCCTCCTGCCCGAGCTCAGCGGCTGTGGCACTGGCGGGAGAAATAGGGACATTCTCGGATCAAATCAGAAGCCGGAAAGGCTTTTGCAATTCTGGGACTGTCCCTGGAAAATAGGGACACTTGGAGGGCAATGGAATCCCACCCCAAGTTAATAACTGCAGAGTTTTCGTCTCCAGTCTCTTAGGAGATATATAGGACAGAATGGCATTAATAATAAATTTGTGGATAAAATTTGTCAGTGACGTAATAAATGGTAGCGTAAGAGTACCATAGGTCAGTAACAGAAGGTTCTGGGTCGATTCTGCTTTTTAGAACGGACAACAAAAATCAGCGCTAATAGAGTATTGATATCTCATCTTCCTTCAACAAAACTCTCTATATACATATAACATGCATAGGACTCTGTAATGATCTTCTATCCAGGTACTGAACAGACCTAGGACTGCTTAGCTGTGATGTTTCTGCATCATGTACCTTTGGGCCAAAGTGTATAGAACATTATCCCGCCCCCCTGCGAAAAGGCCAAAGAACCCATGATAGGTTCACAGATTGGAAGACCGTTTGGAAAGAAGGTAATGAGAAAGGAACTTAAGAGTTCTTCCAGATGGAAGGTTTTTAATGTGTCATTGCGCATGAATCTGCACATATATGATCTGGAGGCTGCCTGGGGACTGCGCCAGTTCCAACTGCTGATCCCCCAACAAGTCCGAACAGCAATCTGGGAACTATCAGGGTAAACGCAAGTGATGCAACGAGAAACAGCAAGAGTTGTGCAAAAAACTCGTGTTGTATGAGGTAATCACCCCCCTGCCCTGCTGTCACTTCTAATATTGTGCTAAGTCAGCCATGAGGAACATAGCTTGCAGGACAACCCTCTAGAGTTGGTAGCTGCCTCAACAGTTAAGGGAAGGAAAGCAATAGTGCCACTCTATTCCGCCTTCGTCAGGCCACGCCATTGTCCAATTCTGGGCACCACAACTTATGAAGGATGTTGTGGCGATCACACAGGGTCCCTGGACGTTTGACGGTCTATTGATCCCTGTGCCACCACTGTGCTCACTTCCCCGCTGCCACCAACCCGTTTTTCTCGGGTACACACGGAGTCCAGACAGTTGTTAACATTAAGAAATAATCAAGTTTATTTTTATAAGCATGAACAAGTTCAAGGTTTCAGTTAATTTTTCTTGTGAGTTTCTTAATCTTAGTTTCTATGCTGGCTTATACCTTTTCTAATAACTGCTAACTGATTAACCCAACTGTCTATCTGACTCCTTCTATCAGTTTCTCTCACTCTCTCATAACACAACTCGACCAACCCACAGACCTATCCTCCCTTTTCCTTCTCCAACTCCCAACCCTCTACTGACTTCCACACAACTCCGACTCTAACTCTAACTCCTCCCCTTGGGTCCCCACTGGCCAATCACTTCACACTCATTTAACCCTTTCCTTATGACCCTCCTAGGAGGCAATCGCCACAGATGTCGACAAGCTGGAAGGTGTGCAGAAGAGGGAAACCATGAGGATGAAGGATCTGGAAACCATGCCTTATGAGGAGCGGTTGAAGGAGCTGGGAAGGGCCATCTAGTCCAATGCTCTGCAATGCAGGAAACTCAACTAAAGCATCCCTGACAGATGGCCATCCAAACTCTGCTTCAAAACCTCCTAAGGAGGAGAGTCTACCAACTCCTGAGGGAGACCGTTCCGCTGTCGAACAGCTCTTACTGTCAGAAAGTTCTTCCTGATGTTGAGTCGGAATCTTCTTTCTTGTCACTTGAAGCCATGGGTTCAAGTCCTTCCCACCAGAGCAGGAGAAAACAAACTTACCGTATATACTCGAGTATAAGCCGACCAAATAAGCCGAGGCACCTAATTTCAGCACAAAAAAATTGGGAAACTTACTGACTCGAGTATAAGTCAGTTCACCACACTACAAACCTGGTGATGGTGGCGGCAGTGGCAGAGTAAGAACAAGCAACCCAAAAGGGCTCCTTTCGGGCCACTCGTCCCTCCGCCGCTGTCGCCCACCTCACTCAAGTATAAGCCATGGGGGGCTTTTTCAGCCTAAAAAATGTACAGAAAAGTCAGTTTATACTCGAGTATATACGGTACTCCATCTTCCATGTGACAACCATTGAGATATCTGAAAATGGCTCTCATATCTCCTCTCAGTCTCCTCTTTTCCAAGCTAAGCATACCTAGGTCCTTCCACAGCTCCTCATAAGACTTGGTTTTGCGGGGGGATACTCACTGAAATGTTGTTGTTTTTTAATAATAATCTGAGAATATGTACTGTAGTGCATATTTTGAGAGGATTTCTTAAATTCTCAAACTGATGTGGAAACAAAATGCCATAATCATTCCATCCTCAGTTCTTCATAACTGCCTGAAAACAGGATTACAGTGGCAGCATCCATCTCAAATAACATGATTAACCAGGCTTTGTCAAAGTTTAGTGTTAATTAAGATAAGAAGAAACATAAATTTTAACCATGGTTGAGACCAGCCGGGGTTATTTCTAAAGGAAATGTGAGAAAGTGCCTTAAAACAAAACCCAAGGACCAATTCAACTGCCCAACTACGATTAAGGGTGACATGGTATTTGTACCAGGCCTTAGAAACCCCGACAAAAGACAGCGAAGACTCTTCAAATGCCCAGAACCAAAAGTTAAAAACTAGCAGAGAGAGATTTAACTTTCAAGCACTGTGGATAATTACACAGGGAAGCACCTAACACATAACGTAATCAATCCATTGCTATATGGAGTTTCTAAATTGAAATAAGAAATCTCTCTGAAAGATATGCTTTAATCCAACCAGGATGAATTCCATACCCTATGTGCACATGAGGTCAGACTAGATAATTGCAGCGGTCCCCCACTGGTCTTAAAAGTGCGCGAATTTAAATTGCTTCCGCACTTAATAGTCTACAAGAAGCTAAGGAGTGAGTATTCCTTGGAGAATATCCAAATTATGGTCAGTGAGTGAGACCACAGATAGGTTTAATACCAGCTTGGGCAGATAAAATAGCAAGAGAGCACCTAATACGTTTTGATCCACGGAAGGTTCTCGGAGCAGAGAAAGGGCACTTAAACCTCTCCACTCACCCCATTCTAATCCGCTCGAGCTTTATTGTTCGGTTTAAACTTTCTTTAACCTGAACCCCCCCCCCACTCCCTCCCCCAACATGTACTAAGGGCAAGCAAAAAAAGTTTTCTTTAAAAAAAACAGCCACACACCCTAAAATAAACTTTATCGTCAATACAGAACAGTGAGTGGCAAAAGTGAAATAACTGGTTTGTGTAAAGTGGAGGAAGCTTACCGCATTTTTCGCTCCATAAGGCGCACCTAGTTTTTAGAGGGGGAAATCAAGGGGGGAAATATTATCCCCCCCCCCCGAGCTTCTCCCTGCTTTTGCGGGAAGTGGGGGAACCCCCTCCCGCAAAAGCCCACAGGAGCCGCACACCCTTTAAGGAGCGTGCGGCTCCTGTGGGCTTTTCTACGAGGAGGGAGAAGGGACTGACTGGCCACATCAGTCCCTTCTCCCTCCTGGGGAAAAGCCCCCAAGAGGCACATGGAGCTTGTGTGCGGCTCTTGGTGGCTTTTCCTGCCTGCCTCCCCCCTGCATTCGCTCCATAAGACGAACACACATTTCCCCTTACTTTTTGGGAGGGAAAAAGTGTGTCTTATGGAGCGAAAAATATGGAATCTACAGTTTGTCGTAGGATGGTGACCTGGAGGTGGAAAGGTGCTCTTTTAAGTTAGTCTGGATAGCTCAGTTGGTTAGAGCATGGTGCTGATGATGGCAAGGTTGCAGGCTTGATCCTCTTATGGGACGACTGCATATTCCAGCATTTCTCCTCTTCCTGGCGCGATGGGAGGAGGAGGAGAAGGAGGAGGAGGAAATGGCTACGGCAGCCGCGACTCACTCGGCTCCGCACTCAGCCTCCTCTGCCCCCTCAACATTGGGGGGGAGAGCTGCTCCCCCCCCCAAAAAAAAATATGGGAAGGAGCAAAACAGCTCACTCCCCATGAACTGGTGCCCCCTGTGCTAAACCATAACTTCTTGTGTCATTTCACACTGACCAAAACTGTGATCAATGTTAATGGCAAGCCAAAATTAAACCATGTACATGTCAGAATGCAGAGGGCCAGGAGGCCAGCTGGCTAGCCCTGGCTGGGCCGTCTCCTTCCAGCCGTCCCACCGTGAAGACCATCACTTCTGCTCCAATGTAAATCAGCAACACGGGCTTCAAAGCCAGGGCACACTATCAGCAGATCCAACTGCACACACAGAATAGGGGAATAATAAATCAGGACAAAGAAACATGTCTTCTCTCTCTCTTACGTCATCTCAGAGAGAACAGCTAAAAGCAAAAGCTATACACATAACGGAAGTTCCCAGCAAGCTGTGCTGGAACGTAAACAGACGTGACATGCAGCAATTCCACACGCCTGTTCCTTAAGGTAGAATGGAAATGTCAACAGTACAGTCGTACCTTGGTTCTCAAACTGAATCCGTTCCGGAAGTCCATTCAACTTCCGAAAATGTTCGGAAACCAAGGCGCGGCTTCCAATTGGCTGCAGGAACTTCCTGCACTCAAGCGTAAGCCGCGTCGCACGTTCGGCTACCGAAAAACGTTCACAAACCAGAACACTCACTTCCGGCTTTGCGGCGTTCCGGAGCCAAAACGTTCAAGTCACAAGGCGTTTGAGAACCAAGTTGCGACTGTACGTTTGTCCGCCCCCCCAGCATGTTCAAAATACACATAGCAAACATGGCACAAACTTCATGACAGCCACATTCCAGTTTAGGCAGGCGTTATTTGGGGGGAGGGCCGGGGGGGGAGATGTTACGTAAAATGAAATTTCAAACAGCTAAGTTTATTTTTTAAAAAACCTATTGCTTTGTTCAAAATATATCGGATGTGGAAAATTCAGAGCAAGTTCAATGCTTCATTACAACACGCAACGTTAGTATTTTCCCATGAAATGGAATCTGTTTGAGTTGCACAAGTGACTTGAGAAACGCAGATATTTTAAAGTTTCAGAGGAACCCCAATAAAAGGTGATGCATGCTAAATGGTTCTTGGTACTGAAAACAACCCAGTGGCTGCAGATCTGTTTTCAGTTGTGCAATGCAAGAACGAAAGCTGCATGCAACTCCCTAAAACCGCCATCCTTCTGAGCGAAACATCCATGAGCTGTCATGTTCACCAAGCCACCTGCAGGCCTTCCATTTTTCAACCTCCATCCCGAGCATGCATGACAACACCATTGCGCAAACATAGCAACATCTAAAGCATCATTTGGACCAATAAAGAAAATGCCCCAGGGCTTCTTACCAATACAAGTTCATCCTGTAATTCTTTGTAACTTTTTTCATTATCCAGGAGTCTCTCTGAGAGGTCTGTAATTGCTTTCTTCTTCTCTTCCAGCTCGTCATTTAGCTGCTTGTTTATGGAGACGTACTCCCTTTCCAGGCTGAAAGACGGAACAGAATTTTCAGAAACACTTTAAACAACTAATATTCGACTGTCATATGTTGTATGAATTTAGTGGATTTTTTACTAAAAAAACAACCAACAAAGCTCAACAAAATCAGAAAAACATTGATGAAGTGCTAAAAGTGTCGGATTTGCTGCAGTCCTAAACAATATTGCGGTTTTGCATAACAGACAATTTATACAACATGGATGCAATATATTGCCATTCAATTAAGCTGGAAATTTCCATAGCACTGAAAATTATTATTATTGTTTATTCAGTTTATATATACCGCCCTATACCCAGAGGTCTCAGGGCGGTTCACTAAACAAAATCTAAATATAAAATATAAAACAAAAACAACAACCCAATAACATCCCCCCCCAAAAAACCCCACATTTTAAAACGGCATAGGATGTCAAACAGATCAACCAAAGGCCTAGTTTAAAAGGACCGTTTTTGCCTGGCGCCTAAAAGTGTATAATGAAGGTGCCTGGCAAACTTCCCTGGGGAGAGCATTCTACAGATGGGGAGCCACTGCGGAGAAGGCTCCGTTCTCATGTTGCCACCCTCCAGACCTCACATGAAGGCGGAATAGGAAGAAGGACCTCAGAAGATGATCTCAGGGTCAGGGTAGGTTCATATGTAAAGAGGTGGTCCTTGAGGTATTGCGGTCCTGAGCTGTTTAAGGCTTTATAGGTCAAAACCAGCACTTTGAATTGGGCCCGGAAACCAATTGGTAGCCAGTGCAGTGGGACCAGGATCGATGTAATATGCTCAAACCATAATCTAACCTTGAGGTTACCAGAGCTTAGACAACTGAAGTTAGACTGTCCCTGTCCAGATAGGGGCATAACTGGGCCACCAGCCAAAGCTGATGGAAGGCACTCTGGGCCACTGAGGCCACCTGAGCCTCAAGCGACAGCAAAAGGTATTCAGAGGAAGTGTAAACACATCAAGAGCAGGCAATCTCCTACCCATCTGGTCTAGGGAACATTAATGAGCAATGATAGTCAAACCAGGTTCACTGTGGTACCTATCTACACATGCACTAAAAACACATGCCACAAAAAATATTGTAATTTCAAAAACTGAATGCTACAGTTCTAAGAGAAGTATTTTAATTACAGTCATACCTCTTGTTGCGTTTGCTTCAGGTTAAATCTTTTCAGGTTGCGTCCCACGGCAACCCGGAAGTTCCGGAAAGGGTTACTTTCAGGTTTTGCCGCTTGCGTATGCGCAGACGCTCAAAATGACATCATGTGCATGCGCAGAAGCGGCGAATCACGACCCGCGCAGACACGGGTTGCGTTCTGCTCATGTTGCGAACAGGGCTCCGGAACAGATCCTGTTCGCAACCAGAGGTACCACTGTATTCTCAGGTCAGCTACAAGGAGGTATTTTCAGCATTCACTGAAAAACAATGCTCATCTCAGCCGGTTGACACAACAGTAAGGTTTAATTTGCATAAGACCAGTATGAAGATATTTTATGGAAGGAATGACAAGTTTGAAGATAAAGGAAAATATGCAGACTCAAACCAGGGAACAGCATGAAAGTAGTGAAAATATGTAACACAAAGGTTGTCAAAACCGAGGATCAGAATGGGGAGGTGTGACAGGAATAAAACGGATGCCAAACCATGTACGAACTACCTGAAGGGAAGGCTGCATCCATATCAGAACGTCTTGCAAGAAAACAAAAATCCAGTTATAAATTAAAATTAAGTATACTGGCACACTGACAACCTTAAATGTCCAAGCAGAACCATGGTTATCCCCTTTATATTTTGGTTGGTCACCGAAAGAAAAGTTACCTCTCCCATCCAACTATGCCTGCTAGTACTATCATGAAACGTCGAGGCTGTGGAACTTTGTGTTCAGGGTGGCACAATTCAGATGTCACACTAAACCACGGTTTGCCGCAAAAATAGGAAGCCTGTGGTCTTCTAGATACTGCTGGACTCCAACTCCCAACAGCCAAAACCAGCATGGGGAATGGTCAGTGAGAATGCGAGTTATAGCCCAAAAACATCTGGAAGACCCCAGACCCCCCATGTTCCAGTTTAGCATGATGAGCACAAGCCACAGTGGCTTTTGCACTCTGCTCCACTCCTCTTACATCTTCCCCATAATTGCATCCCTGTGGGAATTAGAACACTCTCAAAAAATTTATGATTAATATAATGTCACTTAATGTGAATTTAAACATCATCAAGTGGATACCCCGGAAGACAACAATTTCTGGGCCCAACAAATTCTCACTCATCTCCACTGACTGCTATTAAATATGGTGGATAATGCTGGTGGGGCCAGCATTACAGATGTTTTTACACGTGAGGCTTAAATTATCTTTGAATGCCCCACAGGCTAATATCTGTTCCCTGTTCACACATACCTAGGAAACCTTTTTCCTATCGAGGGCTGCATTCCCTCAGAATGTAGTCTCACATCTACATCCACTACATCACGTTAACCTGCTAAACCGATAGGAGGAAATTTTTACCCTCTAAATGTTGCTGAACTACAACTCCCATCAGTCCCAGCAAGCCTGGCCAATGACCAGGGATTATTGGAGTTGTAGCTCAGAGACATCTAGAGGGCCAAGGTTTCCCAACACTGTGTTAAAAGTAAGGAAACACTCAGCTCTATACTATATAATATGAACGATTAGTCCACTGTCCAAAGCAACTAATACAAATTCTGAACCAGGAAATGAGAGACCTACCGATTGAGTTTTTCGACGCTCTCATGAGCGTTGCGCTTCTCTCTGTCATAGGCATTTTCCACTTCTCTAAATTTGCCTTTGATCATTTCCAAGTCAGAAAGCGCTTCTGCTTGGCTGGCCTTCTCCACCTGCAAAGCCCCTTCAAGGTCTCGAATTCTTAACTGCAATGTAATAAGAATCCGTCAATCAACACTCCAAGAAGGGCTGTGTTTTCTTGCTCTACAGCACGTTAATTTTTAGGGAAGACAATAACTGTATCAGTGCTGATGGGCTTTTAATACACTTAATACGAGTGCATGTGTGCTTACTCATTCCTTAACCATGGTTACGGTGAAGAGCAAACCCTGGTTACGTTTAAATGTCACGCCCAAGTGTTCATCTGAATATGCAAAGAGTTAAAACAGGAGCATGCCATCTTCCTGAGTGAGCAGGATGCTTGAGATCTTCGTTCCAATAGTTTGAAGGTCAGAAAAGAATTTCCAAACACATTCCATTGAATGCACTTAGAATGAATTTTCCCTCCCCTTGACCATGGTTCTGTGCTCACATTAACCATGGTCAGTACTAACCAGTGTTTATTTTTTTTACTCAGAAATTGAAATCAGGGTTTGAAACTGGCATTGGATCAGGAGCAATGCTTGCTAGCATTAGCATGGCTGTTGTCAGTGAATACATTGCATCAAATTATACTTAGCAGGAGAAGGGAAGGGCAAATTTATGCTGGAGAATGAAGGCACAGGAGAGAAAGCGAGTGCAATCATATAGACCAGGGATGCCCAACAGGTCGATTGTGATCTACCGGTAGATCCCACGGAGGTTTTGGTAGATCACGGTCGATCGCTGGGTCCCTTTCATTAGCATTGGTAAAACAGAATTAGGCCCTGCCCCCTCACCCCGCCCCCCATTGTTGCACAATCTGCAGAATGGAAGACAGACTTTACTCAGTGGGGCTATTTTTTCCCCCTCCCTTAGAAAAAGCTGAACAACTTTGCCCTGAACCTCCCAAAAACGGGGCTTTCCTTCCCCAAAAAAAGTCAAAAACTTCGACCTGAACCCACCAAAAATGGGGGTAGATCACTGCCAGTTTTTAATTTTGTAAGAAGTTGGCCATCCCAATATAGACTGTTGACAACCCCCAAATCATGATCAGAGAAAGGGAAATAAAGGTTTGATTTCAGAGGGAATAACTGTTGCCCTGGGGCACCTCTGTGGCACTGTGACAGCACCCTGTGCCAAGCTGGGATGCCAAGCTGGTACAGCAGCAAAAGGCATCTCTGTGATGCCACCCACAGCATAAAGCTATCATGTTTGCCCCTAATACCACATTTTGTTAATAAAACTACTGTGTTAAATATTCAGGTGAGACGTAGCTTAGGATGCATTAGTCTGCTCCACCTAACGGCTGTCACAGATTTACCTGGATTATTTCAGAATTAAATTTTGATTCCAGATGTGCCGCTCTCTCTGCCTCGACGTTTTCTTCCAGTTTCTTTATTCTCAATGTAGCTGCCTAAAAACAGAAATTTCAAGCTGGTTAAAGATGCAAACACCCTGGAAATCTATCTCAAGTACTTCTTGGATAGATTGCAACGTTGTGTGTTTGCGAACACAGTTCAACACATTGGTGCTGACCTTAAAAGCTCTAAACCGTTTCACCTCAGTATACCCAAAGGAGTGTCTCCACCCCCATCGTTCAGTCCGGACATGGGCGTCCGGCTCCGAGGGCCTTCTGGTGGTTCCCTCAGTGTCAGAAGTGAAGCAACAGGGAACCAGGCAGAGGGCCTTCTCGGTGGTGGTGCCCGCCCTGTGGAACGCCCTCCAATCTTATGTCAAGGAAATAAAAAACCACACAACTTTTAGAAGACACCTGAAGGCAGCTGCGTATGAAAAAGTTTTTAATGTTTGGTATTTTACTGTGGTTTTATAATTTGTTGGAAGCCACCCAGAGTGGCTGGGGAAACCAAGTTAGATGAGCAGCATATAAATATATTACTACTACTACTAGCAAAGGTAAAGGGACCCCTGACCATTAGGTCCAGTCGTGACCGACTCTGGGGTTGCGGCGCTCATCTCGCTTTATTGGCCGAGAGAGCCAGCATACAGCTTCCGGGTCATGTGGCCAGCATGACTAAGACGCTTCTGGCGAACCGGAGCAGCGCACGGAAACTCCGTTTACCTTCCCGCCGGAGTGGTACCTATTTATCTACTTGCACTTTGACGTGCTTTCGAACTGCTAGGTTGGCAGGAGCAGGGACCGAGCAACGGGAACTCACCCTGTCGCGGGAATTCAAACCGCCGACCTTCTGATCAGCAAGTCCTAGGCTCTGTGGTTTAACCCACAGCACCACCCGCGTCCCTACTACTACTATTACTTCAGTGCAATCTACTTGGAATGGCTCTTGAAGATAGTTTAATAACTGAGCTACCCTCAATCTATGAGATGACCAAAGAGAGCGTATTAAGCCAAATCTACCTCAATGCATTGGCTTTTAGTTAGGTTCTGGATCTCTTAAGGATGATAGTCTTGATATTGAATGTCCCGTGCTAAGCACAACTGGCAGATCATCTTCTCCCATGCAATCCTCAAAGTTATTTTTATTAGGAATTCAAGTTCCTTGCTGTATGGAGGGAGGGCTTTCAGTGGTGGTGCCAACTTCTATAATAAAAAGCTAAAGGTAAAGGACCCCTGACAATTAAGTCCAGTCATGAACGACTCTGGGGTTGCGGCACTCATCTCGCTTTACTGGCCGAGGGAGCCGACGTTTGTCCACAGACAGTTCCCCAGGTCATGTGGCTAAGCTGACTTCTGGTCAGCTTAGATTTCTGGCTAAGCATGACTAAGCAGCTTCTGGTGAAACCAGAGCAGTGCATGGAAACACCGTTTACCTTCCCGCCGGAGCGGTACCTATTTACCTACTTGCACTTTGTGCTTTCGAACTGCTAGGTTGGCAGGAGCTGGGACCGTACAACAGGAGCCCCTCCTGTCACAGGGATTCAAACCACCGACCTTCCGATCAGCAAGCCCAAGGCTCAGTGGTTTGCACCACAGCGCCACCCGCGTCCCAGGGTGCCAACTTCTATAATAAATTTCATAGAATCCGAGTTACAATATTATAATATACTAACGATCCAATGTCTTTTTAAGGAGGCCCACTTGATAACTCGTCTTAATTTTTTATGGCAAAGAAATCCTCCCTATTTGCCTTCTGATCTATGTTTACTCATCACTCTTCTGATACTTCCCCTGTCTGCCAATAGTATTTTGAAAACTCTCAATGCACATGCTATTTTTCTATAAAAACGGAGCTGGGCTCCTTTAGGGAAGAGAAAATGACAGGAAGGCCATTTATTGGCATTTGTGAAGACTTTTATTTTTTATTAGAATTTTTATGGCAAAGTAAATACATCAATACCAAACCATACAGAAAGAATAATATAAAGAAAAAGGAAATGGGGGGGGGGATAAAGAAAAGAAAAAAATAGTGAAGAAAAGCAGACAATAAAAGAATAAAGAAAAGTATAATATTTCAATACAATAAACACTATTTTACAAAATAATAGTAATAGACTTCCATCACTTTCACAACACTTCCTTTCACATTTCATAAGTTATCTGTATTTCAGTATTATTTTCATCTTATATATAGATATGTGTGAGTATATACATACCGTATTTTTTGCTCTATGAGACTTTTTCCCTCCTAAAAAGTAAGGGGAAATGTGTGTGCGTCTTATGGAGTGAATGCAGGCTGTGCAGCTATCCCAGAAGCCAGAACAGCAAGAGGGGTTGCTGCTTTCGCTGCGCAGCGATCCCTCTTGCTGTTCTAGCTTCTGAGATTCAGAATAATTTTTTTCTTGTTTTCCTCCTCCAAAAACTAGGTGCGTCTTGTGGTCTGGTGCATCTTATAGAGCGAAAAATACGGGGGGGTTGTGTACACACACACATACAGTGGTGCCCCGCAAGACGAATGCCTCGCAAGACGAAAAACTCGCTAGACGAAAGAGTTTTCCGTTTTTTGAGTCGTTCTGCAAGACGAATTTCCCTATGGGCTTGCGAGTTCTTGCAAGTTTGTTTCCTTTTTCTTAAAGCTGCTAAGCCGTTAATAGCCGCTAAGCCGCTAATAGGGTTGCTTCGCAAGACGAAAAAACCGCAAGACGAAGAGACTCGCGGAACGGATTAATTTCGTCTTGCAAGGCACCACTGTATATATATACGTTTCCCCTTTTCCATTCACGAGGTCATTCTAGACACAGCCAAATTTTTACATTAGAACCTTGTGTTTCTAAATAATCCTTCAAGCACTTCCATTCCTTCTTGACTGTATTCACTGGCTTTAATCTTACTATATCAGTCAATTCGTGAAGACTTTAATAAACTATTAAGAACGAGGAAATGGTTGGATGTTAAACAGCCTTGAATACTCTTGTATAAATATCAAACGTTTTTTAAAAAAACTTATTAAATTAAAGCCTTCATCATTTGACCAGGAACCCATGTCTCCACAGTACAGCTTAAGATTCTGTTCCTGATTCTTTACAAAGTTGGGAAATATCGATTTATGATTTCTCTGTGGCTTCTGAAGTCACATGACACAGAGACACATTTACTGCATATTAGAGCACAATCCACAATGAAGGATATCACCATAGACCCAACTGGCACAGTCAAGGTTTCAGGAGCGTCAATGGTAAAGAAATAAGGTCTTATATATAAGGTCTTCAGGACCACCGGCAAAGCACCGGGCCTGCTGGCTTATGTAAGCAACCCAGAATTTGTTTATCCAACAGATCTGACAGCGCATGCTAACATCAATATAGAAAAATCCTGAGGGAGGCTGGAGGGATGTGTCTATTTATAGCACACATTGCTTAAATAAGCTCAGCAGCTGATAGACCATGTCACAGACACGTCTTCCCCCAGATGTTGTAGGACTCCAAATCCCATCAGTCTCAGCCAGCTTGGCCAACAGAAAGTAATAGTGAGAGCTATACAGTGGTGCCCCGCAAGACGAAAAACTCGCTAGACGAAAGGGTTTTTTGGTTTTGCGTTGCTTTGCTAGACGAATTTCCCTATGGGCTTGCTTCGCAAGACGAAAACGTCTTGCGCTTTTTTCTTAAAGACGCTTGAACAGGCGCAGTTGCGACGGACCGTGCTTCGCAAGACGAAAAACATCGCAAGACGAAAAGACTCACGGAACGAATTTTTTTCGTCTTGCGAGGCACCACTGTAGCAGGAATTAGATCACAGAAGGTGCTATAGGTCACAAGCTAATTGAACTGGAAGCCCCTTCAGTCACGAAACTGAACGACCCCAAAATTTGGTTTGAGCAAAAACCATAGGTCCATCTTTCTCCACCCACTAATGTTCTGAACATACTTTCCTCAACCCATTTTGGGGCACTCTTAATTTACATTTTGCATTCTATTTTACACTTTTTGCATTTTCAGACCAAAGCGTGACAAGACTAAAAATAATAATAAAAAGGCGAAAGTATGCTACAAAACATTCATAGGTCCTGTGAATGCCTGGTCTTACACTAATAAATAAAATAGCACATTGGCCATCTTCTGGTTAAAAGGTGCAAAGGAACATTTAAGCGGAAAAGGGTGTCCCAAACTCCAAATGATTGTTCTATCAAGACCTCCACCAAAGCATAAAAGAGCTACAATCCAATACAGTAGACGTTTGGGTTGTGAACGTGATCAGTGCGGGAGGGACGTTCGCAACCCGCAGCGCCGCGTCTGCGCATGCACGGGTTGCAATTTGGTGTTTCTGTGCATGCGCAAGCGCCGAAACCCAGAAGTACCGTATTTTTTGCCCCATAGGGCGCACCAGCCGATAGAACGCACCTAGTTTTTTGGGGGGGGAATGGGGGAAAAAATTATTTTCCCCCCAGGCGCGGGGCTGGGGCGGGGAAGCCCGAGCTTCCCCCGACCCCAGAACAGGGGGCTCCCACCGGGCTCCCACGCCTTGCGGATATCTGCCTGAAGCCCAAACCAGGTCGGGGAACAGCTGGATGGTGGCGCTCCGCCTCCCCGCTGTCCCCCGAGCTTGTGGGGCTGGCGGCGGGGAGAAGCGCGCTTCTCCCCGCCGCCAGCCTCCAAACCAGGTTGGGGAACCGAAGCCCGGGGCGCGCTGTGCAGCGCACCCCGGGCTTCAAGATGCAGGCTGCTATCCGCAAGCCTACGGAGCCCGAGGGGAACTCCCGCGGGCTCCCAAGGCTTGCGGAGAGCTTCCTGAAGCCTGCATTCGCCCCATAGGACGCACACACATTCCCCCTTCATTTTTGGAGGGGGGAAAGTGCGTCTTATAGGGCGAAAAATACGGTAACCTGTTCCGGTACATCCGGGTTTGGCGTGGTGCACAACCCAAAAACGTGCAACCCAAAGCATCTGTAACCTGAGGTACGACTGTAACCTTGGGTTACAAACACTTCAGGTTGCAGACTCCACTAACCCAGAAATAGTACCTCGGGTTAAGAACTTTGCTTCAGGATGAGAACAGAAATCGTGCGGCAGCAACGGGAGGGCCCATTAGCTAAAGTGGTACCTCAGGGTAAGAACAGTTTCAGGTTAAGAACGGACCTACAGAACGAATTAAGTTCTTAACCCGAGGTACCACTGTAGTCTACTTGTGATTTGAAAGGTGATAGTTAAATTATGGATGCTTACCAATAAAGCATAGGATACTGGATTAAATATGACCTCAATCTGTAGAAATCTCATCACGTTTCATGGTGTTAGCCAACAAGGCAACTTAGCAGGGACGAAACTAAGCCCTGGTGATTTCAATGGGACACAGCCAACTGTCTCTGGATTGAGTCATTGACTCAGGTCACTGAGTAGAAGAACTCAAGCTACAAGGCAGAGGGTTGAATCCAAAATTGTCTGTGCACTAGAAGAACGAACATCCGCTCACACAACAGGCCTTCCATCTCCTTCCTCTTACAGCCTTCAAGGACTCTCAAAATCTGCTCCATAGCATTTGGGGACCCCTCAGGGCAGGTTCTGGGGGTGCACAGGGAACTTTAGCCGGGGGGGGGGGACGACGAAGTCCCACTGCACCAGGCAAGAAGTTCGCTCGCGCAAGGTTGGGTTCTGCCCCCCAGAACCCATGTAACACCTTCGTTATTCTTTTAAATGAAACTACGCTATCGAGTCCGCAGATTAGGAAGCAAGATTGTACCAAGCAAGACAACTGGTCCATCTACTGTTCCCCTGGGCCAACAGTGGCTCTCTGAGATTTCAGGCCTTGGGTATACTGGGGAGTGAGCCGCAACAGCAAATTGTGTGGCTCTACCACACACAAAAAGAGGGCAAAGGGAAGAAAATGAACATTTCTTAGGCTTACTTCTTATTTTACTCCTGCCAGTACAAAGCTTCCTTACGCTTTGTATATATCACTTCCGGCACAGCTGAAGTACAGTGGTACCTCGGGTTACCTATGCTTCAGGTTACATACGCTTCAGGTTACAGAATCCGCTAAGCCAGAAATAGTGCTTCAGGTTAAGAACTTTGCTTCAGGATGAGAACAGAAATCGTGCTCCGGTGGCGCAGCAGCAGCAGCAGCAGGAGGCCCCATTAGCTAAAGTGGTACCTCAGGTTAAGAACAGTTTCAGGTTAAGTACGGACCTCCAGAATGAATTAAGTACTTAACCCGAGATACCACTGTATCTTGTAAGGATGTCATGAAAAAACATGAAGAAAAATGGCTACATGAAACCCTGTGCGCAGAAGAAAGCCTCTCTGTATTTTTAAAATAAGCAGACAAGATTCCTCTGTTTTTTTATTCTGTGTTTTACTGGAAACTGGAATTTACTATTGCACTTGCAATGGAGAATTTGCTGTTTTCAAACTGCTCTGTTTTTGGTTTGTCTTTAGACGAAATGGGGGTGGGGGTGGGAAGGTTTAACAAATAGAAAAAAGTAATATGTGAACCTCCAAGCTCAGAAACCAGCTGCTGAAAGGCAAACAGCACAGGAAAGCTACTGCCTTCATGCCCTCCATGTGGGACTTCCTGCAATCATCCCAAAAGGCCACGCTGGAGGAAAGGATGTGAGGCTTCCAGCCAATATTATCTTATGTTCTCTTGAAATCACCATTACTTTCCAACCAGTGACATTTCCTTTCTACACCCACCAGAGGGCACCAAAGGAACACCACAAATCTTCCTTATAGCAGCTGGTCAACATGTGCTCTGCTTAACTATCTCTCAAACTGCTATATTTTTTAATAATAAAAAAAGAGTTTAGAAAGCTATTCCACCAACCATTTCCACTACTTTTCAAAAACACGGTGCCTTTTGCTTCATCTACTTTGCCATCACCTCAGACTACAAAGCTGCCTAATTAGGGATTTAAAGACAACCCTGCCTTGCAAACGACAATTTGTTGCTGCAACATCTGCTTGAACCTTTTTCCAAAAATATATTGGCAGAAAGGGGTAGCCTATATCACAGAACAGTGTGCCTTTTTAAAAAAAAAATGTACCGTATTGGCCCAAATATATGCCACACCCGAATATAAGCCGCACCTTTAAAATTGGAGGGGAGGGGGAGAGAGGAAAAAAGAGAGAATAAACTCCAAATATAAGTCACCCCATTCCTCCCTGCTCCTGGCTGCATACTGTAAGGTGGCAAGTATAAGCCACACTTTAACTTTTCACGGTGGGAATTTGGAGGGAAAGTGAGGCTTATATTCAGGCCAATACAGTAGATGCCCAACATCTCCCAGCCCTGAAGAATTATAAACATATGCTTTTCTCTCCAATTAAAAAGAGGGGTGAGATAGCTCACCTGTGGCCTTGCAGAAGTTGCTGGACTACAACACCCCAACATCCTTGACCACTGCCCAAGCTGCTTGGGGCTGATGGGAACTGGAGTCCAACAACATCTGGAAGTCCCCACACTAGAGTGGCAGGTGCTTACACGCACTCCACTTACACATAGGGCTGGGCGACATCTGGCTTCCAACACTGCAATATATATCACCGGTGGCGCTGTGGGTTAAACCACAGAATCTAGGACTTGCCGATCAGAAGGTCGGCGGTTCAAATCCACGCAACGGGGTGAGCTCTCGTTGCTTGGTCCCAGCTCCTGCCAACTTAGTAGTTCGAAAGCACGTCAAAGTGCAAGTAGATAAATAGGTACCACTCCGGTGGGAAGGTAAACGGCGTTTCCGTGCGCTGCTCTGGTTTGCCAGAAGTGGCTTAGTCATGCTGGCCACATGACCCGGAAGTTGTACGCCGGCTCCCTCGGCCAATAAAGCAAGATGAGCACCGCAACCCCAGAGTTGGTCACGACTGGACCTAATGGTCAGGGGTCCCTTTACCTTTTAAACATTGCGATATATAGACACATCATGATGTCCGAAGTAAGTATGAAGCTATGCAGAGACCTTGGACGGCTTCACGGTTTTCCCACATTGCGATTTTTGCACAGAACACGCACCCAAACATCGTGATTTGCGATATACTGCCGGTTATGAAACAGATACCATGGTAGGGACTTCAAACCGGGTTTGGACGATACACGGATAATCCATATTGAGATCCTGGAGGGCTGCCGGTCGGTGTAGACCAGGGGTCAGCAAACTTGTTCAGCAGGGGGCCGGTCCACTGTCCCTCAGACCTTGTGGGGGGCCAGACTCTATTTTTTTGGGGGGGGGAATGAACAAATTCCTATGCCCCACAAATAACCCGGAGATGCATTTTAAATAAAAGGACACATTCTGCTCATGTAAAAACACGCTGATTCCCAGACATAGCTGCCAACTTTTCCCTTTTCTTGAGAGGAATCCTATTCAGAATAAAGGAATTTCCCTTTAAAAAAGGGAAATGCTATGTTTCCAGAACATCCGCAGGCCAAATTTAGAAGGCGATTGGGCCGGATCCGGCCCCCGGGCCTTAGTTTGCCTACCCATGGTGCATACAGTACTGAGCTGGATAGGGCAATGGTCCGACAGGCACCTTCCCATAGGTGCTGGCAAGCTGTCAGTCCCCAACACCAAAGCACTTCAGAGAACGGGGGGGGGGGGGACACTTGCCTCAAGCTCTTTCTTAAGCCGGGCCTCTCGCTCGGCGCTGAAATCGAGTTCGCTAGCCTGCTGCCTCAGCCCTTCGGCGCAGCTGTTGTGTTGCATCTCCATGTCTTGCATTTTCTGGTGAAGGCTCTGCATTGCGCTGTTGCTGTCCTGATAGAACAGAGAGAGAGAGAGGAAGGGCAATTATTGCTTGAGCCACAAGCAGAGAAGTCAAAAAAGATGAGCCCCTTAGTAAAGGTAAAGGGACCCCTGACCATTAGGTCCAGTCTTGACCGACTCTGGGGTTGCGGCACTCATCTCGCTTTATTGTCCGAGGGAGCTGGCGTAAAGCTTCTGGGTCATGTGGCCAGCATGACTAAGCCACTTCTGGCGAACCAGAGCAGTGCACGGAAACGCCGTTTACCTTCCTGCCAGGGCGGTACCTATTTATCTACTTGCACCTGACGTGCCTTCAAACTGCTAGGTTGGCAGGAGCAGGGACTGAGCAACGGGAGCTCACCCCATCGTGGGGATTCGAACCGCCGACCTTCTGATTGGCAAGTCCTAGGCTGTGTTGTTTAACCCACAGTGCCACCCGTGTCCCTGACCCCCTTAGTGCTAAGGACCAAAGAGAAAGCCTGCTTTGGGGTTCCTTGAACATTTCAGACCCCTACCATCAGTAACCACACAGTCAAGCATCACACCCACCCCAAAGCCCCATCTTCCTTGGTCCTAAGGCTGCGGTCCTAGTCACAATTATGCGAAAGACTGTTCCATGGAACCGGAGCTTTTTTTAATTAGTTCCGGCCCCTCTCAGGTGGGCGCCATTAAATAAGGAAGGTGCTCATGAAGAGTTCCAGCACCTCTTTTTCTAGCAGAATAGCACTGCATGCAACCAATAAGGCTTATAAGAATTTGGGACTGAAGTGTTTGGCAGAGTTGCCCAGAGATTCAAAGGCATGTTAATTTTAAGTGCTTCAAGGTCATACTTCTAAACTGGTTTACATGTCTATGTAAGGAGCAATGTGCTTGAATATTCTTTTTCTCCACATGCAATACATAAATTGCTTATTAACTTATTTCTACCCCACCTTACCCTCCACAGACCTCCATGCGGAGTTTATGGTTCCCACTGAGGGACATTAGATTGATTTGTTTTTATAAAATTTAAATACAGTCGTACCTCCGCTTACGTATCCCTCCGCTTCCGCAAACTTCAGGATACGTGAGCGGCAAACCCGGAAGTATATTTCCGGGGTTTTGCCACATGCACATGTGCAGAAGCGCTCTACCGCCACGTGTGCGTGCACAGAAGCGGTCCCTCCAGTTGCGGAAACTTCAGGATCCGACCAGAGCTCCAGAATGGATCCTGCCTGCAACCAGAGGTACCACTGTACCGCCCTCATCCTAAGATCTCAGGGCAGGTCGGAGAATGAAATACAAGATAAAGACAAGTACATAAAATGAAACAGTAAAACTGTAACCCTCCCTTCCCACAGTCACATTTAAAAGGCTGTAAAATATTATTCGGCCCAAGACCTGGTTAAAGAGGAACATTTTTGCCTGGTGCCTAAAGGTGTATAATGAAGGCGCCAGGCGAACCTTCCTGGGTAGAACATGCCACAAACGGGGAGCCACTGCAGAGAAAGCCCTGTTCTTGTGTTGCCACTCTCCGGACCTCACAAGGAGGAGGCACAGAAAGAAGGGTCTCAGAAGATGATCTCAGGGTCCGGGTGGGGGAGAGGCTTTCCTTTAGGAATTGCGGTCCTGAGCAGTTTATGGCTGCAGTAATGGCTGGCCCAACGCTACCTAGTGAGCTTCATGGCTGAGGGGCGGGGGTGGGATCTGAACCTGGAGGTCCCCAATCCTAAGCCAACATGCTATCCGTCTGGGTTCCACACACTTCATGGTCCGGTTCACAGGTGATCGAAGTCCCAGCTGGGGATGTCAGGACCGGGGGCCCAGATGGCTGGGTGGGAGCAGGAACGGGAGTCCAGAAGCCAGAAAGCCAAGAGTCCGAGGGTCAGAAAGCAAGGAGTCATGAAGTCAGGGGTCCAAGGATCAAGAAGCAAGGAGTCAAGAAGCCAAGGTTCAAGGATCAGGAAGCAAGAAGCCAAACGCAGCAAGGCAGGGAACGTGTTGCTGTGGCAAAGAGCCGAAGGGACATGCTGACCTTATATCCCTTCCTGGCTCTGGCCACCAGGTGCTGTGAGTTACCAATCGGCCTCACCTGTGCGGCCGCACCTTGCCTCTTCAGAACAAACTTAGGAAGGCCCCAGTCCTGCAAAGTCCTATTGGTCACAGGGCCTGGCTCCTGCATGCACTCCTGACACAGTCACACCCCAAGAAGAACCACAAAAACAAAAATGCAAAATAAATAGCAAAAACAGACAGATCTTAGTGTAACACTCAAAACGGAGCACGTTTGGCTTCTGAAAAAAGTTTGCAAACGGAAACACTTACTTCCGGGTTTTCAGTGTTTGGGTTCCAAGTTGTTTGTGTACCAAGGCGTTTGAGAACCAAAGTACCACTGTAAAACCAAACACATTGAACAGCTTCCTTTCCTGAGAGTGTGCCTTTACAGTAGATGAGAGGTCAACCTGCAAAGCAAACTGCAAAGCCTCGCAAATGAGAATTCGGGCATTTGTATTTAGGCCTCGCTTCCCACAAATCATTTGCTGGTCGTGAACATCACCTGCTACTTTTCTGCGCCTTTTAAAAGCAATGGAGTGAGAGAACAAAGATGGCGGAGCTAATACAAAATGCTTCAACTGAGACCCCTCCCAAAGTAGGAAAAATATGTACAAACACTAAAACGTCAGAATCTAAAAAAGCTATAAAATGATGAATTTTTAGATAGAAGAATGGAGGCCTTTTGTGGGTTATTTAAAAAAAAATTCAAGTCAAATGAAATCACGGTCAGGATTCAGGTAAAAGCAGCAATAGAAAAACGACACAGTAATTGTAATAGAGAAAGAAATTTTTGGCAATAACAATATAATACAGAAGTAAAAAAAAAAAACCACTGGGGAGGCAAGGGTGGGAAGTCAGCTAATGTAATAATGTAATGATTTGATTTGAAGGTTTTTCTGAAAGTATTTGAAAGATTTAATAAAAATTATGTATATATTTTAAAAAGAATCCAAAAAGGCTTTTTCCCGTGAGCAAAATACTCAAGAGGCTAGATCTGCAGATCTGCTTCTTCTTCCTGCAACGTATTACAATCAATTTAGCAGAGAGACTATTGTGCACTGGTTATCAGTTTGGCTGTGTGCTCAGCACACTCGTAAAAAACAACTTCTGCAGGGCATGTATTTACCGCTGCTGCTTAACTGCCCAATACGATGCTTTCTCCCTCATTAATTTCTAAATGTGTTGGTCTTGTTTTAGCTCCTCTGTGCGGGGAGGAAAACGCATATAATTAGCTCGTTGGGCTGATAAGACTTCGTCCTGGAGATCAGGGTACTTAAGGCGGCATTTACAGCTACCCGTTTAGTTTCCCCTGCAGCACTGCTTCCCGGTCTTAATCTCAGACTCAAGTCCGCTCAAGGAAAAGGTTGCTGCAGGGTCACAGCCAAGGAAAAGAAAAGGAAAAAAAAAACCCTCCAGAGCCAGTGTGTTAAAAGAACGCAACAAGGAAAAAGCACACCGTCTGAGCTCTTACGACAACTTGGCCTCCTGATCCCGTCACAATTGTCAGCGTGACACAACAGTGCGGAAAGCTTGACCCCTGCTTCCCACACTAACAGGATATCTTAGTTCTAGGAACAAATAGAGGCGCTTCTTGATTCTCGGAGCACTCCGTTCTGACAGCTGCCCAGACCCAAAACAGACAACACCCTGATATAACTATAAAAACTACTCTGAAAACTTATTGTTCCAAAAAAGCAACCTTCATCTGGTTGTAAATATTAAGATTATACCAGCAAAAATGAGTCTTTCTATAAAAAATGATTTCAATCAAGTCTTACTTACAAGTAAAACATTCCTAGAATGGACATGCTAGGGGGTTGCTTTGTACCAGCCAGGACAGTGGTGGCCAAACTTGGCCCTCCAGCTGTTTTGGGACTACAAGTCCCATCATCCCTGACCACTGGTCCTCTTAGCTAGGGACGATGGGAGTTGTAGTCCAAAAACAGCTGGAGGGCCAAGTTTGGCCATCACTGAGCCAGGAGAAAACTTCCCGTTTCCTCCCGAGCTGGGACAAACTTCCTCTGCATGTGACTAGATGTGGGAGTGGCCTAATCTGGGCAGGTGAGCACACCTCCTTTTGCTCCTCTTCTCCATTTGGCTTTTCTGTGTTTTAGGAGAAGTGACTACTCAGTCGCACTCACTTAGGAACTAACTCACTTATGGGATAGTTCCACATGAATATATATTCTTTTGTAACCTAAGTCTGCCTTCAGGGATCCAACTGTGAACTGAATGAATATGAGTAAACTATTATATTGACTTTAATGAGATTTTCGTGTCTATTCTTTTTAAGAGGGATAAGAAGAGATCTTACCAGGAATCCTATAGAGAGAGGCTCAGACGAGCCTGCAACAAGCAAACCGCGATGCGTTTAAAGGGGAATGTTTAAATTCCGCTAAGATATAGAACTTGCTAACGCAAGTTAGAAAGGATTTCATTAAATAATATATCCTCTCCTACCTCCCTGAACATGCCAAGTGTCACGGTCCGGTTCACGGGCGATCAAAGTCCCGGCAGGGGACGTCAGGACCGGGGGCAAGATGGCGGGGTGGGAGCAGGAATGGGGGTCCAGGAGCCAGGAGTCAAGAAGCCAAGGGTCCGAGGGTCAGGAAGCAAGGAGGCACCAAGTAAAGGGTCCGAGGATCAAGAAACAAGAAGTCAAGGGTCCAAGGATCAAGAAGCAGGGGGTCAAAAAGCCGAGGTTCAAGGATCAGAAAGCAAGAAGCCAAATGCAGCAAGGCAGGGAACATGTTGCTGTGGCAAAGAGCCAAAGGGAAATGCTGACCTTATATCCCTATCCCTTCCCGGCTCTTGCCACCAGGTGCTGTGAGTTACCAATTGGCCTCACCTGTGCGGTCACACCTTGCCTCTTCAGAACAAACTCAGAAAGGCCCCAGTCCTGCAAAGTCCTGTTGGTCACAGGGCCTGGTTCCTGCATGCACCGCTGACACACAGTTAGTGCCAATGGATTTTCAGCAATTTTCATCAGCTAGGTGAAATAAGGAATAAAATTACCAGCCCTTGCTATGGTTCTGATAAGTATCTCTCTCTCTCTCTTACACACATACCATGCCCAATATTATTTTTTAAAGCCAGAAATGATTTCCAACCATGCAATAAAACTAATTTCTGGTTTTTCCTATTGGATGCTGTTGGGTAGGCACACAGCAGCTGTCAGAAGGGTCATCCATTGTTAATTTAGGCACCTGGTTTGAACTCCATGAAAGATGCAGAAATAATAGACAGCACAAGCCTGCCATCTGTTTATAAAAACAACAACACAGTTTTTGAACCCGCCTTTCTGTCCTATCAAAAAGATGGCCAAAGTGGTTGGCGACAAAATTTTAAAATAGTTCCATTTTACAAACAAAGGGAGGCAAAAAAAACCAAAAAAAACCCACAGCAAATGGAACATTATACAGTACATCGAGAGAGTAAGGAAAGATTCAAATGTGTCAGGCTGTAATAAAAATCATAACCACCACTTTTGCATAGGTCGAGAGCAAGACGGCGCATCCAGGGTATGCAGAAACCGTGCAAGCCAATACAATCAACTCCTTTTCAAATCTGTACTTCGTATATATCCCATAATGTAGGAGGCATTTCGAGAGAAGCAGGCACCAGCCCAGCAATTCCTAATGTGCAAAGTTTTGAGCAGCAGATGGAGAAGATAATTTCAATCCATTCTCAATATCTGCTTCTCAGCATTATATAAATAAACTGAACTTCAGAAACATAAACAGAGCCGTCGTTTTCAGTTCCTGAGGAAGCATAAATCAGCACCCACCTGCCATCTGTGCCTTGGAAAAGCTGTCTCTAAAGAATCAGAGCCATCTCCCTCGTAACTAAGCTAACAAACAGGCTTCCTCTTTAGGCTGTTTCTTGTACATCAAAAGGTTGATGGCAACACACTATATACTAAAGTAAGGTTGTAAGGAGGTGATAAATTATCTAGAGCAGTGCTTCCCAAAATTGGGTCTCCAACTTCTTTCTGGACCACAACTTCCATCATCCCTAGCTAGCAAGACCGGTGGGCAGGGATGATGGGATTTGTAGTCCCAAAACAGCTGGAGACCCAGGTTCTGAAACACTGATCTAGGGCCTTGGCCTTCTAGGTTCTGTGGGATTGGTATTTTGTTTTGTTTCTGTACAAAATCATCTTCTACAGTCGTACCTTGGTTCTCAAAAGGAATCCGTTCCGGAAGTCAGTTCAACTTCCAAAAATGTTCGAAAACCAAGGCACGGCTCCCAATTGGCTGCAAGAGCTTCCTGCACTCAATTGGAAGCAGCATCAGATGTTCTACTTCCAAAAAAATTCGCAAACCGGAACACTTCTCAGTTTGCAGCGTTCAGGAGCCAAAACGGACTTGTACCAAGGCAGTCAAGAACCAAGGTGCAACTGTACACACAAAATAAGAGTGGATCCGTCATTTGCCCTAAATAGTTTACCAAACTCAAGAGCACATGGGGAAGAGAGGAAAAAGAAACCTTATTGCATGAGTTATGTTACGTTGGATCTCATCCATACAGAGCAGGGGTCAGCAAACTTTTTCAGCAGGGGGCCAGTCCACTGTCCCTCAGACCTTGTGGGGGGCCGGACTATTTTTTTTGGGGGGGAATGAATTCCTATGCCCCACAAATAACCCAGAGATGCATTTTAAATAAAAGCACACATTCTACTCATGTAAAAACACATTGGTTCCTGGACTGTCCGCGGGCCGGATTTAGAGGGCGACTGGGTCGGATCTGGCCCCTAGTTTACCTACCCATGATACAGAGGATAGGAGGGAGGGAGGAGGGGAGCAATCCCCAAATTGACTCATTCACACTCAGACGGTACAACTAAGTATGAAAGTTGAAACACCAGGGGAGACTTGAGGATTTTAAATTTTTCCACGGCCCAGTTCAAGCTGGAATTAATCATTTTATCACCACAACTTCAACGGAAGGGAAACAGAATGGACCCAAACTATGTGGGCTTCAATGAACCGCAGACCCAGGTGTTAAAAATAAATTTAAAAATCTCCCGTGGTATGCTGTGTTTCTGGCCACAAGATGATGCTGTTGCACTTATTACAGAACCTCTGGTCGTCTTTTGATAAGAGAATACTAGGCAGATAAACACCGCAGGTGGAAGGAGCGACTTAAAAGCATGGTTAATTCTCCTTATTTCTAAAGGACAACTCTTCAAACAGTTTATGGTCCAAGGCTGCCTTTCTGTCTGCTACCAGGCACTGGCCACATTTCCATGTGACAATAAATCAGAGTTGCTGGCTTATTGTGGTTTATCGTGGACACGCAGCATACTGGTCAATTGCTCCTGGCTCCTTCCTCCTCCTCCCTTGATACAAGCAGAAGAAACAAACCCGGAAGCCACAATTAAGCTTCTGGGATTGTGGTTTCTTGCTCACTAACAAGCCAGGAAACAGCGATCTGCTATTGGTTTAAAAATCCGGGCTTGTTAGGGAGCGACTCACCACAATCCTGGGTTGGGGGGTCACAGGAAACCAAGCTTAATTGTGGCTTCCGAGTAAGTTTGTTTCTCCCAGTTGGGAACCAGGAGAGGTTGTGCACACGAGCACACGGCTCATGCACAAAAAGCCACAATAAGAAGCAGAAACCCTGGCTCCAGCCTCCCAACCTGATTTCCAGTGATTCTCTAGCAAGCATTTGCATGCCATGATTGAAATCTGTTTTGAAAGGCAAGGCTAAAAGGATCAGATCTTCCTGTTTGAAGCCTGCAGTTTGATTGTTTGTGGACAACGGAAGGCAAGCGTTTTGCAGAGCAGCCACAAAACACGCTAATACCAAAAGCTTGCCAGGCCACATCTTGCCTTATTTTAATGTGTAGTTAAATGTGACAGCCCCCCCAAAAAATGTTCCCCCCCCCAAAAAAAACCCAGCATTCATAGTTGCACCACAGGGTAGAGTAGGAAAATGTCAAAATAAATAGCAGAAGAAAACCTGGTCAACGTCACAGAGTGTTAGGTACTGGAAACATGGGAGCATGTAGGGCAATATCTGTAGGAAAAGGCGGGGGGGGGTAGCAACTTTTATGAACTCTCTCATTGCAAGTCCAAAAAGACATCTGCTTTCCATTTCCATTTCCAACTGTCCCTGAAGGGCTCAGACTAACAGTAATAATAAGTTAAAGTATGTTATCTAGTGCGCTTAAAGAATTACAGTGGTACCTCGATTTTCAAACAGCCCAGTTCACAAACAACTCTGAACCCAAACACTGCAAAATTGGAAGTAGGTGTTCCAGTTTTCGGGCTTGTTTTTTTGGAGCCGAATGTTTTGAGTCCCCTTGTGTTTCCTGTTGCGCTGCCAATTTGCACACACACACACACAAATTGTAATTGAAGCCTTCCATTTCCGACTGAAGTGTTCCAAGGTGATATTTGGAGCTCATATTTGGTGATTTTGTTTTGCTATTTATTTTGCATTTTTTGTTTTGAGGCTTTTTCAGTTAATTTGTTTTTGTGGCTGTGTGGATCCCAGTTCAGCTACTGATTGATTGATTGATTGATTGATTGACTGATTGATTGATTGATTGTGTGACTGCAGAAATGGATTTAAAAAACCCCATCCAAACAATGACTATCATCAGTGCAGGTAAGATTTTTTTTAAAATCTTAATCATCTGGAATACTGTTTTATTTATTTTATAGTACAGTACATTGATTTTTGCTTTCATTTTATGGATCAATTGTCTTGTTAGACAGCAAAATTCATGTTAAATTGCTGTTTTAGGGGTTGTTTTTAAAAGTCTGGAACGGATCAATCCGTTTTGCATTACTTTCTATGGTAAAAAGTGTGCCTTGGTTTTGGAACGCTTTGGTTTCGGAACAGACTTCCACAACGGGTTAAGTTTGGGAACCAAGGTACCACTGTAAATGCATGCTAGGTTTAGTTCATCACATATAGACATTAGTACGGCTAAAAGTAGCATTGCTGAACATGACCAGGAATACCTGCAACAGAAACTGGAGTTCATTTCTTTCTGCTTTCCACCGATCCGCCTGAGACCTAAATTCCTTTGCTGCCTCCTCCCTGATCTCTGCCTCTATTATGCTCCTTTGCTTCTGGTGGTGCTCCAAAGTCTCCTTTGTATGGATAAAGTTTAACTTTTATTTAATTAAAACATAGATACCATGCATCACAACCCTGAAACTAATAATACCAGTTAGAAATAACGCCACGTGCATTTGATTCCATTTCTCTAATGTTATTAGCAGAGAGAGGCCATTCCCACAAGACTATCTTCCTTCACTCACTACAAATTCAGCAGGCTGCATGAGTGAGTGGGTCTTTGCATCAAATATGTTAGTCACACGCTATGGAGCCTTCAAACCATGGCTTCGAAGACTGTGAAAGAGCCACAGAGAATTGTCTAGTTCAGCAGCTCTTCTTCCTCTTTCTCGGA